>NC_041407.2:13510000-14710000 GCF_900747795.2 Erpetoichthys calabaricus
ACAGAGACATCCTGGATGAAAGCCTGCTCCAGAGCGCTCTTGATCTCAGACTGGGTCGACGGTTCATCTTTCAGCAGGACAACGACCCTAAGCACACAGCCAAGATATCAAAGGAGTGGCTTCAGGACAACTCTATGAATGTCCTTGAGTGGCCCAGCCAGAGCCCAGACTTGAATCTGCTTGAACATCTCTGGAGAGATCTTAAAATGGCTGTGCACTGACGCTTCCCATCCAACCTGATGGAGTTTGAGAGGTGCTGCAAAGAGGAATGGGCGAAACTGGCCAAGGATAGGTGTCCCAAGCTTGTGGCATCATATTCAAAAAGACTTGAGGCTGTAATTGCTGCCAAAGGTGCATCGACAAAGTATTCAGCAAAGGCTGTGAATACTTATGTTCATGGGATTTCTCAGTTTTTTTATTTTTAATAAATTTGCAAAAACCTCAAGTAAACTTTTTTCACATTGTCACTATGGGGTGTTGTGTGTAGAATTCTGAGGAAAAAAATGAATTTAATCCATTTTGGAATAAGGCTGTAACATAACAAAATGTGGACAAAGTGATGCGCTGTGAATACTTTCTGGATGCACTGTACATACATACATACAACCAGTAAAAGTTTTAGAACACCTCGGCTTTTCTTCAGATTTAATCAGTTAAAATGCAATGAATGACCTAAAATGGTGGAAAGGTAAGCAGTAAACTGCTAGAGGTTTAAATTTAAAAACTGAAATAAAAAAAAAAAGAAATTTCAGAATACAGGTATCACAAATTGGCCTTCTTCAGGGAACAACTAATAGGTTACAGCCTACAGATGTTCAGCAGCAATTAAAGTAAATTAAGCGTTGCAAGTTGAAGCAAACAGTTTTCACAGGTGTCCCAATCTCTGCTGATTACTTAAAACCCCTCTGTCTGTCATAATGCAGAGTTGCAAGAGACTGTTACTGCACTCTCTTAAGTACTACTTGAACAATACTGCACTGCAGAAAGTTGTAAATTCCAGTGATAATGACAAGAAAAGGGCAATTAACAAATGAAATAAGACAGAGTTTTATTACCCTTAGAAGAGTAGACCCTGTGGTGTCCTACACAATGTAAAGGGAATTGGAAGCTGGAAGAAACTAGGAAAGGACAGATAGGCAAACAAAGGGTCATAACCCAATCAGAAGACAAGTTTCTGATGGTCATCAGCTTGCGTGGTAGGCACCTCACAGCACAACAGCCTCAAGCACAGCTTAACAGTGGTTGAAGAAAGCAAGTCTCAGTTTCTACTGTGAATAGGAGACTGTGCTACAGGTGTGACAGGGTGAGTGGCGGTTAGAAAGCCATAAAGAACAAAATAAAGCTAGGCTTGCCTGGGCCATGAAATATCGGCTGTGGACTACTCTAGACTAGAAGAAAGTCTTATGGACCAATTAATCAAAACTTGAAATATTCAGTTCATCAAGCAGGGCATTTGTACATAGTCGAGTTGGTGAAAGGAGGATTCCTCAGTGTGCGACCCCAACCATCAAATATGGAGGACAAAGTGTGATGGTCTGAGGATATTTTGCTGCAGACATTGCAGAGTTGGTGACTTGCACAGAGTGATTAGCATTCTGGGTACAAGACCATTCAGAATCAAACTCAGCCCTTGAAAGAACATATTGTTTCCAGATCTAATCTGACTCAAAATTCCTCAATGTCAGTATGTTTCTTGACTTAAACTGTCTACTTAAACTTAGTAAAATATACCTACTTATGAGACGTAGTCTGCAGTACCACGACTCCTCATTCAGAAGACATCCACAAAATCTGATTATGTAATACGCAGCATCAATTATCACCTAACAATCAGAGAACTACAGGATGGTCACAAACTCAGTCTATTGTATTGCCCTACCCGTGGCAATATGACATTCAATCTCACTACTCAATATGCCATTTTATTGTGGCACTGGCAACCCACACTTAAAGAGTATAACTTGTTGCCTTCTCTTGTTTGACTAGAGGAATTCTAGCCTGGCTATTACAGCACCAGTTAAAAAATTATACCATCTATTTAAAAAAAAAAATCAAGGCTACAAAGAATAATTCATATGTTTTCCAGAATGTGATATACCTTAATTAATTCTATTCTCAAAATTCACTCTATAAAGAAATCATAGCCCACGTTAAATCACTGCGAGCCTGGTCTATTTCTGAGTGAATACCTCTCACTACTATGCTGTACCCCATTCTTGTTGAGAGTTGAATGCAAGACAACCAGATGAAACACACAGTATATCAATCTATTCAGCTTAATATCCATCCATCCATTTTCCAACCCGCTGAATCCGAACACAGGGTCACGGGGGTCTGCTGGAGCCAATCCCAGCCAACACAGGGCACAAGGCAGGAACCAATCCTGGGCAGGGTGCCAACCCACCGCAGTCAGCTTAATATGTTGTGCTGATATTCAGAATTATAAAATTAGATACAACATTCAACATGTGGGTGTACTGCTCCTGTAAGTGTGCCCCGTAATGGACTATTGCTTTATCTGGGATTGGTTCCTTCTTTAATGACGTACTGGCCCCTCATCAGATAATGAATGGATAGTGCTCCTCTTTATTAATATTCTGTAAGCTTATTGAAATATTATTGTTGACTTTGTTACACAGCAACTCATAACCTTAGCTGACATTTTCAGTTCCAGTTTGACACTTGGTTTTTAATAGGTACAGAAGTCATCAAAGACATAACTTTCAGAATTTACTACTTTTAAATTAACACTTTAAAATATAAATTTTAAAAAGTTCCAATCTTTAGTGTTAAGATCAAGAGAGTGTTACATGTTAGTTTATTCTGGTTTTAAAGTTTACAAATCCTCCTCCTCGAACCGCCACCTTATCATGGTGGAGGGGTTTGCATGTCCCAATGATCCTAGGAGCTCTGTTGTCTGGGGCTTTATGCCCCTGGTAGGGCCACCCAAGGTAAACTGGTCCTAGGTGAGGGATGAGACAAAGTGCGGATCAACACCGGGGCCCCCCTCTGGAGCCAGGCCTGGAGGTGGGGCTCGATGGCGAGTGCCTGGTGGCCGGGCTTGCACCCATGGGGCTTGGCCGGGCACAGCCCAAAGAGGCAACGTGGGTCCCCCTTCCCATGGGCTCACCACCTATGGGAGGGGCCAAGGAGGTCAGGTGCAGTGTGAGTTGGGTGGTGGCCGAAGGCGGGGACCTTGGTGGTCCAATCCTCGGCTACAGAAGCTGGCTCTTGGGACGTGGAATGTCACCTCTCTGAAGGGGAAGGAGCCTGAGCTTGTATGCATGGTTGAGAGGTTTCGGCTAGATATAGTTGGGCTCACCTCGACGCACAGCTTGGACTCTGGAACCAATCTCTTTGAGAGGGGCTGGACTCTGTACCACTCTGGAGTTGCCCCCGGTGAGAGGCGCCAAGCGGGTGTGGGCATACTTATTGCCCCCGACTTGGAGCCTGTACATTGGGGTTTACCCCGGTTGACGAAAGGGTAGCCTCCCTCCTCCTTCGGGTGGGGGGACGGGTCCTAACTGTTGTTTGTGCATATGCACCGAACAGCAGTTCGGAGTACCCACCCTTTTTGGAGTCCCTGGAGGGAGTGCTAGAGGGCATACCTTCTGGGGACTCCCTCATACTGCTGGGAGACTTCAATGCTCACGTGGGCAATGACAGTGAGACCTGGAAGGGCATGATTCGGAGGAATGCCTAAGATCTGAACCTGAGCAGTGTTTTGTTATTGGATTTCTGTGCTCGTCACGGACTGTCCATAACGAACACCATGTTCAAGCATAGGGGTGTTCATATGTGCACTTGGCACCAGGACACCCTAGGCCTCAGTTCGATGATCGACTTTGTGGTCGTGTCGTCGGACTTGCGGCCACATGTCTTGGACACACGGGTGAAGAGAGGGGCGGAGCTGTCAACTGACCACCACCTGGTGGCGAGTTGGCTTCGATGGTGGGGGAGGATGCCGGTCAGGCCTGGTAGGCCCAAACGTGTTGTGGGGGTCTACTGGGAACGTTTGGCAGAGCCCCCTGTCAGAAGTAGCTTCAAATCCCACCTCCGGCATAACTTTCATCGTATCCCGAGGGAGGTGGGGGACATCGAGTCCAAATGGGCCATGTTCCGTGTTTCTATTGTTGAGGCGGCTGACCGGAGCTGTGGCCGTAAGGTGGTCGGTGCCTGTCGTGGCGGCAATCCCCGAACCCGTTGGTGGACACCGGCGGTGAAGGATGCCGTCAAGCTGAAGAAGGAGTCCTACCGGTCCCTTTTGTCCTGTGGGACTCTGGAGGCAGCTAATAGGTACCGGCAGGCCAAGCGGAATGCGACTTCGGTGGTTGCTGAGGCAAAAACTCGGGCATGGGAGGAGTTTGGGAGGCCATGGAGAACGACTTTCGGACGGCTTCAAGGAGATTCTGGTCCACCATCCGGCGTCTCAGGAGGGGGAAGCAGTGCAGTGTCAACACTGTATATGGTGGGGATGGTGCGCTGCTGACCTCGACTCAGGACGTTGTGGGTCAGTGGGGGGAGTACTTCGAAGACCTCCTCAATCCCACTAACATGCCTTCCAATGAGGAAGCAGAGCCTGGGGACTCAGAGGTGGGCTCCCCCATCACTGGGATGAGGTCACCAAGGTGGTCAAAAAACTCCTTGGTGGCAGGGCCCCGGGGGTGGATGAGATACGCCCGGAGTTCCCCTAGGCTCTGGATGTTGTAGGACTGTCTTGGTTGACACGTCTCTACAACATCGCATGGACATCAGGGTCAGTGCCTCTGGATTGGCAGACCAGGGTGGTGGTTCCCCCTCTTTAAGAAGGGGGACCAGAGGGTGTGTTCCAACCACAGAGGGATCACACTCCTCAGCCTCCCTGGAAAAGTCTATTCGGGGGTCCTGGAGAGGAGGGTCCGTCGGATAGTCGAACCTCGGATTCAGGAAGAACAGTGTGGTTTTCGTCCTGGTCGCGGAACAGTGGACCAGCTCTACACCCTTAGCAGAGTCCTGGAGGGTGCATGGGAGTTTGCCCAACCAGTCTACATGTGTTTTGTGGACTTGGAAAAGGCATTCGACCGTGTCCCTCGGGGAATCCTGTGGGGGGTGCTCCGAGAGTATGGGGTACCGGATCCCCTGATAAGGGCTGTTCGGTCCCTGTACGATCGGTGCCAGAGCTTGGTCCACATTGCCGGCAGTAAGTCGAACCGGTTTCCAGTGAGAGTTGGACTCCGCCAGGGCTGCCCTTTGTCACCGATTCTGTTCATAACTTTTATGGACAGAATTTCTAGGCACAGCCAGGGTGTTGAGGGGGTCCGGTTTGGTGGACTCAGGATTGGGTCACTGCTTTTTGCAGATGATGTTGTCCTGTTTGCTTCATCAGGTCGTGAGCTTCAGCTCTCTCTGGATCGGTTCGCAGCTGAGTGTGAAGCGGCTGGGATGGGAATCAGCACCTCCAAATCCGAGACCATGGTCCTCAGCCAGAAAAGGGTGGAGTGCCCTCTCAGGGTTGGGAGCGAGATCCTGCCTCAAGTGGAGGAGTTCAAGTATCTCGGGGTCTTGTTCACGAGTGAGGGAAGAATGGAGCGTGAGATCGACAGGCGGATCGGTGTGGCATCTGCAGTGATGCGGGCTCTGCATCGGTCTGCCGTGGTGAAAAAGGAGCTGAGCCGCAAGGCAAAGCTCTCAATTTACCAGTCGATCTATGTTCCTACCCTCACCTATGGTCATGAGCTATGGGTAGTGACCGAAAGAACAAGATCGCGAATACAAGCGGCTGAAATGAGTTTCCTCCGCAGGGTGTCTGGGCTCTCCCTTAAAGATAGGGTGAGAAGCTCAGTCATCCGGGAGGGGCTCAGAGTAGAGCCGCTGCTCCTCCGCATCGAGAGGAGTCAGATGAGGTGGCTCGGGCATCTGATCAGGATGCCTCCTGGACGCCTCCCTGGTGAGGTGTTCAGGGCACGTCCAACTGGGACGAGGCCCCGGTGAAGACCCAGGACACGCTGGAGGGACTATGTCTCCCAGCTGGCCTGGGAACACCTCGGGATTCTCCCGGAAGAGCTAGAAGAAGTGGCCGGGGAGAGGGAAGTCTGGGCATCTCTGCTCAAGCTGCTGCCCCCGCGACCCGACCTCGGATAAGCGGAAGAGGATGGATGGAGGGATGGAGTTTACAAATGTATTTATTTATTGAGCAATAAAGTCTGCACTGTATTGCACCACCACAGCACCACTTAATATGATTAAATAAATGTATCAATATGTTGTATATATGTATGAAGAGGCTTCAGTTGAGTGTGGAAGGTCCAGGTTGTGGTAAGTCAGTACTGCAACCTACACTACATAATGAAGGCAAAAGAACACCTTACACAAGGCCATGAAAAGCACAATTCAATTTATGGAGACATGAAAACACTCAAGTCACTGAATATCTCTTGGGAGTCCAGTTAAATCAATCATTAAAAATTAAAGACTATGGCACTGCAGCACACCTAGTGCAAGCCGTCCACCAAAACTGGGAGATAGATGCAAGACAACAACCAGTAAAAGAGGCCACCAACAGGCCTCTGAGAATTCCAGATGAGGGACAAGTTACAGTGGATAATACTGTGCAAACAACAATGGTTACCCAGCTGCTTCACCAGTAATAGCATTTTCGGAGAAAGGCAATGAGAAAAAAATGCACATGACATCTCAGGTAGAGTTTGTTGCACATGGAAGACTCTGAAGTCACCTGGAAGGAGGACATATGCTCTAATGGGACCAAAATTGAGCTTTTTAAAATCAGACCAAATGCCACATTTGGCATAAGCCAGACAACGCAGGTCATCAAAAACACACCATTCTCACCATTAAGTATGATGGTGGCAGCATCACCCTTGTGGGCGATTCTCTGGAACAGGATCTGGAAGGTTTACAGGGAAATGCAGGAGGAAAACTTGATGAGGTCACCATGAAACCTGTTCCATTGGAGATTTGTCTTCCAACAATACAACAATGCCAATCATAAAGCTGAAACTACACAGGAATAGCTTAAAAACAACAATTTCAATGTTCTGCAGTGTCTTGTGGCCAAGTCTGAGTCCAGCGCTCAATCCAATTGAGAATTTGTGGCTGGTCACTTACATTTCCCAACAATTGAGATATCGCTTGAGCAGTTTCATAAAGACAAAAGCTGTTGAAGGTACCTCTACTAAATACTGACCAGAAGAGAGAGAATTCTTGTGTAAAGAATTATTTTATGTTTTATATCTGCAATTATTTTAGACCATTTCATAGATATTTGTTTTCATTTTGACATTAAAGAGTCTTTTTCAGCTGAGCAGTGTCAAAAAAGCCTCATGGTCACTCAATATTGTAATAAAACAATAAAAGTGCATAAACTTCCAATGGGGTGAATACTTTTTATAAACACTGTACTCAACCATTAATAATCAATCCATTCAGTACCATGTTCTTATGTACAAAATTAATTAACACTTTCCCCAATAGTTCTTAATAATGTATAAAAAACACATAGTTTGGTACTTTATGACCTTGCCAGGCAGGAGGTAAAAAAAAAAATCCATCTATTTGAATGAACTCAGCAAATACGCCTTACGGGACCAGGAATTGAAAACCACTATATGCTCTACCTAGCACTAGTGTATATATCTAGATAAAATAATGTTCATCAACCTACCAAAATAATGTAGGTATCCAAGAATATTGTTTAGATATAACATTTGTAAAAACAAGCTGAACGTCCAGGAATGCTTAGAAACCTCTCATATGCAGAGAACCAAGCTAAGAGCTTTGGAATATATTCTTAACCAGGGAGGGCGTATGGAATTTATTAGATCCACCTAACATACATAATTGGCTGCTGACAATGCAAACAAATCCCATTTAAGGAGACAGGCATATTTTAGCATATCATGTGCATATACAGCTCTGAGACAGAATGTGCAAGACGATGTACATTTGAACACGGTAGAAAAAGTAACCTTATTGTAGTTTTCATGCACAATCACAAGTTTCCAGTTAACTAATGGTGGTTTCATTGTCACTGCAGGGTAGCTCAACTTATAAAAAGAAGGGGGGGGGGGGATCAGGCTACATTCAGCTTTATACAACAGTGGTACCAAAAGTGTGTGTGTGTATTGTCTCATAACTTATCCTGGGTAAAGTAATGTCCCAGATGATCCAGTGGAGGTCACTGCAATGTAGTAAAAAACTAGAGGATGTGCTTTAAGTGTGTTAAACAAAACATGTACCATTAGAAATTAAAAAAGTTTGGCTGATAAATCCTGATTTGTGCTGATGGGAAACTCAGGAAATAGTGAAAACCTTGTGAGTTCACATATCCATTCTTCTAGGAGTCTAACATGCAGATTTGAAGGTGGTAGTTAATAGCTTGGTTTCATGGCATACACTCCCTGGGTACCTTGATACCAGTACAAAGTGTGACTGAACGGCACTGGATATCTCATCAATGCTGCCATTAAGGTGCTAATTTCAAAATTAACTTTTATAACACGATAAATTTAGCATGGTTTGCATGTTCTCCCGGTGTCTGCGTGGGTTTCCTCCGGGCGCTCTGGTTTCCTCCCACAGTCCAAAGACATGCAGGTTAGGTGGATTGGCAATTCTAAATTGGCCCTAGTGTGTGCTTGGTGTGTGGGTGTGTTTGTGTGTGTCCTGCGGTGGGTTGGCACCCTGCCCGGGATTGGTTCCTGCCTTGTGCCCTGTGTTGGCTGGGATTGGCTCCAGCAGACCCCCGTGACCCTGTGTTCGGATTCAGCGGGATGGAAAATAGATGGATGGATGGAAATTTAGCATGTCACAAGTGTTGTAAAGTTCTAAAATGGTCCCAAGAACAAAAAAAATTCGCTTTATGAATTAGCTGCCCAGTTACAAGACCTCAATACAATGTAGCGTTTGAGGGAAGAGATGGAGCAAACGGCTTGAAACAGAAATAAACTACACTACACTCTCTAATCAGCACTGACAGTTTTCATTGCGACACCCTAAAAAGCTCAAGCTGTTGTTAAAGTAAGTCGGTTATCAGGTAGGATTTGCCTTACGAGGCGGGCACTGGTACGGACAGGAGACCATCATTTCTGCACAAGCCAGGGGTTAATAACTGGGTTTTGTCGGAGTCACAACACTCTCATTATAAACTTCTTGTAGTCTGGTGCTGGCTCCTTTGATGAAAAAGGATAATAGAAATATAACATCTTTAGGCTTCTCAGACAACGTTTACCCTGAGTCAAGGAAAAGATCAGTCGGATTCGAACTAATCTATCCTATTAAAGATATTGTAAAGAACAGGAATAAATTAATCTAAAACGGCATTTAAGTGCAAGTTTTTATGGTAAACGTGTATAAGTTGTGTTCCTGCCTGAAGAACAGAAACAAACAAAAACAAAGCACACCATGACGTGAGTCACCCGCTGTGTCGTAATAAAACTAATGACTGCACTGAGTGAGTCTGTCGGAGGTCCCCGCTTTGAGAACTTGCTGACACGAAAGCGAAGCTAGACGGAGAGGCGGAGACAGCCCGTCAGTCAGACCAGGCACCGAACACTAAGAGCCGAACTCGACAATGCACACCACTGCTGTTAATTTCACTGTGAATAAAAAGTTATTTCAGGCTGTTCATTGCGAGTAGTTATTGGTCGAGTTCAATTTGATTATTCAACTCAAAGCTTCTACTAGCTCTACTCGAACACCGAGTCACGCGGCCACCATAAAAAGTACCTAAAGGAAAAAAAAGACATCCAGGACGAAATAAGTTAGCACTGTAAACACACTTACCCACACCGTCCTCCGTTTTAAGTACCATTGTTTCTCAAAGTGCTATAGTCCTCTTCTAACCGATAATTCCACACAATAAATAAATAAACCGATGGTCTAATAAGTTGCTATTCAAGTCCTTTCACTTGATGGTTATCGAGTAGTCCCTTTACTCTCGAAGTCTCGCCCTCTCCCCCAAGCGACTTAAGATCGCCTCGCGCGACGCAACGCCCGGGAAGCAGGTAGGGCGGGACCTTTGCTACCTGCCGCCTTTAGACCCCGCCTTCAGTCGACCGCTTTATTTTTCCCCTGCAAGAAATTTACACTGGAAGGGCCGGAAAGATTATCTGCCAATCAAATTATTTAACCAATTAACGTTGAGAATCGCTCTGTCAATCATTTCATCCTCCAATCAACTGCACCAGCAGAACGCTCGTTACGATTTTGCAGAGTGAGCAGTCTTGCGCGCGACAGCTGAGTAGGCGGAACGTGGTGGTGCAAGACTCACTTCCCTTCAAAGGAAGGGCGACGGAAGCGGTGAGATACTTTGTGCTTACAACACCCTTCCTGTTAAATCAGAAAGACTGAGGCAAATACAAGACAATACGTATATATATATATATGTACACATATAACGTGGCTATAAGTATATACATATATATATATATATATATATATATATATATATATATATACACACACACACACACACACATACAAACATACTGAAGAAAACAGCGGCGACAATCTGTTAACTATATTTACTTAAGAGAAAATAGATGAATTGAATAGTATGTTTGAAAAATATATGGAGTTTTCTAATAACCTGAATTAATCCGCAATTTTGAAACTTTGCCTAAATATCAGTTGTTGATATTTTATACTAGGTATGGTAGCTGGGCTGCCTCACAGTAAGGTGGCCAGGGTTTTTGTCCTGCGTCCCCCCTGCGTGAAGCTTGCATGTTCTCCCTATCTGTATTTGTTTCTTTTGCGTGGTCTGGTTTCTCCCACAGTCCATTGACTTGCAAGTTAGGTGGCAATGCTACATTTGCCCTAGTGGGGGTGTATTCCCATGCGATGGACTTGAGTGCCTTGTCCAGGAGATTGCTCCTGTCTTGCACCCTGTGTTACTGGGATTGCTTCCAGCACCCTTCAACTCTGCTCATGATAAACAGACTTAGAAAATGGAATGGTATGGTAGCCGTTTTCTGAATCGAATTCCAAATAGTTGTCATTAATTCAGTCTTTGGTGATCCACTTCAAGTAGTTGATCAATCTATCTCATCTTTTTGTCCATCCCATTAATGGATCCACTTAATCCAACTAAGGGTCATGGCCTGCCAACACAAATTTAGGTAACACTTAGGTGCAAGGCTGAAACTAACCCTTAACAAAGTTTAAGACATGCGCACAAACCAGTAATCCCCTGCCAGCTGAAAATTCACGGTCAATGTAACACACACATTTGGGATACTGAAGGAAAATGTATGCAAGCTCCAGAAGGCAGTTAACTGAGCTGGGATTTGAACCCATGACTTGGGAGCTATGAAGCAGCAGTTATTCGCTTTATTCTTACATTATGCTCGTCATCAAAGAAAGGCTAAGAGTGCTTACATATACAGTAATTATAAAGCGCATATTAAAGAAAAAACAATAATCCTGCAATATTTACACACACAAGGGATTATTTTTTAATAGTATAAATAAATTTAGGATAAAACAGAATAAAAATTATGTTTACACAGCATAGGAGGAGGTAAAAACAAAAGGCTAAAGTTAAAAGTGTGTAAATAATAAAACATTTCTGTAGTCAAGGATTCTTTAAAACAAGAAAAGTGAAAGCATGTCTGATTTAGGCCAACTGGCTGCTCCTTAACATCCTAGAATATCTTTTAGCTCAGCACGTGTTAAAGTGTAGTACTGCATGATGGTCTAGTGATGTGGCTGTCACCACCGATACTGCACCAAAGTTTCTTAACTACTCTGACATGTCATTCCATGCCCGGAGCAGCAGTTTAACACGTTACAACTTTAAACCCACCTAATCCAATTCAAGATAGCAGGAAGCCAGAGCCTGTCATCTAACACCAGGCACAAGTAAGCAACCCACCCTGGACTGGGAGGATGGCCTCACCGACTACAGGTATCCAGTGTAATCAGTCTATTAATCAGTCAGTATTTCTTAGTAATAACTTGCCTGTAATGTTTGTCAGATGTCTTGTGCTGTTCCTGCACTCTAGCTGTGAATTTAGAGTTCATCAGGTGTACGTCAGGCATTATAGCCACGTATGGCTGTTGTAACAAATAGGCCCACACAGATGCACTTGCTCTCTATAACAGTGTTTCTCAACCACTGGGTCACGGGCTGCTGCGGGTGGGTTGCAAGTTGCTATAATGGTAGTGAGTCGCTGCGCTGATGATCAAGCTTGATTCACCAAGGGGGACAGTTTGGTGATTGTGCTGGATTCACCCAGGGGGATGCACTGTCGATCATATTCAATTCACTAAGAAGCTTTAGCTTCATGTTTTCAAAGGACATAGGCAATCTTGAACACAATTTGACAAACTTTCAGGTTGATGTCTGTGTACCAGGATATAAGGTCATGGGACGTGATGACTCCAACACAAGCTTTGATACAGTTGTTAGCACTGTAAAATGTTAGAGAAGCCAACTGAAAATTAGTTCCAGTACATTTTTCCCTACAGAGGTTAACTTCAGGTAGGAATACTGTATATAGAGAAATAATTGTGACAGGATTCAATTTTTAACTTCAGGTTTTTTTTATCAGATTTACATGTTTTACATGTTTCCAATGGCACGGTGGCGCAGTGGTAGTGCTGCTGCCTCACAGTAAGGACACCTGGGTTCGCTTCCCGGGTCCTCCCTGTGTGGAGTTTGCATGTTCCCCCTTGTCTGCATGGGTTTCCTCCCACAGTCCAAAGACATGCAGGTTAGGTGGATTGGCGATTCTAAACTGTCCCTAGTGGGTACTTGGTGTGTGTGTGTGTGTGTGCCCTGCGGTGGGCTGGCACCCTGCCCAGGGTTTGGTTCCTGCCTTGCGCCCTGTGTTAGCTGGGATTGGCTCCAGCAGACCCCCGTGACCCTGTAGTTAGGATATGGTGGGTTGGATAATGGATGGATGGACATGTTTCCAAACAGGACTTGAACACTTTTGCAGTGATATTTGTTTGTCTTTGTTTGCATGGAATGTGAAGTCTGTGGACACAATACCTCAAAAGCAAACCACCCAATCCAAGTGAAAACGAGGCAGTCACTGACATAAAAAATGCTAAAAACCTATTGATTTTGATCTAGTGATAACTGCATCACGTAAATTGGATCAAAATTGAAACCTCAACTTTATATTGGCGAATGCCATGTGTTAGACACATCAGATTTGTAACAGCTGGACCAGCAACAGTTTAAGGGAGCTGCACACAGTGAGTCAATGGCATAAAGAAATTGGCGACCTCGCAGTCTGAAGTACAATGCATAAACCGCTAACAACACACTGACTTAGCAAATTCAAATTCACCTTTAATAATGTTTTGTTTACACAAAGGCTAAAGCAGGCATGACAAAGAAGAACAGCACTCTTCAGTGAACTAAACATTCTTGAAGAGAGCTCAGACTTACTGTCATGGAAATAAAATGAGCAAGCTTCGTGTACATCCAGAATCCTAATTCTAACTTGAAAAAACAAAAAAAAGGAAGTGCAGAGAATAGTTTCAATATGAAACATACTGTAGATTAGCGTCCAGTTAACAGAAAATACAACATGAAAAGGTATATTGACTTCAGAACAACCTTGAGAACAACATAATGTAAAATATGCGGGGTAGTCAAGTTCAGATTTCTCTATGCTTCTGTGTTTTGACTTTACCCCGCTTGGTCTTGGTCCTTTGTCCAAAATTGAACAGTAGCCTTGCTGTTCAATAACGACCCTCAACTAACTTTACTCTGCTTTTTTTCATGCAACAATAATGAATCCCCTGCCCACGCGATTATCTCCTCTCCCTGACGTCAGAGCCAGCCAGCCTTTTGATCTCAGTGAGACTACTTCTCAAAGCTTACCTGTTTAAAGAGCACCTGCACCCCCCAGTGCAGCACTGTTTTATGCCACGTCACAAATCAGCAGCATAACCTTTCCAGTTTTATCCACATCTATGTAATTTTTAGCTTACTTTGACCTTTCTGTAAGCTTCCATTCTATACTTGTCTTTGTTGCAATCAATAAAAGGAACACCTTCCTGTGTTACCCACTTCATGGCTAACATAATGCTTCATTGCTTTTTATAACTTATACTCTAATATCTTAAGCTACCAAGGGCATCAGCTGACACGTTCTAATGCTTATTTTAAGATGTTACATTTCTAAATTATCATTCACTTAACCACCCCAACTTTTTCAGTTTTAGTGTCATGGTGAGCAGTAGCACATAGGGTTACAGGTTTATAGGGTCCTTGTTGTCATATGTAGTGAGTGCAGTGAAACTCTGAGTGATCAACATGCAACGTGTCTCCACTCTCCTGCACCACAATTCTGGTAGATACAAGGAAGAAACCAAACCTAGATGGAATGCCCATATATCTCAATAACAGTTAATTATTAAACCATAAATTCTCTTCTTTTTGTAATTCTTGTGTTTGATTGGGGTGTGTTCTTGTTGTTTGTTATAATATTTCTATGTTTCTTGAGCTTCTATAAAATCTAAATTTTCCATTGGGATAAATTTAATTAAAAATGAGATAAGGCCAATTGGCAATGCAGGATAGAAAAATAAAAATTCCAGTCAGCAGCATTCCTGTAGAAAATAAAAATGTGAGGGAAGATCCAGGGTCAATAATATACAAAGTCACATTTCTAATGCCCTACTCATCCTGTGCATAATAGAATATAAGTACAAGTCCAAAAACAAATCCATCTGTACATGAATTTTCCAAACAATACGATCAACTAATATAGGGTCACATGATACCAGTGCCCATTCTAGCAACACTGGGCATAATCTGAAACCAACACTGAATGTGTCACAAGTCCACTGCATAGCACAATAACACATTCATTAAATGGCAAACTTGCTGTATGTATATTCAAAATAATTACATTATTTTTTAATAACTGCTTTTTGTTATACACACATATAGTCTTATTAGTTAAACAGATGGGCAAGCACTGTCCAAGGACAGAGGATATAATTTCAGGCCTAGCATACTACAAATTGTTTTCAGGTATGAAGAGTGTGCGTGATCTTTCCATAGACAAGTCCTCCTCATTGTAGTGATCTTATCATTAGCCATTCCATTTTCCAATACATTTTTAACATTTTTCTAAGGTGTATGATGATTGTCATTATAGCACCATTACTGTCACAAATGTGGGGTACAGTCAAATTCTTATTTGTATGTACTAACTAAAATGCAACACATCATCACTCTCCAGTACAATGATGATCAGTGATTACAGGTACAACAACACTTGTGTTAGCAACTTTAAAAAGCACTTACAAAAATTGTAATGTACAAAATGTAGCTCGTATACATAAAACAGAATGTTCTGCTTGTGTCACTTCTGCTTATGAAATATCACTCCAGTGTTGCTCCATCCTTCTCCAACACAAAATGCTGCACATTTTACCCAGACATGTTTTCTACTCAACGTGCAGAAAATAAAGTGTGTCTGTACAGTCTTTGCAATGGTAAAACATTAGGGCGCACACTCATATGAAAATAAATGAGTTACACTAAGCCATGTAATTAAAGCATACATCTTCTAATACACTTGTATCAATTACCAGTAATGTAATCTGGGACATCTGGGTTGTCACATCTTTTACCATCAGACATGTTCTCTCATGTGATCCATCAAGGGCTGATCAAACCCCAGCATATGCCCAACCATCTTAAAGCATGTGCTCTGCCTTGATACCGAGTACCGACTAAGCAGCAAAACCTCTATAGCCCAACTTCATAAGTACACACCGTGCACAACACCCCATTCAATAAGTTCTCCTTAATTTTTTTAGGATAATTATTACAAATAATGATCTCATACTTACTTAATTTTATGTTTTATAATGTAGAGAAAAGCCAAGCAAAATGACACCTTTTATTGGCTAACTTAAAAGATTACAATAAGCAAGCTTTCGAGGCTTGTGTTTATGTTTTACATTTACATTTATGTTTATGTTTTATAATAAAATTCATAGCACATCACATGTGATAAGAAGTACTGAGTTGCTAGCTTATTAATACACTAACAAAGCCAGAAGCAAAAATAATAAAAGAGGAACATACAAAAGAGAAGGGTAAAGAACAGACCAGAAAGAAAAACATGCTGCCTTTCTGGGTCGGCCAAATGGGTACCAAATCTGTTTAGCTGTTGGGATAGCTCATCCACTTGTCCACCTCATTACCTTACCCCTTCTCACTTCTCACTTCCCAGGTCTCTGAACGTTTGACTGCATTTGAAAATGCAGTCAGGCTGGAAGCACCTGGCAGATAGATTAAAAAGTCTGGATTTGGCTTGCTGAGCCACCAGGAGATTAAGCACTGGATAAATGTTTATCACTTCATACCATATGTACCACTCAGGTCTTTGATGTCAGTCTCCACTGGCTGAATAATATGATGAATGAGGGGATTCAAATGTACAGCTCACTGATTCTTAGGTTTGGCCCAACAGTGGCTGAACATGATTTCTTTCCCAAATATCATATTTACTGATTCATTCCAAATTTTATGTTGCAGGAAGCAGTAGCCTACCTCACTAGTAACAGGCACACAGCAGGAACCAAATCTCATCTTGGACACCAGCCCATCCATTACAAATCATAGTTGTACCCACACCCACACCACTGGACCAATTTAGAGCCACTAATCAATATGGTAGGCACATCTTTGTGTTGTGGCAGGAAAAGCCAAACAAACATGGAAGCAAAGTGGCAATGGCTGGACCAGGATTCTTAACCAGTTTCCGGAAGCTATGAGGGTCCAAGGTAACCTCTGCAATGTTGTGCTGCCCCCTTAATCAACAGCATCTGAAATCCACAGAAAAGGAACAAGGGATCAGCTTTACAGACTTTTTTTAGCCTCTGAATCCTGACATCCCAAGGGCTCTAATACTGACTGCTGCAGTGGCATGATTTTTGCTTTTATCACATTACCTCTCTGCTGAAGAATAATATCCTCAAACCTCCTAACCTAGTGGAAGATTGTGGAGGCTATCCCAGCAGCAAAGAACTATGCAGAACTATGGTCGGTCATCTGACCATTGAAGGGTATGCTTGTGCATATGGGACCAATAGAAGGTAATCAAGCTCCTCGCCTGTATGTACTGTATATACAGTATATTTAGGAGGAAGACAATAATACATTGAAAAGCAGCCACAGAAACACCCATACAGTGATTTGGCTAGGGTTCAAACCCAGGAAACTGGACCTATAAGTCAGCAGAGCTGTCCACTGTGCCACCATTTGTGAAGAAATGTATTGTTACTATCCACACTAGATGTTGCACCTGTGAGCTTAGTATGTTGTTTCATCAACTATCTTACTTAATCTATAGTTTCCAGTTTCATTCATTTCATTATTATGAAGTGCACTTTCATTTATGGACTTACTGTACCATACAATAATTACAAATACTATATAAATATAAATATAGTAAGAAAACCAGACATAAAGCATAGACACAAAATAATGTTTAAACATAAACAGACAAACATTATGCAACGTAACATGGTGGATAGCAGTGCTGCCTGAAGAGTGCAGTGGGTTTGAATCCCACAACTACTCGCTTTGTGGAGTTTCTGTGATATCCCTGTGACTGTGCATTTCCTCCAGGTACTCCCATTTTCCACTCAAATCCTCAAAACTGAGCTGGTAGCTCTAAATCGTCCCAGCTGGAATGTATGTGGTGTGTTAGGGGGTAGGAGGGGTGGGATGCGGGGGGTAGGGGGGCGGGGGTATGCCTGCCCAACTTGTTTTCTCCTGGGATAGGTGCTTCAAGTCCCAGCATACCTGAACAAGTTTAAGAATAAATGTATAAACTTGGTATGATTAATCCAAATTCCAAATGTTTGCAGCCAGCTACATTCTGAAAGTATCATTTTGTAAGCAATGACAACGTCATTTGTTGAGAACATGTGTGAAAATATCCATCATATGTGACGACACATCCACCCCTAGTAGTATTTATAGTTATACAAGCACACACCTTCAACCTCAGTCAGTCCAATACAGGGTCACAGGGAGCCAGGGCCTATCCGAACAGCATCAAGCTTAAAGGCCACTCTTACGGATAATTAATGATTGTACTTAATATTTATGTAGCATTCAATGTATGATGTTAAATGTATCTTTTTGTGTCTGATGTTAGTCAAATATTATTCTCACTAATCAGGAGGACATGCTGTTAAAATTTCTTTATACAATGTACGAATGACAATAAATCTGAACCTGAAACAAGGTCGATATAGAGTCTCACATTAGCCTAAGATGAGTTTGTTTAGAGATGTGGGATAAAAATCCAGATCTCCCAAAGAAAATCCACACAGCTATCGGAAAAATGTGCAAATTCCACAAACTGTAGATAACAATCTGGTGCAGGATTCAAATCTAAGATGTAAGATCCAAGTGGCTGCAATATTAACCACTGCACCACACTGCTGCCATATATAGCTGTATTAAGTAATATTATAGAACATCTCAACTGGCACAAGAGAATATGTTTAATACAATCTGTAAATTACATGGGTTGGCATATAAATAAATATGCAAACAGAGGATTGAATATCTCCTATTTCATTTGTAATCAGTTATTTCTGTTTAGACGGGTGCCTTTCACTTATGATGAAGGTAAGGTGCAGCACAATCATATGTGCATAGTATGTTAAAAAATTGCTTCTTTGGATATACAAACTGTTAAGTATGCCAAAATACTCTAGAATTAAACTTAAAATTTATATAACGATATTTGATTGGTGAGTGGGTATTGTGGTGGACTGGCACACTAGTGGGATAGGAAACCCATACTCCAGATGTAATCCTAATTTGGATTAAGATGGTTATGTGTTGTGAAATGAGTGGAAGGATATGGCTGCTGTTGGATATTAACTTTTTATTACTTCAATACTCTAATTTTTGTTTCCAAATATTTTATTATTTTCCGATTCAGAATTGTAACACTTCATAAAGCCCACTCCCTGACTTGTATCTTCCTTAGGCTTTCATCTTTCTCACTTCATCATTTGCTCTCAGGCGAAATGAAACCCAAAACCTGCACATACTCCTGGCATTTACTGCCTCTCAAAAGAAAAACCGAGACACACCAAGGTTTCAGTTTCACTGCTGACACAGGAGGATCCAATAGGGAAGAAAAGGCCTCACAAAAGTTTTAAATTATCCTTAGACATTTACAGGCCGGCCTGTGGCACAGGAATGAGAGGCTCTACAAGAGTGACCTATTGCATTGATTCATTCGACACTCACTTAGTTAAGGGTTCTGTAAATGACTTTCAGCACCACCCTGTGAGTGTCCTACAAGCACAGACTTGTATAAAAAGTCACAAGTTAAAAATACATCAGCTGATGGATGAAACAACTGCAAAAAGATATGCCAAGACAAATGTCTCTGGCTCCCAGGCTAAAACTAAAATGAAAGCCCAGCCAAAGGCTGTTCAGGTTTCTATTTGTCAGCCTGAGAAACAAAATCAGCTGAATTTATTGTGCTTGCATTTGAATCCTACACCAGTTATGGACCGCGCACATTGTCACCATGTCTATGCATCTGGTTCATTGGCAGTTCTACATTTGCCCAGTGTGATTGTGTGTGTGAGTACAATACAATACAATACAATTTATTTTTGTATAGCCCAAAATCACACAAGAAGTGCCGCAATGGGCTTTAACAGGCCCTGCCTCTTGACAGCCCCCCAGCCTTGACTCTCTAAGAAGACAAGGAAAAACTCCCAAAAAAAAATCTTGTAGGGAAAAAAATGGAAGAAACCTTGGGAAAGGCAGTTCAAAGAGAGACCCCTTTCCAGGTAGGTTGGGCGTGCAGTGGGTGTCAAATAATGGACAGGCTCTAGTTCTCGTGATACCGAGTTGCCTTAAGTGGGTTTCAGAATTAATTCTATCTGTGATTGCAGAACCCATTGAACATGATTAGATGATAGGTTTCATAATCTAGCAAGGGACCATAAAATAAATTCCAATTTACATGTCATGTTCCTTTTCTAACCTGCTTAATCCAGGCCGGGGTCATATGGATGGCTGGGCTGGAGTCTCCCCAACTACGGTGAGAAAAGCACCTTTTTATTGTGTTGACATCAAATGTGGAAGGTTGTAAGCAAAGGGGTCTTCAACTCATAATAACAGACAGCAAAGCAATAAGTGAAAGGCTCGAGCACTTTGCTGGTTCACAGTAGCAAAAATGTCTATTCTAGCTCTAGTGTGACCAGAAAATAATAATAAGATTCAGAAGTAAAAAAATGGGAAGGAAATCAGGAAAGAGGATCTCAAGACGGGAAGAGCAAAATTCCAAACCTCCACAGAAATACCAGCAAAACAAGAAAAGTAATGATCGACCTAAATGTATATCAAGTTTTCTAAATCATGCACAATATATTTCAGGATCCCATTGGGGCTTGGGCTTATCATGGCAGCAACGGGATCAAGGCAGAAACCAAGCATACAAAGGAAGGCAGTCCACTGCAGGGCCTACTCAAGCACACACCAATACGGACTCAATTTAATTTGTTGGTTGAAAACCAGAGTTTTGGTAGTCAGACCCACACAGACACAGGAAGAATATGCAGGCTTCACATAAACTGGGTGATGGAGTCAAACCCAGGACACTGAATGCACCACTGCGCCGTCCACAAATGCCAGAAGCGTTAAGTGAAATATAACGCCGAGTGCTTGTGAAAGAAAAGAGCAGCTGAGGTCTACAGTGTGGAGTAAAGTCCTTATTATCAATAATATGAAGAATTACTGTACAAGAAAAACGATAGAAATGAGAAGTTAACACAAATCTTGTAGGCGATGGCTGCAAAATTACAGAACGGATACAACTAGCAAAACTATATGTAGGGAATCTACTCTGATATTAAGAGTGGAGCAAAGTGGGGACAACAACAAAAAATGCAGTTTAATGAAGGAAATGTAAATCTCCACAGGCAGGTAAAAGGAATATTGATTAGAAATACAAAATGCATGACACTAACCTTTAGGAAACAAACTTTGAAAGGGATTACGATGACACAACATTCCCGCCCTATGTTCAAAGCACACAAGTAAACATTAGTTAACACCCTAAAATTGTCAAACAAAATACAAGAGTCAATAAGCTCAAGCTCTGTAAAGAGACCGCACCTGAAATATAAACTGTACTGCGGGCCTCCACAATACAAATCTGACATAGCAGCACTAGAGGCTTGGAGGAAATATGCAGTTAATAGCACTGAGGTAATGAAGCTAAGGGTGTGGACATGTCCTGCTGACTGTCAATGGGAAATCGACATTGCTGGAGACAGAAGCCAACTGTGAGCTAAATCCAGCAGCCGTAGCACCTACACGTTAGAACAGTTAATCCTCCTGAAGCTTGAAGCTAAGCATGTGTGGGCTTGGCCAATACTTGGATGGACGGCTTGGGTTGCTGCTGAGGCCATCAGGGGGCTTTTACCCTGTGGTCTGTGTATGGATCCCAATGCTCCAGTGCAGTGACATGAACACTGTCCTATAAAAATTGGTGTCGTTCTTTCGATGAGACATAAAAAAACCTCTCTGTGGTCATAAAAGATCCTCGGGCATCTTTTGAAAAGATTGTTTCCTGATGTCCTGGCTAAACTGCCCACCATGACTTAATCATTCTGCTCCCTAATCATCCCATGTCCCTTAGGGGCTAACTGTCTCTCTCACCTCTTCACCACCTAGTAGCTAATGTGTGGTGAGCACAGTGGTGCAAGAAAAGCTTCCATCACATCATACAGATCAATGCTACACATTGGTGACGGCTTAAGTGGTTACTTACTGTCTATGTAAGGCACTTTGAGTAGATTAGAAACGTACTATATGAATGTAATTAATTATTATTGTTATATCCAAGTCAAAGATTCTGAAAGTCTGTGTTGAAGTTGATAATGTAGGAGCCTTTCAGTTTAACAGGGAACACATACTCAAAGACATAAATGGAAAATAAGCAGGAATGCATTCAAGGTTAAATGCTTCCTTACATGAAGGGTCATATAAGCCTGGTAAAAAGTGGAGCAGAAACACATATCCTGCTGGCTCTGAAGCCAACATCTAGCTGAGATACTGGAACAACTTAGCTATACAAACTAGCCAAATGAGCATAATGGCTAAATAGTCTCTTCTTGTTTGCAAAATTCCTGCTGTTCTATAGCTGAAAGTTAAGAATATCAGGAATGGACAACCAAGGCTTTCAGTTTGACTAGAAAAACAACAGGATGGGGATTTTGATATTTCTTCCTGGAGTAGCACGATTATGTATTAAAATAAATCCCAGCTAAAGTCTAAGAAAAAAGTACAAAAAAAAGTAACAGGAGAGTGACTCCCAGTTATTAGTAGGCGGAGTGGTGGCTCTCAGGCTAGGGATCTGCACTGGCAATGGGAGGGTTGCCGGTTCGAATCCCGTAAAATGCCAAAAGGGACTCTGCTCTGTTGGGCCCTTGAGCAAGGCCCTTAACCTGCAATTGCTGAGTGCTTTGAGTAGTGAGAAAAGCGCTACATAAATATAAAGAATTATTAAAAAGAAAAATAATTAATTACTGCAGCAGAAAAACATCTAAGGATGTTGAAAAATTGTCTCTGAAAAATAGAAAAAATTAGAGTTATAGGTATTAAAAATACATTATGACAGACAGACAGATAGATAGATAGATTTTTATAAAAGAGAATGTAGTAGAGGACCTTGGAAGACAATATTCTTTGCTTCCGGGACCAAGACTTTAAACCTTTAAATTACTGAGGGGGATGTGGCAGAACAAGATGATGCACCTTTGGAAAGGACTATCACCTCTCAATATGAAGTCCACCGTGCATGAAGCAGTTGGACGTCATCGTCTGAAAGTTATCTCCCATTTACTGGCCTGCATTATTGTTGTGAGTTCTGATATAATCAAGCAGGATGAGGAATGTTTTGTTATTCCAGCTGAGTCCTGCTTGAACTTGTCCCCACATTCCTCTTCTTTTCCCAGAAAGCCTTCCTCTTTTATTCGCTCATTATATAACATCTAACCAAGAAAGAGGAGCCAGTAAAACAAACAATTACTCTTTTACAAATTCTTGTGGTTATCCTCAAAAACAAGGGAGGCTTAGAGGCCTCAATGAACAATGGAAAGTTAATAACCATGTCTGCTTCTAGCACTTTTCTTACTGAAGGAGAACTTTACCAATAAACATTGAAAAAAATAAAAAATACAGTATATAGGATAGGCACCATTATTAAAACTACATTCAGATCTGTCTGAATCTGGTATCCACTAAAACATTAACCTATTGATAAGGAAACATCTAACAATAAGAGTATAAAAGGTTGCTCATGAATTCACAGTAGCCATCAGGGCGTGATTAATACTGAAGCACAAATATGTGATGTAGTTGTTGTATATAAAAACATAACTTCAATTTATTACTTCCATCTTATTAAGAAACTATGGGATAAACACAAGTGCACCAAATGAAACTAAAATGTGGGTTCCAAACCAAATTAATCAGCCACTCCAGGCTCTTACACTCAGGTAGTAATGGATGTAACCAGGGTTTTCTCACTTTCCTAATTTGCAAGTGTTTTTTGGATATGACTAATCATCCACAAACACATTTATCATTCAGAATGAATTTTTATAAACACATTACAATTTGCTATTTGTACACAACTTTGTTGTTATAAAGGACAGTAATCCATACTCTTGAGTATCTATAATGGTTACTTTTGCAATGCATTACTTAGAAAAACTCATGCTAATTTTAATGAAATGACTCCAAATCTTTAAACGCCAGCTTGTTTAGTGTCTGAGCAGGAGGTTTCACCCTTTAAAAATGGAGAGATAACTATAGTGTGAACATAATGGGCTGCTAAATATAGTTGTTTGCATGCAATTAAAAGCTCACTGCTGGAACTGCACAAAAGAAAACTGTCATTTCAATCCTAGGGTAATACTTAGAACAACCAGAAAGAAATTGTGTTATAGCTTCAAGGATCTGTTTTGGATTGCTAGCCTATTCACTCCACTGTATATATTAAAACAACATACTTCAGTTTACACTCTGAATAAGTCTGAGTGTATGCTTGAGTGTGTCTTGAGATGGAATGACATCCCCTCCAAAACTTGTTTCTTCCCTACACTTGATAGATAGATAGATAGATAGATAGATAGATAGATAGATAGATAGATAGATAGATAGATAGATAGATACTCATTACTTAAATATTGTGACAGGTATATATGCAGTTGTACCTGTAGAGCGGACGGACATCATGCTCAAAATTCTCAAATCATGATTAGTAAAGCCTAAAATGTGTAAATCTAATGGAAATCCTGGAGTCTAAACTATGACCCCATAACAATATTTTCCCTATATACCTACAATATATGTAGGAAAAGTAAAATCGATATGAATTCTGATCATCAGCTCTACCATTGCACGATTTAAGTGCTGAGGCAGACGATGGCTCTATAATATTGGTAGGTAGCTCAAATTATGTTTCATTGCCTAAATAAAAATCCTGAAGACATGTCAGACTTCACAAAATGACAATTAAAGCTCTGACGTATCTTTGATCTACTGCACTTTCTTACAAGAACCCGACAGGAAAGGAGGAGGCGTGCATAATTTCAGTTCTGCATTTTGTAATTTTCCAAAGGTATTGTCAACTTGCTGAAGCATTCGTATGATTAATGCACTTATTTTTAACAGCAAATTTCACGCTGTTATAGAGAGTTTCATAAAGGCTAGAGTGGTATTTTTTATTTAAGTGACACTTTATGACACTTTTATAAATGTTTACACCTTTTCCTTTTGTAGCACTGGCAAAGTTAGGTGACTTGCTCAGGGTGACACAATGAACCAGTGGTGAAGACTGAACCTGTATCCTCCATACATCTTCATGTTTTGAAAAACTGATCAGTAAGGTTTATGAATACAATACAGACACACTCCGAGGAACAGTTCTGTCTCCCTTTCTCTTCACCTTCTCTGCACTGTCTTTATGTGCAACTACAGTATATGAAGTTTACAAATGTCTCCTCAGTTTTACGCTTCAATTGCAATGGAGATGGAAGATAAAGGAGTCATTGGTGGGCTTGTGACAATCAAAGGACCTAGAAGATGAGCTCTGTTTTGTTTTAAATGTTTTGCA
Source organism: Erpetoichthys calabaricus (assembly GCF_900747795.2). Lineage (NCBI taxonomy): Eukaryota > Metazoa > Chordata > Cladistia > Polypteriformes > Polypteridae > Erpetoichthys > Erpetoichthys calabaricus. The sequence goes on from NC_041407.2 coordinate 13,535,143, forward strand.
CCTAGACTTGGTTATATCTCCTTAATCACATAAAGTTCAATATCCATCTATCATTCTATCTGTATAGCACCTTTTGCTACTGTGGGATATGGCTGGCCATTCATCCCAGCCAATACTCCCAGGCTGCTAGATGGAGCCCTCCTTGCAACGTGGAGATGCCCTGAATTCCAGCAGGGCATCATGGACTATGGAGTTTTAATACACAGCCCTGCTGGATAACGTCAGGGTCGCCAGGGGATGCTGCAGGGAGACACAGAGACGTTTATTTTCCATACAGCCCGAAAGTAAATCCCAGTCACATGGTTGGAAGAAATAAAGTGCTTCCGGGCTGATGAAGAAAAGAAGTTTTTACCTGACCCGGAAGTGATAGAAATCACATGGACTGAGGGACAGAAACACTTCCGGGTCATGGACTATAAAAGGACCATGGGAAATCCCAGACAGCGAGCTGAGTTGGGAGGCAGGGTGGCTAAGCGTCTGGGAGTGGAGGATTGAGTATTGTGTATTGGTTATTGTGGATTTATTGCGTATTGTGGAGAGGAGGGTGCTTTATGCACTTATTTATAATAATAAATATTCATTTTGGACTTTTATCTGGTGTCTGACGTCTGGTCTGAGGGTTCAAGGGGTCGACAGTGCCTCTATCTGTCACACTACGTTATCTATCAATATGTCTTATATAGTGCTTTTCATAACTACTCATTCTTCTTTATCTTTTTATATACTGCATTTAAACATCTATTTTTATAATAACTTCCATATCCATTCACCTGTTTTATATATAGGCTTCATTTCCATCTGTCTATTAATTTATACGAGTACACCATCCCAGCAATCAGGGGTCATCATTTCAGACTCAGGTCATAGGTACACCTCAGTATTGTAAAAGTCAGACATTACCGAACTGTACACACAGCAGTCACAGCTTTTGAGCTGAAAAAAAACTGTGCTTCCTTCTCTAACATTTGTATCAATAATGGAACTCAGTCAGGTATCCTGATCAATAAACCACATTCAAAACACATCCGGCATACTATGGAAACAGCTCTCTACTGGCATCTAATCGTTTGCTTGCTAATTCTCAAGTCAATCTCCTCTTTGTTGGCCTATTGACTTGGTGCTAAAGCAGTGAGTAATGTGGGTGTGTTTTTAGAAAATAGAATTGTTAAAAGTAAGAATTATTCAAAAAATATGTCTCTTTCTCAGATCATGCCACATGTGTGCACACAAGACAGCTTAAGGGCTCTACTGGTGGTAATTCCTTCCTGCTCCAGGGGTTGGCACTGTCTGCTAATGCCTTTTCTATTCCTCTTTCTGCAGACCAGAAGTTTGACAGCTATGCCACCGCTGACGTCACTGATGGTGTCCATCCACCTGGACCGCCTCCTCCTGCCAGAAGGACTTAAAACCAGAAGATCTGCCATCTTGACTCAGTTCATACTTGGGACACGCCTCAGAGAAGACGTTCTCACAATCATTTTGAATTTGTGTTTGCTGTTTTTGTCAGCAATTATATGGGGTTTTCCATTTACTGGCCAACTCTTTATGATCTCTTTTGTTACAATAGGAACATATACAGTATAATACATCAGGCATGTTGCTTAAATATCTGTAAGTCAATTTTCACTACACTCTTAAATTCGAAAAAAATGCCACCAGAATCTCCTGATCATCAAGTATGGTGGGAAAATGGCAAGTGCCTTCCAGTAGCTCTATTGGTGGGCATCAGTCAGGAGGCAGGCCGTCAGCTGTGCACCAAAGAACTCCGAAGTACAAGCTGTAAGCGTGAAGACCCTTCATAACAAACAGAGCTGTGCATAGACACCTGTCTTAAAAGGGGCCTGGGATCTTCACCAGCTGTCTCCTATCACTCCTGTCCAATGGAGTTCACACAGAGCTCAGCCTCAGGTACAGTGTAAAAGATAAAAAGATACAGTGATGTGCTGCTTTAAAATTAGCTCATATACAGTATAAATCCACTAATTTGTCTTTTTCATTGATGGGACATAGGTACTTGAAATTGAGTGCTCTGCGGTGGAATTACTCCTGACTTCATTTTTATATTAGTTGTTAGCAGCAATAAGAATTAAAGGCATTTTGGCACTTTAAAGCACAAGAAGAGAATCCTAGACTGTTAGTCGGACATCAGTACCCTACCAGGAGCAAGGAGCATCTCAAATCAAAGTTGGGTGAGCAGGTCTGGAGCCACACAATAAATGAAATAATCTCCTCTACCCAATGCCAGCTACAGGAAGTACAATCAGTAATCAGTATGTTACTGTGATTTACATAAATGGTCATACAGACTGATGTTTTGTTTTATGTACATATTTGTACACCTACATTTAGCCTACATTAATCCACACACATATAAGTATCTTAGCTTGTACTATTCTTATATATAAACGTCTACACGTGAAAGTGTGTGTGTCTGTCTGTCCAGCCCGGAAGTGCGAGGCTACAGCATGACGCTGAAAGAAAGTGACTCTGTCGCCAAAGTGAGACCGCCGAAGAAAGATAAACTCGCTTAGCCTCTAATACACAAGTGAGGCCAGCACATCAGCAAAACGAAACCCGCAAGGAGAAAGTTGCTTAGCCGCTGATATACAAGGAGGTCGAGCATGTCCACAAAACGAAACTGCCGACTGTGCATTTCAATTTCTTTTCTGACGATTTCATTAGTTTCTAGGAGCCCGGGCTTATTACAGCATGGGCTTACAAAGCCAGTACAGTAATCCCTCCTCGATCGCGGGGGTTGCGTTCCAGAACCCCCCGCGAAAAGTGAAAATCCGCGAAGTAGAAACCACATGTTTATATGGTTATTTTTATATCGTCATGCTTGGGTCACAGATTTGCACAGAAACACAGGAGGTTGTAGAGAGACAGGAACTTTATTCAAACACTGAAAACAAACATTTGCCTCTTTTTCAAAAGTTTAAACTGTGCTCCATGACAAGACAGAGATGACAGTTCCATCTCACAATTAAAAGAATGCAAACATATCTTCCTCTTCAAAGGAGTGCGTGTCAGGAGCAGAGAATGTCAGAGAGAGAGAGAAAAAAGCAAACAATCAGAAATCAATAGGGCTGTTTGGCTTTTAAGTATGCGAAGCACCGCCGGTACAATGTAGTTTTTCAGCATTTTTTTGAGGAGCGTCCGTATCCTCTAGGTCAGTGTGCGAACAGCCCCTCTGCTCACACCCCCTCCATTAGGAGCAGAGAATGTCAGAGAGAGAGAGAGAGACAGAGAAAAACAAAGAAACAATCAAAAATCAATATGTGCCCTTTGAGCTTTTAAGTATGCGAAGCACCGTGCAGGAAGCATGTCGCTTGATAAAGCAGCTGCACAGAATGGAGCAACGTGAAGGTAATCTTTCAGCATTTTTAGACGAACGTCCGTATCGTCTAGGGGTGCGAACAGCCCCCCTGCTCACACTCCCTCCGTCAGGAGCAGAGAATGTCAGAGCGAGAAAGCAAACAATCAAAAATCAATACGTGCTGTTTGATCTTTTAAGCAAACAATCAAAAATCAATACGTGCTGTTTGATCTTTTAAGTATGCGAAGCACCGTGCTGGAAGCATATCGCTTGACAAATCAGCCATATTGTAAGCCCAGCAAGAAAGAGAGCAATGTGAAGGTAATCTTTCAGCGTATATTGAGGAGCAGCCGTATCCTCTAGGGGTGCGAACAGCCCCCGTGCTCACAATATATTTGAGGAGTTTTATTTAATACGTAATACGCGCTCTGGTTGGGTAGCTTCTCAGCCATCTGCCAATAGCGTCCCTTGTATGAAATCAACTGGGCAAACCAACTGAGGAAGCATGTACCAGAAATTAAAAGACCCATTGTCCGCAAAAATCCGCGAACCAGCAAAAAATCTGCGATATATATTTAAATATGCTTACATATAAAACCTGCGATAGTGTGAAGCTGCAAAAGTCGAAGCGCGATATAGCGAGGGATTACTGTATAGTATATAAGATGAGATCCTTTTGAGCTGCAAACATTCAGGGCCCAACCTTATAACAAACCAGAGCCAAAGGTCAGGCATAAAATCTATTATGTAATGAAGAATTTGCTGGAATATACTGGGTGGAGAGAGTAAAAGAGGGGAGAAGAGGCGTTTAGGATTACCACATTATTTATTGGACTAATGTTTGCAAATAGCAATTGAATGAGATGATGAAAGTGTAGCTACTCCAAATGTAGCTACTCCACCTTTTAGCTCACTGTCTTTGTGTCTTTAATGTTTAACATCACACTGCGATTCAAAAAATTTATTTGTTCTGCTGGGCAGCTCTTTTCTGATTCAAGCCACCTTGGCACAGCTGAATAGCCAAGAACTCCGGAACAGGTAAGATGCTGGCCATGTTCCTGTTGTACCAGAGAATCTTCGTCTTATGATAATGATGATGAAATACTGCTTGTGCAAAGGAAACCAGCTAAGTGGAATTTTTGCCAGTGTTCAAGTGTGTTGTCATTTGTTGTCTGTTTTGAGATCTCTGAGTTTGTAGGCTTACAATTGAATACAAAATAAGACAACCTATATTTCAAGTAATGTGTGATGACTTTTGAGGGCACCACTCAGCAGATCCCAAGCCAGAAAACAGAAGTAGCCAAGAATGGTATTGTATTAACTAAATAAAAACATGAGGGGCAATGTATTCAACAGAGCACAAAGTAACAAATTAACTAAACAGAACAATTAAACCCTCTGAGCCTACCTGTTCAGGTAATCTGCCTGTTTATCACTTGTATGAAAACGTGCTATATAAATATTGTTGTTGTTGCTACTGTGTGTGATGTCTAAAGCACTTATCTACTTCCCCAAACACACAAATGTTCTACTTTGTCACCTCCATGATCCTTCTTTAATATTGGGCAATAGAAAGGTAGCAAAAACGTCCAAAAATAACTTAACAACATCTTAAGTTCATCTGGTCACAAACTTCTCTGAACTGCCAAGTGAGCATACCATGCTGAAAAACAACAAAACTGCTGCTAACAATTCTACAATGCATTGTCACTTCCCACTGTCACTTATCTAAAAGTAGAAGTGCGGTTGGAGTTGTGTTTATACTTCATTTAATCTAATTTCTCTGAAACAGGCCAGTTTACTTATCATCTGCCTCAGGATTTCTCAAGCTTCTCTGACTGTGCAAAGGCAGCAAACCTTCAAAAACAGAACAGTGAAAAGAGAAAGGGAGAGAAAGGGATGGCACTGGCACCTCATGTGACCCTGACCGACTGCAGTGTTGACAATACAATAGGTACCCATACTTCCACGGTGCAAAAAAAAAAAAACAATGAAAGAAAGGACTGGGTGTATTGGTAATTTATCACAATGAACCATATTGTGGTACTCTACTTACTGAGAACATCATTCAAATTTTCCACGGACCAAAGCTGAAAGTACAAAATGGAGTTCTGTATTTTAATATGTTCAGTCTCATGTTACCATGTTTATGTTTTGGTTGGATAGGCAATTAAAAAATTGACTGTATGTGTGAGGATGCTAGTAATACCACTTCTACAGATACAGTATCTCCCCACTTACAGTACGCCCACTATATAAATCATAATCAGGCACTATATAAAAGAGAGTGAGTGAATGATTGAAACCGGAACAGTACCCAGTGTCCATGAAGTGGAAAACAACACAGTCTGGGTATAGAAAGACTAATTATGGTGAGTAACATTTGGATGAAGTGTTAACAGAAGTTGCTGCTGCTGCTTGCTGGTTTGCTTATAGACGGTCTATCACAATGGTGAAACATCAGTGTACTGTCTTGTTCGGGGGTCCCCAACTCTGGTCCTGGAGGTTTTCATTCTAACCCTTTTCTTAATGAGTGACCTGTTTATGCTGCTAATTAACCTCTTTTGAATTAATTTTAATTGACTTGCTCTTGAAGACTCAGACTCCTTCATTGTTTCTTTTTCCTTAATGAGCTGCCAAACAATAATGAGATACAAAATGAGCCAAAACAACTGGTGTCCGTCACACAATATCTGAAAATAAAGAAAGATGAAGGTCTCAGGAATGTTGGTCTGCTTAGGTCCACAGAATATTTGAACAGAGCTCTTAGAAAGAGAAAATCAACAATTTTGAAAATGTCTGCTAATGCACCACGTGAGCAGCAACAAGCCCTGGAATTAAAGAACGGCTGCGGTGGGCTGGCGCCCTGCCCGGGGTTTGTTTCCTGCCTTGTGCCCTGTGTTGGCTGGGATTAGCTCCAGCAGACCCCCGTGACCCTGTAGTTTGGATATAGCGGGTTGGATGATGGCTGGATGGATTAAAGAACGGGTTTAATTAACAATAAGAATCAACACCTAATTAAGCAAATGGTTGGAGTTTGAGGCCCTGACTTAGTTGCTTTTCTGTTGGCTCCCTCACTTCACATTTCGTTTCTGTTTTGGTACCATTTAAGGAAAGAAATGTAGCAATTCAGAGGATCAGAGGAACAAATCTTAAAAAACAAGTAAATTAAAATTAATTCAAAACAAGTTAATTAGCAGCAAATGATAAGGTCACTAAGTAATGAAAGGGTTAGAACGAAAACCTGCAGCCACTGCATCCCTCCAGGACCAGAGTTGGGAACCCCTGGTCTTGTTGAAAGCCATTCAGTCCTTTGGACGATTTTTCCAAACCAAGCCATCTGGAGAGCTAGGACCTCAGCCCTCGTTCCTGTGGTACCAGAGACTCCTGCTTGATGATGTTGATGTTCTGCCTTCACAGCGGTTTGTTCCAAGAAGTTAAGACAGCATTAACAGTTAAACTAAGTGCTATTGACTTCTCTAAAAGCGTTCTGTCCTCCACTACCTGTTGTATGTGTATATGGGTGTTTCTGGGTGGGCCCCGAGTGAAAAGACCTCATGCCCCTTCAAAAGACAACTACCCTTACTTATATTCTGCATAAAATCAATGCAATAGTAAGTAATCCTGCAAAGGTAATTGCTTGTGATCAAGTAAGTAAGACACTACAACATTACACAGCTCTGCCGTGGTCCAGTGAAAAGTCCAGTTTTCACAGTAGCGTACGTTTTGAGTTTTGTTTTTCTTGCCTGAAGAAGGGGCCCGAGTTGCCTCGAAAGCTTGTATATTGTAATCTTTTTAGTTAGCCAATAAAAAGTGTTATTTTGCTTGACTTCTCATGGAAACCCTACTTAAACGTAGCATGTGTGAAAAATATAAGCAACACCTCCAGGTACACACTGAAGAAAGTGACTTCAGGTCATGCGATTACACTTACTACCGCCATTAGCCTGACGCTTCATTGTTTACATACAAAGGCAGAAAAATGGTGAGCTAATTCAGGGTACTTCACTGCACCTTACCCTGTAACCTTCTAGTCTAAGATCAAGCACAGAAATGTTTCATGTTAATCCTGCCAAACAAGTCTAAGGCCCCTTTCTGTCACTGACGGTCTCTCATGTGTCCTTTGTTTCCTCTCTTTTTCTCTCTCCTGTTAACAGAATTCTGATCTCTCTATGTGGCTCTCCGTTTCCAGCAATCACTAATATTACTTTCTGTAGTTTTTGTTTGGCACTCATTCAACATTCTATTAGCTCCACACCAAAAAAAAAAGTCTTCTTTGTCCTTCTGTGTAGTTCCTACTGTTTTTAGGCCAGGATGAAGAATCGTTGATCCTCCATTGCCTCCTGAGAACTGCTCGTCTGAACTTTTTATGAGACACTAGTATCGTCCTCTCTCTGCCAAGCCCTTGACTTTCTGACACAATGCCCATTTGATTCTGCCAATGCTTATATTGACTGCAGTGTATACTCCTTGACCTGTGTGTCTCATCTTCTACAACAAGGGTGCTTCGACCCCTGCTCATTTCGCTCGCCTACCCCCGGCGTTTTGAACCTGTGCCCGCTGGGCAGTCGTAGTTTCAGACGCGCGTTGTAGGAGCTTGCGTTGTTTTGAATCCGTGCTTGCCCTGCTTCTGCGGTTTGAGACGCGCGTTGTAGGCGTATATCCGTCAGTCGAGCTTGTTCGGTTTGAACCCGTGCCTGCTTTGCCTCCGCAGTTTCAGACAGTGGGTCGCGTTCGGCGTTTTGTACGATCCCAAGCAGCACATTATTCCTAACTTCACTCCGCAGTAGTGACACGCACAATATGGCGGTGACGCCTGCGGCTTCACTACGCAGTAGTGCCACTCACAATATGGCGGCAATGCCTGTGCCTTCCGTATTATGTCGGGTTTTACCATGCTGTGTAGGCGCCTTTGCCTTTCGTACTTTCCTGCGCCTTCCGACGCGCGATGTAGGCGCCTGCACCTTCTGGGTCTGCCTCTGCTGTGTGGTGTGGACGTTTAACTGTCGTTTTTTCTGCTTTTATATTCTGTATCTTGCTGTGCATGTGTTTCGTGCCTAGGTTTTTTTGAAGCTGTTGCATTCCAGTTTTCATCATCTGTAACCTGCTCTCCATGTGTTTGGCCCCGTTCTTTAACCTCTTTATGACGTTTTACTTTGTTTCCTACTCTGTCTTTTATTTCTGACCTCGCTTTATCCTGCTTGCGGCATGTCAGACGGTTCGTAGTCTCTCCCGTTTCACTCTGGGGAGGGGGGCTTTGTGTGGCACCTGCGCACGTTCGTAATCTCTCCCGTTTCAGTCTGGGGAGGGGGGGCTTTGTGTGGCACCTGCGCACGTTCGTAATCTCTCCCGTTTCAGTCTGGGGAGGGGGGCTTTGTGTGGTGCCTGCGCACTATGTCTCCTGCGTCCACGGGCAGGTCCCTGCGTCCATATCCGGTTTACCATTCTCGGTTAGTAATAAGGATAAGTGTATTTGTAAAACTCGTTGTAATTGCATTTTTTGTTGTGTTTGGCTATGACCTTGTGCCCCTATAGGCAGCTAACATGATGAGTAAACAGCACAACTCTATTTATACATTTCTTTTTCTACAAGTGGAGCACAGTCAGGCTAGTGACTTATTCAATGTCACCCAGGGAGGCAGAGGTGGCTTTCACCACTAAACCACACTACTATAAAGAGTGACTAACTTACTGTGCTCATATTCAAAACACTCAAAGAAAAACACCGTATACACAACACAATTAGAACAGCACAGTGGCTGGTGGTTAGTGCTGCTGCCTCACGCATCCAGCACCCTGGGTTTGAATGCTTCACATAGCTGCTGTCTGTGAGGAGTTGGCATGTTCTTGCTTTGTCTGAGTGGGTTACTAAAATTTTACACATTCTCCTTATGGCCTGCATGCATTGTCAGCTGCACTGAGGCTGTACATTTCCTTGTACTTGCCTTGTGCATGCATGGAATTCTAATTTTGTGGAGTTTGCATGATCTTCTTGTGCCTCTGAGGGTGCAAAGTATGTGGAGTTTGCACGTTCTCCTTTTGTCTGTAGTAGTTGGTAACCATGCGGTGTTTGCACATCATCTCTGTGAGCTGCCTATTACGGTGCATTCACATCTCATTGTTATAAAATGTTGCATCACAGTGGATTTAATCTGGCTGTTTTGACACAATGACTACAGAAAAAACTCTTTAATGTCAAAGTGGAAACAGATCTCCACAAAGAGGTCTAAATTATTTACAATATTAAACACAAAATAATGGATCAAATAAGCATGCACCTCCTTTAGTAGATGCTCCCTTGGCGGCCATGAGTCCGTGTGCGCAGGTCTTTCTCTGTCAGCTTTGTACGTCTAGACACTTGCCATTTTTCCCCATTCTTCTTTGCCAAACTGCTCAAGCACTGTCTTGGCTGCATGGAGGTCATGAGTGAATAGCCTTTGTCAAGTCCAGCCACAAATTGGCTTGAGAACTGGACTTTGACCCAGTCACTCCAGGACATTAACATTGCTGTTTTATAGCTTTTCTCTTGGTAAAAAACAAATCTTACAAGGTGCATGTTTCTTGCAGAGTGAATCAGGTTTTCTTCCAGACTTATTCCTATATTTTCTGCATTCACGTTACTCTCAACCCTCACAAACTTTCCGGATCCTGATGCAGAATAGCATCAACACAGCACAATGCTGCCACCTCCATGCTTCACAGTGGGGGTGGTGTGCTTTTGATAAGTTGCAGTGTTTGGTTTGGCCTCAGAATCTTCTTCCAGCTGACTTCAGAGTCTCCCATGTGCCTTTTGGCAAACTCTAGTCAAGATGTCCTGTGTTTTTCCTCTTTGCTAATCCAAAAAACGGAGTCTGTGGAAGCAGCCAGGCACAGTTGTTTTCTGCACAGTCTCTTCAGTCTCGGCCACTGTAGCTTGTGACTCCTTCAGAATTCTCCAGTCTTGTGGTGGTCCCCCTCACTAATCTTCTTTTTGCAGAAACCCTCATATTTTGCTATAGAGACATTTACAGCTCATTCTTTTTCCAACTCTATCAATCGATCTGGACTCTAAAGGATATTTAGTAACTTGGATAGGTTCTTATCTTCATTGTCACCTTTTCAATCACCTTTTCATGGAGTATTCCTTTGTCTTCAGCATTAGGCCACAATACTGATTCACCTCAAGCTGGACCTTCCAGACAGAGGTGCACTTACAGTGCAGACGGAAAGTATTCCCAGTGCATCACTTTTTCCACATTTTGTTATGTTACAGCCTTATTCCAAAATGGATTAAATTCATTTTTTTCCTCAGAATTCTACACACAACACCCCATAATGACAACGTGAAAAACGTTTACTTGAGGTTTTTGCAAATTTATTAAAAAAAATTGAGAAAGCACATGTACACAAGTATCCACAGCCTTTGCCATGAAGCTCAAATTGAGCTCAGGTGCATCCTGTTTCCCCTGATCATCCTTGAGATGTTTCTGCAGCTTAATTGGAGTCCACCTGTGGTAAATTCAGTTAATTGGACATGATTTGGAAAGGCACACACCTGTCTATATAAGGTCCCACAGTTGACAGTTCATGTCAGAGCACAAACCAAGCATGAAGTCAAAGGAATTGTCTGTAGACCTCAGAGACAGGATTGTCTCGAGGCACAAATCTGGGGAAGGTTACAGAAAAATTTCTGCTGCTTTGAAGGTCCCAATGAGCACAGTGGCCTCCATCATCCATAAGTGGAAGAAGTTCAAAACCACCAGGACTCTTCCTAGAGCTGGCCGGCCATCTAAACTGAGTGATCAGGGGAGAAGGGCCTTAGTCAGGGAGGTGACCAAGAACCCGATGGTCACTCTGTCAGAGCTCTAGAGGTCCTCTGTGGACAGAGGAGAACCTTCCAGAAGGACAACCATCTCTGCAGCAATCCACCAATCAGGCCTGTATGGTAGAGTGGCCAGATGGAAGACACTCCTTAGTAAAAGGCACATGGCAGCCCGTCTGGAGTTTGCCAAAAGGCACCTGAAGGACTCTCAGACCATGAGAAAGAAACTTCTCTGGTCTGATGAGACAAAGATTGAACTCTTTGGTGTGAATGCCAGGTGTCACGTTTGGAGAAAACCAGGCACCGCTCAGTGAAGCATGGTGGTGTCAGCATCATGCTGTGGGGATGTTTTTCAGTGGCAGGAGCTTGGAGACTAGTCAGGATAAAGGGAAAGATGATTGCAGCAATGTACAGAAACATCCTGGATGAAAACCTGCTCCAGAGCGCTCTTGACCTCAGACTGGGGCGACGGTTCATCTCTCAGCATGACAACGACCCTAAGCACACAGCCAAGATATCAAAGGAGTGGCTTCAGGACAACTCTGTGAATGTCCTTGAGTGGCCCAACCAGAGCCCAGACTTGAATCCAATTGAACATCTCTGGAGAGATCTTAAAATGGCTGTGCAGTGACGCTTCCCATCCAATCTGATGGAGCTTGAGAGGTGCTGCAAAGAGGAATGGGTCAAACTGGGCAAGGATAGGTGTGCCAAGCTTGTGGCATCATATTCAAAAAGACTTGAGGCTGTAATTGCTGCCAAAGGTGCATTGACAAAGTATTGAACAAAGGCTGTGAATACTTATGTACATGGGATTTCTCAGTTTTGTTATTTTGAATAAATTTGCAAAAACCTCAAGTAAACTTTTTTCACATTGTCATTATGGGGTGTTGTGTGTAGAATTCTGAGGAAAAAATGAATTTAATCCATTATGGAATAAGGCTGTAACATAACAAAATGTGGAAAAAGTGATGCGCTGTGAATACTTTCCGGATGCACTGTATACTGCAATCAGTTGAACCTCCTTGACTACAGGCAAGTGATCTCTATTTAATCTTTAAGGGCTGAATATGTTTTCCAGAAAATAGTGGTTTCACTCAGAAATCAACATAAAACATCTGTTGCTGCATGCTATGGCTGCCAGTTTGCCAAGAATGTGTAGCGGGCTTGCTGCCTGGCTATCTTTGTGTGGCTGGGACAGCAGCAGCGGTCACGGTCGCAGTGTATTACAATCTGGTTTCTACCTCTTATCACTGTCAAGTGGCAGTCCTCCCTGGCGAATATTGTCAGTACCATAATTAACTGAGTCCGACAAACATAGTCCAGTTCACAGATAATAGACAAAATGTCGTCCACGGAGTACTTTGCTTTACGCATTCGCTTTGAGCCTTGCTACTCACGAGAGTGCAGGGAATCTTGGTCCAACCAATGAATCTAACTTTCCTTCTAGCAATGAGAGTCCAACTAAAATATAACGGTTGGTTTTGTCACAGTTTACAGTTGATTACCATCGTCAACTCCTCCTTTTGACAAAAGTCAACATCAACCCTGAAAGAATTAAATAATTTTGTGATCTGTTTACACTTTGATATTAAAGAGTCTTTTTTTTGTTAATTAGTGTCTAATTAGCCAAACTAAAACCACTATGATTAAATGTTATATAACAATAAACCAAAAACTTCCAAGAGATAAATATTTTTTATAGGCACTATATGGTGTTTGCATGTTCTTCCCGTGTCTGTGTATGTTTTCATTCCCCAAAAATGTGCAATTTAGGTTAAATTTTGATTCAAAATAAACTCCATGCAGAATTGTATGTGTGAAGGTCCTTCAGTGGACTGAAGCTCCATCTAGGGTTGACTCTTGAATAGCACACAATGAGGCTCTAGCCTTCCTTGATCCTGAACTAGATCTGTAAAGCTCTATCAAATCTTCTTAAAATGTTTATATTTTAATGTCATAGGACAGTTCACCTTCTTGGGAGAACAGTGGAACTCACTTTTGAAGGTATTTGTGAACAGCAGATGCTTTAGAAAGACAAAGATTCTTTAGTATTCCTTACTTTTAAAAAGGAAAACATAACAATCCCAGTATGTCTGTCATTAGAAATGCCCAGGGCCGGATGTTCCTATAGGCTAACTAGGCTTCAGCCTAGGGCCTCAAGATCAAGAGGGGCCTACATTCAAATTGTTAGCAAAATTTTATTATCTCTCATGTAATTTACAAACTTAAAAATGGAAGGTGAAAGGGCCTCATAAGTGGAATAGCCTAGGGCCTCTTTTCATATAAATCCGGCCCTGGAAACGCCATTCCAAGAATGGCACTGAGGTTAGTAAAGTGCCTCCCAGCAGAATGTATGAAATGGGAATTTCTGAATTCTAGATAAACACGCACATCTCAGACTGTTGGTTACAACAGCTAAAATGGCCGATTTGAGTCACAAATCCTGCCAACATAACGGCAAGGGCTGATGAAAATCTTAGCAGGAAATTTGAAAATAGAACAACACTAACTGTAATTTCATGCAAATTATATCTGAAGTAAAGCTAAAATGCTTAAAGAATGAAGTAAGCCTCTGCCGTTAGCTCAAAGATACCTAAATCCCTCCATCATATTCAAATCTGAGGAAGCAGCCGCAGCACACGACTCTGAAAAGCCACTGCAGAATAGTAAACCTGAGATAAGAGTGCTAATGATCCCTAAAGCTGTAATTACAGAGACCAGGGATTAGCCAAGAAACAGCCATTATGTGTAATCTTCTGTAGTGTGCCGAGCCAGAGGCAGCGTTATTGTTCAATATTTGATGTTTCCGATTCATTGGGCTCTTTGAGGTTAGGAAGAATGTGCTTTTAAAAATGATGTTTTACGTGGTGGCAGAGTGAATGTGTCATCATGGACTCTGAAAATGCTACTGTAAAGTCTAAGCCAACATGGCAGAACTGACCTGCAAGATTGCATGCAGATATCCAGGTTTGGTAAAACAGTAACAGCATCATGGGTGCCCAAGTCTTATTGTCGTTCGTGAGTAGCGTAGGCTAGCTCCACTGGTCCAGTCCTACAGAAGAGCTACTGTAGAACAAATTGCTGAAAAACTTAATGCTGGCCATAAGAGAAAGGTGTCAGAACACAGAGTGCATCACAGCTAGCTGTGTAGTTGAAGATTAGTCAGAATGCCCATGATGACCCCGGTCCACCACAGAAAGCACCTACAGTGGGCATCAGAACTGCAGCCTTGGAGCAATGGAAGAAGGTGGCCTGGTCTGAGGAATCACATTTTCTTTTAGATCATGTGGATGGCTGGGTGCATGTGCATCATTTATCTGGGGAGGAGATGGTAGTAGGATGCACTATAGGAAGAAGACAAGCTGGCAAAGGCAGTGAGATGTTGTGGGCAATGCTCTACTGGGAAACCTTGGGTCGTAGCATTCATGTGGATGTTAGGTTTACACATACCACCTACCTAAAGATTGTTGCACCCCTTCAAGGCAAAGGAAGATGGCAGTAGCCTTTTCCAGTACGATATTGCGCTCAGTCACACTGCAAAAATAGTTCAGGAATGGTTTGAGGAACATGAGAAAGAGTTCAAGATGTTGATTTGGCCTCCAAATTCTGCATATCTCAATCTGACCACACATCTATGGGATGTGCTGTGAAAACAAGTCTAATCCACGGGCTAATCCAAGAAGTTACAGGATTTAAATGATCATCATTTTGGTGCCAGATGCCACAGGACATCTTCATAGGTCTTGTGCATTCTATGCCTTGATGGGTCAGAGCTGTTATGCACAAAGGGGGCCGACACAATGCAAGTATTAGGCAGGTGGTGCAAAGTTGTGCCTGATCTGTACAGATTTGGCAATTAAGCTGAATAAAAAGATGAAGGATTTACAGAACCTTAAAAATGAGTCTTTACCCTCAAAGTACCCAACTCTTAGAGCCAAGCTATTTTTAAAATTGAAAACATAATATGTCTAATGTAAACTGAGACTGAGCCATGATAAAGGAGAAAAAGCTGCCAGCAAAGCACAACAAAATGCCTAAATACTGCCCTCTGCTGTTCTCTCACAATACTACAAGTATGCACATCAGCAATGTGTGAGCCGTGAAACAAAGGGAATAAAATAAATACACTCAGTGGGGAATTTCACTTAATTAAGTCTAGTGCTAAAGTTAAAAAAATATACAATAATAATGGTTTGGCTGGTGAAATAAAATCTACATAACTTACTCAAACTTGATTAATCTAATTAAAAATCATGAGTACCTGGAGCCTATCCCAACAATACTGCGCACAAGGTACAAAATGTCCTGGATAGGATGCCACTGCATCACAGGGCCCCACTCACACAGGTCCAGTTTAGAATCCACAGTTAATCAAAGTTAGGCATGTCTATGTTAGGAAATTTGAGGGTTCCTCTAGAGTGCCTCTTTCTCTTGCACAATTTGGCTCAAAAACTAATCAGCACATCATCATCTCATAGCAGGCTTAAATTTCGAGTTTGATATTTTTCCATCCAGCCGTTTTAACTCTAGACCGTCCTCAACAAACTGTGACACACGGACACACACACTGACAGACACACACCCATCATTGAGATATCGATGTTTTCGGTATCAGGGTACCCTAAAACCCTGATACCGAAAACTGGAGATCGAAATTTTTGACGAATCTAAAGCTTATGCTCCTCCCCCAAAGACGATAGGTTATGTTGAGGGAGGGTGCAAACTCACCAACTCCCAAGCGCATTTGAATAAACTAACACGGACTGTGGTTTCCCCTCACCTTTACAGAGCTGACGCAGTCTCTTGTGGTGATGGACAGAATGCCCCTTATCTTTGGGGGCCAACCACAAAATGCAAGGAGCATGATAAAAGATGCATAAACTTAAAGAAACTAAATAACTCAACAATGGAAATATAAACAATGAACTAAATAGACAAAAAAAAGCTTTTGTACCCTATCCAGGGGAGGAATCCTGGCTGAAACATAACACAAAATGGGAGACAATATGTTAAAGGAAGCAACCTCTGAAAAGGATTTAGGGATTTATGTTTACACATCATTTTCTTCATATAAGCAATACGCAGAAGCGACTAAAAAGGCTTACATCGTAAAAACTGTTAAATATAAATAGACTGATGTTACACTAAAGCCAAACAATGCACTAGTAAGACCACATCTGGAATACTATGTGCGATTCTGGTCCCACACTACAAGTAAGACATAGCAGCACTTGAAGCTGTGCAGAGGAGAATGAGCAGGTGTATCCCAGAACTTACTCTAACAGATTTAGAGAATTAAACCTGTTTAGGTTTGAGCAGAGGAGACTGCGTGATGATCTAATCCAGGTCTTCATAATTCTCAAATTCACTAATAAAGTAAATCTATCAGGAGTCTTTCAAATAAACAACGAATAGCATACTCAAGGACAGCATTAGAAACAAAGGGGACTAAACCCAGGAAGCACTTCTTTACACAAAGTGTTGTGGAAACCTGAAAAACAAACTAACAATGAAGCAGAAACCTTGACAATCTTTAAGAAGTATCTGGATGAGATCGTTTGGGACAGCCTAGCTAGTAGCTAAACAAATGAGACTGATGGACTGAATGATCTCCTGTTGTTTGTCAAATTTCTTATGTTCTAACAGTGGGTCTCTCTCTCTGTTTACTACGCCAGAATAAAGCTGATACATCACATTTGGTGGATAATGAAGTGAAGATAAAAACATTACACACTGAAAATCAAAGCCATCAATACACACTTCTTTAATAACAATTAAAATGCACACATTATAAACTGCAGACAGCTAGAAGACACTGATTTGAAATGGGTAAAACTTACTAAATAAAAAACAAACACATGAGCAAAGGGTGAGGCTTACATACAGTACTTGCTATTGCTCATAAATTTTTAACAGATACAGTATAAAAGAAGAGCAATGCAGAGACATAACAGCTGATACATACGGCCCAGGATTCTTTATGAGATAAAACAAATGAAACGGAACTCCCATGAGCCACACCTGTTTGGCAAAAGCGACTTTAGTCAGAAGTCTGCTGAGATGGTGTTTTTGGACATCTGTTGATGGCCCATCTGAAACATTCTAAGACACCACAAGAAGAAGTGGCTGCTGGGTTAACCCCTTCCTGTCTAGACTGCCAGACACAGGTTTCTAAAACGTTACACAAATAACTAGTGGTCCCTTAATGGGGAATTTCACATTTAGTCACAAAGAATGCAGCTGCTTGTGTGTTGCTGTTTTCCAGCTTTTCCATTCTCAAACCTGCCTGACCATCGTCTAACCCAGTTAAACTATCTAAACTGAATAACAACACATAATGTAATAGCTTAGAAAGTGTCCATAATTGCAAATCTTTGATAGTTTGCAAAGAACAAAAACTAAAATTCTGACAGGTTAATTTAAGCTGATCAGTTTTCCATTATAGTAAGAAACACAGACCAACACACATCAGAGGTAAAGCAGAAGCCAGGCTTCAGGACCGAGTTTATTGCATATATGGTAACTTGCTAATGTATTTTATTGGTAATTGTGCAAAATTTTACAAAAAACAATTGTAAACTTAAATGCTACACATAAAAAAAAAAAACAGTCTACAATCTTGCTTGATCTGATTTAGGGTCCAGTGAGGCCGGAGCCTATGCCAGCATACTGGGCATAAAGCAGGAAAGAGAGCTGAACAGGATTCCAGTCCATCAGAGGACCTACTCACACAAGGTAGATTTATAATTGCCAATAATATGCATGGTGCTGAGGATCTAGGTGGAAAATCAGAGAACTTGGAGAAAAACCTGTGAAAAGAATTAGCTACACAATGCTGCTCCTCCATGTCTCCCCCTCACTCACTGGTCAAGGGTCCCGTCTTCAATTCAAAAAGTCATTCCCATAAGGCTTTAGATTTCCTGTTTATAATGTGGATTGATAATTCCACAAGTATATATTTAACATTATTTTGGCAAAAAAGCATGCTTTTTTACACATTTTAAGCATATCCACATTACTAACCGAGAATGCTAAACCGGATGGACGCAGGGACATCCGGCCATGGGCCGTAGCCGCAAAAAGACGTACTGTGCAGGCGCCCCAAGAAATGAGGCGCCGCGAGAGGCGGCCGCGACCACAGAAAAAAGGAGTGAGCACAGAAAAAAGGAGTCAAAGAAATGAGGCGCCGCGACCACAGAAAAAAGGAGTCAGCACAGAAAAAAGGAGTCAAACACAGGCGACGCACACAGCGCCGCACGAAACCCATTGCACATGAAACTAGCACACAAAAAAAAAGAAGCCGCTCGCGCCCCACAAATCCCACACCCATCTCCAAGCACCCCCTCCCCCCCTACAAGCAACGGACGGGACACACACAAAGAGGACGATTCAACAAGCCCTTGGCACACAAAAAAAAACGAACCCGCAACCCCCCCCCCCCCCCCCCCCACAAGCAACGGACGGGACACACACAAAGAGGAGGATTCAACAAGCCCCTGGCACACAAAAAGAAAGAAGACGCTCGCGCTCCACCAATCCCCCCCCCCCTCCTCAGACGCCGGCAAAGCACACAGCGCCGCACGAATCCAATTGCACACGAAACGAGACGCACACAAAGAGGAGGATTCAACAAGCTCCTACCACACCAAAAAAAAGAAGCCGTGACCGCCACACCAAGCCCATTAGAGACGAAACAGGACAGACTACGGACATGGCACACGACACGTTCACAACAACCACCAATCAGACCCACAAACACACTAACATCACAAAGAAGAGGATTCAGACCCACTACAAACAAACACCCCCTCCACTAACAGAGATAAAAAAAGTGTGGCAACGCGCCCCTAGCACACAAAAAAAAAAGAAGTCAGACGCGAGCGCCACACAAACCCATTAGACACAAAACGGGACAGACTACGGACATAGCACACGAAACATACACAAAAAGGAGAATTCGGACCCACGACCACACTAACATAAATAAGAAATGAGACACAAAGCCCCACTAGGGTTACCACTTTTAATACAAAAAAATAAGGGACGCATACTGCAGCGGGGGCCACATCCCAGTGCCAACACTTTGCAGACTCTACTTAAAAGACCCGCCCTCCTCACTGGACAGTTAAAATGACCAATCAAACTAACGATGACATCAAGTATTACCCAATCAAAAGTAGGAAAGGAGGCATCTTCATAAAATGCGTGTGGGATGATTTGTATGAGAGGCTGCTTTAAAAAAAATGATAAAAAAAATACGGGACAAAACCCATCCCGTATTGATTCAAAACGGGACGCGCAATTTCATTCTCAAATACGGGACGATTCCGTATTTTACAGGACGTGTGGCAACCCTGCCCATTACTAAACGAGCCGTCCGTATTAAACATACATCATCTGAACACATTCAAATTATACAGCATAGGTCGATCTCATTATACTGATCCACTATTAACCGTTTAACCACAGAAAAGGCTCCATATTAACAGTGAGTTCGATCCTCCTTATTACTTATCCATATATCTAACGCTGAAGAACAAACAAGTAATGGATTCACGATCACAGGTACAAAACGATACGGCTCAATTGATGGGACCAAACACACGAACCCGCATGAAAAAAACAATACACGTCAGCGCATACAACGCGCTTCTGAAACCCCGGAAGAAAAAATGTCTCGGCTCCAAAAACGCAAAGCTCAACTAACACATTAACAGAAACGAGCGCAGATGGACAGACACAATGAACGTACACGTATACAGCACGCGTCTCACAGTGCTGCATCGAAACACGCAAGGGTTCAAAACGAAACACCTCGAGTCTCAGAGATACAAAAACGGCAGCGAAGGGACAAAATAAATAAACGCATTTCATGAAAATTCATTGGGATTACTGAATGTCATTTGCAATCATTATCATTCACTTAACTTCCCTGAAGAAACAACTAGCAATACAAGTAATGAATTTACACGTTATTTTCAAAAGGGTCAAATTAGACTGCCTCCTTTACATTCATATCCTGCATATCTGAAAAAGCTTCTAACTGACGAAGTACCTGAAAGTGAAAACTTTATGAACTGCATTAGATCCTACAATAGTTCATTTGCTTTTGCCTCTAATGCCATCCACTCACTTACTCAACACCATTGATAAACTTCTACAAACGTTGATAAATAATAATATTCCCTTTGGAGCAAAGGTACTTTTATTAGGGGGAGATTTTACACAGTGCTTAGCTGTTGTTCCACATTCCATGCGCTCGGCTATTCTGCAGTCCACCTTAAAATACGCAGACAATTGACATTGCTTTCAAAAGAGTTACGGAGATATTTGGAACAGCAATCTCATTACACCAAATACCCCTTTTAACACAACAAACTATATTATGTCCAAAAAATATTAATGTTGATCACATTAGTAACCAGATCATTTCATTACTTCCTGGAGTTGCACAGCTCTTTCTAAGCTCTGACAAAGTTGACTCTGAGGACGACAATGACCATCTTAATTTCCCCTTAGAATATTTGAACACTATTAACCCAGCCAGATTAACACAAGACAATTTTAGCCTTAAAAACGGAACAATAATCATGCTATTAAGAAACCTTAACACTAAACAGTGTTTATGCAATGCTACACGTTTAGTCGTCAACACCATGCCACACAATGTTATTGAAGCAAAACTTCTTACAACATCACATGCTAACAATACTGTTCTAATTCCTAGAATTAACCTTACAAGTTCTGACCTGGAATTACCTTTTACACTTAAACGGCGACAGTTCCCCATTAAACCTACCTTGGCCATGACCATCAACAAATCACAAAGACAAACAATACACAAAGTTAGCATCTACCTCTCTGAGCCCGTTTTTGGACATGGACAACTTTATTTGCTTCCTATATGCGTCATCTACACCTTCACACTATGCTATATCTCATTCATACATCATGCTCTTTGTACTTTCACAACACCAGGGGTTGGCGAGCGAAGCGAGCAGGGGGCGGAGCCCCCTAGTTACTGGATAAAGGACAATTGCATCATGTGACCTGGCTAATTAATGCAAGATGTTTTTTTGCTTTGCGCCCTCCCCCAACTTATTGTCTATGGGGAAGAAGCAACGGCTTTAGATTTGTCAAAAATTTCAATCTCCAGTTTTGATGGATCTCAACTTTTTAGGGTCCCCTGATATTGAAAACATCAACATCATGGTGATGGGTGTGTGTTTGTCTGTCTGTGTGTCACTGTTTCTTGAGGACGGTCTAAAGCTAAAACATCTGGAGGGGAAAATATAAAACTCAAAACTTAAGCCTGTTGTGAGATGACGATGTGCAGATTAGTTTTTAAGCCAAATCGTGCAAGATAAAGAGGCACCCTAGAGGAACCCTCAAATTCCGTAATTCTGCAATTAATTATGAATTCTTCGCATCAACTGCTATCATAATGACACAATTTATGATCAGAAAGATCAGCATCAGAGTGGTAAACAATTACTGAAATGTTTTTAGAATAGTTCGGGTAACTTGGTTCCGAGGGCAAAAAGCCTACTGATGCTCACGTCCAAATATTTTTTTTCTTTTTTCTAGAGACTTTTTCATATTGTATGCTGTCGTACAATATTGGTCACTATTGGCTTCTATTGTATCATAAACTTCTTCTTTCCATTCTGCAAGAAAAGATGGGAATACATTTTTTTCTCAGCCATCACTACAAACTACATGGGGTAAGTGACATTCAATAAATATCATTTTTGGATGGAGTATTCTTTTAATTCAACTCCAGGCATACTGAAATACCTTTATTTGCATAGTTTAAATAGGAATTAGGGAAAGAAAAAATACTCAGAATTGCTCCAGTGAGCGGAGTTGGCCTATCGGAAGGGATAACACCATTCTGTAGGTTTGTATTCCAGACATCCACTTAAAATTTCTATACTAATGAGGCAACAGAGCTTCAGACTGAGTTCTTTTCTGTCCTACACACTTGGGCAAACTGCCACTTTGAAATGTTCATATTGTTCTGAGGTCACGCAACCAGAATTGGCCAACCCACCGTTTCATCTTTCTAGGCCAGGTTAACTTTCCAGCTACTTTAAAGACTTTCTGGGCATCTACAAGATGACAATTTGTCATAGTAGGCTTCTCTGGTTTCCCAGCTTCAATAAAGAGAAAATTATGTTTGTGCAGAGAGAGGAATGGGGAGAGAGCGGCCAAAATGGTAGTACTTTTGAATTGACTTCAGGACCAAATAATACCAAGATGTCCAAAATTCATACAACAGAAAGGTTAATCAGTGCATTGAAATAATACAGAAAGGGTGAAAAACTGGAGACTCATAATATACATACAACACCAAGAGGAACACAACAAGCTTAATTTGGGCCTATCCACACATGGGTCTTCAAGACTTATCTTTCAGGTAGAGCAGTTGCTCCACTTGCCTACCTAGACTTAGCTCTATTAACTCTCCTATTTGTTTCTCTCAACTTCTCCCTTTTTGCTGGCTTTCCCATTCCTCATACCAGTTTAGCCTTTGCCTAGCAATGCTCTCCCTACTCCAAGCCCACTGGTCTAGTGACCCAAAGTGTCTTTTAAGTCCCATCCATGAAGTTTTCCTAGATGAGGTCCAAAGATCATTTGAAAGAGTTAATAATGATCTAGGAAGGTCTTGAGGATATCCTCCTGGAACCCCACCATCTTGCAGTGGGCCCCCAAATGCCCTGCTACCTTAGACTTCAATTCTCTATTAAAGGGCTTGGCCAACCCCAAAACACCTCTCCATTAAAAGGAGGAGCAAAGATGCGTGTACAGGCTAATGGGTCTCCTTCCCTATTGCCACCTATCAAAATGGGGGACTCCTAGCCTAATTCTTATCCCCCACCTCCTTCTTTCATCCGCATCTTGGCTGCAGAAATAGTAAACTTTGAGGCTCTGTCCATCAGGCAAGGGAATAGCACCTCTTGGTAGTCTACTGGCGCTATATTTAATGCCATACATCTACAGAACCCATGGGCCCTCTATCACCACATATACTCAGTACATATACTGTAGACAAAATTCAATCACCCTCTAAGTGCATTATAAACTTAGGCAACACCCTAAAAGTGGCCACATTCTGTTTCTCTTAGTCCTCCTCTCCTCAACTTTATTGAAAATCTTATGACATGCATTTTCTTTTATCAGGTCAATGTCTCTTCTGTTTTTTCCAAGGGTTAATCAGTCTCCTTTGGTTTCATCATAAACAGCTACACACATAAGATATTAAAAATGAAAAGCCAGATAATAGTCTGTCCTTAAACAAAGACCTCATATACAGCATATTGTATACATTTACCCTAAATGGTGGCCAGGGTCAAAAGTGGCTGTAGTCTGCCACAGGACAGTGGATGAACCAGGCGCTGATCCAAGAGAGAGGAACTACCTTTTAAACCTGTAATCCTATAAGTAACATCCTGACACAGCCAGTTATTCTAATGGGTTAAAACAATTGTGACTTAAAGTAACATCATAATTTACACTGTCAAATAATTCTATTTTCCCCACCATTTCTTCCAATGATTTATCACCATGCCAAATTTCAGATTTGTGGCCCATCTGTTAAGTGTCTGCAAAAAGACATAACTGACAGATGGACCCTTGAGAATAATTATAGAAGGTTCAAAATGCAATTTAAGAACTCTCAGTCGCATTTCATTAAGTTGATATTTTAATGATCAGAAAAAGGACATCGCGGTAGTAAATTCTTATCAACTGTGATGTTCCAATCTGTAAATCAGACTTCATTCAGATCATCTAAGAATATTCTTTGTTGTGGGTGTAAACTGAAGCATATGCATCAAACGAGACCATTCAATGAGGGAGGCAGATGGGGCATCCACGCTGTTTCAAACAAGCCTGGTTACCATGGTGATATAAACCTGTCCTCTGTTTATATACCAAGACAAAGTGACAACTATAGCAAGAGTATCCCAAAAAGGGGAAGCGACTGGCCAGAAAGCTGATGTAACAGTGATGTTCAACATGTAATATTCATTTCAATTTATTATTAGATACTGTTGTGGTCTTGTTACAACATTTTGTGTAACATTGTGTATCTTATTTTTCCAGTCAATGGGTTTATGTGTGATGTAGCTAATACAGAGTGCTTTAGAGCAGACTATGGATCCTCAAATGAGCTAAGAAGGCCAAAGTATGAAAATAAAAAACAAAAGAATACATAAACAATATCGAAATTAACACATTTTAGGCCTATCTGAATTAGGGTTTGGATGCTAACTGTGTTGCAAGGTACCTACTGTACTTACCCACCTCTCTCATCTCCTTACATCAACCGTTTCCTTTTCTTCTTGCTCTCTAGGCTACCTCCTTGAATACTACACCCCCCTTCCTACCAACTCCATGTTACCCATGCTAGTGGCATGAAAAGGGGTTTTTAAATTTCAGCCAACTAACCACTTCCAGGGTATGTCCATAAAACCCATCCCTGATCAAGACTGGCCTTAGGAACTCCTCCTAGTGGCCAAGGGTGTCCTGCAACCCTGTGATTTGCCCCAGACTAAGAAAAGCAAACAACATGAATGGAAGTGACCAAGAGAGAAACTGCTACACAAGCCAGCAGTCTAAACAAAGAATCATATCCATCTTTCATCTAATTAAAAATCATTAGGCAAGAATTAAAGTAAGAAACAGAAGCTAACATTCCCAAATCGGGATATCTAAATAGCACTAATACACACAGACAGACAGACAGTGTTTTATTTTTACTTAGTTTTCTGCAAAACTTGGATATTAACTCTCTGACAACTTAATCATAATGCGCTGTACCTCAGCCTTGGGCTATGTCCCATGGAGATCCCATTGTCCATTTACACTTACAGTATGTCACTTATGTTTGTTAATCTCTGGGCATCCATTATTACATTTGGGCATCAGATCCACTGCTGGTGGTCTAAAGTCAGTAAAGCTGTGACCAGTGGCAGTGCAACTTCTACCGGAGTCTTGTGGCCAAACACTGTCCTGCATTATAACAATGTTATTGTAATTACAACTGATAGGTTCTTCTTTACAGTGGTCTTTATAATTTCTTCACAGTGGTAATTTTTTAAAAATAATTTGTGCTTTGGCAACCCAAGTTAATCCTGAACAAATGGCCATGCTCAGTCAGTCTAGGTCTACCTTCCTGTAACACTGTGGTTTCCTCTGCTGCAGGTGTGGAGCAAACAAAATAAAACCTCTCTAAGTCTGCAGCACAGTTAGGCGCTGGCCTCCATTATAACTGTCAGAAGGGGGAAATAACCACTTGATTCATATTGTTTCTCTTCCATTTGCCAATTGCTTCTGTATCCTCCCAGAAACTTGTTTTTGTTTATCCAGAGGAAATGTGTTTAAGGGGATTTGGTGTACAATAAAAAAGAATGTTTTCTTATAGCCCCCTCCACAATGTAATAGCTTAGCTGACAGTATCACACAGATTCATAAATCCAATACAGAATAATTATTTCACATTCTTCATTTGCATACTAAAAGCGGCAGTGCAGAGAGAAAAGCAAAAATACCAGTGTGAACATGAGACAATTTGCTTCCTGTGAGACGGTGTCTCCCATCTTGTATTTATAATTAATATTCTTTTTCACTTTCCTTCACTGAACTGCTTTTCCCAAGTGACTTCACTCTACGTGGAACATATTCTCCTCTTATATGTACTTTTCAAATGATAATAAAAGCTAAAGAATGGTTTAAAAATGACCAGTATTATAAGTTTATAGGAGGAACTGAATGAGGAGCGTTGTATCGCACACTCTGACAAAGGCTGATGACCTCCAGTTGAGAAGCAGTACAACATATCACATTGAAATGACATGTGATGATTTAGGTTGAATACTTTTAACACAGAAAGAAAGAACAGAGTGGCAGCTTGGTTCAGGAGGCCTCCTGATCCCATCACAGATTAAAAGATTATGGGAAAATGCAGAGATCCTTTCTTTAGGTACTTATCCCAGAAACCCTATAATCTGCTTTTCAGGTGCTGGTACCTTGGTGACCTACTGCCTGGTACTTACCATTACTAGTTATTGCTGCTCCACTCAGATGATGGAAGAGTGTCATCTCACTCAAACAATATACTTTTTCTTTCTCACTCTACATATATACAGTGACAGAGTGTTCACCTGGCAAGGTGGTATCAGAGGTAATAGGTACATGGGAAGATAAACATATAAAAGCCTGGAGGGTCTATCCACACAAGTAGAAGTAATAGATTTATACTGTAGCTGCTTTGGAAGTTTTAGAAGTAAATGTGAAAAGCTGAGCTCTACTTTTCTTTTCAAAAATCCATGTTATTTAGAGGGGATTTGGACTGGAAGCGATGACAACATCAGAGAGGCATATGCCACTTTTTACTAATGAGCCAGCAGAGAAAACATGAAATAAACCTGGAAAGCAGTCTTTACAAAACATGGTATCATTTACAGAATGGTTGGCTTGCCCACTCTGTCCTTCCAAATTCATACAGTAAATTCACATATATTGCATACAAATGTTCTTAGCAGTCAGTTTTTTTGTATACCACACAAAGTTTATGAGGGAGCCAAATGTTACTTGATTAGGTTTACCTTTTTTGTAGTTGCTTTGGATAAAAGCGTCTACCAAGAAAATAAATGTAAATGTAAAAATGCAGACATTCGCCTCAATTTTCACCTTTTATTTACAACACCCTGGCGTTTTTAACCTGTCTAAACAAATATTTTTGAAAACCCTCTCCAGGGCCGTTTACTTATGAAAACTCCAGTTTTGCACTGCAATGTGGATGGGTGAAAACAAAGTCTTTTGAAAATGCAGACTCTACTCTCGGCTTATTACACAGCTGTTCTTTGACGGGATCCTGCTCATTAAAAAAAAACTCTACACAGAAGAAAACCACGTCCCAGCATTGTTGACACTGAGGAGTTGCTTTCCACGGTGCTTGTTGTGTTGCTTACCTGTTTGTGTCTAAGTTGTGTTTTATAAAGTTTGAATGTTGTATGTATATACATGTGCAAAAGGTAAAGAATTTACTGGCTGCTACAATTCTGTGATAAATCTTACGGCCGGTGGCGCTGCCATCCCTTTTCTGCCGATGTGCACGTCACGTGAAGGAAAACGTATACATCATATGCATTATATTTAGTTATTTTAGTGTAGATAGAGATACTTTAGTAAATAGTGTGAACAGAGACTGCTGTTTTAGATGAAAATGTAGTACTGTACTGTGGACATTACTGCAGACATTAAGCTTTTTCCTCCTTTATTTTTTTTGCTTGTTTTCTGTCATTGCTCTGTAAAAACAAAAACAAGTCTGCCTGATGTGCAATTTTGCAGCCAAATTACTAACAGTTTAACATTTAAAAAAATACATATTTTTACAATAACACTTCCCTGATCAAGACTCACGTGAAAAAATGTGCACAACAGAATACTGGTTGATTTGAACTAGAATGGGATAAGAACTCTGCTGCAGTTCAGCGATCCAGTCTGTTAGGGTACACTGCAATGAGGCGCCCAGCGGTGGGAAGTCTCAGAATGTAGCCACTGTAATCAGCATGGGCATGTCCAGTCTTTTTAAGTCCCTCACATTTAATTTCTGTGAAACACGTTCTAAAAACAAGTGTCAGTAAATCTCATTCACCTCAACATACATCATCCTCTCATAACTCTTGGCATGAAAGCTACAGCTGATGAGATTATTCAGTTCAGTTAAGGGACACGCTGAAGGCATAGCAACAGATGGGTAATTTCAGTGGCATTAAATAATGAGCCAATTTAGAGAGATATATAAAAAGCATAGACAGATAGATAGATAGATAGATAGATAGATAGATAGATAGATAGATAGATAGATAGATAGATAGATAGATAGATAGATATTTTATTGATCCCTGAGAAGAAATTATCTTGCTCCAACAGGAACATGCAAGGTAAATTCATAGTGCAAAACAAAAAAGGGTAAACTACTGACCAAAAATAAGTAAAGATTCAGGAACTCATTTCCATTTGAATTATTCTATAAATTGTATTTATTAAGCACATAATTAAATTTAAGAACAAGGTCTCCTGTTTTACTTTATTTTACTTTCAACAGCGTTACTGTCAGCCATAATCCTTACAGTTTCACATTGTTAATGGAGTAAATATTCCTAATCAGTGCCTTTCTGTCCTGTAAGACTCACACTGCAGTCCTGCTTAGGGCTCTCTGCCCTCCTTACGATTCACAAAGTAAGGCACAGATGGTGAGATGGCTACAGGTGGAAGTTCAGTCATGATGAGCCACCAATACACTAATTTACTACACTTCTGCAGTGCTAAATCTTTATAGTTTAATTATTACAAACAGTGATTCACAATTGGCACATTTCTCTTCATAATGGCCAAAAAGACTTGAAAATATAGAAAAACAGTAAATGTTTAGGATTTAGAGTCAGAAATGGAAAGTGAGAGATCAAACTACCATTTCAAAAATAAATGTTTACTGTATTTCTCTGTTAGTCCTACTGCTAAGGCATTCAAAAGGCAACTTACACCACTGTGTATCACCTACACCCAGAAGATGAAGGAAGATGACTGTCATTCAAGAAGTGATCTTTGGGTTCTGCAAAGTCTATTACAGCCTGTAGTAGTAGTAGTAGTTGTAGTATTGTCACACATACCGAGTAAATGCTGTTGATAAACAAATGTTTTCTTTTCTTTTTTTCTGTGTATCTTCATCTAGCAGTGAAATGACTCATGTGGTGTAAAGCCCAGCATACAGTAGCTTTGTCTGGCCTAGTTTGCCTGAATGAGTGCTTAATTCCTTGCTACAATCTATCTGTCTGTGGTTTCAACGCAGCTTGTGTAAAGGCACAAAAAATACTCAAGTTTTGAGTTTAGGCACCAAAATAAGATGTAACTGGATAAAGAAGAATATGCTTGGCGTTAGTCAAATCTTCAAAAGCTTTAGGACAAAGCATTAAAAACAAGATGTCAACTGAAATGCAAATCAATAACTTAACTGGAACCAGGGAGCCAAGTTTGGCTGAACATGTGCAGGTTTTGCAGGACTGTTCACATAAAAAAAAATGCTCCAGCTTATGATATTATGTTTGTTGTGTCTGGCCTTAAATTAAAGTGGTTTTTCCAACAGACTCAATCTACACTTGGCACAACCCATGTTATTATTGCATCTTTTCGTGCTGGTTTTCAGCATATCCTAGACACACTTTTCCTGACCTCCTCGGCTTTATTTGCCTTGACTGAGCATGGATAAATCTGTTTCCATGTTTTGGAAGTTGATGGCATGGTGGTGCAATGGGAACTGCTGCCTCACAGATTGGGTGTCCTGGCTTTGAGCACTGTGTCAGGTCATTAGCTACTCGATGTCTGCACACTCTCTTTGCGACTATGTAGGGTTTTTCTCCAACAGCCCAAAGATATTACCAGCAGGCTGATTGGTAAATCAAAATCAGCTCTGTGTGAGCATGGGTGTGTAAGATGGGCAGTGCCCATTCAGGATTGTTTCCTTCTGGATTCCCCTGCACCTCTGGGATAGGTTGCAACCCCCTGTGACTGAAAATTAGATTAAGACGGTTTGAGAATGTTATGTGGTGCTTTGCTTTAAGAGCTTTTCTATTTAAACAAAATGGAGAATCCTGCGTTGATTATGACGATTTACTCACTGTTGGAGGTGTCTACATAAGAGAGGACACTAATCTTTGTTATAATGTTGAATATCTTACACAGGACATGTCTGAAATACATTAATGTCTCTCTAAGATACTGCAGTCTTCATGAGCCTGCCTTAAATCCAGATGTCAGGCAGCCAAAATTACATTTGTCAGTTTGATGCAATGGGGATTTCTGGCATCAACAACAATGTTCTACAACAGATGATCTCTAAATTATGCAAAGTGCTCCATGTGGTAAGCTCATTATGTACAACAGTGGCTTCAAATCAAACTTGAATGATGGGTAGATTCAAAAAATTAAACAAGCGAAGAAAGTGTGGTATTTTGGCTTATTTTGTACTGCTTGATCTTTAAGTGGTCAATATAGTCAGGAACTGAGCTGAAATGAACGTAGGCCTTACGTCTAGCCATCCATGCTATGGACATGCTTCTTGCATTTTTTTGGGTTACAGTCCAAAGACATGCAGGTTAGGTGGATTGGCGATTCTAAATTGGCCCTAGTGTGTGCTTGGTGTGTGGCTGTGTTTGTGTGTGTCCTGCGGTGGGTTGGCACCCTGCCCAGGATTGGTTCCTGCCTTGTGCCCTGTGTTGGCTGGGATTGGCTCCAGCGGACCCCTGTGACCCTGTGTTTGGATTCAGTGGGTTGGAAAATGGATGGAGGAAGCAGCATAATAGCATTAAAAAGGAGTAAACCATGGAAACAGTACCACCCACTCATACTTGGTCAATTTTGAGTTTCAATTATCTACCACACATGTCATGAGATATGGCGCAAATCCAGTTTAATGAGAGAAAAAACACTTTCAGACATGGAGAAACTGAGCTGGGATACAAACCCGATCACCTGGAGCTGTAAGGTAATAGACACAACAACAATTTATTCAGTTTTATAAGAAAACACGTCATATACAGTATGTGGCAACTAAAAAGCAACAGACTTGTGTGTACATTATTCCATAAGTCACATATAGGTTATCTGTACCTGAGTGTTTAAAGGGATTTCACAGTCACCGGGAGTGGGGTAATCAGTGATTCATATAATAAAGAGAAAATGGGCTAAAACCTTTCCATCTGCTCAGTCGATGTTCCAAGTGAGGGCATGGTTCCAAATCATTCAGGTGAAGAAGGTGTTCAGCAGTCAGTATGATTCCATTTCACAACTCTCTGAGAATTTACACATCCATCTGCACACAAAATGTTTTCCTCTCACTGAAAACGGAAGCCACACTGAGGCAATCCCCAAAATAGAAAGAGTGACAATACTAACTCGTTCTGTCTTCTGAAAGCTTGCTTTTTTATTTTTTCAAAGGTGTGATGTCCCAGCTTGTAATGCAAAAATGATTGTATGGAGAGCAAAGCAATCCACTAGACTGTCAAGAAAAACAGCTGCTAATAAGTGTTGAGCTTCATCACCTTCCCAGATAGTATGAATCTCAAGAGGGCACCATTCATGTACTTTTTGCTCTATAAAGTCAAAAATTAGGTTCACTTGGTCTCCATCTGTGAAATGTGCTACAAACTCGGGAAAAGCTGCTAAAATGGCAATGTGGTGTTGTGGCTAAGGCTCTGTTCTTTGAACCACAAGTCTGCTGATTCAATTTCAGCTTCTGCCTCACCGTGTGACCCTAAATAAGTCACTTGCCCTGCCTGTGCTCCATTTGTTAAATAAATATGAATGTAAACAGTTGTAATGTGAGTTACCATTGAAAAAGGCATCGGCCAAATACAGAATACAATAATAATAATAATAAAATGGGGATTGATGCCCCAAAGTGTGATATGTTCTCCTTTCAGGAAAGAATGTTCTTGAGGAGCTATGATTGAGCAGAGTTTTAATATTATTTCACGCTTAATTTCACATTTAACAATGTGTTTGTGGTGTAATTAGGGTTTTGGTAACATGCAGAATTTAATTCTGTTGTATCATTTATTACTTTTGATTTCACAGTACAATTTTATAGTTACAAGCTGCCATCTTGAGAACTGCTGTTTGTGGCTGCTATACAGAAGAACCAGAAGTGAGTCACTTATGATGCCACCGCTGCTGTAGTATAAAGAATAGCATTTTGCAATTCCAGGTTTTCCAGAATTGTGGATAATTTAAAAAAGGGCAAGTGCTTCCTTTGCTTTTTGTTTTTGTTTTGTTTGGCTTACATTTTGCAACATACTTTTGACTTTGTAGTTGTGTCTAGTGTTTAGGAGCACAGTATTTTTAAACGTAAGGCTTACAATCTTGCAACAAATGACCTGCTGTCAGTTTGCCTAGTGATTATGGTTTCAGTGCTCAGTTTCTGTCTTCTCCACTTTGACATCTCCTCTGTTTTTTCCCAGTTCCAGTGCCATTTCCTGGTTGTTCAAATTCTGCTTGCTGTTTCATCTCTTTGGCGGAACAAGAGAGATTACATGATGTTCAAAGGAGATGGCTAAAAGGTCAAAGGCAGAGTTGAGAGAACTTCACATTCCTCCAGAGACATCAAACGTAGGCTATGAGGACCACAAAGCTCAGTGTGACTGTATGGTGGCTCTAAGTAACATAATTATAATGAGAACGTCCACGCTGATAACATGGGACTGACATTTAGAAATTTGCCTTGCCTTTTGAGATTTATTTGTTCCAAAGTATCCTTAATTGGGGAACAGGACTCTTCACATATAAGTAGAAAAATGCATCAGTAAATGTAAACATGTTTTAGTTTGTATTAAGGAAGTTTGAGAATGGTGTGTCACGCTGTTAGGGTGTGCTGTGTTCTGTTACATCTGAGCTTGAAAACATATTTTAAGGGGACCTGTTTTGGTTTAATGAATGTCCCCTAGTGGGCACAGGCCACAATGGGAGTATCTTTATCTTTGTTTTTTTTGTGTTTTTTCCCCACAGCAGTGTGAGATAGGAGAATTGTTATTTAGTCATTGACTTAATAACTACTTCAAATATTGTTTTCCATTTATTTTAGGGCTGAACAATAGCTTTGATCTTCAACAGCACCCACAATCCTTTGAGGAGTGTGCTGTGGGGGTGGAGTTAATGAACCAACAGATGTACCTGATAATGACACTCTAATGAACTAATTGCATTGGTGCAATCAGGTATAAAGGCCTTAGGCATAAGGAAGCTTAGAGTCAATCACCAAAAGGTCACCAGACAGTCACAACATACTTGCAAGTTGACCGCCTTTTTAAAACTAAAAACATCCTGACGTTTCTGGTCAAGTGAAAGACTGTTGGAGTAGGCAGGCCCTAAAGGCACAAGAGATTTAAAAAAAAATTGGCATCCAAAACGTTCACCCAATGAATACCAAGAACAAAACTGATTCGCATAAATACAGCTTTGGGTAAAAGGAGGTCTTATGTACGGCTATGTAAGGAGGCAGCTGAGCCTATTCCTATAGCACTAACCACACATAGATAACAGCAATAGACAGTGCCCACTCATACACTACCATACTCAAATTCACACAAAGACCAATTTGGTTTCACCAATTAACATAATCTGTACAGGCCAGTACTTGAAGAAAAACCCATGCAAACTATCCACTGCACCAGCGTGCCACCTCTTGAATGTTCATGTCTTCTTAAATATGATGTCGAGCGCCAGGTCTTGTCAACAAGTTATTTTTGAGGCATTTGCTTCCTTGTAGCTTTTAGCTATTAAGGACAAATTCCAACACTTCAGATGTATTTGTCATTCTGGGAGATATTATATGGATCTTTCTCTGCATTAGTAATATTAATTCACTCTCGTCCTGTTATAGGGGTGTTGGCATTCAGAGCCTATACTTGAAACCACTTAGATAATGGTAGGACAGTGGATTTCCCAGAGAAAAGGTGTAGTGGACATGCAGAGAAAAAGTCCACAATACCAGTGACTTGAGTCACAGAGTCACCATCACAGATGAACTAAAATGGGCCCAACACACCTTATCTAAAAGCAAGAAGGCTTTAATTCCTCATACAACCAATGAAAAGTCGAATGTTCTCATCTATGTTCATCAGCTTCTTTAAGCACACAGTGGAGTCCATCCTCACTTGCTCTGTAAGACCTCTGAATGGCACATGCTAGGTTCAGAACTGCAAAGTTGGTGAAACTGGCTCAAACGTTTATTGGCCAGTTAGACTTCAGAACTAAGCACTAACACTATCTGACTCAAGCACATGGCATGCCAAAAATTCCTAATCTATTTGGTTTACCATTGATTAGAATTCTGCTTTTAACTTCCTTGTTAGTTGCTATTAATTTATGTGCCTACTTCTGCTTGTGATTGTCTGTATCCCTCTTGATTCCAGTTGTCCGCACTATTAGATTCACTTAATGTATGAAACAATACCACAAAATGACATCCACCCATTTAAAGTTAAACATATGCTACAGGATTAGCTAGAAGAAAACATCTACAACGTGGGAAAGACACTTGTGTGTTAATGGCTACTACAAGGTATAAACAAAACTAATTCTACCTAATAGGCCTAACTAGTTGAGACTATGCACTTTGTAGCAACTGTCAGTATTTGGTGCCAGAGATAATCTCAATAATTTAAGTTAATTAGTTTGATGCTGTGGCGGCATGGTGGCGTTGCTGCCTCGCAGATAGGAGACCTGGGTTCACTTTCCGGGTCCTCCCTGCATGGAGCTTGCATGTTCTCCCCGTGTCTACGTGGGTTTCCTTTGGGTACTCCGGTTTCCTCCCACAGTCCAAAGACATGCAGGTTAGGTGGATTGGCGATTCTAAATTGGCCCTAGTGTGTGCTTGGTGTGTGGCTGTGTTTGTGTGTGTCCTGTGGTGGGTTGGCACCCTGCCCGGGATTGGTTCCTGTGTTGGCTGGAATTGGCTCCAGCAGACCCCCGTGACCCTGTGTTCGGATTCAGCGGGTTGGAAAATGGATGGATGGATAGTTGGATGCTACCTCTGAATCAATACAACTATCAGCGTAAGTGGCACAGTCAGATGTGAAATTTTAAGCATGAGTCAATAAACCATTGATCTTTTTTAAAACAATCTAGGGATTACACTGACTACTCTACTATGGGAAACAAGGAAGAAGAAGAAAAATGATAATGATGATGATAGGGAATGTCCATCATAGCACACAATCAGTGACTAGCTCAAGATGGCCTTACTAAATAAATAACTGGAATAGGGAAAGTCTTTCTTTCAGAGACGCCACTGTGAGACCAACTGCAATTTTTACTTGAAGTACCATGTCTGGTACCAAAAATTATACCATGTCCAAATCTCTTGGATCACGATATGCCCATTCTGATGATTTTGTTAAACTACAGCTGTATGCCACATCCTGCATTGTAGCCACATGATTTTTGACATTTTCAGGAGCACACCATTTGCATTAATAAAGTGGCCATCAAGTGTATATTTACAAAAAAACACAACTCCAAACAGTAGAGCAGTCAGTACCAAAAACAATAACTTCCTGACCCTCTGGTCAGTTAGTGAAGCTTAAAACCACTTGTGCATTCTATTAAAGTGCATAATGTTGGCTTACACCTTTATAACAGCCTTTAAATCATTAGCCTGGGCAATAATGCTGGAGCACCTGCCACAGCGCAAGAGGAAATTTACAAGTCATAGGTATTTATTATTATGGAGATGTAGCCATAGCTGTATTTGTGATGCAAAGACAGAGGAAGAGGTTTCAAGTGCAGCAGCACACGCAAAGTTGTTCAGGCAGGGTTGTCACACTCAATCATAAAAGGTTTACATGTAAAACACAAATCTACCAAGTAACTTTCTCCTCCACTGCCACTAGGTTCCTCTTTTTATACCACCAAGCACAAACAGAACACAATGACCAGCTGATTTATTGAATAGAAAAAAATCATTGCACCTTTATAGATTTACAAATGTACTGCCTGTAAGCTAAGAAATGTAATCATTTTGTCACATTGCACCTTTATTTGACGCTTTAACTGGATATGCATTTGTATAAAAATGAAA
This sequence comes from Erpetoichthys calabaricus, assembly GCF_900747795.2. Classification (NCBI taxonomy): domain Eukaryota; kingdom Metazoa; phylum Chordata; class Cladistia; order Polypteriformes; family Polypteridae; genus Erpetoichthys; species Erpetoichthys calabaricus. The sequence goes on from NC_041407.2 coordinate 13,570,903, forward strand.
ATAACCGAGCCCATTACTAGTAAGCACTGCTGACATTTTAATGTTTCCTTACAGTGTTGATTACAGCACTACATTTTACACAATCCTGATCATTTGAGGTTACTTAACCTGCAAAGCCAGTAAATTGATGAGTTTTGTTTTCCTGTTAGTAGTTTGCATCCGTCAGTTCTTCAGACAAAGGTTGGAAATTTCCGACAAGCACTACGATTGTGAAAATTCTGACAATGTGTTAATATGAGAAAAAGCCCATTTTTATATTTTACAGAGGTTGAACTGAATATATTTTAGAGTTAGTGTTTTAATGTAGAATACTGTATTATAAAATACCAGTAACAGTGCACTGTACGATAACATGCGGTGAATCCACTTGACTTGAGTGTTCCTAGTTTTCATTCTCTTTCTCTGTATGTTTAGCATTCGTGTGCTCAGAGGTTGATGTGCTTGCTGCTTCCTGAGCAGCTCTTCTTTCTCCACCTTAGTGGTCCGCTTCTTCTCTTCTTCCGTCGGCATCTTTTCGCGTTAAAACTGATTTAAGTCAGTGTTTGTGTTGCAGTTGCTTAGTACGTTTTCTTTAATTTTTCACTTAAGCTGGCACTTCAGTCTTCAATCTGCCTCAAGAATGATTTAAGATATGAAGAGGTAGGGGAAGTGACGGCAAAGATGCTAGGGATGAGAATGGCGCCCGTACGCATGCGCCTCATAGCACCCTGCTGCCAAGAGTTGATTCTACAATAAAATAAAATAAAAATATAAAGAGGAACAACCTTGGAGGTTAATCATCACCCTAAAAGTGAATAGTAGATGTTACGTAGTACATGTGTACCAAATTTAAGGTCAATCGTTCAAATGGTTTGCGAGCTACAGGTGATTTAAAATCCTGGACAGACAAACGGACAGTTACTTTTATAAAGATAGAATGGACCAAGTTAGATGTCAGGAAATACACCGTGGGAAAGTCATATTAGCTCAAAAACAAGAAGAACAGCATTAAAATACCCACAACAACAAAAACCAATCATGACTCAACTATTAATGTTATACCTAACTTGTATTTAAGACTCATTCAATGTACAATCCATGTCTGGCTGTGCTGGGAAACACCCATCTGGAAAATTATTAGAATGACAATAATGCAGCAATGAGGAGAGGACACAGACATTCTCTCCATGTTTCTTTTTTATTATATTTTATTTTATTAAAATCAAAAAATATTCCATACATGCAAGTCAAGTTTAACAAAACTGGTTTGAAACAAATCCATGAGAAAGAGAGCTAGGTCAGCAGAGTAGCACTTTAATAATAGTAAAAATATGTAAATAAATAAATAAAAATAGATAAAATAGAAAAAGGAGGGGAGAGAATCAACTTCCTCAATTTAAATGCTTATTCTAAAATGTTATTTATCAGATCCTGCCAGGTTTTGAAAAAGTTTTGTACAGATCCTCTAAGCGAGAACTTGATTTCTCTCCATCTTTCTCTGTCCACAGCATCTGGAACTTTGGAGGTTTGGAAATTTACAGAGGGCAGCAATTCAAAAGTCCTAGGGGTAAGCAGATCGGCAGTTATGGTGCTCCAACATATCTGGGGTTCAGCAGTTTTCGTATTCATAAGTGCCAGATTGTGGAAATGCTTTTTATAACATTCAAATAAAATTGTTTTGGTACGATAAACCAATCAGTGTGTAACTAGGAGATCAATTCTCTTTTGCTTTAAACTTCTAGAAACAAAGTTCTGTGTTTTTCCAGACAAAGCCCATGAGATACTTTTTTACTGACCGATATGGATAGTGAAGTAAAAGGCAAGACAATATACAAAGGAAAAGCAAGCAATGTTACATAATAATAAGTAGAAATTAAAATATATATTGTAAATGAAAGTATAACATTTCATCATAAACAGGTTATATATTGTAGTATATGTGAGTGTAGAGCTTATTAAATACACAGACTATTCAATATTGCTTAAACTTTATTGCTGCCTACACTCTGTTATGAGTATTTATCTTAAGATATTACATATTTAGTATGATGGATCCTCGTTCTGTTTAGAATGAGCTTAAGCTAAATTGCCCTTTGTCTGTGGGAGGTGCCACAGTTACCTAGACCATGAAGACAAAGGAACTTTTAAAGACATTATCCATTTCTCCATTTTTAAAGCAGTTTATCCAGTTCAGAATCACTGACAGCAGAGGCCAATTTTGGAACCTACTATCCATGAGTCTCAATGAAGGACACACTCATGCGCAATCCCACACTCATTCACATAAGGAAATTGAAAGTTGTTAATGACCCAATACACACATTGTTGGGATATAGCAAAAAACCACCAGTACAGTCACGGCAAGAATGTGTAAAGCCAATGGCACAATACACGACTTTTAGTTGTGGGGCATGCCAGATTTGCCAACTGTAATTGCTGATCTTGTTGTTGAACCATGAGAATTTAAGTGAGTGTAAAATGATCGCCAAGTCTCATTTGCCAACTGTGTGCTGACATTACAGTGCAATCCTACTTACCCTTTTCAGTGATAACCAATAGTGCTCTGTCTGACGGAGCCAGCGCTGTACTAATGGTTATATCAAGTTCGGCCACAATCTCAACCCCTTTTTTCCATTTTGTTGTGGTATGTAAAACATAAGACATCAGAAAGACAAACTACTCTTTTGATTATAAGGTCCAAAATATGCATGTTCCTGCATTTATAAGCATTGTACTTCTGGATGAGCCTTTATTGGTTGTCAGCTCTCATGCAAATAGAACCTGCACCTACGACTAAAGACAAAATTAGACTAGTCTGGTCTGGTCACTAGACATGTCACATTACACGAATGCTTTCACAGAAATGCGCCAATGACTGCTTCCTACTCGCTAAGATTATGTAAATGAAGTCTATAACTGAAAATCGCTAGAAAAGTATTGTGATGTGACATGGCCTTAAACTGCATACAGGCTGTACACAGCCCTGGATACAACCCAGTAATGTGTATCTGTAAGCCTGGTGCATTAACCACTCTGAGTTTGATCAAAGGCAAGATGGATGGCTTTGCTGAATTGCCCACGTCAACTGAAATTTTAAGGAAATTTCCACTACACTTAAAATCCTCTACAGTACAAATAAATCCATTAAAATGAATGGAGAAGAGACAGTCAAATTGTGAAGAGAATCTTCAAAAAACTAGACGAGAAATGCAAATGTTTCAGTAGCAACAAACAACTAATAGCAACTCTGTGCAAGTGCAAATGATTGATATGGGAAACGTTGCAAATACACAACAAAATCATCTATGATGCTTAGCACTGTGTGGGCTTCAGTGAAGAAAGACAACAGCTGTAATTCAAAAGTACTGCATATGAAATCCCAACAGAACATGAATGGAAAAAGTGGCCAACAATAAGCACTACATTTAGTCACATAATCCTGAAGACATCATATGTGCTTACACAGCAGCATCACGCTATGAACTGTTTTCATTTCTAATTAATTTAGAGAGACAGAGACCTGTAATTTTGTCCTCAAATTGACCTTATCAATGACAAACAGTTTAGTTGAATAAATCAAGAGTCTATATTGTCCCAAAATTCATGAGTTCACACGGATCTCAGTATTTACAAGCTAGCAATCTCAACCATAAGGAAATAAAATATTACATCTATAAATATGCATATATATCTTCTTCTTCTTTTGGCTGCTCCCGTTATTGGTTGCCACAGCGGATCATCTTTTTCCATATCTTCCTGTTCTCGTCATCTTGCTCTGTCACACCCATCACCTGCATGTCCTCTCTCACCACCACTTCACTTAGGCCTTCCTCTTTTTCTCTTGCCTGGCAGCTCTATCCTTAGCACCCTTCTCCCAATATACACAGCATCTCTCCTCTGCACATGTCCAAACCAACACAATCTCTCCTCTCTTACTTTGTCTCCCACCCGTCCAACCTGAGCTGACCCTCTAATGTCCTCATTTCTAATCCTGTTCATCCTCGTCACACCCAGTGCAAATCTTAGCATCTTTAACTCTGCCATCTCTAGCTCTGTCTCCTGTTTTCTGGTCAGTGCCACCGTCTCCAACCCATATAACATAGCTGGTCTCACTATCATCCTGTAGACCTTTCCTTTCACTCTTGCTGATATCCGTCTGTCACAAATCACTCCTGAAACTCTTCTCCACCCATTCCACCCTGCCTGCACTCTCTTCTCCGCTTCTCTTCCTCACTCCCCGTTACTCTGTACTGTTGATCCCAAGTATTTAAAGTCATCCACCTTCGCCAACTCTACTCCTTGCATCCTTATCATTCCACTGACCTCCCTCTCATTTACATACATGTATTCTGTCTTGTTCCTACTGACCTTCATTCCTCTCCTCTCTAGAGCATATCTCCACCTCTCCAGGGTCTGCTCAACCTGCTTATAAATATATATATATATATATATATATATATATATATATATATATATATATATATATATATATATATATATATAAAGTAAAAACACTAGATGTGAACACACAGTGGGGAAAGTCTGAAATCTGTAGCAGATGAACTTGGGAATCCCAGAAGAGCTGTCATGGTCCACATCCACACAGTGTATACAGGCTAATAAGATGTTAGGTTATATAGTACCCGTGATCTGTGGAGTACAAGCTAAAAATAACACACTAGTGAGGCAATTATAATCTCGACGTTACAAAAAAGGCATAGCAGTGCTAGAGAAAGTCCAAAGAAGAAAGACCTAGGCTGATTCAGGAACTACAGGTTGTGAGCTGTGGGGAAAGATCCAAAGAGTAGATTCTTTTCAGTTTAAGCAAACCAAGGATAGAGGGTTAAAATAAATGACGTGTACAAAATTATGAAAGTAATTGCTGTGATGGATTTGCTATCGTCTGAAGATGACCAGTATTTCATGTAGTAGCAGTAGTTTATGTATGTTGTTGCTGTTGTATTCACTGTCTGGTATTATACCATTGTCACTAGTAATGGGGAGTCATGTAAGTCAGAATCTCATTAAACTATGTACATACCTGTACAGTATGACAATAAAAAACTTGAACATGCACACATATTCATAATTTCTTACCCAGTCAGAATAAAATTTATAGTGGATGCTTTCAGGTGTTATAAATTATGAATTTGACAATATGCCTCCATTTGCTGTATTGGTCCACTCAGGCCAACAATGGCTCTCTGGGTGCATACACACATATTCACACATACAGGGCCAAATCTGGGTCATAAATCACTATAAAATATATGACTTTGTGATGTAGAAGGACATTAAGAGTAATTGGAAGAAACCTTGACAAGTCAATACCAAAATGTGTAAATCGCACACGGATAGCAAATGAGCCCAAATCAAACCTGGAGCGGTGAGCTTGCAGAGCTAACTGCTGTATAGCTTTGAATCTCTCATTAAATTTCTTAATTATATTGATCTTAAGAGGGAAATTCTGATACCTTTGACACTCTGAATTTCAGACTAATATTCATAACTAATAATATGGCAAAACATTCTTAAAGTTGCATAATTCACTTCAGGATCGAGGGGTCTTGTGCCAAGTTCACTGAGTTTAAGTGATCCATTGTTTGGTATAGACTGGCGTCCTGACAGACAGACACATGAACGCACACTGAGACAATATTCCTAAAGTTGTCAATGTGCACTCATGTCTTAAATGAATGCATTGGTATAAACCACGAAGTTGACATTTTGAACCTGCCACAATTCTACCCCTATGGTGTAAGAAGGGAAAGTAAAAAGGAACCAGCAGTACTCAAAATTTATTGCAGGGTACTTTAAAAACTGTTCATTTAGGATTCTATCTATTAAGGAAAATTAGCCAATTGGCTTATAATTTTATTTGTTCCCAATTCAATTTTCAATGCTAATTTAAGCAAGACATAAAATGATTGAGGTGACATGGTCTTCATGAACTTTATACAGGAAATCCAAACACGATTCAGTAGAATGTATGAGCTTACAAAATTTCAGTTGACGTCTTAGTTAAGCCATTCTCCTATTTAAAGTGTTTCTTACTCCAGACCATCTGACCCAAAAAAGGGAAGTGTTTAAAGTCATATGTTAAAAGCTCACGTCCTAAAATAATAAACTGCTTGTTATTACTGGTTTCAGAGAAACTGAAAATGGATGGGTTAGCATTGGGTTGGTTCTTTTTCATTCATGGTTGAGAAACATCTAAGAGTGTCAGAAGAGGAAAAAAAAGAAACAGAAACAAATGTGCAAGGCCCCAGACTGCAAGAGTTATAGAGTCTTGTTCAGAAAGCAGACGCCACTTGAGATGGCCTTCCCCTCGCTCAAACACTAACCTTAAAGTCAATAAAATAGGTCCTTGATGTTAAGTCACTATTTTAGGGCTAAAATGATAACAGAAACGTGAAACCTACTTATATACCTAATCTTAATTATTGTGAAACAACCAAGTGGCGTCCGCTTTCTGAACAAGAGCCGAGTTGTACAGTAATGGAGTAAGTTAACGGAAAATACTGTAAAACAGCTAAGGTTAAAGACATTACAAACAACTATTTTTTTTTTGTTTTATTCATCCAAAAGAAAATGAAAACAGGCTAGTTTAATAGTGAAACATGTTCCTCCCATACTCCAGCATTATTTTCAAAGGTTTGCTTTTTATCTGTTGTAGCTGCTAATTCTAACCTTTTTGTTATTGGCTGCTAATGCACTGCAGGAAACAGATAATTACTTGGGACAGGAGGAAGGGGGGGCACAGAACGCTGACTCACTCATTGAGGCCTAGAGACATACGTTTGCTGACAACCTGGAAGTGGGAGCAAAGCTTTTATCATGAGCTGATCTGTGTTAAAATTACCACTGGCAGTGGGGCAGTGAAGAGGGGCACCATGTGGGCGGTAATGAGGTTTTCTGCAGCTCAGCTCTGGGTGAGTCACTGCTCAGGATAATCCAGATAGCATATGATATCAGAGCACAGGACCGGAGAGCCCAAGGGCCTTCAGGAGAAAACTGCTAATCACAGTGCAGGTGAGGGCATATGGCAAGCACAACGGGTCATCATTTATATTCCTGTTCACCATTACTCATCCACTCAGGAATTACCAGACATGAGTGACATATTCTAAAAATGAAATTATTGAAAGCCAAGAATGATTCATATTGCATAAAAAGCAAACAAAAAGTGTGTGTTGTAGGGTCCAGGGAGCTGGACGTCAGGGCAGAGGGCTGCATGTTCAGATCTCAATTTTTGCTTGACGTAATCCTGAGCCAGCTAGTACACATGCCTACGCTTTAATCCTTAACCAAAAAAGCTTGAATGTTATGGGGCACTGAATAATTTTTGCTATGAAAGGTGTTTTTATATAGAGATTTTCTTATTTTAAAATTACACAAAAATGATGTCAAAGCCATGTGTGATTAATGCTCTCCAAAACTTTTTGTTATTTCGGCCTGGTGGCTAGGTAGTTAAAAGTTTAAATGCCCCATTTGCTCACAGTGTGATCCTGAGCAAAAGCCTCACTCCCTCAGTGCTGTAACCATTAAAACATTTCAAGGACATGACCATACACAACAACCTGAACAAAGGACATCATAGAAGGGTTGCAGAAAACGCTGCCTCTGCAGCTTCGAAGTCACTGGCCTGGGAGAAGACCTGTGATGCCTGGCGTATTGGACATACTGCTCCACCCTCTGACGCTCCCACTACCACGCCCAGTAGCAGTCAAAGCCCATTTGGAGTTCTAGGCTGGATTGATGGACATCGCGCCCCAGTAGGTAGTCTGTATTATGAGAGGATCTCCCTCAGTTCTCCGTATCCAGGGTGCACGTCCCTTTGTGCATATACAGTGGACCTTAAGGAGCGTGCGCCCCTTGGTGTACAAAGCATGCACACTTATACTTTCATAAACAGCAGGTAATGGTGCCCACTCAGTAACATCAGAGTTCAATGACCATTGTGTATGGAGCACAACCTCCTTATCTTTCACCAACAGCACTCCTTAGAAGACTGTGCTCTAGGTAGCAACCTATGTCACCTAACGGATTGACCCACTATGACTAAACCCATTGAAAGGACATACCAGCCACTCAACCATGTCTGAACTGACAAGGTGATTGTGGAAGAGCTGCATCATGCTTTTGACTAACACTAGTATCACATTTACGCACCAGCACCATCACTTCCATTTCTAATTTGGAAGGTGGACCTTTCAAATACTGAATGATGTCACAGGGTCCTGTGGCAGAGGGGTTTACTGCTGGTGGTCTGCAGCAAGACCTTTCTACCAGCATCTGCAAGGTACCATTATGCAGTGTTTACCCAAACTGGCACATCAAACCTTTTTTTTTTTTTTGTTTACTGTGTTGTGAGGTATATTTCAAGGAATATTTCATATAGTTAATTTCATACCCAAATCGATTACAAAGTACCTTTCAACCTCAGGCTTAAGATGGAGTAGTGCATTGCATTTTGGAAGCTTTACTGCAGAAGACTACGTTTCCCGAATTAGTAATCATGCCCTGTAGGGCACCGTAGCTGAGAGACATGGCATCTGGCTTTCATTTGGCATTCCTACACTTCTCAGAACACAAATTGTCTCTTTACACAGCAGGCGACAGAGGAAGCAAAGCCTGACTAATTTTCAGCTGACACTAAGATAGCAAACAACACAAAATCAACAAGTTAGCTTTGTCAGGCACAAGACAACAAATAAAACAACAACTGGCCCCTATAGTTATTGTTTTTGCTCAATGTATAGCAGTATAAGAGGGATGCAACTGTTACATCTGGCCAAGCTAAAATCAAATGTGTTGGAAGATGGACAATCTGAAAATGGTACAAGTTTATATCACATTTATATTAATTATAATATATAGTTTATATAATATTATTATATTTATATGGATTATATATGGTGATATTATTGCCATATACTGTATATTGTTTAAGACTTTTATCCAAAGTGAACCAGAAATCACAAATGCAATATATATTTTATATTTGGCAGGTCGACTGACTAACCCAAAGTGCTAATGAAACAACAGCCTTTTGGCTTGTAGGCAAATGAATTAGACATTAGGCCTCAAAAATATTGTTTAGCATATTAGAAGTATGGAAAATGATTTCTTTTTACTTGTGTCTTTCATAATGGACACTTTCATTTAATCAAAAAAGTTACAAGAATGAATCAGTGTGCTGAAAAGAACACTAGAGAGCTGGGCATCTATGAAGCAACTCCACTGTCTCAACTACATTGGAAATCAATATACGAGGGGCGTTCAAATATAAACAGGAATTTATAAGCTATGCTTTATTTATTGAATACAATGAAACGACTTACACACTATTTTTCTGTGTACTGTAGTCTCCTGCCACTGCAATCCACTTGTTTCCATGCTCAAGAAGCTTCTTAATCCCAGAAGAGTAGAAGTCTCATGACTGCATGTTGACCCATTATTACACAGCGTCGACAACCTCCTTATTCGACTTGAATTTCTTCTCTCCTAAAAATTCCTTAAGTGGACCGTAGACATGATAGTCCCTCTCTGAATGACTTGTACCAGTCATAACACTGTAGACTGAGAGAGACACTCTTCCCCAAACTGATTTTTAAGTCTGGAATAAATCTGAGATGGAATGACTCCTTCATTTGTCAAAAGTTTAATAATAATCCTCTGCACAACACTCCTTTGTACCTCCAGCTCCAACATATTGATTACAACTGGCAGGAATGGGGAAAGAGCAGCTAGCACTACTAATGACAACTTCAAACATGCATGAGTTTGCCAAATGAGTCAGGCCTACCTTGCACTCTTTATAAGAACAGAGCAGGAAAATTCCTGTTTATAACTGAATGCCCCTCATGTTTATTCATAAATGAAAGGAGACCATTCAGTCCATCAAGCTAGTCTGGTCAGCTAACAGTTAAGTTATCCTTATTTAAAAAAAATAATAATCAAAATTTTTTTCGTCAACCTCATGACTGTGTACTTTGTTCCAGATTCCCTCAAATTTTGTAATGAAGAAGTACTTCCTGGATTAATTAATTAATTACCTACCTACCTACCTACCTACCTACCTACCTACCTACCTACCTACCTACCTACCTACCTACCTACCTATCAATCTATCTATCTATCTACTTCCTGGCTTCAGACTTAACACTTCCCCATATTGTTCAACAGGTGTCTCTAAGTATGTGATTTGCTATTTAACTGAAAGAATTCTGCTGGATCAACTTTACTGATGCCTTTGACAGATTTTACTGATGCCTTTGACAGATGAGGTTCTCACATAGCCTAAAGAGCTTCAGTTCTGTTTCAGTAGGATATCCCCTTTGGTCTCAGGATCCACTTTGCTGATCTTCTCTGCACAGCTTCTACAGCTGTTACGTTTTTTTAGCATAGTGACCAAAATGATGAGATCTCACTACCGCAAAATAACCATAGTTTAACCATAAATCACTTGAGTTATATGCAAAAGTTTTCACAGATAAGCTAATATTTCACTTGCCAATTTTATTACTTCTGCATGTTGTCTAAGCAATGAGAAGGTTACATCAACATAAACCCATAAATCATTTTCAAAGGTTGCTTCTGGCAGGACACAGTCAATGCATCTTCTGTTTACAATGAGCATTCTTTTTGCCAGGTCTGAAAATATTCCCAGCATTCATGCATGCTATTCAGCCTTTCTTCAATATGTATCCTTTTCAGGTCTGATGTCTTTAGTCTTTTGAATAGTGAGAGTATGCAGTTTGGTTTACCTAATCTCAACTGACAACTGTATGTTTAGATATATGTTCTGAGGTATAAAGAGAATACAAATGAACACCAATAAAGCACACCTTCACATTATTATGATTGTTTTTGCTCAATCCTAAAGTGTTTTACTGTCATCTGCCAATTTAGCAAGTTGTCAGTATCTATATCAGTACAGCTGTACTCTCTGGCCTCTGAATCCAGCAGCCCAAGTTCACTTCTAGCACTAAATGAGGCTGTAAAACTGAGAGGGATGATATGTGAGCAAAATTCTTTTACAAAAAGTTATGGTCCAATGACAGACTCCTGAGGGCCTCTAACTGATGACCACCACATTCTCTTCTTATTTGTACTCTTTCTATATAGCCAACTAACCAACTTGAAATCCAGTTTTACAAGTTATCTCTGATGCCAAAGGCTTTCAGAGTAAATTCTTGACATAGTTTAGTCAAAATAAACTATGTGATATACTTTTGATTTTGTTGTTTACTCCAGTTCAACATGGAAGGGTCTTCCTCTCTCAAATCCATCCTAGCTAAATTATTTTCATTAACGTATTCTTCAAAATTATTTCTGATTAAAGTCTTAATAATTGTGTATAAAACAGAAGTAAGGCTTATTGGTATAGAATTGTCTTTCCTTCTTGTGGGGATTGCATTTGCATTTTTGACTGTTAAGGCCTCTCAGAATCCAAAGTTATTGCCATAATCAAGTCAGGGAGTGTGCACTGGTACAGTGCGTTGCCGCAACACCACACAATGAAACAGCTTGGGATTCTGGTTGGCAACCCCCCCCGTAAAGGGGAAACACGCAGTCCAGTCCCACATCCCAGAAATTACCATCTATCTGCCGCAGCCAGGTGTTATGGTCATTTGGTCTGGTCCAGCCTCTCGGGTCCTCAGCAATGAGGATCATGTCAGCCGGATCACCCTTGGGGAATCACACCACATGGCAGTAATACCATAACTGACGCTCTCTCACAATACAGGTAATGTGCCTCATTCAGAACTCTGTGAGCAACTGCTCATTCGACACAAAGTCAAACCAGCGGTACCCAAGGATTCTATGAAGAGACACAGTACAAAAGGAGTCCAGTCTTCATCTCAGGTCACTGGATAGAGTCTATGTCTCACAACCATAAAGCAAGACAGGACGCACCAGGACTCTATAGATTGGACCTTCGTCCTTTTGCATAGATATCGGGAGCTCCACACACCCCTTTCCAGCAACATCATGACCCCATGCTCTCGCAATACATCTACTGGCTTCATAGTAAGTGTCACCAGAGAGATGAATGTCACTGCTGAGGTAAGTAAACCTCTAGACAAGGTCGACACTCTCTCTGCAGACAGACACACTGCTGACGGCCGTGCCCTAAGAGTTCATTAATGGTCTGGATCTTGGTTTTTATGCAGGACACTCGCAAGCCCAGACACTGAGACTCCTCGCTCAGTTTCTTGAGAGCCCCAATCAGAGCTTCCATTGACTCTGTGAAGATCACAGCATTGTCAGCAAAGTCAACATCAGTGAATCTTTCTTCAACAACAGATGCCCCACAGCTGCTGGACCCCACAACCTTGCCCAACACCCAGTCCATGCAAGCATTGAACAGAATGGGAACAAAAACACACCCCTGATGAACCGGAGAATCAACTGGAAAAAACGCAAAGGTTCTGCCTCCACTCTGCACAGCACTCACAGTGCCAGTGTAAAGGCCATCGATGATATCCAGCAACCTTGAGGGGATCCTGTGAAGTCTCAGGAAGTCCCACAGGGCAGCTTGATCAACTGAGCCAAACGCTTTATGAAAATCAACAAAGACTGCAAAGAATCTCTACCAATATTTGCATTTGTGCTCCATGAGAACTCTCAGTGTTAAGATGATGTTGATGGTAGACTTCTTAGGTGTAGAACCTGACTGCTCTGGTCACTGGTAGGTGAACAAGTGATTACGGATTCTATTGAGGACGACCCTAACAAGTATCTTACCCAACATTGAGAGCAGTGTTATCCCCTTCTAGTTGCTGTAATCCAGACAATTACCCTTTCTTTCCAGATCCGGATGACAAGTCCCGTTTTCCAGTCAGCTGGGATGATGACCATCTCCCAAATGGAAGCAAAGAAGTTCACCCCGGATACCACAAATCCCTGCGGCCTCCCCTACCCTCAGCTGGTTCACCACCTGTGCAACTTCAGTGAGACTGGGTGGTTCACAGCTAATTGGAGGATCAGCCTCAAGAATCCGAGACCATATTATTGCCATAATATGCTTTATAAATGTTTACAATAACTTCTTTCATTTTTCTCAGTAGTAACAGTGGTATTAAGTACACAATTTTCTACTTTAGCTCAATTTACTCCATTCCACTCCCTCGAGAAAACATCTTTTAACCTGCAGTTTCAAACCAAAATGCATCCTCAATCACTCTGTGTTCAAAATATTCTGCACCTATTCACAGAGGCTCACTTCTATTTTTTTTTCTGCTGTTTGAAACATAATCTCACCAGTCCTGTATCTTTAATTTAAATTGGAACAAAAAAAGCATTAAGCCTTTGACTAATAGTTACCTGGAACTGAATATTTTACAACACACAAAGGCATTAGAAAGAAAGCACTCAGCACAAACCTGCAAACCTCCATTCAGAACAGCAACACCACCCAGACCTGTTTATTTCAACGCACATAACACGCTTGGCACCACTGACATAAATCTGAGGATTTAAAATTAGCTGATTAAAAAGGCACAATTCCTGTTTGACTTAAAAAAGAGCAAAGTAAAATAAGCAGCAATAATGTGCACCAACTGTGAAGGAGCCAGTGGAAACAATCCTGAATAAAATACCTCAAACCAACGGTCTGCTTCAATAGAAACTGAAGGCTATTCACAGTACAGAATACAAATTGAAAGAGACAAATAAGCAATATATTACCAAACAGAAAAGACCTGCTTCACAAAAAATATATGTATAGAGTTGGGCAAAACTGTGGACTCTCTCTTGTGGCCCAGCTGGGGCATTGCCTGATACAGTCTGCATGTTCACTTTTCTCTTTGTCTCTCCATTTTCTATAACTCAATGCTGGTAGTAATCCTTTCCATTAGAAATCTGTGAAACTCCATCTTTCAGCTACAAGCAAAATGTTTTCTAAACACCAAAGGGCCATGAAAACCATATCAAGGGTTTCCTGTGAAGCAAGATGACAGCAGAGGCAGCAGGCCACAACAGACTCTAGTGGCTCTTGGTGTCCATGCTTGCTTGAGTGCCAACACATGTAAAAAGCCACAGAACTGCTCCTGGGTTGTGTGCCCTGATCATTGATTCCCTATGACCCCTTAGTTACTCAGGCATCTTGCAATGTGCAGCTTCCAAATTTAATTGCAGTGGAGCAATGACTGAAAAATATAAGGATTACTGTCCTCAACTGGCAGACTATCAACAATCAGACTAGTTAGTAGGACTACTCTTTCCAGAACTTGGGTAAGCCAAAACAGAGAAAATTAAAAAGCAGCAGTCTTTAATGGAAGCCTTTAACAACTATAGTCTGATCACTGAGTAACTACATACCATATATCACTGCGTGCCATATCCATGCATGTAAGGATATATATCTATCCATACACCCAAACTACTTTCTAAATTCACTCAGGAGTACAGGGCACAAGTCAAGACAGGTTGGTACAGTGGTTAGTAATACCACCTCATTGACCCAGTTCCTGGGTTCAAGTCTCACCCTAGGAAATAGTCTGCGGGCAACCCATGCATACTCTCAGTGAATGCATGTATCTTTCTCTCGGTACTTAAGTTTTCATCTCAAAGTATACACATTCAGCCAGAACAGGTTCTGGTACCTTGAAACCCTGAACTTGATTAAATGGGTTTGAGGACATCATGTATATGTGTATATATGTATATGTATATATATATATATATATATATATATATATATATATATATATGTATATTTGCAGCTGGAGATCCACAAAGGGAGAAAAAATGAATCACGTATCATAAAGTACTTTTTTATTCCTGAGCTTTCAACCCCTACCAGGGGTCTTCATCAGAGGATAATGCTCGGACTTACAAGAATCAAAGGCAATATATAGCAACACATTAAGTGGGGGAGGTGACTAAGTCAGTATGATCAAGGGGGGGGGGGGGGGTTTGTAACGTTTATTTATTATGTACATGTTCTTCTTAAGTTAGCATTTGCTGGATTTATGTCCAAGTGTCTGTTGAATGCGTTTTCATTTGATAGTCAAGACTCGGCCAACTCTCTGGCACTTTTAGTACTAGCCTTAAATTTTACTTTTACATTGTCCCAGTTGAATGTGTGTCCTGTTGATTTAGTATGTGCATAGATCAATGATAGTGCGTCCTTTCTTCTGACGGCGTTGCGATGTTCCTATACACGTGTTGAGATTCTTTTTGAAGTTTACCCTATGTATACCGCTGAGCAAGAATTGCATGGGATACTATAAACCGCGTTTCGTGTTTCTGCTGTTGATTTCTTGTTTTTGGCATTAAAGAGGACTGTGCGCAAATTGTTTGTGGGTTTGTGTGCTACTCTGACGCCCCACTTGGTCAGGATGCACACTGTACCTTCTGACACCTTGTGGTGATAAAGGAGTGAGTGCCAGGTGGGGTGGGGGTTCTGATTTAAGTCAATTGTTTGCTGATTTATTTGGCGTCTCCTGTGTAAGCTACGATTAATGAATGTTTTTGAGTATCCGTTTGAGGTGAAAAGGTGGAAGAGATAGCGTCTCTCATTAATTTTTGTTTCCTTAGTATTACAATGAGTGTGGACTCGTCTGAATAGGGTTTTCACACAGCTCCGTTTATATATATATATATATATATATATATATATATATATATATATATATATATATATATATATATATATATACACAGTATATATCAGTGACGTGCAGTGAGGTTCATGGCTGATGAGGCACTGACTCCTTCAGAGTTCGATTTGCAAATATATCAACCCAAAAGAGGAGCTTATTCACTATTTAATTGGCAGCTGGTTATGTTTCATATCTCCTCAGCATTCTTTACACACACAGCAGGTAAAGTACATATTTGGCTAAGAAAGAACGTTACATTTACAGCACATTTACTCCTCACCCTCCTTGTGTTCTAAATTTGCTGTTGCAATTCCACAAATCATACTCATACAATACAAATGAAAGTATAGCATGGTGTACAAAAAAAAAACAGATTTCAATTTTGACCTTAATTGAAATATTTAGTTATTTTTAAAAGCTTTTAATTCTGATGCTTTAATCAATTTAAATACAGACTGTTCAACAAAAGGATAACAAGAAAAACAAAAGAATATTTTATTTAAGGTCAACATTTAGTTTTTAAATATTGGATTGCTTTTTTTCTTAGTCTAATCCCATTTTTCATAAAATTGAAAATTGTTTATGGTCTTACCTTTATTTATAAATGAAGTCCATGTGCCTATCCTTCTCCACGAAAATCTCTGTTACTTTCTTGTAAAAGTCCTCCTTATGTTCCTTTAGTTTTAAAAATCTCAATCTTCCATTTTGGCAGTCAGTCGGAACAAAACAAAAAATAAACGGACCGCTGTAGTGTACTTGACTTTCTGATATCGCTAACTTAATAGCAACGAGCACCTGTTGGGCTCACAAGCGTCCCCTTCAGGGCGGCACGGTACTGTCTGCCTCACTCACCCTGTGCCTTTTCACTGCGGTTTTATGTCCTTATCAGCAAGACTAAACATGTCACACACGTTCATTAAAGATATTAGCCAGACTGTGGAAAGTCAGGGTGTATAATAAATGTGTCTGCAAGCATTATACTGGCAACATACAGAGAGACAGCAACAGGCACGCGCCAATTGCATGCATCAACCCCATGTGTGAGGGAGAGCGCAGTCTGAGGTGAGGGGAGGCTCGTCGCTGCCACACCTCGCGTTTCTCCTCTGTATCTGAACAGGTAATGCGCCACTTCAGCGATTTTAACTATAAAAATGATCAAAATTATTGGAATCATACAGAAAACAAATTTATAGCACAGACCAGTGGACACATTTATTTAATGTGCACGTCCCTGATATATATATATATATATATATATATATATATATATATATATATATATATATATATATATATATATATATATACACATATATATACATACACACACACATACATACATATACACATATATACAGTACATACACACACATACATATTGCATATTCACACATAAATAAATATATATTGTAGTAGGCTGACAGAAGCAGATGGGCTCACAATGTAGGGAATGGAGTTAATGTAATTAAAAGAGAAAGTCACAATGGTGACATAAGGGCCTTCAGGGGTTATTGAGCCCTATTTGTTTAAATGTTAACTTACAAGTAACTAATTCTTGTACTTGGAGTGACAGAGAGCAATGACTTTGGGGGAAGGCAGAGAGAAGGAAAACATATGGCAAAGGGTTCCTACATGAAAAACATGGGAACCTAATGTATATTTTGAAGGACAGCCATCCCGCAGCACCAAGGATGCCTGGCTCTTTATTTGCAGAGACAGCTTGAAGATATGCAA
Organism: Erpetoichthys calabaricus; assembly: GCF_900747795.2. Classification (NCBI taxonomy): domain Eukaryota; kingdom Metazoa; phylum Chordata; class Cladistia; order Polypteriformes; family Polypteridae; genus Erpetoichthys; species Erpetoichthys calabaricus. The sequence continues at coordinate 13,588,230 of NC_041407.2, forward strand.
ACGGAGTTTATGATTACTATTCAATAATTCTACATGTTGAAGGAGACTAGTGACAGAGGCTGAACTAAGACAATTAAAGGAGGAAAGTGAGAAACAGAGAGAGCTGGCAATGAGTAATTTCAGCAATGGGCAAAAAGAGATGATAACAACTAAACCCTTTTTGGCCAGAGGTATGAGATAAAGTAGATTTACACTTCTGTTCTTTACTACTTTTTGTGCTGACTAGTGTGTTTGGCTTAATACAGTTAACATTTGCTGTTCCAGGTTAGGTTGGAGCAGAGATGCACCTGTCATAATATAATGTATATTCTATATCATGTTGTAATCAAGTATTTGTCCCAAGTTGGTTAGTTCATATTTATCATTGAATATTTTTCATTATGAAAGTTATCCAGCTTTTATAGAAATTACTGTATATTAGTGAATGAAAGAAAGACTAAAAAGATAATTTATTTCAATCATTATTTTTATGTGAAAAAATTATTGCCATCATTGTCTCAAAAACTGATTACGCCATCTTTAACAATGGTAACCACAGCCAAACAACTGACTATTGTCCCACACTTTCTGCATTTAGAGATTACGGCTTGTGGATCAGCAGAGATCCAGAGATTTACAAATGGTCCTACAACTCTTTCCAAAGTGACAAACATCAGTGCCTTTTACTTTTGGTTTTCAGGAATCTCCAGCAATACCTCCATGATGCGACTCTGGAGTTCTGACTCTGATAGTAAGCACCTCTGTTAGTTTGATTTAATTGGGAAGGGCAGGACTACTTCTGATTTGATTGTTAACCAAAGTATTCAAATAGCTATGTATCATTTTAATAGGTTTGATGTTGACAGAGGCACACTATTATTCACATCTGAAGTCTGTCTATTTACCATGTACATAAATGCCTACATTTTGTGACTCTCCTGTATACATGACTATAACCCCATTAAAAGATTTAACCAACTTATCTGTAGAAAATGTTAAAAACTTTACATAATCTAAGAGGATGCAAATGCCTTTATCACATACACTTTGCTTTTCTTGGGGTACTGCAGTGAATATCTTTAGATTCCTGGAATCAACAAAAGTTTTAAGTCTCTGGGCCTACAGAACGAGAGGCGTGTTTGCATACTTGGTATTAAGCCTAATCTGTTTATAGTGGAACCAGGATTCTGAGAAGGTGTATCTTGTTCTTCCTCATTTTGTGATTTTTACAGACAGGATGTCAAGACTCAGCAGAGGATCGAAAAGTATTAAGTTTGGGAGCCTTTGCTGCCTCTAGGTAACCTTATGCTAACAGTACTCTTAAGAATTACACTTGTTTTTATTCCTCAATGCAGATGGATGAGAGATATAATAAATGCTCAAGATGAAGAAAATAAAGGATCTTGTTCATGAGGGGATCTTGGGATTGACCAAGAAATTGGTGTAGTGGAGGAAGTAAAGTAGCCCTGCCAGATGGAGAGGTAGGAGCCATGTGTCCAGACAAAACACCAGATTTACTGGCCAGTCTTGATCTCCATCCTCACCTATGATCACAAGTTTTTAATAGTGACTATAAAATTAGATTGCAGATAAATGAGGTCAAAATCCAGTATAAACTTGTTGTGGTCATTCATTGTGATATTATGCAGTACTCAGTAACTGCAAAGGAATAGCAAGTCAAACATTCCACTCAGGAGGCTTTGGGTATTTATTGAAGATGGGAAGCATCCTCAAAACTGCTCACTGTGACAAAATCTGGGGCAGACCCAGTACACGATGAAAGGATTATGCTCTGTTCTAGCTTGGGAGTGCCTGGAAACTCCCCAGGATTACCTGGAGATTGTTGCTAGGAAAGTCTGGTCTAACCCGCTCAGGCTGCTGCCACCATGACCCTCATGAGGAGAAGCAGATTGAACGTGGGTGTGATTATCCACTGTAAAATTACACACAGTATAAAGTGTGCTTACTAGGTGTGGACACCAGGTATTCTGTTAAAATATAATCTTCTCCTCAACAAAGGATCTGCACTAATATATCTATTGAAATGCAGGACAGATTTTCAGATTGGACAGTTTTGACGAGGATTAGTAGGTCACATGCATTTGCCAGACTACTATGCTCTAGAAACTTCAGCAGCTTTTATAAAGAACTACACATTCAACAGGCCAGGACATGTGTAGTTATATTAGTTTAACTAAATCCATTCAATGAGTATAAAAGTCATTCCTGTGCCTTGGTATTTTAGGTATACCACCAAGAAAATCTCAATTAGCTGCTCATGAGACTGGCAGCCATTTTTGCAGTTGCTCCTTATCAGTCAAAATGAGACCTTAAGAGTAAAGTATTGCTCTAATTAGCAGACTGCAGAGTTAAAACAGTGACTCTAAATGCACAACAACTTGCACTAAAAAACACTCTTTGGATCTATTTAATCAGTGGACATCAGAACATAACACTTCATTAGAGGTGTTGTGATCAAACACAAGCTGGGCAGTCCATGTAGCTGTAGGACGTCCAAGGAAACAGTCCACTAAAGTAGTAACAGTAGAACTGTGCCATTTCAGATTACAGGCAAATTCTTACATATGCTCTCTGGCACCATGAGAAATAAAAACTATATTAGCATATATTACTTCAAAAGCTCACCGATTAGTGTCAGGAGTCACACCTTAGAGACCCAGTTCAATTTAATTTATTTTTTATGGAACAAATACACATAAAACAGGCTGAGAGTGCTAACATGTTTACAGCTATAATGCACAGATAGTGAATTATTAAACCTTACAACCTTTATATACAGAAACAAATAATAAAGCTGGTGGCACAATGGAATTATGGGTAGCTGCTGGGTAAAAATGCCACACCTGGGGTTTGTCTGTGAGGAGTTTTCACGTCACCCCCCTGTCTAAATAGGTTTCTTTCTGTGTACCCTGGTTTTCTTGCTATATCTCCAAAATTGTGCATGTTAGGTGATTTCAGTTTGGCCCCGTGTGGATGTGGGTCATTGCATGAGCTGGTGCTGCGATGGACTGGTGTCCTATTCGGTTTCCTGGCCTATTCCTAAGGCTGACAGGATTGATTCTGGTACCTCAGAACCCTGAATTGGGTTAAGCAAGTCAGAAAATGTAATGTTATGTTACAAAATAAACCTAATTAACATAAACTAGACAAATCATGACAAAATAAAAATCGATTAATATTATAATTGAGATATACTTTATTGACAATGAAAGAGAACAGCATATAAACCTCTGGGAATTCTCGGTCAGTTCTGCTGATTTAGGTTAATTGGCTGACTGCCCCCATGTGTTTCTACAGTATCAGAAGTACATGATAGACAGTCTAATAGAGAACAGAATGAGTCATTTTTATTGTGAAATGTTCTGGTGTCATTTTCTTTGGACAGGAAGAGCACCTTGACAATGGAGTAGTCATTCTGAATTCTATAGAATAATACCAAAAAAAGAACAGAATAGAGCTCACACTGACTTAAAGTGCAAAATGAATGGTTCAAATTAACGTAGGAATTAAAACCTTCTGGCAGCATTTAAATAGTCCTCAAGTTGGTTTACTGCGAATTAATTTGTGGATAATAAAAGAACAATTTCTATACTTGGGACTCTAAAATCAAGCAACAGGGGGTTACAATGGTCAGCACAGGGCACAGTTCCAGAAGGATGCACAACATCTGCATGTTCTCAGAACGTGTTTTCTACAGGAACTCTGTTTTCTTCCAGCTTTCCAAAGATGTTCTTGGATGTTAACTGGCGATTCTGATTTTGCCCAGTATGATTGACTGAGTGAACCTGGAAAATGACCTCATAACCGGTGATGATGATGAGTTATAGTGTGTGTGTGTGTGACAGTGCCCTTTGGTAGGCTGTTGCCCTATCCCAAGTCTTTGTGCACTTTGTACTTTCTGCACCATGGTTGGTTCCCTGCTTAAAGTTGGACTAAACAAGTTTATAAAATTGATAGATAGCTCAGGAAATGTTTCTAGTGCTCCCATATATTTCAAAAATAAACACCCTATGAAGGAAAGTTAAAGTAAGCAGATTTCTACTGATTGTGCATGAGGTGAAAGGCAAGCTATGATAAGAGGTCTCCATTTTTGGTGGGCACTGAACTACAGGCTGCTCTGACTGTGCTTACACATTACAGATGGTTACTAAAACACTGTGGGAATAGGCTTTTACAGGTTCTTATAATGTCATCATTCAATTCATATACCATCCATCCATTTTCCAACCCGCTGAATCCAAACACAGGGTCACGGGGGTCTGCTGGAGCCAATCCCAGCCAACACAGGGCACGAACCAATCCCGGGCAGGGTGCCAACCCACCGCAGATTCATATACCAAAAATCAGAAATTATTTCAGTTTATGTTGGTTCTGTGAGCCGACACGGAACAGAATGGGCAGGACTGACAATAAGAAATTTTGCTCATTACAGAGAAATGTGCTACATTAAAAGAAAATGGTTAGAGATTTGTAATGTGCTAACATTTTCCTTAGTTGAACTAATCTTATTTTTATTTTAAAGGAAGGCACTCTCTTGAAAATCCATCCATGATTCCAGCTTCTAAAAAATAATTTAGCCAAGCCCTCTAGTTTGTTATCCCACTCAATTAAATGCAGGCCTTTGTTACTTTCTAAACCTCACTTGTGGTACCTGTAATCATTCTTTTACCTCGAGCACTCTCTGCTTGCCTACATCACTTTTTCATTTCTTCTGAGGCCAGCTGCTGGACATACTGTATAAGTATCTGCTCTGTCTCACTTTCAGTGTTCACTTTAATTTTCAGTATCAACTGTGTCAGCCCTCTTTCATAAAACCTGCTGACATAGATTGTCTGTGCCTGCTTTCTGCATCACTATTCAACATTCCTTCCTTGCATCTTTGGCATTCAACGGTTTATAACACCCAGTTATTCGTATGTAATCTGTGTTTCTCACATGCTCACCATACACCTGGACTCTTCCTTAAAGGAAAAGCTTTCCCCTTCTGCCAATCTTTTTTCTTCCCTTTAATGTGCTCACGCTCTGTTTCCCATTGGTCCAGCCTCATGTGGATTGTAGCCCTAGTAGCACATCTAGGTCCCAGCGGCCCTGTTTTCTCTCACAATTCATAATTAATTGAGACATAGCCATTTACGTAATCCTCTTAACATAAAAATTCCCTACACACTGAGAAAACTAAGCACCATCAGCGAATTGCAGCACTTTACTTTAGCTTTCAAAAATAAACCAAAGTTCTAAGCCAAAAAAAATGCAGGGAATACTTTTTTGCCAAAGGAAAAAATAGTCAAAGTTAATTATGTTTTGCATAATAAAAGTATTATAAATAGATGGGATTTCAAACTCTCTTAATCCAATTTTGGGGGTTACTGTGTCCTAGCAACATAGAGCACAGTTCAGGAACTATCCTTGGACACAGTGCCTATCCATTGCAGCACTGCCATGCCCACTCAGGATCAAACTTACATGCATATCCAGAGTCAACTTGGAGTCGGACATTCTTTTCCTTGGCTGGCTATTTTTGGTTATCATTAACACTTTTACTGGTTCTAGATATATCAATAAAACAATTCTTAATTTTTATTATTTTGTCACCATTATTATACTGTACACTCTGAACAAACACACTACTAATGTCACTAATAGCCACTTGAACTTACCACTTATTTATCGTTTGCTGTAATCCATCATTTGATGTCATATGTAAAATACAGTTGTAGTTAATAGTAATTTGAAAATTACCAAGTATAGTGAAGTTCTTATAATAGCACAACATTCACAAACCTGTTCAGTTGCACCCATAGCCTATCCTTGCAGCATCAGGTAAAAAGCAGACACCAGCCCAGAACACAGAACCAGTCTATTGAAAGACCCTCTCAATTACACCCACAGGACCAGTTTAGAACGACCAATTAACCTTACACTCACATCTGTGGTATGTGGGATGAGTATGTAGAGAAAAACCCACCCAAACACAAGGAGAAAATGTTACTCCATACAGAAAATAAGATGCAGGATTCTAACCCAGGATATGTTTGGAAGCAGTGCGACACCAAGACTGTGACACCAAGAAATGCACTGCTTCGCCAGATTGTTTTTTTTTCTGGTTTACCATCTTTAGAACTTGTGCGACTAATCACTTTAGAGCAGCCTGTAAGGGATTAAAGTGCCAACAGTTTGTTTCATTGTCAAGCAGGTTAACAGAGAGATCCTAGACAAGAATTAAACAATGTAGTAGGTTATGTACATATCCTGAAGTGGCAACAGACACATCTGGACTAAAAATAGACAGGCAGATACAAAAGGGGCTCCGAGACAGATGTTACAGCAGACTCTCATGTCTTCAGACAGCCACTAGGTCAAATTAACACCTCTGTCAGTTCTGTTATCATTCACACACAAAAAGAAGTGCACCGTGAAGTCTTGTTAAGGGCACTTTGTCTCCTAACAAGCATAATTCACAATTTTGTTAAAAAAAACTTCCTTTCTACAGGGAGAACAAGCAAAAGAAACTGCATCTCTCAAAGGCCATTCATTGAAACAAAGGAGCACTCAAGCATGTTGATGTTTCGTAGCTACTCTACATTACTGTTCTGCTGCTGTAAATCTGTGTAAGCACGTTGAGTCCATTTTCAGCGAAGAACACGATATAAGAATAAAGGACTGATATTACAGAGATGCTTTCTATTTACTGATTGCAGTGCAATTGCATTGTGTTTGTCAGTCATCTGTTTAGATCATGTTATCATCGTCCTCACTGTTTATTCAGTTCTTAACTAGCCATGACACAAGTATCTCTAAGATGTCTTCTCTTTCAATTTGATTTTGTTTTATCTGAGCAGCAATTATGCTGTGTTGGACTCTGCTGTTCTCCTTAAACAGAGTTTAACACATGGAGCTCAAATTCTGAATGTTCTATAGCTTTTCAGTCTAACCATTCTATCAATGTGCATTGACTATGATCCTGCAATGGAACTTCCTGTCCACTTTTACTCGTTGTTTACGTGTATTTGCATTTAAAAGATTCGGTCAGGGTGCAATTTGTTTTTCTACCAAACACCAGTGCATATTTGTGGGGATATTACAGTCCTTGGGTAAAAATGGGATGGCATTGTAACTGCAATTACTATGTTTTTCAGTATATCACTTACTGTGATTTGATTCTGCAATATATTGCAATTTATAATTCCTATTGATTTTCTTAAACACAATCCTGTGAGCAAAAAATTAACAATCCTTGACAAGTACTCAAAAAAAATATAGATTGGTTCACCCTGCTTGAACATTTTTATTTAAATTGTTGAAATTCAGAAATCTTCACAGCCACTGCAGTAAGATGGAATACTCAATTAAGGTACGTAGCAAAAATGACCCAGGTTACAAGATTACATTCATTCTTGAAACGGTTTACTCATCTTCAGAACAGAACTAATCCAAGCAACATTAAATTAGATAAACTTCATTAATCCCAAAGAGAAATTCAAATGCAGAAACATAAAAAAAAAATCTGACGCTGGATTTCACTCATTTGTAGGATACATCCACATTCAGTTTTACAGGGCCAATGCAGGATCACCAATTATTCTAATACCACTTCATATTTACGTAATACTTTTATATGTGTAAAAAGATGAATCAAGGTATTCAGAGTAAAACTCAAACAGACAGCGAGCATGCCAAGTCCAAGCGTACAGTAACCTGGTTGGTTTACTAGGGCTGTGAAAGAGCAGTGCTTATTACTGTGCCACCATGCTTCCACTGGCTTACACTTAGGTCCATAAATATTTGGACAGAGACAACTTTTTTCTCATTTTGGTTCTGTACATCACCACAATGAATTTTAAATGAAACAACTCAGATGCAGTTGAAGTGCAGACTTTCAGCTTTAATTCAGTGGGGTGAACAAAACGATTGCATAAAAATGTGAGGCAACTAAAGCATTTTTTTAACACAATCCCTTCTTTTTAGGGGCTCAAAGGTAATTGGACAAATTAAATAACTGGAAATAAAATGTTCATTTCAAATACTTGTTTGAAAAACCTTTGCTGGCAATGACAGCCTGAAGTCTTGAACTCATGGAGATCACCAGATGCTGGCTTTCCTCCTTTTTAATGCTCTGCCAGGCCTTTACTGCAGCGGCTTTCAGTTGCTGTTTGTTTGTGGGCCTTTCTGTCTGAAGTTTAGTCTTCAACAAGTGAAATGCCTGCTCACTTGGGTTAAGATCAGGTGACTGACTTGGCCATTTTTCCACTTCTTTGCTTTAATAAACTCCTGGGTTGCTTTGGCTGTATGTTTTGGGTCATTGTCCATCTGTATCATGAAACGCCGCCCAATCAATTTGACTGCTGTATTTAGCTGGATTTGAGCAGACAGTATGTCTCTGAACACCTCAGAATTCATTCGGCTGCTTCTGTCCTGTGTCACATCATCAATAAACACTAGTGTCCCAGTGCCACTGGCAGCCATGCACGCCCAAGCCATCACACTGCCTCCACCGTGTTTTACAGATGATGTGGTATGCTTTGGATAATGAGCTGTTCCACGCCTTCTCCATACTTTTTTCTTGCCATCATTCTGGTAGAGGTTGATCTTGGTTTCATCTGTCCAAAGAATGTTTTTCCAGAACTGTGCTGGCTTTTTAAGATGTTCCTTAGCAAAGTCCAATCTTGCCTTTCTATTCTTGAGGCTTATGAGTGGCTTGCACCTTGCAGTGCACCCTCTGTATTTACTTTCATGCAGTCTTCTCTTTATGGTAGACTTGGATATCGATACGCCTACCCCCTGGTGAGTGTTGTTCACTTGGTTGGCTGTTGTGAAGGGGTTTCTCTTCACCATGGAAATGATTCTGCGATCATCCACCACTGTTGTCTTTCGTGGACGTGCGGGTCTTTTTGCGTTGCTGAGTTCACCAGTGCTTGCTTTCTTTCTCAGGATGTACCAAACTGTAGATTTTGCCACTCGTAATATTGTAGCAATTTCTCGGATGGGTTTTTTCTGTTTTCGCAGCTTAAGGATGGCTTCTTTCACTTGCAAGGAGAGCTCCTTTGACCGCATGTTGTCTGTTCACAGCAAAATCTTCCACATGCAAGCACCACACCTCAAATCAACTCCAGGCCTTTTATCTGCTTCATTGATAATGACATAACGACGGACTTGCACACACCTGCCCATGAAATAGCCTTTGAGTCAATTGTCCAATTACTTTTGAGCCCCTGAAATGAAGGGATTGTGTTAAAAAAATACTTTAGTTGCCTCCCATTTTTATGCAATCGTTTTGTTCACCCCACTGAATTAAAGCTGAAAGTCTGCACTTCAACTGCATCTGAGTTGTTTCATTTAAAATTCATTGTGGTAATGTGCAGAACCAAAATGAGAAAAAAGTTCTCTGTCCAAATATTTATGGACCTAACTGTAAATAAAACTCAAATCCTGAAAATTGTAAGTGAATATCAGTACTGTATTTAGCAATCTGTGAAAAATAAAGTTCACAATCCATTAAGCAACTTATACAATTTCAATAAGTAGGTTAAGGTGACCATCAAATTAAAATTTATTGAAAACTTTGTTACAGTTAGCCATTTGTCTATGGACGGACAAATTTTAAAAGAATAGAAATGCTTCCATATGAAAGCATTTCTCTCTATTATAATAAAAAAATCCTCGGACGAGATGTGACTTTTTCAGAGAGATACTTTCAGACAAGACTTTGTGCCAAAAGATTTTACCACGCCCGGGGCCGGAAATAAAAGTCAAAAAGTAGAAGACAAAGTAGAAGGTCGCAAAGAATTCAAAAATGTTGGCACGATACACATGCAGAGCAGGTTAGAGATAATGAAAGTACTAAAATTCAAAAGTCTCAAAAAACTGATAGTAAAGATCACATTAGTGCAAACAAACAGAAATTATTACTCTGTGAAACAACAGAACAGTGACAAGAGATCAAAAATATTGTTCGGATTTAAACTTTAAGTTAAAGACTTTGTAGATTGTCTAATTCGTATTTCCATCACGGAAAAGTAGTGTTTCTTCCCAATGAAGAGGCATATCCGCGAGAATTCAAAGATTTGTTGTTTGGTGAAAGTGAAATCCACATACGTTTGCAGCAGAGACGTGAAGTGGGTTGTGCGTAGCGCAGGCCGGGGGGGTTGGCGAGCGAAGCCCGCTAGTTTGCTTAAAAAAGGAGCTGGTCAAAGGGTTAAACATAAAAGAATTAAAATGGAAAGTGTATAAAATGTAAAAAATTAAAAATATTGCAAATTTTCCTCTGGTGCTTTCCTGTTTCTGGCAGATTACTCAACAGTATTTTCTAAAATGTGAGTATCTTGTAGAGAGTGGACACCAACACAGATATCAGCTATTAAATGATACTTTAGCATTGACACTGCTGTCTGTTCAAGAGAAACTCACAGCTTTGTTGAAACCTTTTAGAAAGAAGCTGAAGTTCAAATTTATTGGCATGTGTCCATAGTACAATGAAATTCCTACTGGTATGTCTTTCAGACTCCTGGCCATAGTACAATACAAACAAGAGAAACTGAATACAACACACAGAGCGAATATAACATCATATTATAAATAATATCAGATGACAGATACTAGAAACAATCAGGCATATGTTAGTACGAGTGGTTCATGTCATCAGTGCCTCTTACTGAAGGTAAAGAGAGAAAAATCAAAGCAGAGCTCTCAAAAAAGGAAACCACAAGAGCATTTTAGGTGATAAAAAGACAGGGATTTGTCTAATGGCATTGGTTCTCATTTTCATATTGGCTGGAGGATAATGTCCAGGTTTAGCTGTGCCCACTGCTCATCATTTCCTAATGGATTTTACGAGTTTGTTGTATCTTTCTAGCCTTTGCCATGGCATACAAAAACTGCTGTTTCCAACAGTCACTTAGGCTTAAACCATACCTCTCAAAATATTAGAATCTGAACCTTGAACAGGACAGAAAAAAATTCTTAGTGAGATTACAAAAATTGCTGGCACTCAAAACTACAGTCTGTTCAAAGATGAGAACTCTATAGATCTACATGTGCATCTCATAAACAACTTCTTTCTTTTACTGGATCACAAGGAGCCATGGACAATCCTAATAGCAATAAGTTCAAGGCAGGAGCTAAAACGGGGCAACAGTGTAAGACACATTTGCATACACACTCATGGACTCATTCACACTGGGGAAAATTCAAGTAATCTTTTACCATAACAAGTAAACATCACTTTTGGGCTGTGAATGGAAACTTGTCCAGTGAAAATTCAGGCAGACCTCAGAAAGGACTTGCAAACTCCACAAAGACAGTGAACGGCAAGCAATAAACAGGCTGCTGAATAAACCCAAGTCACTGAAGGTGTGAGATAGCAGCACTAAATAGAGTGTGCCCGTGACACCTCAGTCACAAGATAAAGAAGGCAGACAGACAGTAAACTCCTTCTGTCATCTTCATCAAGCTAGTCTTTATCTATGGACGTAGAGATGAACTCAGAAAACCATGCCTGTTTTCAAGTAGGCTTTCCTTTCAGAAAGCAGCTTCTGTTGTTGTCTCCAGCTTCTCTTCAAACTGTTGTCACAACCTCCCAATTACACTTGCCACATTTTACTTGGCTATTAACTTTAGTGCTAATCACGGTTGCTGGCTCCAGAGCCATTTCAAATATAATTGTGTGGGGCCTTAAGTGGTACACCTATTTTGTGATCCCCAATCTTTCTTCTCTGCATGGGTTTGGGGCCCCATGTGCTTACTTACAATGTGTGAAAAAACCTTAACTCACAGAGAGAGTGGTGCACATATGTAGAATTCAACTTTAAACTCAGCAGATGTTGCCCAGTTTTGACTAAGACTGGTGCCTGTGGGCAATTAATGGGCTGAAGAGTCAGCCAGTGCCCACTTCAAGAAGCATGTTGTGGAATCAATGTAAAGACCACACACCTACCCAGTTCACCTCAGTTTATTACTCATATCTACAGCTTCACACTTTTCCCCCCACATCCCCCCAGTTGAACCCTTTTGCTGAAATGAAATAAGCTATTTGGCAGCAGACAACTAACCACTTGTCATGACTTACCTGGTTTATTATTGATGCTCGGGCACAGAAAAGCCTGGAAACTGGAAGCACAAAGTTCACTGACGGTTCCCATGGTGGTAATCCAAAAATGAACAAAAGAAATATATATATATATAGATCCTGGTTCTTCAGTGCCAGAAGGCACAGTTGACTGGACTAGGCGGGGCAGCGTCCTGGAGCCCTGGGATGTCCCGTTCCCAGTAGTGTCCCTGCTGAATTTGTCACAGTCTCACAGGAAAATGAGGTCTGCTGTGTGATGTGCTTTTCCTTAGACTCACACAGAGCACTCACTGCACTTGGAGAGCAGCCTTCTCTCTCTCTCTCTCTCTCTCTCTCTAGCTCGCTCGCTCATGCTCGCTGTGGCTTATCTTCGCACAAACATAAGCGCGCACACCAGCACACACGCAAGCGTGTGCCTTCTCTCTCTCTCTCTCTCTAGCTCACTCACTCTCCTTTGTACAGTAACCTAACAGCTTGCACCCCCCCATCTTTTATAGTGTGTTTAGGGAGTGTTGCTTCAGTCCAGGAACTTTTATGGTTACTAACTGCTAGACATGCTCTAAATAAGGGAAATGTGTATTTATGGACAGTTAGCTTTTACAAAGATTGGGTTATTGGACAGATTTCCATCTTATTGATTTGTCTTGTCATGTCCATTCTTATTAACACAACTTAACCTTTCAGAAAATACTTTTAGTGAATTCAGAGTAAGTTGATTGTAATGAAAATATACCTTTAATATTTGAGAAACTAATGGGTAGGTACAATATTCTCACCTTGTAAGGTCTGAAAAAAAAAAAAAAACACATTTTGTTTTTACAGATCTTGCCCAAACCAAGCAATTTCATAATTACATTGCCTTTTTTTTTTTTTTTTTTTTTTGGAAATGTCAACATCTGAAAAACTCCTTCCTCAATGCACAGGAATTTACATACACTCTGTTTCCTCATAGTCTTTATGATGCTTTTTACGGACAATGACAAACAAACTGAATTGTCTCTCCGTCTCAAAAATATGACAGCTATTGGCATTTCTGTTAATGGTGAGGAACTCAAATCTTACACCATTGTTCTTTTAATACACACTGTGGTTATGTCCATGTCTAACTAATACACCAGCAGGCAAATACATTTCTCTGTATAGGACTTGATGTGCAGCAGGCAGATAAGGAGAGTCAACTGACTATTTTGTTTCAGCAGTGGTAGCTCTCAAAATAATGAGGTTCTCACATGCTTCGATAAATTCCACTAGCGACATCCATTAAGTTAAGCACTGGATCTGATGTTATTCTGTTCCAAGCAATTGGGCCAGCTCTTCTAACTGAATGGAGAGTGCAATATTCAAAAGAAGATATCTTATGTCAGTGAAGCACAATATCCATTCATCTATTTTCTTACTCCGTTATCTAGTTCATGGTCATGGCAAGCCAGAGTCAATCCTTGATATATTGAGTCTGAATTGGTTGCCAGTCCAAAGGAACACAAACTCTCTCTCTCTCGCTCTCACACACACACACACACACACACACACACACGCACACACACGCACACACACGCACACACACACACGCACACACACTCTCTCTCATTAAGTGATCTGTTAAAGTCACTTAATTTAACACTCATATCTATGGAATCTTTTGTAATATAGGAAGAATAAATAAATGGAGAAAATCCCATGGAGACACAGGGAAAACATATATTCAATGCAGGCAGAGGTACAATGTACAGGACAGAGACATCTCATTGAAGCTAAAATTAAAACAGTGATAGCCAAGTAGTTCCACAAGAATGCTTTTTCCTCCATAGCCCAGATTCTACTCACGATGGACCTTACTGTGCAGTTCACAAATCTCCTGTTCTCAACCAATGCAGCAATACTTCTCTATCTATCTATCTATCTATCTATCTATCTATCTATCTATCTATCTATCTATCTATCTATCTATCTATCTATCTATCTATCTATCTATCTATCTATCTATCTATCTATCTATCTATCTATCTATCTATCTATCTATCTATCTATCTATCTATCTATCTATCTATCTATCTATCTATCATGGGAACTTACAATCTTATATCCAGACCTCTTTCAACCTGTACTACAGAAAGCAGTTTCACAAAATAAATGGATGAATTATTTTACATTGATTCTGCAGTATTAAATAGTTGCTCATCTACTTTGGCTATCTCAAATTATTGGGCAATAATTAGCGCAACACACTAGATCACCACACCCTACATAATATAGCCTTCTGAAAAACACTTAATCCAGTCCAGGGTCATAGGGGACTACCGCCTGTCACAGCAGAATTAGGCACAAGGCTGTAACGTGTCCTTAATGGGGTGCTGCCATTTTACATCCAGCCACACTCAATTATACAGTTCCAGTTCAGAATTACCACTCAGTGTTAATGTAAAGAAACACCCCAGGCATTCAAGTGTTATTTAATTATTCTTGAGCAAGGTAGTAACCATTACCTTCTATTCATTTATAACAATTTCTGATGCAACTTTCATCTTCTAAAGAATTATTTTTTTGTCTCCCAAGTCAACTCTACTTTTGGGTTTTGGACAAGCTTTCTTAAGCTCATTTACCCTATGCACATATTGTTGATTATTGCTTTGTGTACAGTGCTTTCTTGTACAACAACATGCTGTTTCTGTTATGCACTGAAAATCATTCACAAAAGTACACAGAATTGTGTTTGTAGAAGATCCAGGGCATATTGCACACGTTTTAAAGCTCTGATCACATTTTGACCTGCTACAATGGAATTATTCTTCTCAGTAGGTCAAAACTATAGAAACTGTCTTGGACTCTGTTTTTGTCTAACATGTATGGAGAATGCAAAAAAAAAAATAAAAATCTCAAAACCCCAGTTGACACATCCATATTCAAAAATGGACGAATAGAACAGCATAATACCCACCATCCCATGAGGACACAAAACAACAAGGGATGTTGCAAAAAACACAGTCACAATCAGTCCTTTAAAGGAATCGCGAGCCTCAATACATCATTCCAAATCACCGTCTCTTCAGTGAGGGAAGACGTCCTCCAACAAGTGTAGTCAACCATTATTTTGCTGGTGTCCCTGTCACCATCTCTTGGTGTCCATGCTGCAAGCCTTGCTTCCTTCTTCCACTGCTGTTCCAACTACAGGATCTCCCTGAGTGGTTGGTTACTGCTGCTCCCTGGACACTGCTCAAAATGGGGCATCATCTCCAAACGCTTGCCTCGTCTCCACAGGACCGGCTCAGCCAGAATTCTGATGCTTTCTTTCCTTTCCATTTCCTTCCACCTCTGGATCTTTCTCTCTTTGCCATCTCTATCCAACTCAAGCTCCTTTATACTCAAATGGCTGCAGGCATGGCCGGATTAAGGTGGGTGCTATTGATGCTGCAGCATTAGGCCCATTCCTGAAATAGGCCCAGATAAAAACAGACGAGAATTTTCCAGAAGCTGAACAGTTTTCCTTTGCTATATTAACCTCAAAATAATTCTTAGAATGAAATTTGGAGTCTGACTTTCAGACGCCTAGACACAGCGTTACTTATTATACAGTTACTATTGTTCTTTGCGTTGTGACGTAACTATAACGTCGTTGTGTTTATTGTTAACCGAAGATTTCAAGTTAATGCTATCAATTTTACGTTAAACAGTTTACTTAGTAATTTAGCTGTGTTTTTTGCAATATCTTGGGGATTCTTGCCACTTTATTATTGTTCGGTAAGTGCCACGTAGTAAATTTTTCACCTTGAAAGTTAGTTGTACAGTAAAAATCGATGGCTATTTAAATGGTTATCTGTAAAGTTAAAACTAAAAGCCGGCCTGAGGGCCCGGCATGGATGTTTAGAATTTTTAAAATCCTCGACAGGATTCTGGTCTATTATGAAATTTAAATCGTGGACAAATTTTTACCCTCAAGAGCCTGAACTGAGTCACTTTGACCCAATGTCTCTGCAAATTCATTTTTTCTTACTCTGTTTCGTAAGAGAATTGCGAAATTTCGTGTATTTCATTGTCAGGTTTTCTGCATTAAGTGCACTTTTCAGACAATTGCTATTGAAAGTTGATGTTACATAGTTTGATGGTAATCTCGAGTTGTTAGGATAATATGTCGTTATTATTATTCATGTTCAATAAAGGCTGGCTGGTTGCGTCGCAAGCAATTAAGGCTCCTTGGTCGGTCTGAGTGCGCATGCTGCAGCATCAGGCCCAATTTCGTCTTAATCCGGCAGCTGGGTGTAGATGCCTTAACTACGATTCCTGGAGCGCTTATGAGGAAACTGGATGAACTGTGTGCATCTATACGTGAATGCCTGACCAGCCAATTTCCCCATCAACACCCCAGAGATGTTCAGCTACGCTACCGTGCAGAATTACACTGCCCCTGAGCCCGAGTATGCTGTTTTTACCAAAGAAACTGCACATTGCCACAGACCCCTAACATGCATCATACCACAGTGTGGGTGGGTTTTCTGTATGAGGGGGCCCTGTGATGGACAGATAGTTCTGCCACGTGTCATTATGCTGCCTAAATAGGTCCCACCCACATAATTCTGAATTGGATTAAGCAGATTTAGGAATGTTATGCCATGTTATATTCAGGTCCATTCCACCAGTCACTGATGCTGCCCTTCATGAGTAAAGGAAGACCATAAACTGTCCAAAAACTACACTGCTGATTTATAATGGAAAGATGGCGACAGATGATACCATTTTAGTTAAAATTACATCTGAAACCTCTTTAGCCTAGTTTACCTCACAGCCTTGGTTTCTTAAAGCTTTCATAAAAGTGCAGTAAGCAGCTTGACAGCCAGGGGCTACAAGTCCACACAGTTTGTCTGTATCCTCCGCAGCCCTCAGGCAGCAGGCTAATGCCTCTGATCCCAACTCAGAGTAGGCACTTCTGGCTAACTACATCTGCAGTTTCTCTGACCCAAAAACACAGTGGACACTTTGCAACTGAATTACTGGATCGGTTTTTAGTTTAAAAAAGCTTTCCTATTGCACCGCATCCCTGCCTTGTTAAGCTTTCATATGACGTGTTGGCAAGGTGCTGTTGCACAGCAACAGCGTTACATAAATTAGCAACTCCACTTTAAGAATTCGCCCAATTAAAGCAACAACTTAAGAAGAGAAGCAAGGTTGCAACAAGGTTACAACATGTATAAAAAGGCACACAAGGGGTAGTTCCATTTTTATTTTGTTCGCATTATGCAGCAGGCACTGCAGAGTGATCTGCAGGTATCTGATTTTATTCACATACACAAACATTAGTGGCTTAAAATTTGGTTGCACACATTATCTCTAATTACCAGGATAGTTTAACCTCTGTGTAATAAACTACTACATAGATTTTTATGGTGTCTCTCCTTAAATGACTATTTAAGGAGAGACACCATAAAAGCGTACAATATGCTTCTTTTAAACAAGACTTATTTCAGCCATATTCTCTCCTTATACACACAGAGGTAAATACTCACATTAAAATATATAAAATACACACAGCCACTTCACAGCAAGACCAGGCTTACAGCAATCTGCTTACCTCACTGCTTGTTAACATATAAAATAAATCAAGTGTAAATGTAATCAAGTAAAAATAGTCAATTAAATTCAGTCTGTATGCGGATCGAGGTTCAACTCATCTCTTATTTCTCTGTGTCTATACTGGTCTGAAAGTTAGGGCAAAAGGTGCATTTTAGTTCACTATGCATCCCTTATCGATTCTCAAGATTCAAAAACAGAACATTTCATCACATTTACATTTTTTGTTTTCACAGATGTTTTCACCAAAGGGACAACACTGAATGCAAACTATACAACAAATCATATAAATTATGTGGTATCATCTACAGTTAAATTCTGCTCTGTACTTGTAATATTTTTATATTGTATTGAGGATTACTTGTGTTCTGCTCTGTATTGTATTCACCCCCTTCTCTTTGACACCCACTGCATGCCCAACCTACCTGGAAAAGGGTCTCTTTTTGAACTGCCTTTCCCAAGGTTTCTTCCATTTTTTCCCTACAAGGGTTTTTTGGGAGTTTTTCCTTGTCCTCTTAGACAGTCAAGGCTGGGGGGGTGCTGTCAAGAGGCAGGGCCTGTTAAAGCCCATTGCGCCACTTCTTGTGTGATTTTGGGCTATACAAAAATAAATTGTGTTGTATTGTATTGTACAACAGAATGGCTTGGGGTCCTCTACTGACAGCATGCTCTTAACTGACCTTCTTAGCTCAAACAAAGTTCAAGCAAAAACACTCAGACCAGAGGAGATATGTGAGGCCAATCTGGATTTGTGCATGACATTAACGTGTGCAGCCTCACTCTGCTGGGAATCCCTAATAAATTTCCTGAGAGCACTTTCAAGCATCTCTATCGGTCGGCATGGGGGCTCTGATGACTGCTTAATTGCTTTTTACCTCTCCTACGCAGCAGCAGAGACTGGGGGAAAGCTAAGCTCTGAATGTTACATGAGTGCCTGGATAAAAACCGTACTGTACACAACAATCACCGGCGAAATTCCAGAGAATGTGCTGTCAGTAGAGCCAAGACTACACCTGGTGCTAAAGTCACTTAAAACTACTGGAAAATGGATATCTTATCTTAAAGCGACCCATAATGTAACATAACATTCTTAAACATGCTTCTTAAATGCAGTTCAGGGTATGGAGGTGAGAGTAGCTGGGCAGCATCAGGTAAGGTAAGGGAAGAACAATTTCTGGACACAAAGCAAGTTCCCTGCTGGGCACAGTAACACTAATCGCTAATTAATCGAGCACACGTGGGATGTGCGAGGAAAAAAAGGAGTGGGATGTGAGAGGAAAAAAGAGGAGTATTCAGAGGAAACCCTCATAGCCACAGAGAATCACACAGACGACTCATTTGCTAAAATGATAAAAACTTCCCCAGCAGGCTAGAAACTATTGCTTTACCCGATTCTTCATCTTAATCACGTATTTATGGATTTTAACTCCGTGTTTACTATCTTTCATTCTAACCAAATTATAAATAACTACTCAAATTCCCTTGTTAATGGAAAAGACAGTGTTTAATGTGGTCTGTCTTAGAAGACAAGAAATACAGAGAAGAGGGGGAGAGAGTGTGTGTGTGCGATGAACTGCTCTAAAAATGTACTGAAGTGTATTTTATGTCATTATGAATGAACGTCTGATGTCACAGGAGTCACAGGGAATGCATTACATACTAGAGATTAAAACCAAGCACTAGAATGTTTAGGTGGTGCGCTGGTTAGGGCAGCTGCCTTATGGATCCATTGGCCTGGGTTCCAATCCCTGCAAACACTGTCTGTCTGTAGTCCGCAGATTCTTCCCGTCTTGTGTGTGTTTCTTTAAATTACTACACTCCACAAATGTGCAGATTAGTTCCCAGCCAGGTCTAAACTGGTCCCATTTGTATGAATGGTGTTACTGGCATCACACTCTGGGATAGTTCCTGCCTTGCATTAGAATGGGTTCCTCAACCCTGCTAACCTGAATTGGAAGAAGCAGGCTTGAGGATACTTTTAGGACAGCGAAGTGTAATCGCTGCTCCTGGTACAGATTTACACAAACATTATTTTACCCTCAGATACACCACATCAAGGCATATTAAAATATACAACTTCAGATGCTTTCATGCAATTGTTCAGCAGTTTGTGCTCTGGAAAATAGGGTGACTTACACAAGATAACCCACTGAGACAAAATAACACAAGAAGCCTAACAAACTGATCATTAATTTCATGAATATTACTTGGTGTTGTGGTGTGAAATTTTGCATATAAATTGATAAATACTTCGTATGTCTTTGTAACTTATAACACTAATGCTGATCATTGATAAGAACAGCAGTGGTTAGACGGTTAAGAACCCCTTCCTGCTTTTAGGAATGAGTCTCTCTATTTACGACAGGGTTTGGGGAAGTGCCTCATACAAGTTTGGCCAATGTTTCTAGGACTCTCTCAATCAACCCCCACAGGAAAGCCAGACTGCCTAGCTGGCAAGCTTCACCTTAACACAGTGTTTGGAGGGCAGGTGTGAAGGTATACTGTGCCGCATTGGTCTGAAGTGTGGCTGTTTGGAATTGGCTTGTATCAGAAGCCTTTAAGTACTATGACGCCCTATTGGCTGTAGGGGTTGGACAGAAAATCCATAAATTTGCTTGCTTTACCCCTCTCTTTTTCTCTTACCAAATGATGAAGGAGCATCTCACACCATGAACTGAAAAGGACAACACAATGAAGAGCACAACTCAGCAGCCATATTAAGACAGGCATGTGGGCCTGTTCTGAAGAAAGCTGACCACAAACGAGGACTTAACTGGAGACATATTAAGTTTGTGTGCCGCCTAAAAATGTATTTTGCATATTGTTATTATTTATGAATATTATCAAAAATACATTATTTAAATTGTAACTTAACTCCTCCTTGTCTTTTACTACACCTAATTGCCTGAGGTTATAAATGTAGAAGGGAATGTGGGGAGAAGTTATATGGTACAGTACCTTATAAACAGTGGTAAGTCTGTGAGATCTGAGGCATTCTGACAAAGGCTACATATTAATAATACAAAAGGGGAAAGTAGAGTAAAATATTACTCTACCAAAACAAAACACTTAGTTAACTAATAGCTACGTTTTTCCAATATCTCATCATGATCCTTTTTAAAGAGTTCATAAGGTGTCTATACTCTACTCATTGACTTGGTAGTTAGTCACAGATTTCCATTACTCTTTATGTGAAAAAGTGCTTCCTGCTCTCAGTCTGAGTAGTGCTGAACAAACTCACACAGTCCAGTTAAATCATCACCAGCCTCAAAGCTCAATGTAAGACATTCTTTATGGGAAATACTAATTCTGTGAAGCATACATTTGAATTGAAGTCCACTGGTGTTTCAAGGGTTTGTGTGTCCAGAGCAAATCATCACAGCATTCAATGAAAAGCTCATAACCCTCATAGGACATTGAAAAGTAGGAGTGATAAAAAAATGACAGCTTAAAAAGGCAGCTTGCAAGCTTATAAAAGGTACTGAAAGCCCTAAAAATGACTCAGCTGGTTAAATTTATCAACATGAAAAGCAGCAGAATCTGAGTCGGGGTTTATAATCAATCAGAACTTGGACTGCTGCCAGAGATGATTCAAACAAAAGGGTCAAGGCAAATTCCTCATTAAAGTGGAGTTTCATAATTTCAGACAACTACCAAACTCACGCAACACTCAGATGCAGAGTCAGCTGCAGCCAGTCACTCATCAAACACCCATGTCAAAAAAGCTGGTATTAGAAACACAGTAAACTTTATTGAACTACTGACAGAAGATGATATGACATCCTATCAAATCCACTTCACCTTCTCGAATAAAGTGGAAATCAGAATCTGATCCCATCAGCATCCACTTATATTTGATATTACTAATTTCACGGAACATGTTACCATGGAACCACGTGGAATTTGCACATTATCCACATCTATGTGTGGTTCTTCCTCCCATGTTGCCAACAAATATCTATGCTAGGTGGACTGGTGACTCTAAATTGACCATGGGTGAGGGAGAGTCTATGAACGAGTGGGCCCTGTAAGTCACTGGCTTCGTTCTTCCAGGGTTGATTCCTGCATTTCTCCCAATGCTGCAGGTACAGGCTTTTCTATGAAATGTATTTTTCCTGTGAACATACTCAACTGCAAATGCAGTCACTCAGCACCTGCATTGTAAATTTACCCAACCTTTAGAGCTGAACTGAGCTATTACTTGGCATTTGAATAGAGCAGATGCAATGTGGGACACCATCAGCAAGAAATTACTTTTCATCCACAAGCCCATTGCTATGGGTAAACAGGTTAGTGCTTCTGACTCACAGCTCCAGGACTGTCTGTGTGGAGTCAGCAAAATCTCCCCATGACCCCATAACTGGATTAAGCAGGTTAGGAAAAATCAACATATCTGAACCAATATAAAAGAACATTCTGGACAACCATAATACACAGATATGCAATATTTAAAAACAGGCTACATGCAAATTAAAATATTACATAAATTCAGTGGTCATGTTATGATGTCCACTTGCTCATTAATGTATATACTGAGGGCTACTGATCCAAACAGCTGGTCAGATGGTAACAGCTCAGTACATACAGCATACAGACATGATCAAGGGGTTTAATTGTTATTCATGCAAACATTAAAATGGACAAAACATGTGATCTGTGAAACACTGATTGTGGTATGAATATTGGTGCTAGACATGGTGGTTTCAGCGTCTCAGAAGAAGATGCTCTGTTGGGATCTTCATGGTCTACAGCGTCTACAGCTGTCAGGGAATGTTGCAATAAACAGAAAATGTCCACTGAGGGGACAGAAAGCACTTGAGAGGTCACAGGTGAATGGCCAAACTAGTTCAGGCTAATTGAAAAGCCACAAACGCACAAAATGCTCAAAGAACAGCTTTTTACAATAGCGGTGTGCAGAAGGCCAATCTCTGGATGCCTAACACCTAAAACCTTGAAGCAGTAGGGTAAGGCAGAAGACGTAACATTGGGTCCCATTAGTATTAACTAGGAACAGAAAGGTACAGCTAACCATAGTCACATGGTCATCAAAACTAGATGACTGAAGATAGAAAAAAGTTTGCTTGGTTTGATGAATCTTAGTTTATGCGGTGATGTTATATGGTAATGCTATGAATTGAAGTAAACAGCTTGAATCCATTGACCCACCCTATCTTGTGTTAATAGCACAGACTGGTTGTGAGAGTTAAATTTTTTATTGTGATATATAAGGTCTTTTAAAACCAACTGAGTGACATTTGAATGTAACAGAATATCTATGAACTTTGGCTAACAATGTGTGTCCCTTTATGGTCACAGTCTTACAGTTTTTAAAATGGATATTTCCAACAGCATAACACACCATGTCATAAAGCAAGCATAATTTCACGGGAGTTTCGTAAACATGTCAGTGACTTCACTTTATTTCCATGGCATCACATAATCCCCAGATTTGAATCCAACAGAGTACCTTTGTGATAAGTTAGAAATTGTGGTTTTCAGCATGAATGAGAGGATGGAAAATCTGTGGGAACCTCTTGAAGTTATTGAGTCACATTGGGCCAAAATCCCTAAAGAATGGTTCCTGAACTTTGTGAAATCCATGTTGTAAACATGCCAAGCTTTTTCTGGATGCCTGTTTTTAATAGCTACTAGATAAAATGCTGGACACTCCTTGTATTGCTTGATTTTAGGGAAACTATCCATTGTGAAATACCATTAGCTACATAGTCAAGCAAAGTGACAGTTGCTAGGATGAACATTACAGGACCATTGCACCATTACAGTTTACCATGGTACTGTTGAGCTGCAATGAGGAGTTTTTAAAGGGTTACCTTTCTGAAGGAGAACAGAAAATGAAGAGGACCCCAAGTCTACAAGCCTGTGGTACTACTGTACACACTTTGTCTTATTTGAGAGGAAATGCAAACGTTATTCTGGGTAATTATTCTTTACAAATGCACTAACTTCTCTAGGCTGGCACACATATGTGCAGTTTTTCAGTTTCAAAATATTGAGTATACACTGTGATTCTCAAAATATACCTACCATATTCTGTACATATTCAACACGTCCTTGACCCTTTGCAGTTTGCATATCAGGAGAAGGTGGGAGCGGAGGATGCCATCATCTATATGCTACACCGATCCCTCTCTCACTTGGACAGAGGCAGTGGTGCTGTAAGAATTATGTTTCTAGACTTCTCTAGCGCCTTCAACACAATCCAACCTCTGCTCCTTAGGGACAAGCTGACAGAGATGGGATTAGATTCATACCTAGTGGCATGGATCGTGGACTATCTTAAAGACAGACCTCAGTATGTGCATCTTGGGAACTGCACATCTGACATTGTGGTCAGCAACACAGGAGCGCCACAAGGGACTGTACTTTCTCCGGTCCTGTTCAGCCTATATACATCGGACTTCCAATACAACTCGGAATCCTGCCATGCGCAAAAGTTTGCTGATGACACTGCTATCGTGGGCTGCATCAGGAGTGGGCAGGAGGAGGAGTATAGGGACCTAATCAATGACTTTGTTAAATGGTGCGACTCAAACCACCTACAACTGAACACCAGCAAAACCAAGGAGTTGGTGGTGGATTTTAGGAGGCCCAGACCCCTCATGGACCCCGTGATCATCAAAGGTGACTGTGTGCAGATGGTGCAGACCTATAAATATCTGGGAGTGAAGCTGGATGATAAATTAGACTAGACTGCCAATACTGATGCGCTGTGCAAGAAAGGACAGAGCTGGCGTCCTTCAACATCTGCAATAAGATGCTGCAGATGTTCTATCAGACAGTTGTGGCGAGTGCCCTCTTCTATGCAGTGGTGTGCTGGGGAGGCAGCATTAAGAGGAAAAGACGCCTCACGCCTGGACAAACTGGTGAGGAAGGCAGGCTCTATTGTTGGCATGGAGCTGGACAGTTTAACATCTGTGGCAGAGTGAAGGGCGCTCAACAGGCTCCTATCAATTATGGAGAATCCACTGCATCCACTAAATTGTATCATCTCCAGACAGAAGAGCAGCTTCAGCGACAGACTGCTGTCAATGTCCTGCTCCACTGACAGATTGAGGAGATCGTTCCTCCCCCAAACTATGCGACTCTTCAATTCCACCCGGGGGTGTAAACGTTAACATTTAACATTATACAAAGTTATTGTCTGTTTTTCACCTGCATTATTATCATTCTTTAATTTAATATTATTTATTGTATCATTATGCTGCTGCTGGAGAATGTGAATTTCCCTTTGGGATTAATAAAGTTTCTTTCTTTCTTTCTTTCTTTCTTTCTTTCTTTCTTTCTTTCTTTCTTTCTTTCTTTCTTTCTTTCTTTCTTTCTTTCTTTCTTTCCTTCCTTCCTTCCTTCCTTCCTTCCACTACAGTGTCATGGGGAGCCAGTGTACATCTCATCAGCCTTACACACAAAGCATGTACCAATAACAGAGTAAAATGAATCCATCACAGGGCCCACTCTTGCCCCCAGTCACTCAAATGACTTGCCAACCACTATAAGAAATGGAAGGAAACTACAACCCTGAAGAAAATGGAATAATGCATATTGATTAGCATATGAAAATAAGAATTTCACTGTACTTGTGACAATAATGACCCTATAAATCTATAAAAACTTGCAAAGTCAGTGAGCTGGACAAGACAATTTGATTTTGCACAGGCTCCACCATTATCTTCATGTTTAATGAATATAAAATAAGATTCATTCACAACGATGAATTACGAATACACAGAGGAAGCAATGTAATATTCTTCTGCCCTAGCACCCTGAATTAAACCGTTTAATTTTTCTGGAATTCGTTACTTGGAAGGCTGCAATTTGTTCTCTAAACCTTAAAAGTTGTTAAATAACTTGCTTAAGGTCATACAGTGGGTCAGTGGTAAGATTTGAATCTGTGTCCTACCATTGTAGTTTCGTTAGCTTCTTCATCACTCAGAGACTTTCAGGAATGTTCATCTTGCTACAAAGGGCTGAATGGTGGCCAGAAAAACACATAAAGCTTTTTATCTTTGACTCTGTGGGGCTGTCAAGTAATTTATATTATTAAAAATGGGAAATGAAGCATTTGTTAAAACTAGGTTTGAACTGCAACAGAGACTGCCTGCTTTAATTGACTGAGAGGAAGGCAGTTGTATCTTCTATATTCTAACCTGAGGTGGTGTTAAGGCATCTGTGAGCCACTATTAACCTCAAGAGAATCGGAAAATGTTCTGCAAATGTACAAAACAGCAGTTATGTCTTGCAGGATTCTAGAAGCTATGCACATGACTATTTTTATTCAAATAGGAATAGAAAGTGAGTCTTACTGAACAATTTTTAATCATTTGTGTGGAAGAGACAAGCTGTTATTCTTTGAGGGACTAGACCAAAATGTATCTAAACTCTTGTACAAAAATAAAACTGAAATCAAAACTACACGAGGAATTTTTCATTTATCTTTTGAACAGCTGGAACACAAGTCTCTTGCATTCTTTCCTTCAACATTCAGATACTTTCAGTGCAAACAGCCATCTTATTTGTCTTTAAGGCAGGCATTGTGTGCCCAGCAACCACACAGCATCATAACAACCAAGGAAACAAAATGGGAGCACCAAGGCAAACCATCATACAAAATAGGGACATCCATTGGAAAACAAACAGAAAATGGTGACATGAATACATCACCATGAAAACAACAAAAGTAAAAACAGAGATAAAAAATGGCAATTCTAAAAAAAAAAGAATGCAAATACAAATTATTAACACATTCTTGACAATGACAAGAACATGCATATTTTTTATTGAAGAATGTAGCAGTGCATCAAAAATAAGGGCCAGGTTTTAAATCCATATAGCTGTGTAGTTCTCCGTGGGCGTGATTGCACGACCGCGGGGAGTTAATGAGGTAGTTGGAGCGAGTCTCACCTGCACGTGTGGGTGCAATCGTTCTCAGTTGCTTCATTGGCTTCCTGCAACGTGTGATTAAGGGACTGCACCCACGGAGGTGCGGGTGGATGTGTATATATACACGGGTCGGCACCAGGAAAAGGGGGATAGATGGATTGAGAAAAAGAGGAAGAAAAGGAAGAAGAGGACAGGAAAGGGCAGTCTTAGCAGGAGGATCTGGCCACCTGAAAGGAGGAAGCAGAACGAGCTGGGGCCCTGCGAAGGAGCGTTTCTTTGTGGCGCTCTAGGGGTTAGTTTGCCGCACTGAACATCCAGGTGGAGTGTGGCGAGCAAGGCAGGTGCCCTCCCAAGTAGGGATGGGAATCGAAAATCGGTTCTTGTTGAGAACCGGTTCCCACTGTTTCAATTCCTTGGAATTGTTTGCCATTTTTGCAAACGATTCCCCTATCGATTCCAGTCGCCTCGAATGACGTCACCACGTTGCGTAGCGTCATTTACCCAGCAGGAAACATGGCGCCTAAGCGGCACAAACGGTCAAAAGTTTGGTTATACTTTACGAGAAAGGATGACAACAGGGCAACTTGCAATACTTGCAAAGTAGATATTTCATCAAATGGAGGAAACACTACGAATATGCAAAAGCATTTGCTCACAAAACACGCGATAACCTTAAATGAATGTCGTATTTTTGATCCTCTCCGGACTAGTGAATCTCAACCCAGCAGCAGCGGTAACGTTTGCACGTCCTCTCCCGTTAATACGGCAGGTAACTAATCAACTGACATTGCATATTATGTTAGCGCGATTTGTCTTATTGCAAAACCTGCTATTACTGTGCATTGCATTTAGATGACCATGACGAGAGAGACAGACAGAGCCTGGCTGTCTCAGATGCTGGCAGTTCTCGCTGCAGTCTACCGGTAGCTTCTCCTTTCACAGAGGCGGGGAAAAGTAAACTGACACAGGCCAGGATAGACGAATGTCACCGAGCAGTGACTAAATTTGTGGTAAAAGGCTTGCACCCATTTGCCACAGTAGATGCCCCCGATTTTCGGTAAGTGAATGTGTTTAATTGTAGGCTAAGTCAGGGAATGTCAAAGTTGCATGTTCTCTCTGTTTCCATTTATATATCTGTTAGAGAAATGACAAAGACTCTGAACCCTAAGTTCAAAGACCCAAACAGAGACAGTTTAACCAACCACTTGATCCCTGTTTGGTATGCGGTCGAAAAGGCAAATCTGATTTCTGAGCTGAAACATGTGTTGAAGGCAGCCGTCACTGCAGATGGGTGGACAAGTTTTAGTCAAGATCATTACCTCACAGTAACACTGCATTATGTCAGGAATGGCCAGGCTCAAGAAAAAGTCCTCAAAACCAAACCAGTGTACCAGGCACAGACAGGGACAGCTGTAGCAGAGGAGATTGATGAGATCTTGGAGGAGTATGGTATCAAAGACAAGGTTGTGGCAGCCACTGTTGATAATGCGGCCAACATGGATGTAGCTGTCAAAATAGTTGATGGTTGCAGAATTGCACAGTGCACAGTTCCATTGGACTTGAGTTGATTGTATTTGTTGCTGGCTGATGTAGTTTTATTTTTGAGTGCTCAGCTCATATATACTTTTAAAAAGGAGAGTGTAAATATTACTGGACATTCTTGTGTAATTGCCACAGAATAATTTATGTTATACTTTGTTATTGCTACAGAAGAATATTTATTTTATTATTATTTTACATTTACAAATTTTTTTCTGGGGACCCCGTGGCACCCCATCGAGGAGCCGTAGACTGTGGATCTCTTAAGATCTTACTGTTGGGTTGGTAAGGTCATGCTACTCCTAAATTTCTATCTTGTTCAAAGATAAGATATAAAACAAAGTTCTAAGCTAATCGACCTGGGTGTTCTCCTTTTTTAAAAATAAGAATCGATAGGAGAATCGATAAAGAATCGAATTGTTAAACAGAATCGAAAATGGAATCGGAATCGTGAAAATCTTATCAATTCCCATCCTTACTTCCAAGGGATCTGAGGAGTGACTTACATGAGCGTGAAGGAAGAAGGGATGAGAGCCGACCTTGGATGGTCTGGCCACGATGTCCTTAAGGCAGTCAAGTCGGAGGCTGGCCGAAAGTAGCTTGTAGCTGTTGGGTCTCCGCCAGCTACGCGAGTTATGGGTGAGCCGGGGAGAATGAGAGAAGGAGGTGTGTTAAGATTGTGAAGAGTGAGACTACATTTTTAACCTCAGATTTTAAAGGATTTATTTATTGATGTTTTTATCGCCACTTTGCACTGTTTTTATAGAATATTTATTGAAACTGTGGAACACTGCATTTCTGTTTTGACACAACGGTTTGTTTTAATAAAAGCACACTGGCACTTTTGGAAATATCCCCTGGCTTCATTTGAGAATTGTCCTCATATGTCAGCTCATCTCGGCGACATTACCAACGGTGTCGGGTTCAAGAGCTCCCAGCAGTCGGATGGGAGTGTGGACCGAACCCACATCGTCACAGAGATCAAAATAAAAAGAAAATGAGATGTGACACTCAGGAAAGTCACTTGTTTTACTGATTACCACGAGAGTGACGGACAGCTGCATGACACATTAACACACTACTGATTAGGAGCATCTGTGATTAAGAAGATGAGACCCAAAGAGAAGATTAAAAAGCTCAAATCGTATTATCTTCATAAAAAAGCAGTTAAAGAGTTGCTTGAGTAAAGGCTGCCAAATGTTCCAAGAGTGCTGTAGATCAACACTTAGAATGCCACACAATCTCTCCTCATCCTATCAAAATGGCAAGTGACAAAGCTGTATTACAGCTAGGTGGGCTTACAGAATGGATTTACTCAGATTGGTACTTACAATGAAACGTACAAGCTGGGTTTAGAATGTGGGATATTGGGGTGAAAACTAAATATTGACAATGTAACACAAGTATCAAGTGAACAGTGGGACACTGATGTCAATGGGTACTTTAAACCAGTAGACAAAGTATGTGGATGAGACAGGAAATAATCAGAGAGCCTGGAAATGATGGCAGCAGAGTACAATATGCCTAAGCGTTTATTTTCTTAACATGTTAAGTCAGTGGAATACAACAGAGTGAGCTTAGCAATACAAAAAAGCAAAGCTAAAATCCCACGGTCACTGTCCTGGCCTATTAAAAAGGAAACTATCACTCTGTCTTTTAGTAATATCAAAGCTAGCAATGTCCTCCCACTGAAGATTTTAAAGTATGCACTTCTCATTTCTGAGAAAAGGAAAGTCCAGGAACCATCTTGTAACTTGGGAACAAAAACTGTTTGGTGACAAAATAAAATGCAGAATCAGCCATAAAAAAACACACACACACACACACAGAGTAAAGGACGCAGCTCGTGATGCTTTGCTCTCCCTGAGTCAGAGCAGTCTGCTTTGGCAATTCCCTACACAGTGATTCATGTGATAAGAGTTGTCCTCTTCAGATCTCCATGAGGCAGCACTGGGACTGAGGCTTAATCATATGTATTGTAACCCAAGCTGGCTGGTATGGGGGTACCTTATTGGAAGGTGATATAGGTAACCTCAGATCATCCAAATATAGCAACTTCTACGCCTAACACTATAGAACAACAAACTGTATATTTTACAGCAGCTGTTTATATTAAATACTCAATGCTTAAGCCTGTATAAGTACTTCTACGTTTCTATTAACTGTAGCTCTGTCAAATGTATAGTAGTTGATGTGCTCAGGATAATGCTTTAAAGTTAGTGATGGTGACTGCTTGTACTTTGGGTTACAAAGCCATAGCCACTATGCACACTTCTCATGAGAAAGAGCTATGTCCTTAGATTTTTTTGTGATCATTATTTAGTTGCCATGTATAACCTTCAAAAATGTCAAAAGTACTGTGTTCTAACAGGAACACTGCCCAAAATCCCAGACTAATGGGGCATCTGTAATGCAATGTCAAGCCTGGAGAACTGGGCTTTCAATCACAGTAGCTCAGTTTTTACGGCAACAGAGGCCATGAATCTCTAAGACATGACAAAGAGAAAGAAGGACAGAGATCCTTTCACTCAATACCTCTATACTGAACCTCTAGACACAGCCACTCTGTTTTTCCACTCTCATGGGAAACTTCGGTAAATAGTAAATACAATTAAATTATCTTTCATTGATATTTATTTTTTGAGAAGTTATAAAGTTTTTAAAATTGTAAAAGGCTTTATCACCTCTTAAACACTTGGAATTAACAGCTTTATTCCCTGTGAGGTTTCTTTCTAAGAAGAATTTCCATATTCTCCCAGTATTTATTAGCATTTACGTTTTACTCCCACATTCCAACATCATGCTGAGATGTCGCATGTCATCTTAAAACTACCCTGGTGCAAGAGGGATGTGGCAGTCAAGCTTTTCCCAGGTTGGTTCCACTTTTATGCCTGCTGCGGTCAGGTTAAGTTCTTTCTCACAGTGATCCTGCATTATTACACTGTGTGGACTGGCAAATGGATTGCTATACAGAACGTTTAGTATTTGAGTTACAAAAAGCATATATGTGCACCTTTATACTGATATTTATGTATTTTACAGACACTCTGCCTTATTAAACCATAGGAGATGCTGTGTTTTTCATATTGTCAATTGCCATATGAACAGACTCATCACAAATAATCCAAAATTAATAAATTTTAAATTTATAAAGGACACTGGGGGTTCGCCTCCTGCTTGCTTCGCTTGCCAACCCCGGGCCTGAGCTACCCCCCAGCCACTTCGTGTCTCTGCCACTCTTGCTGTGAAGAGGGGGGCTGAACCCACCCCAAGTAGATGCGGTCACTCCTCCGAAACCCCCTCTTAAATGGTAACACAATGGGAAACAAATAGTTTTTTTTTTACCTCCTCTTTGCTCGATCAGCTGCTGGCTTGATGCTGTTGCTGCTGTGCCGCGTGATCTGCATCTCACGCGATGCTTCGAACATTTAAAAGCCTGTACAGTAGCTGTCCTACTCTTTGTCTTTTATTTCCGGCTCTGGGCGTGGTTAAATCTCTTGGCACAAAGTCTCATCTCGCGGGACGTGAGTTCTGGATATTTTTTAGTTTATAATTTAAAAATGGAACAAGAGTCTGTAAATCTAACAATATCATATTAAAGTTCGATAAATTCTGAAAAGAATGATACCAAACCTATATATGTAGGTTTTAAAATAAGCCCGATTTAAAGCGTGACATAAAAATGTCACATCAAATTTTGTGCGCCTTTTGTTGCACAAAATCGTTGCACTTTTACGCTTAGGATTTTATATATATATATATATATATATACAGTGGTGTGAAAAACTATTTGCCCCCCTCCTGATTTCTTATTCTTTTGCATGTTTGTCACACAAAATGTTTCTGATCATCAAACACATTTAACCATTAGTCAAATATAACACAAGTAAACACAAAATGCAGTTTTTAAATGATGGTTTTTATTATTTAGGGAGAAAAAAAATCCAAACCTACATGGCCCTGTGTGAAAAAGTAATTGCCCCCTTGTTAAAAAATAACCTAACTGTGGTGTATCACACCTGAGTTCAATTTCCATAGCCACCCCCAGGCCTGATTACTGCCACACCTGTTTCAATCAAGAAATCACTTAAATAGGAGCTGCCTGACACAGAGAAGTAGACCAAAAGCACCTCAAAAGCTAGACATCATGCCAAGATCCAAAGAAATTCAAGAACAAATGAGAACAGAAGTAATTGAGATCTATCAGTCTGGTAAAGGTTATAAAGCCATTTCTAAAGCTTTGGGACTCCAGCGAACCACAATGAGAGCCATTATCCACAAATGGCAAAAACATGGAACAGTGGTGAACCTTCCCAGGAGTGGCCAGCCGACCAAAATTACCCCAAGAGCGCAGAGACGACTCATCCGAGAGGTCACAAAAGACCCCAGGACAACGTCTAAAGAACTGCAGGCCTCACTTGCCTCAATTAAGGTCAGTGTTCACGACTCCACCATAAGAAAGAGACTGGGCAAAAACGGCCTGCATGGCAGATTTCCAAGACGCAAACCACTGTTAAGCAAAAAGAACATTAGGGCTCGTCTCAATTTTGCTAAGAAACATCTCAATGATTGCCAAGACTTTTGGGAAAATACCTTGTGGACTGATGAGTCAAAAGTTGAACTTTTTGGAAGGCAAATGTCCCGTTACATCTGGCGTAAAAGGAACACAGCATTTCAGAAAAAGAACATCATACCAACAGTAAAATATGGTGGTGGTAGTGTGATGGTCTGGGGTTGTTTTGCTGCTTCAGGACCTGGAAGGCTTGCTGTGATAGATGGAACCATGAATTCTACTGTCTACCAAAAAATCCTGAAGGAGAATGTCCGGCCATCTGTTCGTCAACTCAAGCTGAAGCAATCTTGGGTGCTGCAACAGGACAATGACCCAAAACACACCAGCAAATCCACCTCTGAATGGCTGAAGAAAAACAAAATGAAGACTTTGGAGTGACCTAGTCAAAGTCCTGACCTGAATCCAATTGAGATGCTATGGCATGACCTTAAAAAGGCGGTTCATGCTAAAAAACCCTCAAATAAAGCTGAATTACAACAATTTTGCAAAGATGAGTGGGCCAAAATTCCTCCAGAGCGCTGTAAAAGACTCATTGCAAGCTATCGCAAACGCTTGATTGCAGTTATTGCTGCTAAGGGTGGCCCAACCAGTTATTAGGTTCAGGGGGCAATTACTTTTTCACACAGGGCCATGTAGGTTTGGATTTTTTTTTCTCCCTAAATAATAAAAACCACCATTTACAAACTGCATTTTGTGTTTACTTGTGTTATATTTGACTAATGGTTAAATGTGTTTGATGATCAGAAACATTTTGTGTGACAAACATGCAAAAGAATAAGAAATCAGGAAGGGGCAAATAGTTTTTCACACCACTGTATACATATATATACATATATATATACATATATATATATATATATATATATATATATATATATATATATATATATATATATATATATATATATATATATACAGTGATCCCTCGCTATATCGCGCTTCGCCTTTCGCGGCTTCACTCCATCGCGGATTTTATATGTAAGCATATTTAAATATATATCGCGGATTTTTCGCTGCTTCGCGGGGTTTCTGCGGACAATGGGTCTTTTAATTTCTGGTACATGCTTCCTCAGTTGGTTTGCCCAGTTGATTTCATACAAGGGACGCTATTGGCAGATGGCTGAGAAGCTATCCAGCTTACTTTCTCTCTCTCTCTCTCTCTTGCGCTGACGTAGGGGGGTGTGAGCAGGGGGGCTGTGTGCAGCTGCTTCCTGAAGGACAGGCTGCACAGAGCTTCGCATACTTAAAAGCTCAAAGGGCACGTATTGATTTTTTTTATCTGTCTCTCGCTATCTCTCTCTATCTCTCTCTCTCTCTTCCTGCTCCTGACAGAGGGGGTGTGAGCTG
Source organism: Erpetoichthys calabaricus (assembly GCF_900747795.2). Lineage (NCBI taxonomy): Eukaryota > Metazoa > Chordata > Cladistia > Polypteriformes > Polypteridae > Erpetoichthys > Erpetoichthys calabaricus. The sequence goes on from NC_041407.2 coordinate 13,622,207, forward strand.
CCGCCTTCAACAGCTTTGTACCGGCGGTGCTTCGCATACTTAAAAGCCAAAAAGCCGTATTGATTTTTTTTTTTGACTGCTTGCTTTGCACTCCTTTGAAAAGGAAGATATGTTTGCATTCTTTTAATTGTGAGACAGAACTGTCATCTCTGTCTTGTCATGGAGCACAGTTTAAACTTTTGAAAAAGAGACAAATGTTTGTTTGCAGTGTTTGAATAACGTTCCTGTCTCTCTCCAACCTCCTGTGTTTCTGCGCAAATCTGTGACCCAAGCATGACATTCTAAAAATAACCATATAAACATATGGTTTCTACTTCGCGGATTTTCCTATTTCGCGGGTGGCTCTGGAACGCAACCCCCGCGATGGAGGAGGGATTACTGTATATATATATATATATAGAGAGAGAGAGAGAGAGAGAGAGAGAGAGAGAGAGAGAGTAGATTTAACATTACTACAAGCATAACACCAGATAACCACACACGTGTAGTAAAATCATTTCTACATATTCTCTATAAGTAGAATACCTAACTTGCTCAGAGCTGTAACGTTAATAAGTGGTGGTAACTGAAGTGGGAAACAAATAACTTGAAGTGCAATCAAACACTCCAGCACATAAATGCTGCAGTACAACATACAGTAACATCTTTTCTTTATACTGTATATAATAGCCTACCGTGGCTGTCCGTTTATCTGTCTAGGATTTTAAATCACCTGCAGCTCACAAACCATTTGACCTATTGACCTGAAATTTGGTACACATATGCGGCGTGGTTCTCATTCCTACCACCTTCGCCGTCATTTCCCCTACCTCTCCATATCTTAAATCATTCTTCAGGCAGATTGAAGACTTAAGTGCCAGCTTAAGTGTAAAATTACAGAAAATGTACTAAGTATGCTTGCAACACAAACACTGACTTAATCAAATTTAATGTGAAAAGATGCTGACGGAGGAAGAGAAGAAGCGGACCGCTAGGCTGGAGAAAAGAACAGCTGCTCAGGAAGCAGCAAGCGCATCACACTATGAGCAAACGAATGCTAAACATACAGAGGAAGAGGATAAAAACTAGGAATGCTCAAGTGTATTTGTGCAGTGCGCCATTCTTCTTCTTTCGGCTGCTCCCGTTAGAGGTCGCCACAGCGGATCATCTTCTTCCATATCTTTCTGTCCTCTGCATCTTGTTCTGTTACACCCATCACCTGCATGTCCTCTCTCACCACATCCATAAATCTTCTCTTAGGCCTTCCTCTTTTTCTCTTGCCAGGCAGCTCTATCCTTAGCATCCTTCTCCCAATATACTCAGCATCTCTCCTCTGCACATGTCCAAACCAATGCAATCTCACCTCTCTGACTTTGTCTCCCAACTGTCCAACTTGAGCTGACCCTCTAATGTCCTCATTTCTAATCCTGTCCATCCTCGTCACACCCAATGCAAATCTTAGCATCTTTAACTCTGGCACCTCCAGCTCTATCTCCTGCTTTCTGGTCAGTGCCACCGTCTCCAGCCCATATACCATAGCTGGTCTCACTACCATCCTGTAGACCTTCCCTTTCACTCTTGCTGATATCCATCTGCCACAAATCACTCCTGACACTCTTCTCCTCCCATTCCACCCTGCCTGCACTCTATTTTTCGCCTCTCTTCCACAATCCCCATTACTCTGTACTGTTGATCCCAAGTATTTAAACTCATCCACCTTTGCCAACTCTACTCCTTGTATCCTCACCATTCCACTGACCTCCCTCTCATTCACACACATGTATTCTGTTTTGTTCCTACTGACCTTCATTCCTCTCTTCTCTAGAGCATATCTCTACCTCTCCAGGGTCTCCTCAACCTGCTCCCTACTATCGCTACAGATCACAATGTCATCAGCAAACATCGTAGTCCACGGAGACTCCTGTCTAATCTCGTCTGTCAACCTGTCCATCATCATTGCAAATAAGAAAGGGTCAGAGCCAGTCCCTGATGTAATCCCACCTCCAACTTGAATGCATCCGTCACTCCTACCGCAGACCTCACCACTGTCACACTTCCCTCATACATATCCTGTACAACTCTTACATACTTCTCTGCCACTCCCGACTTCCTCACACAATATCACAACTCCTCTTGAGGCACCCTGTCATATGCTTTCTCCAGGTCCACAAAGACACAATGCAACTCCTTCTGGCCTTCTCTGTTCTTCTCCATCAACACCCTCAGAGCAAACATCGCATCTGTTGTGCTCTTTCTTGGCATGAAACCATACTGCTGCTCACTAATCATCACCTCACTACTTAACCTAGCTTCCACTACTCTTTCCCATAACTTCATGCTGTGGCTCATCAATTTTATCCCCCTGTAGTTACTACAGTCCTGCACATCCCCCTTATTCTTATAAACCAGTACCAGTCCACTTCTTCTCCACTCCTCAGACTGTCACTTTCCAAGATTCCATTAAACAATCTGGTTAAAAACTCCACTGCCATCTCTCCTAAATACCTCCATGCTTCCATAGGTATGTCATCTGGACCAACGGCTTTTCCATTCTTCATCCTCTTCATAGCTGTCCTTACTTGCTCCTTGGTAATCCGTTGCACATCCTGATTCACTATCTCCATATCATCCAGCCTCTTCTATCTCTCGTTCTCTTCATTCATAAGCCTCTCAAAGTACTCTTTCCATCTGCTCAACATACTCTCCTCGCTTGTCAGTATGTTTCCATCTTTATCCTTTATTACCCTAACCTGCTGCACATCTTTCCCTGCTCTGTCCCTCTGTCTAGCCCACCGGTCCTTTTTTCCCTCCTTAGTGTCCAACCTCTCATACAACTCATCATACACCTTTTCGTTAGCCTTCCCCACCTCTCTCTTCACCTTGCGCCTTATCTCCTTGTACTCTTGTCTACTTTCTGCATCTCTCTGACTATACCACTTCTTCTTTGCCATCCTCTTCCTCTGTATACTCTCCTGTACTTCTGCATTTCACCACCAGGTTTCCTTTTCCTCTTTCCTCTGTCCAGATGTCACGCCAAGCACCTTTCTTGCTGTCACCCTTACTACATCTGCTGTAATTTCCCAACTGTCTGGTAACTCTTCACTACCACCCAGTGCCTGTCTCACTTTCTCCCTAAACTCAACCTTGCAGTCTTCCTTTTTCAAATTCCACCATTTGATCCTTGGCTCTGCCCTCACTCTCTTCCTCTTCTTGATCTCCAACGTCATCCTACAGACCACCATCCTATGCTGCTTAACTATACTTTCACCTGCCACCACTTTGCAGTCTTCAATCTCCTGCAGATCAACTCTTCTGCATAGGATGTAATCTACCTGTGTGCACCTTCTTCCACTCTTGTACATCACCCTATGTTCCTCCCTCTTCTTAAAATACGTATTCACCACAGCCATGTCCATCCTTTTGGCTAAATCCACTATCCTCTGACCTTCTTCATTTCTCTCCTTGACACCATACCTACTCATCACTTCCTTGTCTCCTCTGTTCCCTTCACCAACTTGTTCATTGAAATCCACTCCAATCACCACTTTCTGTCCCTTGGGTACACTGCTCATCACTTCATCCAACTCACTCCAAAAATCTTCTTTTTCATCCATTGCACACCCAACTTGCGGGGCATATGCACTAACAACATTCATCATCACACCTCCAATTTCCAGCTTCATAATCATTACTCTGTCTGACACTCTTTTCACCTCTAAAACACTCTTGACATACTGTTCCTTCAGAATAACCCCTACTCCATTTCTTCTCCCATCCACACCATGATGTAACAATTTGAATCCACCTCTGATCCACCTGGCCTTACTCCCCTTCCATTTAGTCTCTTACACGCACAATATATCAACCTTCCTTCTCTCCATCATATCTGCTAACTCTCTCCCATTACCAGTCATACTGCCAACATTCAAGTTCCACTCTCTTTACCTTCCTCCTCTCCTCTTGCCTCTGGACACATCTCCCCCTCTTCTTCTCCTTCTTTGGCCAACAGTAGCCCAATTTCTGCCAGCACCCTGTTGACTAACAGTACTGGTGGTGGTCGTTATTAACCCGGGACTCGACCGATCCAGTATGGAAATTTGTATTGTTGTCCGCATATTTGATTTGGCAAAATTTTACACCGGATGCCCTTCCTGACGTAACCCTCCGCATTTATCCGGGCTTGGGACCGGCACAAAGAAACACACTGGTTTGTGCATCCCCTGTCGCTGGGTTTCGTGCAGTGCGCTGTTACTGGTACAATAATATTCCCATATTTGCTTAATTTGATTCAGAGTTATGATGGACAAAAGCCTATGCCAAAATCACTTGGCAGAGAAACACCCAGAAAACTCACCAGTCCACTGCAGAGTCCAGCTGTATACAGACCCAGACCCTACCCATACTTACATTCACACAGAGCCAATTAACCTGTGCACACATACATGCAGACACGGGGAGAACATGTAAACTCCACATGGGCTATATCAGACATCCACGATGTGGCAGTGCTTCTCACCATTTCATTGTACAGTATTTATTCTTCACAAAAATAAATAAATGAACAACTTAATGTGGATTTGTACCTTTCTACTTTTAAATGTATTTGTCTTTACATACTAATTGATGGGTTTGTATTGGTATACATTTATCTCTTCAGTTCTATCATTCATATACTAAATGAAGAGCTTTAAATAAAAATTAAATGTTGATTTAAATAAAAGCAAAATAATTTCAGTATTTGCTTTGAGAACGTTTGTCTCAGTTAAAGAGTAAACAGGCTCTATTGTCACTACACAAACTTGTGAAGCAAAAATAGAAATGGATCTAAAACAGAACATAAAGAAATCGTGTTATCATTAAAGAGGAGTTACAGATCTGCTAAGCCTTAAAGACGTCCCTTTTATTAACTGCCTTTGCTATTCTTTCTAGAAATTATAACTCAGCTAAATAGAAAGTACAGACTTTGCAAAAACATAACAAGCTCAGCATTCCAGGCCTTTATTGTTTTTGTTAACTGCCATCATCTTTGTATTCTGTAAAGAAGACGTACAGGGCATACTAGTTAAATAATGTCAGAGAAAAAACTAAAGAAGACCGGGTGTACTTAAGTTATTTACTCATGCCATATGGGAAGCGCAGAACAAAATATCAAATATAGACGATGCACTAATTGTTTATCCACAGTGTTTTCTTGGTCTATATGATATTCAGGAATAGGTAGTACTAGGGTGTTGCCTGAAGAAGGGGCCTGAGTTGCCTCGAAAGCTTGCATATTGTAATCTTTTTAGTTAGCCAATAAAAGGTGTCATTTTGCTTGGCTTTTCTCTACAGGAATAGGTAGAAACTGGAACCAGATCTAAACAACAGTCCATCAAATGAAATCTTGAACAAACATCTCTGTGTCAAGTTTGCATATTCTCACCATGTCTGTGTGGAGTTTCCCCTTCCAAATCCAAAAGCTATGGTGACCCCAAATTGACCTTGTATGAATGAGTCTTGTCCAGGTTTAGTTCCCTTATTGCACATGATACTTGCAGGGAGAAATGCAGGATTTTTACAACCCCGAGCTAGATAAGAAAGTTAGACAATGGATGGGCAGACGAATCAACAATTGTGGTAGAAAAAGTGGTGATATCAGGATGTGAGGCATTTTTACTTTAGGCAGTAACTTTCTTAGCAGGTCCAGTCACAAAGTGCATCACAAAGCAAGCGCCAAGATGGCAATACAAGATAAAAAACACCTTTCTTGCAAAAACGACACTATCAAAATCAAAACAAAGTGTTGAAGTGGGTAGCAAGATATGTAAGATAAAACTAAATAAAGGGTCCAAACTCAAGATTTCTGAATTATGAGGAAGCACACAAACACACTCCCTCACAAAGCAGGGCAATAGAGGGGATATCAAAGCAGAAACACCTACTGCCAGTACACAACCTCTCAAGTTTGGTCCTTCTTAATATAAAGGTTGATTGGTAATAAATCCACCAGATATTACATTAAACACAACATCAGGTAATAAATGCAACACAACATAGTTGAGTGCTAAAAGAGTACAAATATGGAAGCAGTTATCATTGTAATATTAAATTGCCCTACATAACACAAATCTGTTGCTGTTTGTTAGAGTTTTGCTTGAAGACTATTATAGGTGTTTAGGTACTATGGTCACGGACAACATGGATGGTGGTGAGCATGTGCCCGAATGGTTTTGCTTTTGTTCAGCTTCACTTTCACAATGGCAAGAAATATTTGTAAGGACTTAAAAATTGTTGACTTGAAATCTAGGAACGTGAAGAACAGAGGTGCTTTATCAGAGCAGCATTGATAATATTAAGACTGTGCCATCAATAATTTGCCTCCATTCAGGCTTAAATATAATGCAATATCTATGATAAATATGCATTTCTATATTTGTGAATTAGCCAACGGCTAAGCATCCTTTCATTGCTAGATTTTGAGCAGTCCCCCAAAACTCCTGCCACCATCTTTTCTGAGAAACAATAGAACATGTTTAATGAGGCATTACTGAACGCTGCATAACAGAGCAGTTTCTAAGGTTTTGAGGTTTTCATACATCTCAACAAATTTGGCAAACCTTAATGCAGAATTGTAAGGGGCAGCACCACATACAACATGGAGGTCAGCGGAACAGCTGGTTGGAACTAAACAAATTATATTGTGGGTAGATAGCATTGCGCTCTCCAAAGCTAATGTGGCAGAAGTGTGTTTTTAATCTTTTTTGTTTTTTTCCCAGCATTCAGCTGGCACGTTACAAACTCATTTGATGATTTGATGCCCATCATGTATTCAGTTCTCAACCGTGCCCCATTTTGATATAAAATAGTGGAAAATGGATGAATTAATTTAAAAACAATGAAAGCAATTATTGTAAAGAAAAGAGAACTGTAGCATATATCAAGTGCATGTGTATTAGGAACAGTCAACATTGCTTTAGACAGTGGAGATTGTGTTTCACTGATATGCTACAATTTTGCTGGGAAGCAACAAACACATTTTATCAGAGCGGCACATACTTCATTATGGAGTAAAAACAACAAAAAAAGGCAAACTACAAATCGTAGACAGTTAAGGTGCAGCTTGAGATGAGATGACATAGAAAGCAACGGGTTACGGGGTGAGGAAGATTTAATACATTTGGATATATTCTCATTATAGTTCAACTTGAAAAATTTTACTTCTTTTGGACTTTTTGCATGTAGCAAGCAGAATACTTACATAAAACAGTTGGCTAATGCTTCCTAGGCTATACAATTATCTTCTGACATTCAATCTAATCTTTTAACTGAGATCAAGCATCTAGACAATCTTTTTTATGATAGAATTCAAGCACCACACTTTTTATTAAGGATAACTGGTGGATCATTTGAAATAATTTGAAGAACACATACTGAAATCAAAAATCTGTGAACTGTAGAAGGGGATCTGGCACAATCCAACCCAAATTAATCACTGCCAGGCCATGCCAGCAATGAGAACATAAGGATTTTCCCTACATGAAGTATGCATAATTTCTGTGGTAATCTGAGGGAAGCACCAATGCTCATCAGTGCCCACAGCAAACAGCTACACCAGTGAAATTATTTGGACATTGAAATTTAACAGCTTCAAGGTACTGTTTCTGATCTTTGATAGCTGCATTGAAGGCAGGTGGCTGTGCCAATTAACCTCAGTTTTGACAACTTCACTTTTGCCTACATTTTGTCTCTTCTAACTCTTCTCTGTGTGTAACCTCCTGGCCTCTTCCTTAAAATGGTGCATCTTTTTAGAGGTGTCAATAAGCAATGTGACATCTCATGTATTATTGTAGTTCAGGTCCACCAGATTGTTATCATTAATGGAGAAAGGTGCACTTTCTGAGGCTCCTTTATGTGAATGTCATATAGCTGATGGATGACGTTTTACTTAATATACAGGCCCTTGATGAGGTAGAGTTTGATAGTTTATTGTATAAAAGCGCTAATGGGATCTTTACTATCATTTTTTTGCAGACTTTCAAATTTTCATACTTCCATTATATCTAACCTGCTCTGCATGTGTATCGAGCCAACGTTTTTGAATTCTTTATGATGTTCTACTTTGTCATCTACTCTTTGATTCGTGGGACGTGAAAGTGTCTCTCTGAGAAAGTCACGTCTCATCTCTCTCTCTGAAAAAGTCTCATCTCGTCCCAAGATGTTTTTATATAATAGAGAGATAAGGTATCCACAAGGCATCTTCTGCAAGAAGAGAATGAGAGGCGTCCAGCAGTTATAGGCTCAGTGAAAGCAATACAAAATGTACTCAGCATATGAATTTTCAAGGTGGACAGTTTGGGAAACAATCAACAGTGTCCTCTCTAGTGAGTGGTTCAGGTCAGGTCAAAGAAGGTAATGATTGTGCTCAGAGACCAGAGGGAATCAGGCACTCAAAGCATTCAACAACTGATGCTACAGAGTGGTGGGGACGAGCCCTCCGTTTGATTGTGCATCATCTTCAACAAACACTGAATTTCACAATAAACTGGCCATTTAACACAAAGTGTTTCTAAATAACACAGAGACACAAACAGGTAAAAGGCAACAGTCAAGATGACACTTCTTTTGCCCAGGGGATGTGTGCTAGAAATGCGAGTCTATGGGGCCGCAGCAAAGAGGGAGTGAAAAACAATTATCAAGGGCGCTGGCCCATTTTTTAATGCTTTAGACTTAATTCATTAAAGCAGCAACTGCCCGGTGTGTAGCTCCCTGGAAATTACTTCCATGTAAAACAGAGACTGTTTCTTGAAAACTGTCTCTAAATTGCAGGATAAAAAAGATCACATCATGGACAAAGGCTAAACCTAGCTTATTTAACTCAACAGAACATTTTCTAAAGAATCATGGAAGGAGGGAGAGCATTTTAAAAAAAGTACCAAGGGAAATGAAGTCGACTCTGGTTTCCTGTAGTTTATTCTGGTCTACAAATCTCTCTATTATATAAAAAAATCTTGGGACGAGACGAGACCTTTTAGCCTGAGACGAGATGTAACTTTTTCAGAGAGATACTTTTATGTCCCACGAGACAAGACTTTGTACCAAGAGATTTAACCACGCCCGAGGATGGAAATAAAAGCCAAAGAGTAGATGACAAAGAAGAACTTCATAAAGAGGTTTAAAAACATTGGCGCGATACACATGCAGAGCAGGTTAGAGATAAAGAAAGTACTAAAATTCGAAAGTCTCAAAAAAATGATAGTAAAGATCGCATTAGCGCAAACAAACAGAAATTATTACTCGGTGAAATAATGGAACAGCGAAAAGAGATCGAATATATCGTTCGGTTTTAAACTTTATGTCAGAGACTTGTAGATCGTCTAATTCATGTTGCTATCAGGGAAAAGTAGTGTCTCTTTCCAATGAAGAGACTTATCCGCAAGAATTAAAAGATTTGTTGTTTGGTGAAAGTGAAATCCACATACGTAAGCGGCAGTGACACGAAGTGGCTGCAGGTGGGGGTATGTTGGTGAGCGAAGTCCACTAGTTTATAAATATAGAAATATCAATAAAAGAAGGTATGTTTACAGGGCAGGGAAGAGACAAGCATAACAAAAGGGCCAGTGTCAAAGTGTCATATTCAAACTGCAACATCCAAAAAGTCTGAATTATTGTAAGGTGCCTAATTCAGGGCGTTCATAAGAAACTTTATGATTTACTTCATGAAGTCGAAGTACATTATAAACAATGATAACTGAGCTAATTGTTTGAAATATAGAAATGTGTACTTCAATTATATGTTCAAAGTCAACATATTCTCAATTGTAATGGAAATGTGTTATTGTCTGATTGAGGTCCATAGAGGGGCTAGATCCCCTACTAAAGGATCTAAAATGGAAAATAACATCATATTCTGATACCCTACATGCTTATGTTTGAATTTGTCATTTTTAACCTTCTGAGAGTGGCTCTTAGAGGACTAGGACCATTGGTAAAGCACCATATATCAAAAATATTATCATATTCATGCTCATCAGCTTGTAATAATGACATTAAGCTTAAAATGATACTCTACAGACCTATAACACCAATCCCCATTTTTTTTGAAGTTTTGTGAAAAGGAGTACATTTGATTCCTGGTATCCCTTTAGGGGTGAACCTCTGGGGTCAGTTGATGTGGCATGGACAACTTTAAGTGTTTCTTATCATTTTTGCTAAAGACACCTTTTTATCATAAAGGTGTAATTTACTGCATAAAATATGGTCCAAAAATGGCCTAAAAATGAGCGTAATTTGGATCTAAAGGGTCAAAACAGGAGGGAACCCCAAAAAGCTCAATGACTTGCATACCACATCAAGACGAGTTGAATGGTATATCATATGTAGGGGTTTTATTGTACCAGTGAGTGAGGAAGCGCTGAACAAATAAAAAAAAAAACACTCTGCTGATTTCAATGAGTTCATACGTAGTTTGTCTCCAAAGCACTTATTTTTGGCACCATCCAAGTTCCCAGGATGTCAGCACTGGGTGCCTTCCCAATGTGGAAGAGACCAGGCTACTTGCAAAAAGGTCCCTGAACTCTGCAAATGTACAGTGTTATACACAACTCCAAGGTGTCTCTGAAAAGCAGCATTAGTTTCAATATTAAAACTGAAGATGAAAGCATCTTCAGTGGGGATTATGAAAGATGAGCCTCAGTCAAAGATTCTGGAGCTTGGAATCGGGTGGCAGTAGCTGATATTTTCTGGCAGAGCTGTGTACAGATCAAGTTCTTTCTTAGAACCATTGTTTTGGAAAAAAGAGCTTTGCATTTTTATTGAAATGCATAATAATAAGCATATAGGTAAGCACCTTAGCTGCTCTCTATTCATTATATATGCCTCCAAAACTTGCATAAAATCAGTGCAAAGTAAGATTTTTTTTCTTTTTACTCTCTTTGGTTTCTTCAGATAGTACATGAAATTATTTCCAACACATATATGGCCTCTGAATCACAGAGTGTGGTCTTGCCTTGAGATATCCTTCCATTCATTCATCCATTTTCTGAATCCAGTGTAGGGTTGAAGGGATTAAAAAAGTACATTCTGGAAGCATCAGGCACAACACAGGATACAACCCTAGGCAGATGAATGAAAATACTGACACATAATACTCGATCATGCCAGGCCAGTTCAAGAAACCAAACTTAAAATTGAAGAAGCCAGAGCATGTGAAGAAAAGAATAACACATCAGCAAATAGACGGCGTGCAAACTGCACACAAACAGCAATCTACGCCCAGTCTCATTACACTATAAGCTAGCAATAGCAAATTATTTTAAAACATCTAAAGTTTTAATTTTATAGTTAATCAGGTTTACCATCACTGTTAACACTTTTTTTTTAATAGTTGAGGTAGGCTACCAAAGACTTGACCAAATCCTCATCTGTTTAGCTTCAGAAATCCTATGAGATCTTGCTTTGAGTTGGGAAATCTCCCAAAATATATCAATGATTTTGTTAACTCCACATCATCACTAATTTCTATGGGAGAATGGTGGAAATCTACTGACCAGTTGTGTCACAGTCTGGTATGACAACTGTATCAATGTGACCACACTTCTGTTTATAAATGACATTTCTAATATAGGATATCTGAAGAAAGCACTTTACAAAACCTAAGACGCCACTACCTTTTGCTGAATTCCCTGATATCAGTATAAATGCCATACAAGCAGATTCATAATTTGCTTCATATGTGATCTGACCTATCAAAACCAACTCCACAAATTTTTCTTTTTTGTTTTGGCACCAGTGGGACTACAAAAATTACAATACAGTAAGGTATAATGACTATAAATTGAATTATTTCAGAGTTTTCTTCAGGGCTTGTCTTTTCATTTAAAAACCCTAAGACAGACAACTTGGCACTCAGCTTTTTTTTTTTTTTTTTTTACAACCCCAACAACAAAGTAATCCAAATCCAGTGATGCCAGGCTTCTAAAATACCCAGAAGCTTCACTTTGCTCCTCTATGCCAACATGCATGCTGCTTTGTAGCATTTATATACCACATAGTACCCATAGGCCATGCTTTTCCCACTCTTATTTGTAAAAGTGAAGAGCTGACACAGTCACCAGTTTCTTGCCTCACTGCTATTCCTGCCCTATGGGTAATATTAAGTAAACTGCCATGTAAACGTCTTTATGAGAGTGTTCACCTTGAAATTCACTGCAAAGAACAAAGATTAACAACTGAGGAAGGTACATTAGTGCAGTAGTGGCACATCAAATTAATTCCCACTTTGGGCACCTTACGTGTGTTGTTTAGATGTTACCTTCTTTGGACATGGGATTCCTCCCATAGTTCAGCACTTTAGCCTGGCTTGTCAGTGCTAGGGTCTATGTGAGGGTGCCCTATGGTGGAACAATGTCTTGGAATCCCAAAACCTGTTTGGGAAAAGTGGGTGCAGACAACAGATGAATGAATTGACTGAACTGATGAGGTAAATAATGCTGCTCAGCTCAATCTGAAGAATAAACTAAAAAATATATATCTTTATGTTTTAGTCTTTAAAACAATGTACAGCATACAACACGCTTTCTTCATCTACACAATTCAATTACTGTATCTCACATCTACTATTAAACTTAAAATGTTTTTTTTTTTTCTTTCTTGATGCTGGCACTGTCTCTCCTGAACTGGTCTGCCTTGATTGCTTTGCTTCACTGGTCCTCACTTGCAGATCTCAGCTCTTTTGGGATAAGTGCCTCCCTGTCAGGTTCAAAAGGCTTTCAAAAGCTTTAAGCTGGGGCACCAATTTTTTTTTCTCCTTCTTAAAAATATATTGCAGTACGCCATTGTAATATACTCAACAAAAACGTACCCTGAACAACATGCCTGCTCAGGCACTACTGGCACATGTCTTCTTCACAACGTGCCACTTTTCTGCAAATGCAGGTAGAATAAGAACAGCTATTTATAGATGTTGTGCTCTCCGGCTTTCAGTTGCCAATTCACCTGCTCACAGGGCGTAAGCAGCTTTGAAAGCTTAGCGTTTTTAAGTCTAGCTAATGAACTAGAAAGTTATCAACCCCCTGAACAGTTGGCTGCATCCTTTACTCACACAAATTGCCACATGGTGCACAGGTAGAGCCCACTAGGATATCTGCAAATCATACTTGATAATATAAGCATTGATTGGTAGTCATTGTCTCTGCAGTGTAAACAAGAAAAAAATTCTTTATCTGTTACCTGACAAAAAGAAATCCAAGGTCAAGAACTCCAACTGTGAACAGCTAATTTACACCACTACATGAGTACTCAAGGCAAACAGATGAAGTCTAGCACTTAACATAATGTGCAAGCTTTCAGATGCAGTGTGAAACAGCATCCGTTTGGTGTATGTTATTAGCTGTCTTTTTTTATTCACAAGCACCTTCCCTAGTGAACTACCTTATAGGGGCAGGAACACAAAAATATAAACATACTAGGGGGCTTCACCCCCTGCTCGCTTCGCTCTCCAACCCCCTGGCCTGTACTACGCGCCAGCCACTTTGCGTCTCTGCCGCTTGCGTATGAGGATTTCACTTTCACCAAACAACAAATCTTTTAATTCTCGCCGATACGCCTCTTCATTGGGAAGAAACACTACTTTTCCCTGATGGCAACACGAATTAGACGATCTACAAGTCTCCGGCTTAAAATTTAAATCCGAACAATATGTTTGATCTCTTTTCGCTGTTCCAATATCTCTAACCTGCTCTACATGTGTATCGCGCCAACATTTTTGAATTCTTTACGACGTTCTACTTTGTCTTCTACTCTTTGACTTTTATTTCCATCCCCGGGTGTGGTTAAATCTCTTGGCACAAAGTCTTGTCTCGCAGGTTATGAAAGTGTCTCTCTGAAGAAGTCACATCTTGTGATTTTTTTATTATAATAGAGAGACATACATTATGAGACCCACTTAATCCAATTCAGCAGTGCTGGGGATACAGAACCTATCCCAGCATCAATGAGTGCAAGACAAAAAGAACCCTGGACAAAGTACCAGTACATCTAAACTCACACACCTGCATGCGCTCAAATTACAGGCTACTTTTGAGTCACTCTTTTAACCTAACCTGGGAAGAAAATGGAATGACCTAGGGAAGACCCACGCAGATATGGAGAGAACATTCAAACTCCACAGAAAATGGCCAGGCACGGATGTGTGAGGCAGCTGTTGTAACTACAGATCCACCTTAGGACAAAAATTAAATAACAAGCCCCAGTCAATGAAAATCTTAGTGAATATAACATTTGTTACCAAGATATTCACCTTCTTATAGGTCTATGATGACACAAAATTCATTGGGACTGATGCATTAAATACTAACAGAGTAACATCTCTGTGGCAGTATTAGACTCTCCACAAACACTCACAATGCTTATGAGATAAGAACTTTGATACTGCGACAACCAAACAGATATTCGCTACTTTACACAGGGAACTACATAATGTAGCACATTAAGACAATGTAGTATGAGAATGTAGAATGAGTAGTAAGAGTGGCAAATGAAGACTGTTATGCAAGCAATGGCTGACTCACATGTACTCACATTTGTAGTTTAGATGTGAAGCCAGCAGGGTTGTTGAAACAGACATGTATTATGCCCCAGTATTGGTCTTGGACTCCTGAAGACACCTTTATCTTGGACAATTGGTGGAGCATACTAAAATGCTCATAGTTCTGTACCGAATGAGAGATATGTGAAACAAATGTGGATGATGGAAGAATCTTTGGCACAAAGGTGAAAAAAGCAGTGATTGGACTTTAATACTGTCAAAATTTCATAGTTTATAGTGCTAACAGTTGACACACTACTGGCTTAAGAAATTATCATTTTCACTGGTTCTGAAAGGGTTTCCCAGTCAAACACTTAGCTGTTTTGAATAAGATGCCCTCTGTACCAGCAGAAATCTTATTGGTGTTTATTTAGTGTAACACTTTTCACAATAAGTACCATTCTATGAAGAACACAATAGAACAACACAAACACAACACAAAGCTATACAAGAAACCAAGCCATTACAAGATGATTCACAACAAACTAAATAAAGAGCTTGCAAGTACCATGGAAATCTACTGAGAAAGTTGACAGAAGAGCAGAGGCAGCAACAGCAAGGCAGGTACAAATAACCCAAATAAAACAATTGAAAGAAACAAAAAAAAAGCCCCAGATTGCACTCCACTTTTGTGACTCTGATTAGCCGGACATTTATGTAATGTGTGTATTCCTTTGTCAGCCTTTTAGCCTGTGCAGTGCTTGGAGCCACGAGCTGGATTGGTTACTGTTTCTGTGCTCTACCAGTGCAAGTGTGCATTAATGCAGGGACTCTAGCTTACTATCACACCCCACATACATGATTTAAGGTTCATTACCAACTACAAATTTGACAAAAGCTGGGAGTTTGCATTAGTGTGCCATATAATAGACTGGCACCCTGTCCAGGCCTGATTCTAATGTTGCATATAGTTACTCTACTTCCAGGTTGCTGTGTAAGAAAGAAAATAATTCTGAAATTTGATAGATGGATAAATTTAATGAAGTACACATATGGTAAGATGACATTTTGATGTTACTCACACAACTTGTACACATTGCTGCAGCTGCCCCAGAAGTATACACATTGCTTCACAACCGCATACATCTAGTCATTGGGATGCGTTTCCATAGCAACTAACAGAACAGAGTGGGGACAGACACGGCAATAAAGAGGGCATACTGTGTATTTCCCTTTAGTAAAATACACAAGCTACTTTGTTTTGACATTTTTTTCCTCTGAGTTTAAAATAAACTTTTAATATAGCTGAAAGAATCATAGAGACACTAAAACACAGATATCCTCTTTTTCTCTCATATCAGATGGCAGCCAAGGCTTTCCCCACCATGAAAAAGTGCTTTATAATTACAGCTGTGCTGTCACCCATCCAGAATCTTGAATTCTAGGCTATGCTGCCTCACAGTCTCTGCTTCTGGTTCAGTACAAGTCAGGGGCCTATTCATGCCCATTGCTGAGCTCATATTTATGATCAAGATTGCTTTGGAAGTACAAACCTTCTAGACTATTATACTCTACCTATCATCCTCTAAAAGTCATGGAGTCAAATCATTATTGAGGGGATATGAATTAATTATGCAGGTTAAGTGGACTGGCAATGCTAAACTGGCCCTAATGCATGTGTATATGTGCATGCCTAATGTTTGTGAGCTCACCCTGCAACAGACTGGTGCTCTGAAGCAGGTTTAGAAGATGGACAAATAGATGGCTTTGTAGTGGCTTTATTTCTTGTTTTATCTGCATGGTGTCTGAATGACATTTCCATTATGAGTATTTATCCTACAGTCGTGATGTTTTCCACTTAATCCAAGGTAATGGCAGAATCATAAATGAAGATTTGCAGTAGCCACTTCTGAGTCTGGACCTTTGAAAACAGGTTTGCTCACACCATTCATGAATGCATTGGCATTATGTAGGACTTTTACCCAAAATGTGATGCGAAGAGTTAAAAGTGAGAACTCTGACAACCACACTTGTGAGACTGTGAGCCACCTCTGGACTTTGTCTAACACAATCCTCAAAGCTGGTACTAAAGGATTTCTATTGTATCCACTGCTCAGTCACATATGCATTGTAATATACTGTATAGTGTGCAGTATATTATGGATAGGTGGTGTATGTTTTTGTATCATAGGTATTAAAAGATATTATATATTCTATAAGGTATTAATAAGCATTACATAAATTTTATAGACATTATCAGGTACATTAAAACTATTAACCTCTGCTCTGACAAGCTGACAGAGATGGGAGTAGATTCATACCTGGTGGCATGGATCATGGACTATCTTAAAGACAGACCTCAGTATGTGCGTCTTGGGAACTGCAGATCTGACATTGTGGTCAGCAGTACAGGAGCGGCACAGGGGACTGTACTTTCTCCGGTCCTGTTCAGCCTATATACATCGGACTTCCAATACAACTCGGAGTCCTGCCACGTGCAAAAGTTCGCTGACGACACTGCTATCGTGGGCTGCATCAGGAATGGGCAGGAGGAGGAGTATAGGAACCTAATCAAGGACTTTGTTAAATGGTGTGACTCAAACCACCTACACCTGAACACCAGCAAAACTAAGGAGCTGGTGGTGGATTTTAGGAGGCCCAGACCCCTCATGGACCCCGTGATCATCAGAGGTGACTGTGTGCAGAGGGTGCAGACCTATAAATATCTGGGAGTGCAGCTGGATGATAAATTAGACTGGACTGCCAATACTGATGCTCTGTGTAAGAAAGGACAGAGCCAGCTATACTTCCTTAGAAGACTTATTTCACATACCTTTTCAAATGCACTCTTATTGCTTCGATTGAAAGCTATGCTGTCAGGTGAACTGACTGTGATAATACTTTACATGGCTTAAGAATTAAACTGTATGCACAACAAGATGGCACATTGCTACTCTTCAGCCCCCACAACTAGCAAAGAACAAAAGATCAATTTTAGTTTTCTCAGCCAATACTTATTAACTTATTTACCCTTTTAGGAGGTATCAGTTACAACTAGGCTACCTCAACAGTACAGTTTATATTATGCAGTTCACACTAAAAAGATTATTTTCTTATGATGACACAAAATATTCATGGGTACAACCATCAGTCATCCTGTACTATATGTCTTGCAACAAAAAAAACCAAAGAGCTGTTGGTGGATTTTAGGAGGCCCAGGCCCCTCATGGACCCCGTGATCACCAGAGGTGACTGTGTGCAGATCGTACAGACCTGGGAGTGCAGCTGGATGATAAACTGGACTGGACTGCCAATACTGATGCTCTGTGCAAGAGAGGACAGAGCCGGTTATACTTCCTTAGAAGGCTGGTGTCCTTCAACATCTGCAATAAGATGCTGCAGATGTTCTATCAGGCGGTTGTGGTGAGCGCCCTCTTCTATGCGGTGGTGTGCTAGGGAGGCAGCATTAAGAAGAAGGATGCCTCACGCCTGGACGAACTGGTGAGGAAGGCAGGCTCTATTGTTGGCACAGAGCTGGACAGTTTGACATCTGTGGCAGAGCAACGGGCGCTGAGCAGACTCCTGTCAATCATGGAGAATCCACTGCATCCACTGAACAGGATCATCTCCAGACAGAAGAGCAGCTTCAACGACAGACTGTTGTCACCGTCCTGCTCCACTGACAGACTGAGAAGATCGTTCCTCCCCCAAACTATGCGACTCTTCAATTCCACCCGGGGGGTAAACGTTAACATTATACAAAGTTATTGTCTGTTTTTACCTGCATTGTTATCATTCTTTAATTTAATATTGTTTTTTGTATCAGTATGCTGCTGCTGGAGTATGTGAATTTCCCCTTGGGATTAATAAAGTATCTATCTATCTATTACTACTATAGGGTTTTCTAGATATAAGTTATGTGGCTGCGCCCACATAGTAATGAAACAGGACAAACTTTAAAAATCAAGACGTTGGCACTATATCTGATCATGTTCAGCTCTGACAGGAAAGTGTTCCCCACGTGGGGAGAAAAGCATATGGCCGTCATATCTCTGGCAATCAGCAGCTACCCTCTAAAACACATGGCTCTCTCTCTCAAAAACATCAAACGTTACTCCTTAACAATCTGTAGATGGTAATGTCTGTTGGACAAACAGGTATCGCTAGCTAAGTGGAGGTGTGGAGCACTCCAACACGTGGCGAGACGTAGAGGCTGGCGAATGAATGAGGAAGGCCTCGCCCCCCTACTCTCAGCCCACAGCCACTCTGTTGGATTTGCATAAATACATCAGTACCGCAAGCGAACTCTGGTACTTAGCGCGATGAGAGAAGTTGCAAAATCAACCAGAAAGTCCAAGCTAAATATAGAACACAACCAGATCTAAATCTGTTAATTCTCTCGTGAAAAGCGGGCAGACATAAAATGGACAGACATACAGACTGAACGCACTTGGACCACGAAATTTTTAAAACCGTTTCTTAGCGAGCACCTATGGGCCAAGGGTAACCTACATTCCAAATTTCAAGTCCCAAGTCCTCATGGTTCGGGAGATTTTGTGATGAATGAGTCAGTGGTATTTAGCTTTTATATATATAGATTATATTTGTTAATGTATATTATGTTGCATGTTTTTATGTTGTACAAAAACCTACTGATAGTATCTTTTACTGTATGCCCAAATGATCATATGTGCCCATTACAACATTCAAGCAATCATAGTCTCTGTTTCACAGTTTAACACAGGCCTCTGCCAACTCAACCATCCTATGAGCACCACCTCTTTAAAAGAGAAATCTCCTTGGTGACCCTTAATTTTTAAATCAAGACTAGTCACAAAATTACTAAGTTTATTTAACAGGAGGACAGCTTAAACACTGCAGTGTTCCAATGGTAGACTTTGAGCCAGCATATCAGGTCTACTATATCCATATGTAAGAAAAGACAACCGACCTGGCCTGGGGAGTTCTTAAACTTTCTCATCTCATGATGTATTAAGCCTGAAAGTCAGACAGAATGGTTGCTATGAAACTAAACTATTATGTGTACTTTACAGTTCTGCACTGAGAACATTTATTTATTTTTTAAAAAGAGGCATTCAATTTGGGAAAATGCGCTCAGTTCAGTTAAAATAAACAAATAAATATGGTGATCTCAGAATAATCAAAATGTTGTGTTTGACGGTTCACAAATAAGGTTACAAAGGCAACCAGCAGCTGAACTTTGATAATTTCAGGAACAGTTGTTTGCATAGGTACTGATTTTGAATATGGCCATAATGTTATCATGAATGGACATTTCAATACTTTTCAGCACAGGAGTGAGTCTTTAGGACTAAACTGAGGGGTCTGACTGTATATCATTCATGTCTCCCACCAGGTAACTCTTGCTGCACACATCTTCCAAATCTTAGGACAATGCCCAGCTGTCATATACTCACTTGTGCATCTTTATCTGAAATCCTCATTGGTGATCTCTACCAGTACCCATCTTACAAATATTAACAATAAGAGGAAAATTCTCATTCAGACAACAGATGGGAAAGGGGGTGCAGATGGTTTGAGTCACCACCCACTCAAGATCAGTGAAGAGTAAGAAGAAATTGTTAACTGTTTCCAACTCTTTAATTCCTAGGTATTATACACTATATGGCCAAAAGTATGTGGTCAACCCTCAAAATTATTGAGTTGTTCAGTCATGCCCATTGTTGACAGATGCATAAAATCAAGCACATAGCCATGCACTCTCCATTGACAAACAATGGCAATAGAATAGGTCACTCTAAAAAGCTCAGTGACTTTAAATGTGGCTGTGTCCTAGGATGCCAGCTTTGCTACAAGATAATATTTAAAATTTCAGCTCTACTAATTATAAATTGGTCAACTGTAAGTGCTATTATTGTGAGGTGGAAGCATCAAGACGCAACAAGTGGACCACGCAAGCTCACAAAATGGGGCTGGCCAAGTGCTAAAGTGCATAAAAATGGCCTATCCTCTGTGTCATTGCTCATAACAGGAGTCCCAAACTGCCAGTGGAAGCAACACCAGCACAAGAACTGTGCATCAGGTGTTTTAAGAAATAGGCTTCATGGGAAAGTAGCTGCAAACAAGCCTAAGATCTCTATTCACAATGACCAGCATCAGTTGAAATGGTGTAATCCATGCCACCAGTGGAGTCTGTAGAAGTGGCAATGTGTCCTCTGGGATGACGAATCACACTTCACTATTTTGCAGTCTGATGTACAGATCTGAGCTTGGTGAATGCCAGGAGAACACTGCCCTGTGGACTACATCATAGTACTTACTATAAAGTTCAGTGCTGGTGGCATAATGGTCTGAGGCTGTTTTTCAGGGTTTGGGAAAGGCCCCTTGGTTCCAGTGAAGGACACTGTTAATGTTACAGCATACAAAGGCATTTTAGATAATTCCAACTTTGTGGCTACAGTTTGAGGAAGGCCCTTTTCTATTCCAGCATTACTGTGGCCCTGAACACAAACCCAGATACATAGACATGGAGAACTTCGAGTGGCCTTCAGAGAGCCCTGACCTCAATTCTACTAAACACCTTTGAGATAAATTGGAATGTTGATTGCAAGTCAGGAATTCATGTCCAACAATAGCATCTTACCTCACATATGCTTGTTTGGTTGAATGGACCCAAATTCCCACAGACATACACCAAACATTTGTGAAAAGCCTTCCCAAAAGAGTAGAGGCTGCTATTACTGCCCATGCTTAACGCATTAATGTGTCCTGGCTTGGACCCAGAGCACTGAAAGCAACTGAAAAATTGCATCAGAGAACATCCACTTCTTAAAGTATGAGATGCAAAGAGAATAAACCGACAATCTTGAATTTTTATCTTGGCACTATATGGGCGGAGTGGTGGCTCTAAGGCTAGGGATTTGCACTGGCAGTTGGAAGGTTGCCGGTTCGAATCCCATAAACTCCAAAAGTGACTCTACTTCGTTGGGCCCTTGAGCGAGGCCTCTAACCTGCAATTGCGGTGTCCTGGGTATGACGTTAATCTGCATCCAGCCCTGCATGTAGGCCCTCCAAACTGCAGGGAAAAACTTGGGGGTTGGTGGCAGAATTGGCACTCCAGCCACCATTAAAAAACCTCCCACTGTCCCACTTCATCTGAACTAGTGTGGTGCTGAGGTGTAATTTGGATCCAGAGTTGGTTTGTCGTGTGGTGGGTGCAGCAATGCACTGTATCAGAGCCTGCTCTTAACCTCTCTCTATAAAAAATACCCTAAACAGAGGTATTTGTATAGATGAATGAAATTACCATTTAGGTCAGATAGTCCATTCAGAGTGTTGAGACCTTAGGATCTGACTTAGCTATCACTTTAGAGATTGCATAACATTTAATGTGGTCTTGCTAGACATTCTGACAGGGGCTATTCATTCATCCTAGTAGGAGTACATTTTGATGTGTGTGAAACTGCCTGCAACTGCCCAGCCACCTTGCACTTCCCTTGACTAGTTCTCATCGTACACTCAATACTTCCTTGTAGGTCTGACTCCTAGTAAAGCTACTGGCTTTTCATATTTAGTATTATTGTGGCAATAATTCTGATTAGATGATACTAGGCTTTCCCAGCTTCTTTTTCTTCATTTACTTGCTAAAACCTATAAAAGTATGCAATAAAATGATGAAATTTCATATTTTCTTATGGCCTAAGTCTAAATCTAAACCCCATAAAAATGTAAACATGGCTGACAGCTTATCAAATTTTACTAGCTTCTCTGACTCATGACAGGAAAAGCAATGTAATGAAACATCCTGACTGCAGTGATTGTCAGGAGCATCAAACTCCACATCCAGGGAAAAAAACACAGCTGCCTCCCCCTCCCAATCTCATCAACCTGCGGAGCACCTTTAGCACAAGGCTAATTCTCCCATGGTGCTACAGGAAACACCATTCCTCTGACTATACTAAGTTTTTTTTTGTACTGTTTTATTAGAACATACTGTAGAATAACATAACACTTACAAACCTGCTTAAACAAATTCAGAGGTACAGTGGTTATATCTCTCCATCTATCATTTAACAAACCAATTTCATCACATCTATTCTCATTAGGAGATTAAACTTTTCCCATCAGCATTAGGTAAAGGGCAGGGCACACACACACACTCACACACACACCTATATCCACCCTTATAGGTCTAATTTGGAATTGACAGTCCATTTAACCTGCATTTCTTTGGGGTGTCTATTTGAATATTAGAATACCCCTATTAACCTTCCACACAAACACTGGGAGAATGTGCAGATTTTACACACACACAGTGACCAAGCTGAGAAGCACCATTCTGCCAATCACTGGGCCACCTTTCAATCCTGACCATAATTGCAAATGCATGTTATATTTATTAAAGAAAATGATATGTGGTGCACCTCTGTGTTAACTGGTGTTTGGTACATTACCGTTTTGTGGAAGTTGGTGTGATGATAGGTGTGCTGCCTTTATATGTGCCATGCGTATGTTATAAAACATGCCAAGGAAATTGTAAGGGACTGGACAACTTATGTTATGTCTATCAGCATCAATAAAATTTAACATGTTAGAGAGCGGATGCTTGATTGTATTAGCTACATGATCCATCCATTATCCAACCCGCTATATCCTAGCACAGGGTCATGGGGGTCTGCTGGAGCCAATCCCAGCCAAAACATGGCGCAAGGCAGGAACAAATCCCGGGCAGGGCGCCAGCACACACACACCAAGCACACACTAGGGACAATTTAGGATTGCCAATGCACCTAACCTGCATGTCTTTGGACTGTGGGAGGAAACCCACGCAGATACGGGGAGAACATGCAAACTCCATGCAGGAAGGACCCGGGAAGCGACCCCTGGTCTCCTTACTGCGAGGCAGCAGCGCTACCACTGTGCCACCGTGCCACCCTTAGATAGATAGATAGATAGATAGATAGATAGATAGATAGATAGATAGATAGATAGATAGATAGATAGATAGATAGATCCGCAGCTTGGGAGGTGGAAATGAAGTGTGATCCCACTGGTGGTCCCATGGCGGGGATCGTGGAAGGCACCGAGGTGGAAGCCGAAAGAGGGAGCATCGGGGTGCCGATCGGAGCGGAGAGCGTTGGCCCAACCGAGAAGACGAGCCAAGGGGCTGCGTCAGGGCAATGTCCCCGCCCCTTGTTTTTCTGTTTTCTTTGCAGGATCGGGCCCTAGGCTACAGTGTGTCGGCTTACCGCCGAGGGATTCTCGTCCTCGCGGAACTGTCCGCTGGTCCCGGGAGGTCTCAGCTAGCGGGGGAATTATGTCACAGGTGGCTGAGTGCGGCCCGCAATCAGCTGCCTATTTAAGGAGCCGCCACCCAGCAATCAAGGCTGGAGTCGGGTAGGAGGTTGACGAGGCCGGTGCAGAGGAGGCGGCAAGGAGAGGCCCTGAGTGTTGTGTGAAGAAGAAGAAGAGGAGGCTTAAGGAAGAAGCCGGGCTTGTGAGAGACTGTGGGAGTTTGGTGAGGTGCACTAGTGACTTTGTATTTAGTGCGATTTGTGTATATAAATGTGTGGTGATGGACTGGAACGTGTCTGCCTGTCTGTGTCCGGGACACACCCTTTCACAGTGGCGTAGCCGGCAGGATGCTCCACCTGGGTCAAGGTGGGGACCTGTATTGTTGGAGAGTTTTGTGAAAGGCCCGGCACAGCAGGCAACCTCGCCCACGTGCCACAGGGGCGGCGTGCACCCAACCCCGCATCTATTGAGTGTGTCGCGGACCACGGGAGGTCTGCAGTTGGACTTATTATTGTTTCAGGGGCAGCTCGAGAGCACGGCGGCTGCAAGGAGGGCTGCCGGGAAAGAGACGCTGCACACACAACAGCCGCAGCAGCCGCGGAGTTGCCCTGAACCTCGCCCTCAAGTGTGGAATGAGGGAGAGGAGGCCGCAGACCGGAAGTCCCTCCTTGTAACAGGTACGGGATTGGGCAGCGTGTCCTGTCGTCCCGCCAACGATTGGTCAGAGGCGGGAGCAGGGAATGTCCATCTCATGCCAGGAAGAAACCCGAGTGGGCCGCAGGGAAGGGCCCATAGAGAGCAGTCGGTAAGTGGAACTACTCATAAGGTAAGCCCACCGCCGGCTGCGTCTCTCTCCTTGGCGGTGATTTTACAGGGCCTGCAAGAACAACTGCGCCTTGTGCTGTTGCTGCCGGCTGAGCGATGTGCCCTCCGGGCAGAGACGCTGGAGTCAGGAGGGATAGCAGTGGCGTCGGATCGAGAGCCGTGGGCAGGAGAGGATCGGCGCGCTGCAGTAGCTCCTGGACGGAGAGGCACAGCGGGGAAGGTAAGGGAGACCGACCCCGTGAAGCTCCGGACGCCAGTGGGGCTGGGTCTGCCCTCTTACAATGGGCAGATCCAAACCGTCGCGGCGTCCCAAAGTAAAGTGAGGAAGCGGCTTAGGGAAGCCAGTTCCTCCGATATGGGAGGACGTGCTGCTGGGTGCACACGTCCGGTGAAGGGCCGTCCTCTGCGGAGGCAGAGGAGAAAACCGCAGCTTGGGAGGTGGAAATGAAGTGTGATCCCACTGGTGGTCCTGTGGCGGGGATTGTGGAAGGCACCGAGGTGGAAGCCGAAAGAGGGAGCATCGGGGTGCCGATCGGAGCGGAGAGCGTTGGCCCAACCGAGAAGACGAGCCGAGGGGCTGCGTCAGGGCAACGTCCCCGCCCCTTGTTTTTCTGTTTTCTTTGCAGGATCGGGCCCTAGGCTACAGTGTGTCGGCTTACCGCCGAGGGATTTTCGTCCTCGCGGAACGGTCCGCTGGTCCCGGGAGGTCTCAGCTAGCGGGGGAATTATGTCACAGGTGGCTGGGTGTGGCCCGCAATCAGCTGCCTATTTAAGGAGCCGCCACCCGGCAATCAAGGCTGGAGTCGGGTAGGAGGTTGACGAGGCCGGTGCAGAGGAGAGGCCCCGAGTGTTGTGTGAAGAAGAAGAGGAGGCTTAAGGAAGAAGCCGGTCTTGTGAGAGACTGTGGGGGTTTGGTGAGGTGCACTAGTGACTTTGTATTTAGTGTGATTTGTGTAAATAAACGTGTGGTGATGGAGTGGAACATGTCTGCCTGTCTGTGTCCGGGACGCACCTTTCACAATAGATAGATAGATAGATAGATACTTTATTAATCCCCAAGGGGAAATTCACATACTCCAACAGCATAGATAGATAGATAGATAGATAGATAGATAGATAGATAGATAGATAGATAGATAGATAGATAGATACTTTTTTAATCCCAAGGGGAAATTCACATACACCAGCAGCAGCTACATGATATTCTTGCCAATATGAAAAATGTATGCATGTAATTTTTAAGTTTGTCTTTACCCACAGAATATAGGAGTCAAAAAACTTCATAGTAGAAAGAAAATCCTAGAGAAATTTGATAGGCTGCCAATGGATTGCATATGAATTGTAATTATTCCTGTTTTTTTTTTTTTTTTTAACTGTATTAGTAGAGAGCAAATCATCAGCATTAAATCAAGCTTAGAGCATATTTTCATAGCATCAGGGACAGCAATTAGTACTTTATTATTTGACTACAAGTTAAAAGGCCTTAATTTCTTGGGAACAAGTACCCTCATCCTGAATACAACCTTCATATGTCAGAAGGATAATGTCATGGTCTTCCTTGCTCAAAGTGTCATAAAAGATGTAGACCTCAAAACAAAAACTCGGACCAAATCTAGGTGTGGACTAAATGAGTTGGCCTCATCCCTTCTAAGGCAACCTCAATATGCGGGCTTACGGCCAGTACCAGCCCAATACTGGCTTTCAAGTGCAAAATGTCCTCTAAGGGTGAAGAAGACAAATGTAAAACAGAAAAAAAAATTATCTTTGACATTAAAATATTTATCAAAGGAATTTTAAAAAGGATTGCTTGAAAGAGTCCATTGCTTATTCCCAATACCTGAAATGACTCTTGAGACAGACCTGTTAGTTAGTAAGTGCCTAGAAGACCAATAGGTTTATAGTTTTATTTCTTTGTTTTCATAGTGTAAGTTCTCCCTTTCATTGTTCCTCCACTGTATTTGTCATTTATTTAATTAAACACAGTATTTACCACTTTGGGTCTCTTGGAGATCATTCTGAATTCAGAGATATCCATTGAGCTCCCCCTACAGGCTGTAGAGATAAAAAAAGAAAAGCAAAGCTGCAGGGGGTGGCTGTTATTTGCAGTGTGTGAAACAGATTGGAGTCCCAGAGATGAGTAAAGAAAATATAGAACCAAAAAGAAATGGTCAAATTAAAGGATAAATAAGTGCCTATCTGTGAGTGTTTTGAAAATACTATCAGAAAAAAAATTATTAGAAGACAAAACACAACTACAGTATATGATTTAGTTAATAATAAAATAATTCTTTACATTTATATTGCACTTTTCTCACTACTCAAAGTGCTCTCCACACAGGGAGGACCTGGGAAGCGAACCCACAATCTCCTTACTGCAAAGCTGCAGCACTACCACTGCGCCACCTGTGAGTAGTTGAAACAAAGTAGCAAATAACAGGAAAATAAATTATGTATGTGCTACAGTAA
This sequence comes from Erpetoichthys calabaricus, assembly GCF_900747795.2. Lineage (NCBI taxonomy): Eukaryota > Metazoa > Chordata > Cladistia > Polypteriformes > Polypteridae > Erpetoichthys > Erpetoichthys calabaricus. Next base: position 13,649,256 of record NC_041407.2, read on the forward strand.
AAACTGGATTTTAAAAGGAGGGACAGTGATTGGGACAGAAAATATGAGACACCTGATTTGTAAGGTCAGCAGGAAGGCAGATGTGCAAGCAGCAATTGTAGAAGGCCAACCCGTTAGCAATAGAGGCAAACGGTGATATGTAAGAAATGAAACATACTAACTGAATTAGCAGAAGTGGGTAAATAATAGAGAGGCAAGAAGATGGAATAACACTGAGGGTTTTGCGAATATGGCACAAGAGTCGGGACAGGATTAAATTAACAAGTGTAGAAATTAATGAAATCCACTGTTAAGAAGTTTTTAGCAATAAATAACTGATAAATAACCTCAGATATGTTATAGTTGAATGGGTAGTAAAAGATGTGAAATGCACAGTATGTGGCTACAGTGAACAGGCAGAATATCTTCTGTACATTTACAATTGTTCTAAAATCAGCAAATTAAGACCATTAACATAAAAAGCAGTAAAATTTTACTTGCATACAGAAAAACTGCTGCACTAAACCACACTACTGAGAGAAGTGTTCCATACGTTAAACCACAGAGGCAAGTTTCAAAACCTTACATCTTCTTTATGAGTATGCCATCTCAGGCACTGCTGAACACTGATTAGTATGATTAGAGTTTGGTGCTCTGGTTGTCAAGATGTGTCTGAGCGCCACTACAGGAAGCATTTTTTAATGTCAGGAAGCACCTCTATGGGGAGCATTTCTTTAATGTCAAACCTCTGGGTTGGAGAAAGAAAAAAAAAAAAGACGTGCATACTGAAGCAACAGGAAACAGTACAGTACTATAAAGGTAGTGTGCCAAACATGTACCAGCCCATTACAAACAGCACTGCCAAGATGTCGACAAGCTCAAATGTAAAAATAACCCTCTGTGGCTGAGCACAGGTTCACTGGCTTGGTTCAGACTGCCATGCTGTTTGTAATCAGGCTTATAGAGACATCCACTGGCCAGATGGAAAATAACAATGAGGAAGTGAAAACTCGGCAGCTAGTGACCAGTATTTCTGCAAGTCAAATCACGTCCACATTTACTGAAAGGGTTCGTGCTAGTACTGGTATTAACTTCAGTGATTATCTGTTTCATCTAGACGTCTTAAATGCATTTCATTACTCATAGATAAACTGTTTGAGCAAATAGCTAGTACACTATAAACAGCTTAGGTGTGAATATTCTTCACAAACAGGCCTTTCATCTCCAATCCAAAGGTGGACAATTCCAAACCTGTGCTTGCTTCAGACTCTCTTAAAGCTTGGTGCATCCCAAATCATGCTACACTGTTCTATAGAACAAACTGGAACTAAAAGAAAAATTAAATTATAATCGATGGGCTGCATAGAAATGGTACAAGTTAAGGCATATGAATTTGCAAACAGGTGTTCAGCTTACGCTGACTCAATTGAAAACCTCCTAACATATCTACACAACACTACAAAAACACTACAGTATGTAGGTAAAACACAGAAAAAACAATAATATATGAGAGTACATTGATGATGGCAAACATGGCACATTGGGAGGGGGAAGTGTTGTGAAAAGTTGGATGTTGGGACGATTTATGGGATAATTTAGTGGATGTATTCATGTAGGGGTCACAGTTGCTCTTCTGGGTGTGAAACTTCAAGACTGTTGAAGAATGAAACAAACATGTCACTCTGCTGGTGCTAGTCACAACCCAATCCTGTTTTCTGTTTAATATTTGCCCAGTATACAGACCAGAGCTATCATATTTATGATTTATGATATGCCTCTTCTTTTTATAACTACAATGATTAAAAAACTAATTAAGTGCTCTTTTGAAATGCCTCCTGTTACAAGCAGTTAGACATGAACACATGAGCATGACTCGCAATTCTCTTAGATCACCCAAAAACAGTTAAAATGACTGTACTTAATGAGGCATGCATTGTTTGAGAGAAAAACTCCTTTTCTTTTTATTTCCTCCAGTCTATATTAAAAAATACACAAAGACATTTTTGGTAAGGTTGTCTTTAAAGCATGCCCAACTGTCCGTTAGTTGCTTAGTCAAAACCAGACCATGAGCTAAAATGAAACGCCAGTAACAAAATAAAAAAAGCACCAAAGCTGTGTAAAAAAAAGCAAATTTGGCCTGATCAAAATGAGATATCAAGGAAAAAGAAAAACAAAACAAGTACAGGAAGTGTCTGTTTTCTTCCATCTGAAATTTTCAACTTCACCAACTTCATTTTGTGCAATTCTACACTAAGGTTTTTTTTTTGTTTTTTTTTAAGTACGCATTTCTTTTCCCAAGCAAACAAGATGGCACAAAAAGACAACTGAAAAGTACCAATGCTGACTAATCTGAGTAGGTGAAAAACACAGACGCGCACTGCTGAGAAGGCCCTTGTTAAGAAAGCAGATGTTCTATGGAAAATACCGATGAAATGTTATGTTGAAATCTAAATTCTTCTTTTTTGGTAATTTATGTGCAGTGGGACGTACAGATATAGAATTTTTTTGACTACAGAAGATATCTATTTTGCTCTAAGTTACTGTGAATTTTTAAGAAAATTTAATATAAACAAATTGTTTTTGGAGACAAGTGTACTGTAACGGATTTAACATGAATTTTTAAAAACCTATAGGTATATTCTGTATAATTACAACAAAAACGTGCAAAAAAAAACAAGTCTACTTAATGAATTTTCCTTAAAAAGTAATGTGATTCAGGCATTTCAAAATGCTAGTATATACGGTGGCGCAGTGGGTAGCGCTGCTGCCTCGCAGTTGGGAGATCTGGGGACCTGGGTTCGTTTCCCGGGTCCTCCCTGCATGGAGTTTGCATGTTCTCCCCGTGTCTGCGTGGGTTTCCTCCGGGCGCTCCGGTTTCCTCCCACAGTCCAAAGACATGTAGGTTAGGTGGATTGCCGATTCTAAATTGGCCCTAGTGTGTGCTTGGAGTGTGGGTGTGTTTGTGTGTGTCCTGCAGTGGGTTGGCACCCTGCCCAGGATTGGTTCCTGCCTTGTTGGCTGGGATTGGCTCCAGCAGACCCCCGTGACCCTGTGTTCAGATTCAGTGGGTTGGAAAATGGATGGATGGGTAGTATATACTATGTCATGTTTCATTTGGATTGACTGATTTGTTTATAGCAGGGGTCCTCAGTCACTGTCCAGGAGGGCCGCAATGGCTACTGCAGCTCTTCATTCCAACCAGTTTCCTAATTAGAACTCAGTACTTGCTGATAATGCATTCAACTATAAGCCTTGTTAGCGCGTTCACTTATCAGATTTTAGTTACACTGTAGATCAGAAGTCCTCAATTACAGTCCTGGAGGCCAGCAGTGGCTGCAGGTTTTCACTTCTACCAATTTCTTAATTAGAACCCGTTATTTACTACAAAAGCAATATGTCTTTTGGGCTTAATTTTAGTTCTCTTGCCTGTTCCAATTAAGAACCTTTAATTGCCTATTTTATCGTTTAGCAGCTGCATTTATGTTAATTGTTGCCTGTTTTTTGTACCAGACATTAGTTAATAATGAAATGCAGCTCTCCAGCTAACGTGCTTCTTTTTAAACCTGTGCATATGCCACATGAAGTATCTGTGTTAAAAAATGTTTAGGAATAAATGAGAGGGGAATTGGAAGGACCATTAAGTTTAAATCTGTTCTGGTCCACAAAACACGTGGATAATGTTCTCACAGAAGGAAACTCTACAGTGCAATTAAAATTACTCTTGGATGAATTAAAACCACTAACAAGCCAAATAGTTAAATATCAAGTTTCATTATCTACAAGGTCTGTCTTCTAATTAGGAAACTGGTTGGAAGGAAAACCTGCATGCAGCCTTCCAGGACCGTGATTGAGGACCCCTGGTTTATGGGTTATTGTATCTACAGATTCACATCATGAAATGTGAACACACAGACAAATGTCATTCTAAGTCAGTCAAATCTTTTTCAAGGATGCCTAAAACATGTAAATCCATTGAAAATGCAAGGTCACAATACTTTATAGAACGACAATCTTATATATAAATGTCTATGCATGGAAGTGTGTGTGTCTGTCCGGCCCGGAAGTGAGAGGTGGAGTCAGGGTAAGGGCTCTACCTCCAAGGAAACAGGAGACTCGCTTAGCTGCTAATAAGACAAGCGAGGCCACAGCACGTCAGCAAAACAAAACCTCAGAAGAAAGACAAAGTTGTTTAGCCACTAACATACGGTATCCCTTTTACTTTTCCTCCCACTGCTAATAACACAAATGAGGTGAGCACGTTGGCAAAATGAATCCTCCTAGGAGAGAGATGCCCGGAGTAATTCCTATCAATTATCTGACATCTCGACATCACAATTTTTTTCTGATGATTTCAATAGTTTCTAGGACCCCATGCTGCTTACACGGCTAGTTAAGTATAATTACCTATCATGTTACAAGGCTAAAAACTGCTCCCTCAGATTTGTTTTAAGTTATTAAGTATAACTGCCTATGATGTGTAAATAGTTTATTCTTGACCCCATCGAAACACCGTCCAAATAAAAAGTATGTACAAATATATATGTGTGCTTACATATGCACATGCAAATTCATTTCATCATCCAGCCTGGGCAGGGATACCATACCAAGAGGTTTTCAGCTGAATGTGTGTTCTAATAGAACAGTTAACTGCAGACAGTTATTGTTCTGCTGTCATGATTCAGGTTCCTGAATTGGCTCTTGGGAACTGTAGCATTTGTGAGACTCGGTGGGAGCAGAGGTGGCCAAGAAGTGCTTTGTGGGAGGCTGAAATGGCATCAGAAAAAAATTGTGGACTAGCCTTATTAAGGTCTCCAACTTAATTGGGAAGTCTGGAGTTTGGAGATGGGTTCATGATGAATAGAGGCCAATGTGTTGTGGAAGAGCTGAAGGTCAGTTATATACTCAAGTAGATAGCCATGAAGGTGGGTTCTAAGGGACAAAGACTTTATCTGGTACGTCCCTTTTATGCTGTATTCTTCTTCATGTATTTCTAGTACTAATTAATAAATTGCCTTTACCAGTATGTATCTGGACTGTCTTGTGTCTTTCTGGGTACAGTGATCACGCCAGGGCGCAAATATCTTGTCACAACATATACATTATGCATTTCGCTATAGTGCACAGTCTATGTTAGTTTTGTTGTCATGCTGATCTTTGTTTTTCAAGCTACAGACTTGACATTTGGCTGACAGGTTCTTCTCTCCATTGGTCAGTTTTTCACATATAACTTTCAGTCTTGGCCCTCCCAGGCGGTCAGTGGAAAGGTGGGTCCAAGTCAAAATGAGTGGCAAGAAAAACTGCAGAGTGATCTATCAACAGAGGAACGTGCCATGCAGTTTGTTGGTTGATGTGTTACGATGGTTAATACACTGCCTTACAACCAAAAGTCACACACCCTCACATGGTATAGAGAAACCACATAAAGTGCCATTGTACACCTGAAGTTCTTTATAACTCTTCTCTTTTAAAAGAAACACTTTTACAGAAATATTGTGCCCTTCTGAATGGCACTACGCTCAAAAATATAATCTACTGTGATATTTAGAAGAAAACCTGAACATAAAAGTAATGTTCAGTAACAATAAGACAGCCCAGGTTTTTATTTCTTAATTTTCTGCCTTGAGAAGATTAGATGCTGTACAAAGTAGGCAGACACTCACTGGAAAAGGTGTCACTGATCCACCTCTGTGGGTTTTCAGAATATGAAAAACAGTCAGTTTGTTTTCGCAAAGGTCTGGCCACAAAAGCCACAAGCAGCCTACAACAGCCCAGGGGCCTTCTTCTGTGTCTATATACATTTCCGCACAGTTTCCTGAAAGACCAGCCCATGTGTCCTGATCCAAGAAGGGATGTGAGGTCATTAAGCCCATCCTCAAAGTTGTTTCCACTTAACAAACGGATGGGCAGAAACACAAAGGCGACATAGCGTTGGAAACAGGGGACTTCATAATGACCAATCTGTGCTGCGACCTGATATTTTATGGGGTCCTGAAACACGTGCACTTTTTTTTTTAAAATGGTGGCTATTTTATGCAGTTTACTGAAAATGGTAGTATGTAATTGCTCCTTTTCCTGTACAGAATTTGATCTAGGAACCTATGTAGGAAGACCTATCCTGAGCTTTGAGGTGTGTGTACACTATGAACTAAAAGCCCCAAGCCCCACCAGCCTAGCAGTGTAAATGCAGACATTCCACCAATCTGTACCCTGCACCCCCTGTGCAGTTGATTACTGTGACGGCTTCAGACAGTTGTTGGCTCTTACCTGCTTCACCTTGAGGTTTGCACAAACCTTCCTCAGTTCACATATTAAAAGAGAGCTTTCCTTTTGAGGTTTGTCACAGTACTTAGAGGAAGAAGGCTTGAAATCTAAGATGCACTAATAGCAAAGGGACAACAGCAAGAAAGCAGGTGACATTGAACCAATAACACTGAACAAAGCCAGCAAGACAGGTAGATCTTGTGAGGAGAGATCAACCAACTTTTCTGGAACAAACAAAACTGAAATAAAATTAACATTTAAAAATGAAACCAAGCTGCTGCTTATGATTTGGAGCAATTTCTGTGCAAAGAAATTGGGATGAAAGGTTGCAAAATGTGTGAGTTGAAAAAAAAAATGGCAAAGCATCCACGCTGTGAAGCAGCTAAGGACAAAATGAAGAAAATTCAGAAATAACTGTCAATAAAGGTAAAGTTCACAATTTTACATTCAAGAAAATATAACAGAAATGCATCTTGTGAAGAGCTGAGAAGTAACATAAATTATGTAACTAGCCTAGCATATACAGTAGTAGCTTTGTCTCACCCAGTCTGCCTTATGCCCAGCATAAGAAACTCTGCAGTTTAGACACCTGGCTAAGCTGTAATTGTTAGAAGGCTAGTGGCTCAAGAGCACCAGCTTTTTTGTTAAACATTATTTTAAAATGCAGTACCAGCCATTTCTCACTTGGTCCATAAACCTAGCGCTGATTCAATATACTGCTTCTGGTGTAATGGGGCACAGAAGTCCAAGCTATGTGTCCCAGTCAGTGTGCTGCCCTGCACAAATAACTCAACCTGTACAAGCAAAATTTTACAAAAGTGTCACCAGTTGCAATATTGATCTATACTTACAAAGTTCACTGAACGTGTAAAAGATAATCTGACATTGATGAGGATTACTAATATTATTAGGTTCCCTGTTTGCTTGAGATTACACTTCAATATCATCACCTATAGTAAAAATTAAAAAAAAAAAAAGAAAAAAACACTGTGAGAGGGCAATTTCTAAAATTGCTCACAGCAAGCCTTCGTTAAGGTGACCCTTGCTTTCAGTACTATATCCAAAAATACACTTTTTATATTAAGGATGTAATTAATTTAGAAAACACAAATGTTTAAAATATTGCCTTAACTATTGTTCTCACATCCATGAGTGTTAGTCAACTGTGGTAAATGCCACAATGTAACATAACATTCATTCCCACAAATTCAAGATCAAGGAGCATTTTGACCTATTTGGGCAGCACTAGGCACAAGGCAGGAAAGAAACCCTGAACGGTGCAAACAAGACCAGTTCGGAAACACCAATTACAAAACATGTACAGTTTAGAGAATGTTGAAGGAAAAACCAACAAAATCTGAAAGGTTTATACAATCAGTAAATGAAGATACTAGATCTGTGAAGCAGGAGCTCTAAGCTTGCAAGTGGAAAGGCCACTGCCCTAGTTTGAAATGAAAATGTGGCACAAGGATAAACAATTTTTAGATTGTTGTGAGGAGTTAGTCACTAGGGTGGATGTATATGTGGTGTTCTGCGAGTGCTGTGTGCTAAATATATGTTCAACAGCCATGGACAAATGGTCAGAGCCTCACCAAGTGTTTGCTGTTACGTCACAAATTGATTTTAAATCTGTAACCGAGATGCAAAGCAGATTCTTTATTATGTCTAACATGCCCCTGTGAGGAAGAATTTCTTCTCATAACACTATGTTAAAGTGGTTCTATAAACTTCAGTCTACTGATAGTGTAAGTGTAAGTAAGGATGTGTTTATCAGACCATCGAGAATTGTAAGAACACCAGAAAACACCAGAAAGGTTACCCATAGCAGAATGGAGCCCTGGATGTTCAGCACATGGCCAGTCAGTAAGACTAACCCTTTCAGAGTGGACTGTTTGCAAAATGATCTATTTAGACATTTATCCTGTCACCAGTATAAAATACAAATAACACATCAATTTAAAGGTATAATTTAGTTATGAAAACTCTGAACTCAGAATGCTTTGTTATCTGTCAAGCTCCTTTGAAAATTTTATTTAGGACAAGGTAAATAAACTGCATTGATTATTATTACATAATTATTGTAATTATTTCTTGACAACTTTGTTACTTCTCTGACACCATTAGTCAGGTGATGAAGTTTAAAAAATAAAATAAAATTTTGCATTGTACTGGTCATAAAAAAAATATTTTTTTCAGTTTTACTAAAATCTTACTCTAAGCATTTACACAGCCAATAATATACAGTAACTAAGGCATTTATTCAGTTCTGAATTATTATATTGTTTTGTTAACAATGTTTTCTTTCCTCTTTTTATTTTAGTAATATTCATGTCAGAAATATGTTTTAATAGAAACAAAAATGTTTACTTTTTTATGGTCAGTGTTATTTTTCTATGCATGGTCATTATGAAGATAATTCTCTTCATGGGTCCCAGTATGACATCAAATTTCTTACTTGGGTCCTCAGATTAAAAACGTTAGGAACAAACACTCTAAAGCAACACTATGTTTGCTATGGAGTCACAAAGTATTAAGGTGCAAGACCTGAAATCAATCCACCATCTGAACATACTGTATCTACATTATGCTGCTTGCCATGCAGGAGATTCTGAAGCTGACTTCGCTGGTTTGAAGCACCACTGTACTTATGTCAGATGACACTTATCCAGCTTTATGCAGGTCTTTTTCTGGAATTTAACCTGTGTCTGTGTAACTCTATTAACTACAGTATTCAAAACCTGTTAATCTTCTACTGATTTAAGGAATTGAATTATTTTGATTTTCCCCTTTCACTTGATCACATGTGGATCCAATTACTGAACCTTCAACATATCATAATGTTAAGCAAGTAAACAGCTAAACAAAAAAATGTTTGATTATATTGTAAAAGCCTTAGTATAAATATAAAAACATTCTGCTCACACTCTAAAATGCTACTGTATTTTGTGTAGTTCTAGTCACCATGCTACCAAAATGTCATAGTGGCACTAGAGGCTGTGCAGTGATGCAGTGAAGAACAACCCTTGGCTAAAATGCATGATGTACTGCATGAGGATCATCAGAATCAGAATCAGAATCAGCTTTATTGGCCAAGTATATGTACACATACAAGGAATTGGACTCCGGTTTTACCTAGTATTGTCCCTGATGCTTTGAGATTGACTTAATTGTTCATGAGAGTGATGGCCTGAGGAAAGAAACTGTTCACATGTCTGGTAGTTTTGGCGTACAGTGCTCTGTAGCGCCTACCAGAGGGAAGAAGTTGAAAAAGGTTGTAACCAGGGTGTGATGGGTCTGCAATGATGTTTTCTGCCCGTTTCCTGACTCGAGATCTGTATAAGTCTTGAATGGAGGGCAGATCAACACCAATGATTTTTTCTGCAATCCTGACTGTCCGTTGAAGTCTGTTCCTGTCCTGTTTTGTGGCTGAACCAAACCAGACTGTGATAGATGAACAGAGAACAGACTGGATTACTGCAGAGTAAAATTGGATGAGCAGCTCCTGAGGCAGGTTGAACTTCCTGAGCTGGCGCAGGAAGTACAACCTCTGCTGGGCCTTTTTAACAATTGTGTTTATGTTTAGTTCCCACTTTAGCTCCTGGGAAATTGTGGATCCCAGAAACCTAAAGTTTTCCACAGCAGACACAATGCTGTTGAGTAGTGTGAGAGGGGGCAGCACTGGGGGGCTCCTCCTGAAGTCCACTGTCATCTCCACAGTTTTAAGGATCATGGAATTAAACCTCTTTAGTTCTCAGGAGAGAATGCTGGGTGTGAACCTAATGCAAGTTTTCAGCGTTCTCAAAAAATGACGTTCTCGCTAAAAATCATCCATCACAGATATTTCAGTTCAACGGAAAATCATACACTTAGGTACACTAAGGGAAAATTAAGGGGAAGGGCATGTAGGGCTGAAGCCAGGAAGCACTACTTCATAAAAAGAAATGCAGGAACCTAGAACGCACAACCGAGTAGTGGAGTTGAAATGAAAACCTTGACAATTTTTACAAAGTATCTGGATGAGATACTGGGACAGTTTGGTTATTAGATAACCAAAAAAGTATGAGGGGAAGAATGCTCTCTTGTTAGCCAAACATCTTGTGTTGTTATGCATTCCATGTGACAAAAGCTTTATAAAGACAGGTTAACTGCTTAGAGTTTACAGTACACATTTGCTGCTTGTGTTTCCCACCCAACAGCAGAGGGAAGACTGTCATATTTAAGAATGATCTATTCCAGGGGTCTCCAACTCCGGTCCTGGAGGGCCCCAGTGGCTGCAGGTTTTCATTCTAACCCTTTTCTTAATTAGTGACCTGTTTCTGCTCCTAATGAACTTCTTTTGAATTCATTTTAATTGACTTGCTCTTGAAGACTCAGTCTCCTTCATTGTTTCTTTTTCCTTAATTTGCAGTCAAACAATAATGAGATACAAAATGAACCAAAACATGTCCAGCAAAACATGACCAACATTGTCAATCATACAATACCTGAAAAGAAAGAAAGGTGAAGCTCTCAGGAATGCTGATCTGCTCAGGTCCATAGAACATTTGAACAGAGCTCTTAGGAAAGAGAAAATCAACAATTTCAGAAATGTATGCCATTGCATAATGAGAGCAGCAACAAGCCAAGGAACTAAAGAACACGGGGTTTAATTAACAGCAAGAATCAGCGCCTAATTAGGAAATTGTCTGGAGTTTGAGGCCCTGACTTAGTTGGTCTTCTGTTGGCTCCCTCACTTCACATTTCACTTCTGTTTGGGTGCCATTTAAGAAAAGAAATGAAGCAATTCAGAGGAACGATGAAGACATTCAGGGGAACAAATCTTAAAAATCAAGTCAATTAAATTAATTCAAAATAAGTTAATTAGCAGCAAAAACAGTGTACTAAATGAAGAAAAGTGTTAGAAGGGTTGGGGACCCCTGAAAACTCATTAATTTTCTTATTCTGCTTTTTCCATTATGGATTCATGGGAATCTGCAGCTTATCTCAGGAGCAGTGGTACCAGCTCAGCAGTAATTCGTGGTGCAAATCTTTCAAGTAGAACACTCAACTCATATGGGTTAACTCGGCCACTAATTTTCTAATAGTGTTTCAACATAAAATTCCCTTCTAGAATATCAAGAGAAAGGTTTTGTAGATGGAGGCAATCTTCATCCAGTGACTGGGCTATGATTTGAACCCTAATATTTAGAGTGGTGAGGTGACAGCACTTGACACTACTCCACCATGTCACATGACTGCTCATCCTACAGAGTACAATTATTTCAAGGATCTCATGCAAGATTTCTATACAAAAGAATTGTTTGAAAAAATTTGACAATGGAAATCATCCCAACTAGTGTATCTTATCAATTATCAGAGCATGACATGATTTAAGATGTTTTGCCAAAAAAAAAAAATTGACATCTGACATTTTTTACGTTTTTCTAAAAAATGCAAAAACATATTTATAGAACTAGGTTCCATTTCCATCATTCCCAAATAATTAATATTGTTTAAGTGTTCCAATGAATTTTACATAGGGTAATAAAGAAATAGAACAAAACAAAAAAAAAAGATCCCCCATTTTGAGTGTGAATGTGCAGGTGCAGGATACACACTTTTAAAAACTCTAATCGCCCTTTTTCAGCCCTACGAGGCCCGAGATCTGGTAACACTTCATGCCATTACTACAAGTGATCGTCAATCTAATGAAGAACCTCTCTCCGTCCTAAACAGACCTGCTAAGTGCACCCCCCAACAACCCCAACCCACTAAGCTGATGCAGAAGACAGAGGACTCCACATTAGAGATGGGTATCTCAGTCCTATTATGGATTAGTTTACCTTTTAAAACAATTACTGTGTTCAATGATTGACTGGAAGCATCCTGTGAAGGGGTGATTAATGAGTGCTCTTTGCATCCTTCATTTTCCTTTGCAAACTCTGTGGTTTCCCACTCATCTAGCTTATGTGCTCAGTTTTCGGGTTTGCGTTGGTTCTCTCTTCTGGAAGCATATTTAATGGACCCCTCGTTGGGCAGCTCTATGTGAAATCACTTCCCTGTCTGGGAGTCATGCTTCATGCATATGTCTAGGTACACAAGCAGAGATACAGGCAGGGATCCATTCTTATTTCCAACAGCAGAACGCATCTAAAAGACTTTCTGAAGCATGAACATACACTAAAAAAAGGAGAAACTGTAAGCCAAATTTTGCTCTGATTTTAAAGAACCACACAAACTGGTTGTATTTTCTTTTCCCAGGTCTGCCATCCTTAAAGGCACATAACTTGTTGTAATTATTCTGGAACGGAAGGATGGGAAGTAGAAAAAAGCTGGAGGAAATGACTTACTCCACACTCTACACTCTTGGGCGTCATCACCAAAACCACAATGAGACATACACAATGTAGTTTTCTGATAATAACTGGTGGTTTCTATTGACAAGTGTGTCTCCACCTCCTCAACCCCATACAGACAAGTAAAAAAAATCACCCTCCAAAAACTGTAAATTATATGAAAGGGGGAATTACAGTCACAGAACTACAAACTTGTACATTTTCCAACACAATTAAATCAAGTCAAGGCCCTTACTCCAGACAAAGTGGGCACAAGGTAGGAACCAACCTTACAGAGGGTCGATATTCATCACTGGGCCCATGCATACACCTATGCAGGATCATTTAGAACAGCCACATCTCTGGGAGGCAGGAGGAAAGCCAGAGAATAACCCATGCAGACTAAGGGTGAATGTGGAAATTCAATACAGTACAAGTAACAACCAGGCACAAGATCTACGGGGCAGCAGCATTAAGAACTGCATTAATCATCACACCAACACAAACATATAAACATGAAATACACAGCACACACAAGGGCAGGAATGGACAAAGCGGTGAGTTCAAGCACCACAGACCCAACATTACACAATGTTCTCAATCCCCTTTAACTAAATTCAGGGACATCACCAATTCCAACAACACTGAGTGCAAAGTAGTAGATCATTGTGGTGGGTATGTGAACCTTGTCAGTCTGGGAGGCTCTTTTATTTTTTCCCCAACAAAACCACTTGTTTCACATACCTTTTCAAATGCACTCTTATTGCTTCGATTGAAAGCTATGCTGTCAGGTGAACTGACTGTGATAATACTTTACATGGCTTAAGAATTAAACTGTATGCACAACAAGATGGCACATTGCTATTCTTCAGCCCCCACAGTTAGCAAAGAACAAAAGATCAATTTTAGTTTTCTCAGCCAATACTTATTAACCTTATTTACCCTTTTAGGAGGTATCAGTTATAACTAGGCTACCTCAACAGTACAGTTTACATTATGCTGTTCACACTAAAAAGATTATTTTCTTAAGATGACACAAAATATTCATGGGTACAACCATCAGTCATCCTGTACTATATGTCTTGCAACAAAAAAAACAAGGAGCTGGTGGTGGATTTTAGGAGCACCAGGCCCCTCATGGACCCCATGATCATCAGAGGTGACTGTGTGCAGAGGGTGCAGACCTATAAATACCTGGGAGTGCAGCTGGATGATAAACTGGACTGGACTGCCAATACTGATTCTCTGTGCAAGAGAGGACAGAGCCGACTATACTTCCTTAGAAGGCTGGTGTCCTTCAACATCTGCAATAAGATGCTGCAGATGTTCTATCAGACGGTTGTGGTGAGCGCCCTCTTCTACGCGGTGGTGTACTGGGGAGGCAGCATAAAGAAGAGGGACGCCTCACGCCTGGACAAACTGGTGAGGATGGCAGGCTCTATTATAGGCACAGAGCTGGACAGTTTGACATCTGTGGCGGAGCGTCAATCATGAAGAATCCACCGCATCCACTGAACAGGATCATCTCCAGACAGGGGAGCAGCTTCAGCGACAGACTGCTGTCACTGTCCTGCTCCACTGACAGACTGAGGAGATCGTTCCTCCCCCACACTATGCAACCCTTCAATTCCACCGGGGGGGGGGTAAACATTAACATTATTCAAAGTTACAGTCTGATATACCTACCTCGCACTCTCCACCTTGTACTTTTTAACTTGCACTGCATTTTTATCACTCTTTAATTAATATTGTTTTTATCAGTATGCTGCAGCTGGAGTATGAGAATTTCCCCTTGGGGATTAATAAAGTATCTATCTATCTATCTATCTATCTATCTATCTATCTATCTATCTATCTATCTATCTATCTATCTATCTATCTATCTATCTATCTATCTATCTATCTATCTATCTATCTATCTATTCATCATAATAACAAAAATAACTAACCTGAATCTCTCTCACATTAATAGAATTAGATATTTAAAGGAATACTCCACCCAAAAAAAAATATTTTTTTATGTTTTACTTAGCCTGTATTGCTTTTAGAGATTGATTAGAAAAATTGTTAATCTCATGTTTTCATGGAGAACAGAGATAAACTTGACATAATGGGCTTCAAAGAGGATCAGTGGGGGGCAATGCCAAACAGCAGCAAACAATATTAAGTCTAAGTGCCTTGAGCATGGGAAAGGCGCTATATAAATAAAATGTATTATTATTATTATTATTATTAAGACATACATGAAAAAATTCAATTTACTCAGGTTGCATAATCCACATGGTTAGTTATTTAAATAAATGCCCACAACATCCAATACATGTACATTTTTTCTAAAATACTGTTAAATAAATACTTCTGGGGGAAATAAACTACTGTATGAAAATTAAGTGCATTCAAGCAAATTTCAACTTTTGAACTGAAGACAGGGCTCTTGACCAATGAAATGAGGAGAAAGGCAGGTGTTCAATTCAGAAACTCAAATTCTCTTGAATGAACGAGTGTTCCATCTATAGTCTTCCAATCCATTTACAGTTTGTTTGGGGTCATTACTGTGCCCAAAGATTAAGTTTTGGCATGAAGTTATTTTCATCTATGTATGACATGATGAATCAACATCTGTTCACATTTACCAGCAGTCATCATTTCATTGATTTTTACCAGATATCCTATACCATTGGCTGAAATGCACCCTAGGAGATTGACCGAGTCACAAACATACTTTACAAAAAGCTACACACTGGACATACTTATGTCTTTGTGAATCAAATATTTCACTTTTGGACTCGCAGTTCATTAAGACTTTCTACCACTTGTTGTTACGGCATGCTTCGTTGGTCTTTCATGTACCGTAACCTCTTGTTGCCTTCCTTCAAAAATAGAATCCTAGCTGCAACACAACCTAAAACACCATTTCTTTTATGACTTATATTTGAAGTGTGTATTTTGGTGCCATATGTCAAATACAGAGGACACACTTCACTGGATGTCTTTATGTCCCTTAAGGAAGTGAGCTTTAAGTACTGTTAATCATATCCAGGTACCTTTATGATCTTCCATTGCGGTTTCTGTTTTCAGTTTTCTCAGTTTCTTTACAATTTTTGTGATAGTTTAACCACCACATCTTGAAAAATCTTTCATCAACCATAGCATTGTTGAGATATAAAACTTGGCCATTTCAAAAATTCTCCATAAATCACCCAAGGATTTGTGGTCACCATCCAATTCACCCATTTATTTATTAAATTGCACCACTAGCACTGCAGGTTTGGTTAATCTTTATCTCCATTATTTTGATGTGTTGATGGTGGAATTAATCAAATATATGGAATGACTGAGAATACTTGAGGCGAGGTCTGGAAACCAAAACTGCGTTTGTTCTAGCACTCCCAAAAGATAGAAATAAGTGTTTGGCAAATATAAAACATTCTTGCTACCACTTAGTACATCACTGTTTACTGGTGCTGCGGTGGGCTGGCGCCCTGCCAGGGGATTTGTTCCTGCTTTGCACCCTGTGCTGGCTGGTATTGGCTCCAGCAGACCCCCGTGACCCTGTGTTAGGATATAGCAGGTGTCTGACTGACTGTTTACTGGTGTTTATTCTAATGTGATGCAGTGTATTACTGAGCAAATAAACCCTTTAAGGTCCAGATAAGTACGGAACCAGTTTTAAATTTGTGTCGAACAAGTCCTTTCAACAATACAATATATACAATTATTTTTCTTTTCTTATTTCAAAAAGCAGTCTGTGCTGCCATGATCAGTACACAAGTATAGGAAATGGATAGATGTATGAATTTTTGTGACCGGGGAAAACAAAGAAGCGACTGAGCAGCTCTGGGTATCCTTTAAAACCATCAATAATGCCCTAAAGGAAAAGTGATTTCAACTTACCAGGCAAGCTGTCTTATTTTCCTTGGGGAGCTGCAATATGATCCACAGTGTAGCATCTGGAGAAATGCATTGCTTAAGAAGTTGAATTGTGTGCACAGGGGAATGTTAATGTAACAGCCACTGCAAAATTGAAAAGAAGTTAATATGGGGGAAATGGAATAATCCTGCTGTGCTTATTTCTGTTTTGTGCCCGAATTGATTTTCAGTAATCAAAAAAGAATATTTGCCTTTATTTGGAGTCCTAGCCAGAATGTTTTTTTTTAATCCATTTAATCTTTCCTGATCTCAGTGACTCGATGGACAATAAGTTATGTAGGTTTTTTTTGTCAATCATAATGTCTTTCAACTTTTAGATTTGCATTTCAACATTTCTATGATTATCTCATTATTCACTTTGGCTTCTGTTACCTTCATTTTTTCTGATCATCACTACCTTTTTTATTGAGTCTTTGTGATTAAATCATTTACTATATTATATATTAAAAGGAAAATCTGGATTTATGTTGTGCTAGCTGGAAATGATACACCAGAAAAGAACAGCATGGGGATAAGTTAAAACTAACAATAGATCAGTAACAGACATCAAAACACAGCTGAAAAATGATCACAATGTTTTCTTGAAATGTACGTCTCTGTGCAGTTGATGCCAGGCGGTTAGGGGGCTCCGAATGGTGCTGGCTGTGTAGATGCCACCTGCCACAGAGACACGGACACCCATAACACTCACTCTAATTGGACACTGCCTGCATATTGTGTGCTTGGGAACACCAGTAACCCATCACACATCTTTTTGCCATAAAATGTTGAAAGAAGACCAATAATTCAGCTAAACACTAATTACACACGTTTGCATCCACGTTCAAAGCTTAATTAACTTAAATTGCTGCAGGAAATCTGTAAGTTGTTAACCTATTACTTGTTCCCCGAAAAAAGCCTTTTTACAGAACTCTGAAAATTACATTATTTTTCAGTTTATGGTAACCTAGACTGTTTGTTTAACCTCTGCCAGTTTACCACTTACCTTTGTACCATTTCAGGTTTTTCTCTGTACTTGAACTACTAAAATTACAAAAATGGGGGAAAATGTAGGTGTTCTAAAACCTTTGACCAGTAGTGTATATATGTGTAATACCAGTCCAGTACAGGCCACATGCATGTTCACAATCAATTTAAAGTCATCAATGTACCTTAGATACAAAGCTTTACAAAAAAAAAAAAAACAGTGCGCCAAGGTCAACCAGGCCAACAATCACAACAAAACACATAATATTTACGATATGTGATTTGGCAAAATTTCTTGTTGTTTGCCTGCCACTTGAAGTACAAATACAAATGATCATTCCTTCTTCCACATTTTACAGAAAGAAGGGGAGTGATGTTTAGCAAGTGTCTTTGAAAACACACTAAGTGCTTGGTGGTGCCTGCCCACCGTATTAGAGCTGGAAGCAATGGTCTTAGGCACTGTAGCAGGGCATCAGATTTGCTCAGGATATGACGTTCAGGTTCAACTTTATGTTTATTGTCCAGTCCCTGTTCTTGTAATCTTCATAAACACCAGACAAGTATTTTACAAGTAATTCAAGATACAAACCTATCAATTTTTAACTCTCTGTTGGCTATAAGCAGACAGAG
Source organism: Erpetoichthys calabaricus (assembly GCF_900747795.2). Classification (NCBI taxonomy): domain Eukaryota; kingdom Metazoa; phylum Chordata; class Cladistia; order Polypteriformes; family Polypteridae; genus Erpetoichthys; species Erpetoichthys calabaricus. The sequence goes on from NC_041407.2 coordinate 13,667,336, forward strand.
AGGCCCTCACCTTTAAAACAGGTGTACTTGCTCTTTAGGTGACTAGCATGATCTGTCTGTGCTACTGGATGAACAACCCCTGCCACTAGTAACCTTGTCTTTTTATTATGTGTTGTGTCCAACATCCTGACTGCTAAAATATTATATCTTATGCTTTGATTCTTATAATAAGATATGCCCAGGTCAAAACACAATTAGACCACAGCAATGTATTGATTATTCATTAGTCTTAATCTTGCACTTCTATTGCAACTCGGTTAATCAATAATTCAAAGCTATTACTATAAGATGTCATTTTGAAGACTAACAGGAACTCTGTTGAAAGGGATAATTTCAGATTACAGTACCACAGTTATTTTTGAATCTGTGATATGAATAAAAGTAATCATTTACTATAAACTGGATAGGACTCAAGTAAAGAATCTATTAATCTTGCATAATATATTTTGAACTACATATGTTGCCACTGATTCTGATATTTTTAGCCTCAGAACACCTACTTAATACCAACAAGAAGAACAATATTTTAATGAAGACTAGGGGGCTTTGCCCCCTGCTCGCTTTGCTCACCAACCCCCCGGGCCGGCGCTACACGCTAGCCTCTTTGCGGTTCAGCCGCTCGCATATGGGGATGCGGATGTACAATTTAAACAGATTGTTTTTTTCATGGGAATTGTTACATATACATAATAGAACTAACTATTTTACATTACAGCGAGTAATTAACCATAGTAAAAATAGTAAAACGTAATAATTTGAAAGTAAATTATATTTCATTTTGCATTAGAGTTATTTGTTGCATTATACGATTTCGTTCTGTTTGGATTTGAAATTAATAAGCAAATACTTTTTAAACTTACACTTTGACTGTAAAACTTCAATAAAAACAATTTTTTTAATTAACTTTTTTGTCAATATCGCATTGAATTTTGATTCTGTGTTTGGAGTTACATCGTGACAACGCAAAGTATAACTGCCCGTGATTGAATTTTGTTTCTTTCTCTCTAGAAAATAAACTGACTTTTTCGAATGTTTGTCTCTTTGATTTGTTAATTGTCTTTGCAAAATCCATTTTAATGGGAAACTGTAAATGTTTTAATATGAATGGCATATCAAGATCTCCTTTGGTGTCTAATGTTATCCGGGAGAAATGTACTATATTATCTTTCTTGGATACATCCTTCTTTCAACAGTAATTCGGGCGGAAGAAGATCGGACAGTGTTAACGGTTGTAAATATTCTTCATGATAGTGTAAGTTGATGTTTTCATGTTCCGCACGATCACCACCAACTGTTTCAGCGAAGTCTATTGATATGCATTTAACCAATCTGCCGTGTAACCAATCGACAATTTTCGCATTAAATCGTTAGACTTCATCGTTTCTCGGTGCTAGGATTGCCTGTGTACTCATTTCTTCTGTTGATAACTCTTTGGGATGAAATTCTTCATTAAGATTTGGACATAGTAAGTCTTCTTTTATTGGGAACTTAAAGTGAGGAAAACATAAAAATTTATAAGAGCTAAGAGAGCAGGAGGCGTGTCTGTCAAAAGCATTCACACGAATGAGAGGACCGTGGCCGTGGTTGTATATGGTTAAAAGGCGGGCAGGACATGAAAAAAATCTCATGGCCAAAGTCTTGTCTCAGGATTTCCTTTTATAATAGAGAGATTTTAATTGTGCAATTTCTTGTTCAGGCAGAGGCAATTTGTGAGCAGTGTTGGCTGGCACAAATATAGCTGCAGGAAACCCTTAGCAATTTAGAAACAACCATCCTATTGTAAACAGAAATTGAGGGGTTGGGGGATTGGGTATAAGAACTCTCAAAATAAAGCAGGCAATCCTGAAAGCTTACATTCGGATTAAAGTACGGGGTATAAGAACTCTCAAAATAAAGCAGGCAATCCTGAAAGCTTACATTCGGATTAAAGTACGGAACCTATCACATGGTAAGTGAGAAGCTGAACCTGAAACCTCCGGGGGAAGGTCCAAGTCTCATTGCTAAGTCACCAAATAACATACAAAATTTTACCAAAACTAACTGTACAATTGTGAGAGTGCAGTAATTCTCGTGGAGTCATTAATATATGCAGCTCTTTTGATATGGCGTCAACAAAAAATTTTTTACTAACTTCTTTATTTAAGTAATGTATATTGAATGAACATATATGCAATTAGCCTAAATTAACAGGGAAAAACTGTCTTTTGGAAATTCAACACCACTAAACACAACCAAAAAAGAAGACAAAAAGACATACTCTTAGACAAATGCTGTAATTTAGTGAGACAATGACATTTTTATCCAAATAAGTTGAGAACAAAATGCTGTACATGCCCGATGTCTTTGACGAGATCACACATGTCGAAGGTGTCCTCCCATCAGCCCCCGCGCACTCCTGCTCCCTAGCGGAAATTCTAGTCCCCGCATTGGCACAAGTTTTTGGGTTGCCCCCTCCCATTATAATCCCACTCCCTGATACGACATATGGTCTGAGTTTTTAGGTTTTTTTGCATGATTGGCAAATAAACAAACATATATCCAAACAGCTTATGATTTTATTTATATAGATTAACAATTATAATGTGTTGCTAACATAAATGCATGTTATATTACTACTTACAGACATGCTCTGGTAAGGGAACACAGAGGAACACAAGGTGCAGCTGCTACCTAAGGGCTAAGTAGTTCAGGGTCTCATATTTAAACCCTGGTAGAGTAAACGTGGTCTTCTCATATTGCAGAACTATCCAAAGACATGCTATCAGTCTGGCTGGCAACTTTAAACTGGCCAAGTGTGAGTGCGTGAGTATGCCCTACAATAGACTGCTGCTCTGTATAAGGTTAGTCCCTGCTTCCCTCCAGATGAATTGGCTCTCACCCAACACTCCAGGACTTTTAATTGGATTAAGTGGGTTACAAAATGAATGGACAGAAGAAACACTTGAAGATATGTTTAAAAGTATTTAAAACACTGAGCAAGATGGGCAACTCAAAGAAAAACAACATTAATACCAAACATAAGGTTAAAGTTATGACATTTCTAAGTATTCTTTGGAAAAAACAAGTAGTTTCAGCTGGAAAGATTTTAAACCAGATAATCAGACTTAGCTGACTTAAAATTAAATTAAGCAGCACGTAGCAGTCAAAATGACACTAGTGTAGTTATGCAAGACAAAGAGCTTGCCTTTAGAAACTAATGGTGCTCTCATTTAGTTGTAGTGCTTTTGATCCGTGACTAGGAAAAATATTACCATAAAAGGAGTAACAGCTCATATCCTGCATTCTCTATGCAATTCAGAACCATTCTTGGTCAGTGTTAACTGTTGGCCTCAGTAAATACTATCATGTACCCCATCATGACCATGAATTGGTTATTTTTTATTTTTATATTATATATATATACAGTGCATCCGGAAAGTATTCGCAGCACATCACTTTTTCCACATTTTCTTATGTTACAGCCTTATTCCAAAATGGATTAAATTCATTTTTTCCCTCAGAATTCTACACACAACACCCCATAATGACGTGAAAAAAGTTTACTTGAGGTTTTTGCAAATTTATTAAAAATAAAAGAATTGAGAAATCCCATGTACATAAGTATTCACAGCCTTTGCTCAATACTTTGTCGATGCACCTTTGGCAGCAATTACAGCCTCAAGTTTTTTTTAATATGATGCCACAAGCTTGGCACACCTATCCTTGGCCAGTTTTGCCCATTCCTCTTTGTAGCACCTCTCAAGTTCCATCAGGTTGGATGGGAAGCATCAGTGCACAGCCATTTTAAGATCTCTCCAGAGATGTTCAATCGAATTCAAGTCTGGGCTCTGGCTGGGCCACTCAAGGACATTCACAGAGTTGTCCTGAAGCCACTCCTTTGATATCTTGGCTGTGTGCTTAGGGTCGTTGTCCTGCTGAAAGATGAACCGTCAACCCCAGTCTGAGGTCAAGAGCGCTCTGGAGCAGGTTTTCATCCAGGATGTCTCTGTACATTGCTGCAGTCATCTTTCCCTTTATCCTGACTAGTCTCCCAGTCCTTTCCGCTGAAAAACATCCCCACAGCATGATGCTGCCACCACCATGCTTCACTGTAGGGATGGTATTGGCCTGGTGATGAGCGGTGCCTGGTTTCCTCCAAACGTGACGCCTGGCATTCACACCAAAGAGCTCAATCTTTGTCTCATCAGACCATTTTCTTTCTCATGGTCTGAGAGTCCTTCAGGTGCCTTTTGTCAAACTCCAGATGGGCTGCCATGTGCCTTTTACTAAGGAGTGGCTTCCGTCTGGCCACTCTACCATACAGGCCTGATTGGTGGATTGCTGCAGAGGGTTGTCTTTCTGGAAGGTTCTCCACTCTCCACAGAGGACCTCTGGAGCTCTGACAGAGTGACCATTGGGTTCTTGGTCACCTCCCTGACTAAGGCCCTTCTCACCCGATCGCTCAGTTTTGATGGCCGGCCAGCTCTAGGAAGAGTCCTGGTGGTTTTGAACTTCTTCCACTTATGGATGATGGAGGCCACTGTGCTCATTGGGACCTTCAAAGCAGCAGAAATTTTTCTGTAACCTTCCCCAGATTTGTGCCTCGAGACAATCCTGTCTCAGAGGTCTACAGACAATTCCTTTGACTTCATGCTTGGTTTGTGCTCTGACATGAACTGTCAACTGTGGGACCTTCTATAGACAGGTGTGTGCCTTTCCAAATCATGTCCAGTCAACTGAATTTACCACAGGTGGACTCCAAATAAGCTGCAGAAACATCTCAAGGATGATCAGGGGAAATAGGATGCACCTGAGCTCAATTCTGAGCTTCATGGCAAAGGCTGTGAATACTTATGTACATGTGCTGTCTCAATTTTTTTATTTTTAATAAATTTGCAAAAATCTCGAGTAAGCTTTTTTTCACGTTGTCATTATGGGGTGTTGTGTGTAGAATTTTGAGGAAATAAAATGAATTTAATCCATTTTGGAATAAGGCTGTAACATAACAAAATGTGGAAAAAGTGATGTGCTGTGAATACTTTCTGGATGCACTGTATATGTATATATATATATATATATATATATATATATATATATATATATATATATATATATATATATATTATCAATATGATAAGTGGGCAAGTCACTTGGTTAGGGTCTGCGGGCATTCACGATTCAGGTGTTAAATTATCAATATTCAATATAACTTCCAGCCCAAAAATGTGACACTGTGTGTGCCCATGCAGGTGGCTTTGTATATCTCCTAAAGTGCATAAGCATCTACTGTACAATTACTCTCTATATATGAATACAGTATATATACTCTATATATAAACATACTGTATGAATATTTCAGAGATAGAGAAGAACAGGTGGAAAAATTCTCAACAAATTTTACTTTTACAGTGCAATACAACGATATAGAGAAGACACTGTGTAGTGACATACACAACTTGACCAAAGGCAGGTTAAGTGGCCCAGCAGTGGTGGCAACTGCTTTATACTGTGTGGTTTCCAATCCATCACCTTAAGTGCTTTATTGTACTGTATTTCCCATGTAAGCATAAAAAGCAGCCCCCATTTAATTTAAACACAATCTTCTTATATAATTATTGCCATTCAAGATCACCAAAAGTGACCTTGTGTTTGCTAACCCAATATGTAAATAAAATGATTCATAAGTAACTCAAATTGCAAATGCTATCATTAACCTAGAAACTTCAACTTACTTGATGTTCAGCCACATAAGAGACAGCAGAGACTTCAACAATGTGTCACCACTTTGAGAGATTTCTGGTCAGACGCTGTGGTCTGTGGTGGCATAGTGGCACAGTGGTTTGCATTGCTTTTCACAGTTATTTGGTTCCATTCTTGTCCCGGACTCTGCAAGAACGGATGGCTGAATGGATGCTGCACTTTGTGGGTCAACTACCTGGCACTTCGTTCCTCTCATTTTAGTATTACTGCTTCACAGGAAATTTTATTTCAGTTACAATGTCTTTTGTTCGTTCTTTAACTGTACCCTGCTTGGCAGCTTTCACTGCTTTCACAGTGTTTAACGATATGGTAAACCTTAAAAAGCTTGTCCATAAAGGGTAATCTATGTATTCCAAAATGTTGGGTACATTAAGGAAAAACCATACAATGAACAGAAAGAAAGCCCCAGATTACACTAAGAAATATTTTGATTTCACTTAAGGCATAAGACCAGGTTACTTTACAAATGGTACAACAAAACAAAAACCGTTTCCCAGGAAATGCAAATTATGAATACTTTTCTGTGTTTTAGTTGGTTGGATAACCTCTAGGGGTTACACTGTAAAGCAGCTTTGAAGAGACTTATTATTCATCACACGTCAAATGAAGACTGAACCGTTACTACTTTAGTAAATTACAGTAAGACTTGCGCATTTTATTAGAAAACTGTGTCAGATCTAGTCAAATGTGAACCACTATATTACTATCCACCAGGAATTAAAATGTATTTTAATTTCAGTGTGCAGGTGAAAATGAAACATGGTATGATATATTTTTAAAGTTAACACAAATTTCTTTGATAAACACTGTGAGAAGGGCAGCTAAACAGTGTTAATGGTAGCGGCTTACTATAAACAAATAAGTTCATCAACCGCATCTATGCACAAAAGAAACAAAACAAGCACTCCAAAGGTTGTATAAATTTAAACAGCATTTACACAGTGACTTTATTGCTGGTGCAGGGTAAAGCAGTAACAATTATGCGGTCTGGTCGACAAAGTGTCTACATCAAAAGTGCTTCTCTTGCTTTTGTTATTAATAATGCAGAAATCTATAAATTAAATGAATAATGCAAAACACTCCAAAATCTCTCATCTTATTACTGCTTGCCTAGAACTTACTATTGAAAATAATGCTCTCATTTGTTTTCCATTTTTGGGTGTGTTTAATAACATTTATCGTTCTACTTTATGCATACACCATTCGGTCCATTAAACCATTAACACAGCTACTAATCCCAGTTCAGGGGAGAGGCGAATGAAGCCTATGCTGACAGATGAGCATCAAACCAGAATGGGACACCAGTCCATCACAGGGTACATTCACCTAACATGCATCTCTTTGACATGTGGGAGGAAGACTGAGTACTCAGGCAAAAACACATACGCAGACACCGCATGAATATGCAGACACCAGACAGACAGAGTGCTCAGGCCTGCCTTCAGACCTGGGGCTCAATACACAGTATGATGCAGCACTAACCACTGTGTCATCATACTGCCCATATATGCATTTACTGCATTGGTATTTACAGTCAGAATGCTTTTCCTTGTGTTTACATTATTAAATGTCACATTAACACCTCCTGTTTCCTTCTACATCCCAAAGATACAGATGTCAGTTGGGCTGGTATGAGCAAGTGTGACTGTGAGCACTCTGACATACTGGTGTTCCATTCCAGGGGTGGAGTCTACTGTGAGCCAAATGCAACCATCACAGACCCCAGCTTCCTGACAGACTGCAATGGAAACAGTGAGTTGATTAAATGGATAGATAAACAGATATTAGCACTTTTAAACTGAATCAACTGTTTTAATCAAGGTTTCTTTAACACATTTCAAGCACAATCTGCAGAAAATGTTTGATTCAAAACACTTTTTTTCATTATCAACTTCTTAGGCAGAACAACGGTGATGTATAGGTGTGCGCAAAATAGGGCAGTTGTAAACATTAACTTACCATTTATTAAAAAAAGTAAAATCTAATGTAAAATTTACTTCTGTTCAATGAAGAAGTTGGAGCAAAACTAAGCAAGGTTCTTTTGTTCTAAAGTAAAGCAGCTGTATGCATGCCTATTTATGGCATTTATGATCCCTTTATCCTGTTGTGGATTATAACTAACAAATCCATATATTTTCCATTAATTTTGCTAGATTTCCTAAATAGTACAGTAGCTGATAGGATCTTTTTTTATACTCCATAAGGTGATACTTCACTTCAGTTCAACCCAAATCTCTAAAAGGTCCCCTGTGTCAAAAAATGTATTACGTTGGATTCTGTAATCATGATTTTACTTGTGATATACCACATTGGCCAGTGTTTGAGATGGTTTTCTCCTGTTTTTGTTCATGAATCTGTGATTTGTAAGTTTAAAAAAAAAAAAAAGTTAACTTTTCTCAGAGAGTGTTAATGTTAAATGTTTAAAAAATGATATAGTGTATGAAGATGGTGACATGCTGTTCTGTAGCACAGTGGTTATTGCTGCCATATAACAGCTTCAATTCAAATTGAGTGCCTGTTCATTTACTGTTTGGTGTATCCATGTTCTCGCATATCCCCAAGAAACATGTGCTAAGTTTACTGGTGACTCTAACTGGTCTCAGTATGAATGAGGCTGGGTGTCTGTCCAAGGAAGCACACTGTCTAGGGTTGGCCCCTGCTTTGCACCTGAACATACTGGAATTAAGATCCTTAACTAGTTTAAGCATTGTTTAGAAAGGTAACCTATGATGATGATACTTACAATGATGAGACTACCAACATGCAAGTTAAGTGATTCTTCTTCCAAGAAAGAAAAAGAAAATAAAACACTTCCCATCAGCATCACGTTATAAGATTGCTATTGCACATTTGCTCACTTGTGGGAACTTTTTTACTTGATACCACACTCAGAAGTAAATGTCAAAGATTAAAACAAAATGAAAACACAAAACAATAATAAAAAGCCCGCAAGATAACGGTGTGAATTCGAAATTCAAAGACTACAGCAATCGCGAACGACAATACTGCGCCCCTCCCTCCAAACAGAAGCACAATATTACAGTCGGCGTAGTAGACAAAGTCAGCTCCTGGGGTTTAGAAAGATGTTGCTTCATAATAATAACTCCTGCTGAAGCTCTCCATTATTGGGCTCGCAAGCTGCGTATCTAAAGCTTAGTCCACACAGTCCGTTACCTCGTAGATTTCGTTTCTTTCCACTCCACACTCTATTTTACTATTGTCCCCCAAAGCTGTCTGCACCCTGCACTACTGCATCGTCCCAATGGTGTCTGATAACGTAAGCCTGCTGAACTAATCCTCACAGCCTGTGTCTTAACTGAAGCATCTTGTACCATCCTGTAACGAGTCCCACGCCTTCTTAGGGGTCAACAGAAAGCAATGACACCTCCAATAAAGGACCATAAACGCGTGAAGCAGCTGCGTGTCAAGTGTACGGGTGGCGACGGCAAGCAAGGCAGGTCCTGGGCAGCAGGTGGGGGTGACACAAAATTAGGACAAAGATTCAAAAAGCCTCCGATAAACGTTCAAAGATAAATTTCAGGCAACTCTGTTTGAATGCAAATTAGTAAAATTGATGTCTGTCCCACGTGGAAGTACGTGTGACGCGGACGGGATAGTGGTACTGACCGTAATCGTCGTCTTCCAAATCTGTCATGTTTATGAGGGGCGCGACTCTTCCCGTGTGTGCAGCGTGCAGGCTCGGACAGCTCTGGGGCGCGCTCTCTCTCTCTCTCCCTTCAAACGAAGCATCACCTTCAATCGCCCCGCCTCTTCGGTGACGACACTCTCAGCATCCTACTGAGCGCGAGGACAGCTGAGGCCGCGTTTTCGCCTTAGCGCGTTCAACCCTGGCGCGGGCCGTCTGCTCTGCTGCACTAGTCGGGGCTGTGGCTGCGCAGCTGGAGACGTTTTCTGCTAATCTTGATCTGCACGAGTGTCATCTTTAGACTAGTTTTCAAAATGATACTCGATGCTCTATTATAAATACTGTATTCATTTTCAAAGCCCAATTAAGGGTTGCGGGACACTGGAGCCTATCCTGTTAGCATCACAGGCAAATCAGGAGCCAAGCCTGGTTGTGGTGCTGGTTCATGGATGAACTTAATGTACAGGCAAGCAATTAGCCATTTGGGGCCTAGATAGTATGGGAGGAAAACTGATGCATACACTAAGAGAACATGCAAAGTCCACACACACAGCCCAAACATGACTGCCACTGTTACACAACCTCTCTTTCATACTGGCATTTATTAAAAAAAATAATAATAAATAAGTTGCCAATCAATCAAAACCTTGCAGATAAGGAACATCCATGGGTTTAGTCACCAATGCTTTTCTGCTAGAGATTTTTAAATTAAAAAAAACTAGGGGGCATTGCCCCCTGCTCGCTTCACTCGTCAACCCCCCAGCCTGCGCTACGCACCAGCCACTTTGCGTCTCCGCCGATTTCATTTTCACCAAACAACAAATCTTTTAATTCTCGCAGGTATGCCTCTTCATTGGGGAGAAACACTACTTTTCTCGGATGGCAACACGAATTACATGATCTACAAGTCTCCAACTTAAAGTTTAAATCCAAACAATATCTACATACTTCTGTCATATCACCTATGTACATATGTTTGATCTTTTTGCTGTTCCGTTATTTCACCAAGTAAAAATTTCCGTTTGTTTGTACTAATGTGATCTTTACTATCATTTTTTTGAGACTTTCGAATTTTAGTACTTTCATATTCCCTAGCCTGCTCTGCATGTGTATCGTGCCAGCGTTTTTGAATTCTTTACGATGTTCTACTTTGTCATCTACTCTTTGTCTTTTACTTCCTGCCCTGGGCATGGTTAAATCTCTTGGCTCAAAGTCTCATCTCGCGGGACTTAAAAGTATCTCTCTGAAAAAGTCACATCTCGTCCCAGGATTGAGAGATATAGGCAGCACAATGTATTCGAGATATCTCAAAAAAGAATGAACTTTCCTGACAAATTTTCTCGAAGAATATGTCAACAAAAACTGGTCCCCTGGGAGAGGAGTTGTTTCATGTGGACAGACAGACTGCTGCGGCGATCGCAGTAGGGGCTTTTCACATTACATAGGAATGCAGTTATTATTGGACAGTGGTGCTTCTTTATGGCTTCATAGGTTTGTGTTACAAAATCCCACTCCATGTCATTGTTGTTGTACAGTTTGCTCATCACGTCAGTATCTTGGTAGGCTTTCCTTCCACATTCACTAACACTTATAGGTTTGGTTAACTGGAAGGCCAAATTGAAACATGCGTGTGAATGAACTGGCAAACTGTCCATGGCTGTTTCCTGTTACACCCTATTCCCTGTAACTGAGGTAAGCAGGCTGGAGAATTTTATATTGTCCTAATATACTGTTGACAAGGTAACACATTGGTTAGCACTCCTGCCTCTCAGCTCTACAGCTCTGAATTCAAATCTTGGTCCAGTAATGTTCTGTGCAGAGTTTGCAAGTTCTTACCATACTGCATGGGATTTCCTCTCACATCCCAAATACACTCGTGTTATGTTATTTGGCGACTATAAACTGGTGATGTGTCAACAAGAGTGCACCGCATGAGGCTGGGTTGGTTTCTGCCTTGCACCTGATGCTGCTGAGATATGGCTTGGCTCTCCACTCTCCTGCTGTAGATGATTTTTTAGTGTTAGCCCCTGCACTGATCCTGCTTGCTGTTATATTGTAACCAATCCTGAGTTTGCCCTTAATGCCTGCTGTGGCTAAGCTAAGCACAACCTCTCTCGACCTTACAACACCACTGCAAACAGAGACACAGAGAGCCTACAATGGTTGGGATATTTATCAGGACACAAATAGCCAAGAGTTCTTTAAAACCAACACAAACTATTTTTAAACTTTCATCCATTTTCAGCTGCCTCTCTCTCCTTCTGGTTTTCTTTATCTATTAACAAATGGAAAGGGAAGGTTTCCTATCATGTTTTCTGCATTAAGATAATCACATTTAGCTTTAATGAAAAGGACGCCGCTGTGTGCTCAAGTCAGAAGGCACCCTGGACGGTGCTCATACTTGTATCCAAGTAGTACAAGGTTATACATGGCGGCTACTTCCACAGTAATCCTCTACATTCCCTAAGTCATTCCAGTAGCCCTGGTACGAGGCAGAAAACAGCTCTGCACAAGGCGCCAGAATATTGCAGGGCCCACTTAGGCACACATCCACACTTGCACGGGATTAATCTAAATCATCAATTAACCCAAAAGAAATCCCACATAGGCACAGTGAGAATGTACAAGCTCCACCTGGAGAACAAGCTCAGCACAAACCACCCTTCACCTTAACAGGGTTCAGTTAATTACTCACCACCACTCAGTGACTCTGGAAACATCTTTTTCTCTGAACACTTTCAACAGTTTATCAGGTTTGACCCTCAATTGACATTTCTTACGTTAACAGAAAATTCTGTTCTGAATATGTGTGTGTGGGCGGGCTCTGGAATAGACCACTATCCAAGGTTGTTTCCTGCTTTGCACATATTACTACTGGTGTAAGCTTTAGACCCCCAATCTTGACCTAGATTAAGTGGATTTCAGAATAATTTGTGTTTCAAAAACTCTCCATTCACAGGGCAGTACTTTTTACTCTTAAGTGCCTGTTAATACGTTTTTACTTAGCTCCTGAATGGTAGTTGATTTTGATCAGTGGTTCTCAAAATGGTGTATGGAACACCGGTGGTTCATGGGCTAGCCTAGTCATCCCTTACTGATAAGGCCACATGAAACATCTCCAAGACACCGACCACAGAACACCCTGTCTGACTTTTTCTTGCAGATGTTGACATCTTTCATGTCTACATTACGTCTTCCCATTCCAATTGTATACCCTGAGCCAGCATGGTAGCTAACAGGGCAGCACCACAAGAATTAGGTTGTAAAATAGGAAGAGACTGAGGAGAAGTGCAAGTTTGACAAAGTTCTGTTCATGCAGTTTGTTTTTCTTTTTGTCATTCTTTGGGCACTATCAAAGGACAAAACAATAGAAACAATACAGGCACTTAAATTAAGAGGTGACTTTCCAATAAACAGTACTGTTCATTCTTACTAACTCACTATCAGACTTAATGCCAATAAAACTGAAGTGTTACTGGTAGGCCCAAACTCCCAACTTTCTAAGGCATCCAACATCTCTGTTTCTGTTGATGGCACACTTGTCAAACCTGCTCATGTTGTGTTTTGTTTGATTCATCACTTAACTTTGAGCTACACATTAGGTCTCTTTCCAAAATTCATCATCTCCGTCACATTGCCCATCTCCATCCATTTCTGCCCTTTAATGGTGCTCAAACTCTGGTTCTTTGTTCCATCAAGGATTAAATTCAAGTTTCTGCTTTTCACCTTCAAAGCCCTCCATAACCTTTGTCCCCCTCTACCTCACTCAGCTCCTTACACTCCTTGTCGCTCTCTCAGTCATCTCTTTACTGTCCCACGTACCAGACTCTCCACCTTGGGAGGCAGGCAACTAGCTCCTTCAGTGCTATGGCCCCTCAACTCTGGAACGCTTTTCCTCAGTCTCTCTGAGATTGCTCCTCTTTCTTCACCTTTAAATCTCAACTGAAAACTTTCCTCTTCTACAAACTTTTGTCTTCTGTGTAATTTTTTTTTATCTGTACGTGAAGCGACTTTGGGTTTGTGAAAGGCGCTCTAGAAATGCAACTTATTATTATTTCAGTTTGTGTGCAGACTCTTCATCTTTGCACACTTGGTTGTTAGAATAGTTTTTACATGAGTACATGTAGAAGAAAAAAAAAGTGATAATTATAATTGAGAAATTGTGGTAACGAGTGGCTGTTTGTCATGGGTGGTCCTTCATAATCTTTAACTTTGACCCAGTGGTCTTCAGTCCAAAACACTTTAAGAAACATTGATTTAGATGCTGATACACAAGTGAAGATATACATACAAAAAAAGAAAAAAGAGGTTTCCTTTAGATCAGGGGTGGGCAAATTCATTCCTGGAGGGCCGCAGTGGCTGCAGGTTTTTGTTCCAACCCAATTGCTTAATAAGAAGCACTTATTGCTCTAGAAACACTTCTGCTTCATTTTAGTTATCTCCCTCGTTAAGATTATGAACCCTTATTGCTTATTTAAGTCTTAAACAGCTGCATTCTTGGTTTTTAATTGCTCCTTATTAGCAATAAGATGCAAATAACAAAAGAAACCAGCAGTTATCCATTTTGCTTGTTACCCTTTACACCTGTGTGTATTTATCGTGCACTATTTAGTTTAATTAAATACTTGGAAGGAAAGAGGAGAGAAAAAAGTGAAGGATTGAGAATTTCCCATCCGTTTACACTTCAAAGTATTTGGATGAAAAAATCTAGGATATGAGAATGGCTTGACATAGCAGAGTTAAAGCACTAACAAGCCATGAAATGTGAATGAATTGTGAATTTCCCATTGGGATTAATAAAGTATCTATCTATCTGAAATGTAATTATTGGCAAGGACTATTTTCTAATTAAGCAACTCAGTTGGAACAAAAACCCGCAGCCACTGCGGCCCTCCAGGAATGAATTTGCCCACCCCTGCTTTAGATGACAGTTCAGTTATTGACATTTACACCTGATGTTTATTAAAAATATTTGTGATTAAAAAGATTTTTTTTTTATTATTATAGTTTGAGCAGGTGAAATCTTCATCCATTAATAAACCTGTTTAATGCAGTTTAAAGCAGTGCGGCCTGGAGTCTCCATCAGCAGCATTGACAAGGCAGTAACTAAACTATGATAAGGTGCTATTCTATTATTAAGCAAGCTCACCAACAAACCCAAACTTATTCACAAAGTCCAGTTAAAGTGACAAAAACGTCTTTGGGGTCTAGGAGTTAAAACATTGTACCAGCAAAAAAACATCCAAAAAAAAACCAAGAAATACAAGAAGAATATGTACATTTTACACAGACAGCGGCCATATAGAGCTTCAAACCCAGGACTCTGGGGCTGTGATGTTGCCAATCCTCAGAATATACCACTTTCTCACATACCTTTATTATTTGCAACATGCATGACAGCAATAAGACTAATCAAACATCCTTAGTAACAGGAAGAAAGCAGCCAATAAATAACTGAAAAGTTATAATGAAAACGTCCAGCAGCTGCGGCTCTCGAGGGTCCACTCCAAGTTAGAACTGTTCCAGCCCACTGTAGCGGTTATCAGTGGTGACCAAGTCGTTTTACTTCATGGTTGCCTGCTAAGCTAGAGGAATGTTCTCTTTAGTTCAGCAAACTATTGAGGTGGTGAAGCAAAGAAGCAATGAAAGGTGAGGGAGACTGAAATTCAGCCTGACATTATGACAAGGTGCGTCTTGCAATGGACAATTCAACAAATAACTCCTGCCATAGCCTGAGCAAAGCATTCAATGTGATATTGTTGCGATGTACGTATTGGCTAATTCATTCTTTACAGTATTCAATGCTATTTTTAAAAAGTCTTTGTATTTTTGGTATGTGTAAATATAAATTGATAACTAAATTACACAACCAACAAAATAAATTTGAAATGAGCTGAGTGTATAAGAATTTATAATGACTTAGTAATAGCTAACAAATAAGTTCTCCCTTTCTGTTTATGTTGATTGTAAGTTTAAGTTTACCATCAATTTCTTGTCAGTTAATTAAGAACTTTATTTTATGAGTGTCTTAAATGTATAACTCCATCTCAAGAACTCTGTAAGCATTTTTCTTTTTCTACTTCTTCACAATTGTTGAGCAAACCAAGATACTAATGGATTATAGGGTTACCAGTAACAGCACACTGCAATACACTTGATTTGAGCATTCCTAGTTTTCATCCTCTTTCTTTCTCTGTACGTTTACCATTCGTTTGCTCAGAGGTCGACGCGCTTGCCGCTTCCTCAGTAGCTCTTCTTTACTCCACCCTAGCGGCCCGCTGCTTCTCTTCTTTCGTCGGCATCTTTTCACGTTAAAACTGACTAAGTCAGTGTTTGGGTTGCAATTGCTTAGTACGTTTTTCTTAATTTTTCACTTAAGTCGGCACTTAAATCATTCTTGAGGCAGATTAAAGACTTAAAATATGAAGAGGTAGCAGAAGTGACAGCGAAGGTGTTAGGGATGAGAACGGCGCCTGTATGCATGTGCTACACAGCCGCCCTGCTGGCCACTGCTGAGAGTTGATTCTACAATAAAATAAAATAAAAAGAGGAATAACCTTGGAGGTCAATCATCACCCCGAGATCAGATAGCAGACGTCACATAGTACAAGTGTACCAAATTTCAGGTCAATAGGTCGGCTTGCGAGCTACAGGTGATTTAAAATCCTGGACAGACAAACAAATAGCCACCGTAGCGTATTATATATAAATATTATTGTCAAGTATATATAGTACAATGGATTTGGATGTGCTAATCTCTTTAATTAATATTGTTTTTAACAGTATGATGCTGCTGGAGTATGTGAATTTCCCCTTGGGGATTAATAAAGTATCTATCTATCTAATCAACACGAAACTGACATAAATGGATTTGTGGTAATGACGGCCTTTAAAGGAGCTTAAGACAGTTGCTTTCCCAAGCAGCATGGCTAACTACAGTGCAGTCATTTATAGGAACATGGAAAAAACTATGAATATTTCCTGTGGTGTGTACAGGTAGATAGTTTGAACCTTTATCAGCCATTTGAATACACCATTTGGAGAAAAATAGGGTTTGATACCATTAAACCACTATGAGTCTTATGGGTCATCTCATTTCAGCAGTCTGTTCTCCCCATCGTTGAGGCAACTGAATTTGGTGTTGGTGCAGAACTGAGGCAAATGTCCTTCTGCTGGCAACAAGTTAAATTGGCTGTGCTGACCAATAAGCATCAAGGAACGAATTTATTTTACAGTAGAGTTAAACGTGATGTCATTAGTTTGTCTTTCTTCTTCTGGCATTCCACAGTGTTTCCTCAGCATGTTTGGTTTGTAAATAGTGTATTAATTTGAAATACTTCCTTGTTTGAGTAACAGAGGCTTATTGCACATAATGTTTCAGTGTATTACACTTTCAGATGGATTCTGGTAACAGTACAGTACTCTGAAATATATGATCACAAAGCTAAGAGCTGGCACTGCAGTTGTAATTCAAATACTACATTGCAACATTGTTTTGTTTGGTAAAAGGCTCCCCCTAGTGTTCAACCTCCTGAGCACACCGATGCACCATATTGTATCCATTCATTGATTTTCTAAATCCACTTCTTCCTGTATAGGCATGCTTGTATCTGGAGGTTATGTTAGCAGCATCGGGGCCAGGTTTATATAAATTTGACATGCCCAGTTATTTTCAGTTGTGTAAATTGAAATGATCTGGCCAGCCCACCAACTTCAGTCGACAAGTCTGACATCCCCAATGACGGGTTACGGTGGTAAATATCAGACAAATGCTTAACTGTATTACATAGAAATATGTTGTTAGTTGAAAGAACAAAAGCACATAAAGTTGTATTACTAATATTACTGTATATTACTCATATGTACTACCATGTATATCCAGCAGACACAACAGCCTTGATGCCAACACATTTTAGAGCAACCCAAATATTCACAGATATCACATGGCTACAGTGACAAGAAAAATACAATACAATACAATACAGTTTATTTTTGTATAGCCCAAAATCACACAGGAAGTGCCGCAATGGGCTTTAACAGGCCCTGCCTCTTGACAGCCCCCCAGCCTTGACTCTCTAAGAAGACAAGGAAAAACTCCCAAAAAAACCTAGTAGGGAAAAATGGAAGAAACCTTGGGAAAGGCAGTTCAGAGAAAGACCCCTTTCCAGGTAGATTGGGCGTGCAGTGGGTGTCAAAAGAAGGGGGTCAATACAATACAGTACAGTACACAGAACAATTTCTCAATATAGTAAGAAATAAAAAAAAATATATATATATAAATTTTTGAAGTACAGAGCAGAATTTAACAGTAGATGATATATCCCATAATAAGATTTGGATTTGTATAGAGTCCTGGAGACCTCATCCTTCAAGCTGCCTCCCCCATTTGGCCATTCCACAGCTGAAACAGTGCTGGGCCAGCCAATCCGATGAAAGGACCCCTCTCTCCCACGATTCCTGCGATCCTCCATCTGGGATGACTTTTCCTTAGGCAGGCAAAACAACTTGGCAGGTGGGCCGTGGCACCAAGTGCCACAATGTTCATAGATACCTCTTCAGCATTTAGCCCCATGAATGGTGTTCTGAAGTACCCAGTTTTTCATCATGTTACAGGGAGCTTGAGGCAAAAAAGTTAAAAAAAGAAAGAAAGTCCCTTCAGGTCACATGTGAAGTGTGAAGAATCAGAGATCAAAAAAAAGAAAGCCACAGAGGACTGTGCTACGAACAATCTTTTTGATGGCAACGAACCATTCAGTAGATTTTCTCCATGCTCTCGGCCATGCTTTGTTTTATCGTTAGTGTTTTTTTGTTGGACAGCAGAACAAAACGATGGATGTGTTCAATGTTCTCAAGGATGTCATTTCCATTCAGATGATAAATAGCTCTGGGATTTTCACCAAGTTATTCATAGCAAGAAATGACTGAGGTGCCCCTTGGCCAAATCAACTGTCTTAAAATGTGAAATATTTGGCACATGATATTTCATAAAATCAATCTTCAAGAGATCGTGTACATGTCTCATTTTTTAACATAAGTAACTTGATAAACTACAGAAGACATTTAGTTTCATCAAACTGAAGCTTGTTTGGAAATGGCAATGGCCCTAGTAGCAGGATAACATGCCAGCATGTGACAAGTGGGACAATAATCAGTGCTGCTGCCTCTTGGATCTAAAATCCTCGGTTTGTATCCTACACTTAGGTGTTGTCTATGTGAAGTTTACAGGTTTTCCATTTGACCGTATGAGGTGTTCACAGGGGACTCCAGCTTTCCTCCCACCTCCCAGTCCTAAATTGGCTCTGTATTGGTGTGCATATACAGTAAGTGGCCCCTGTGCTGGAGTGGTGTCCCATGCAGAGCTGGTTGCAGCCTTCCATTCCACGCTGCCAGTATAGGCTTCAGTATAAGCACAATCCTGAAATGGATTAGCTAACATTTGGATGGTGCACCATAACATCACAGGGCATACTCACTTCTATGGTGCCAACTTAGAATTTACAATTAAGTAAACCTGCACATGTCTGGAATTTGTAAACAGATTTGGACTACCAAAAGAAAAAAAAACAAAGTGGGAAAGCAGACAAACTCTACAGGGAAAGCAGCCTGGTCACAGTTCTGGAGCTGTAAGGCAGAAGCTCTAACAACTATGCTTTCTAAAAACAACTGTATCTACATATAAGCCACATCAGCGTCAAGCTAATCTCAACTAAAAATAGACCTTCCAGTTCTCAGACCATCACTGAAATCATTAATTTAGAGGGCTTCATGCAACACTCCTAATGCACAAAATCCGGGGTAAGTTTGCAAAGACCCACAAGGCTTTGCTACATTTACTCTCTGCTATACGTTTGAGTGGTCATATGCAGATGCATTTAACTCAATTATTTCTGTTCTCACTTCACATTTACAACCTGAAAAGTGTATTAACTATACATTGTTTATAAAACAATGTATAGTTAAAACATATTAAAAAAATAATTTGTTTCACTTATTATGCATTTTATTATTTAACAGTTTAAAGATGGCATGCAGCTGATGACACAACCACATGTCAAATGCAGGCACCAGGGTTAACAAATACAGGATGACTCACCCGAGTACTCAGGAATTCTTTTGTGGTGAAATGAACCATTTATTAAATATTAAAAGTTGCCTTGTAGGTCCAAAGGTTTACAATTTTGCTGCCTGTTAACCCGAGTGTCCATTTGGCTGCCTGGTTTCCATATCAAATTTAATTTTGAGTACAGGCCCTTTGAAGGTTGGTATTTATTTTATTTTCAAAGGAAGATAATTAGCTCATATGATAAGATCTGCAAATAATGAATGCAGTTTTTGTTTTTTCTGCTTTGATTTATTTACACTTTTATTTAGAATTTTTTTTTTATTCTTTTGTTTACATCTTTTCACCATTTATCGATTGTTGATGACATCGCTATCAGCATTGTTCAAACAGGCCATTGCATTGATGTCACTTCATCACAAGTACTGTCAGAGTGACTCGACTTTGTCTTGGGGACTTACTCCCGCCGTGCCCCATACTAGTCCCTGACAATGTCTTGCAAGCCAAATATGACTTCACAATACATAATCTAACATAAATTGCCAGCTGTACCCCTCTTTTCCACTGGCCTATCTCTGCATTGATAAACTTTAAACAACAAAAGACAAAGGAACCCACATGTTGTGAGAACTTTTGAAAGAAGACTTATTTTGGGGTGAATTTTTTTTTTTTTTTTTGGGAAACTAGGGAGCCTTCGCCCCCTGCTCGTTTCGCTCAACAACACCCTGGCCTGCGCTATGCACCAGCCACTTCGTGTCTCTGACGCTTGCGTATGTGGATTTCACTTTCACCAAATAACAAATCTTCTAATTCTCTCGGATACGCCTCTTCATTGGGAAGAAACACTACTTTTCCCTGATGGCAACGTGAATTAGACGATCTACAAGTTTCTGACTTAACATTTAAAGTCGAACAATATCTACATACTTCTATCATATCACCTATGTCCATATATTTGATCTCTTTTCGCTGTTCCGTTATTTCACCGAGTAATAATTTCCGTTTGTTTGCGTGCAGAAGGAACTCCAGGTCCAGCTCAGGGCGGCGAAGGAGCAGTACAGGAGAAAGCTGGAGCAGAAGTTGCAGAATAACAG
Source organism: Erpetoichthys calabaricus (assembly GCF_900747795.2). Taxonomy (NCBI): domain Eukaryota; kingdom Metazoa; phylum Chordata; class Cladistia; order Polypteriformes; family Polypteridae; genus Erpetoichthys; species Erpetoichthys calabaricus. Next base: position 13,687,875 of record NC_041407.2, read on the forward strand.
CATGAAGTAAGTGTGGGATGGGATGAAGATCATCACTGGTTGCAGCTCGAAGCGGGGTGCCACCATCGAGAGAGATGTGGAGAGAGCAAACCAGATGAACAACTTTTTTTTAACAGGTTTGACCACCCTAACCCATTCTCACTTCGGAGTACTGCACCCTCCATCCATCCTTCTGCTGATACCAGCATAGGAGAGAGTTTGCCCCAACCCACAATTACAGCAGCCCAGGAAAGCATAGAGCTGAGGAGACTTTGTGCCAGCAAAGCAGCGGGTCCAGATGGAGTATCGCCATGACTGCTGAAGGCCTGTGCATTGGAGCTGGGGAGTCTTCTACAGTGCATCTTCAACCTGAGCCTGGAACAGGGGAGAGTCCCGAGGCTTTGGAAAACATCGTGCATCACCCCAGTCCCAAAGGTATCACATCCTAGTGAGCAGAATGACTTCCGGCCTGTCGCTCAGACGTCGCATGTGATGAAAACCATGGAGCAGCTGCTGCTTCACCACCTGAGGCCACAGGTCCATCACACCCTCGACCCTCTGCAGTTCGCATACCAGGAGAAGGTGGGAGCGAAGGATGCCATCATCTACATGCTACACCGATCCCTCTCCCACTTGGACAGAGGCAGTGGTGCAGTAAGAATTATGTGTCTGGACTTCTCTAGCGCCTTCAGCACCATCCAACCTCTGCTACTTAGAGACAAGCTGACAGAGATGGGAGTAGTTTCATACCTGGTGGCATGGATCGTGGACTATCATAGACAGACCTCAGTATGTGCGTCTCAGGAACTGAAGGTCTGACATTGTGGTCAGCAACACAGGAGCGCCGCAGGGAACTGTACTTTCTCCGGTCCTGTTCAGCCTATATACATCGGATTTCCAATACAACTCGGAGTCCTGCCACGTGCAAAAGTTCACCGAAGACACTGCTATCGTGGGCTGCATCAGGAGTGGGCAGGAGGAGGAGTATAGGAACCTAATCAAGGACTTCGTTAAATGGTGCGACTCAAACCACCTACACCTAAACACCAGCAAAACCAAGGAGCTGGTGGTGGATTTTAGGAGGCCCAGGCCCCTCATGGACCCCGTGATCATCAGAGGTGACTGTGTGCAGAGGGTGCAGACCTATAAATACCTGGGAGTGCAGCTGGATGATAAACTGGACTGGACTGCCAATACTGATGCTCTGTGTAAGAAAGGACAGAGCCGACTATACTTCCTTAGAAGGCTTGCGTCCTTCAACATCTGCAATGAGATGCTGCAGAAGTTCTATCAGATGGTTGCAGCGAGCGCCCTCTTCTACGCGGTGGTGTGCTGGGGAGGCAGCATAAAGAAGAAGGACGCCTCACGTCTGGACAAACTGGTGAGGAAGGCAGGCTCTATTGTAGGCACAGAGCTGGACAGTTTGACATCCGTGGCAGAGCGATGGGCGCTGAGCAGACTCCTGTCAATCATGGAGAATCCACTGCATCCACTAAACAGTGTCATCTCCGGACAGAGGAGCAGCTTCAGCGATAGACTGCTGTCACCGTCCTGCTCCACTGACAGACTGAGGAGATCGTTCCTCCAACACACTATGCGACTCTTCAATTCCACCGGGGCGGGGGGGGGGGGGGTCAAACGTTAACATTATTCAAAGTTACTGTCTGTCTGTATACCTGCATTGTTATCACTCTTTAATATTTTCTTTATCAGTATGCTGCTGCTGGAGTATGTGAATTTCCCCTTGGGATTAATAAAGTATCTGTCTAATGTGATCTTTACTATCATTTTTTTGAGACTTTCAAATTTTCGTACTTTCATTATCTCTAACCTGCTCTGCATGTGTATCGTGCCAACGTGTTTGAATTCTTTACGACATTCTACTTTGTCATCTACTCTTTGTCTTTTATTTCCGGCCTCGGGCGTGGTTAAATCTCTTGGCACAAAGTCTCATCTCGCGGGATGTGAAAGTATCTCTCTGAAAAAGTCACATCTCGTCTCGTCCCAGACTAAAAAGGCTTGTCTCATCCCAGGATTTTTTAATATACCGTAATAGAGAGATTTGACCAGGAGATGGAGTTAAAAGGCGGAAGTTAATCACCATCAGAGAGCAAGCAGAGGTTTATTTCAATGAGAAAAGATGTAGATTAAAAACTGTCACTAAAACCTAAAGCAAAGTCTAAAAATTCAGTGGTCAAAAAGCAGGAACAAGGTCAAAACCAAAGCTAATAAGAATAGTTCATAACTAACAGAGCATCTGAAAAGTTACCAAGAGATTTATTTTAAAATTTATCCAAAATCTCAGATACTGAAAATGCTACATTGCTATCTTTAATAGTGATTACACTACATGTTTTGACACCAGCAATCATATAGCTATTAACTGCTATTGTCTTTATACACAACAAAACTGCAGCTATGATAAACACAATGCAGTGGCACCTGTAATTAAAAACTAATCTAAAACAGCAGAGAGATGTTGTCGCAGTCACAATGATAAAAATATCAGAAATACAAAATATCCGTGTGCAAGTTTGAGCAAAAACGAATTACAGCAGGAAAATAAGAATCACAACACTTTAATTGCTTAACATTTAATGCGTACTAATGGGCTCCTTTTATTCATTTATGTGTATACTGTAAAAGCATTTGTTATAAAAAAAAGTGGTCACTATGCTTTGCAGCCTCCCTAGAGATGCCTGCAAATCCCAAGCCCGGACAAAGGAGGAGGGCTGAGTGTGGGGTTACAGACCCCCCACCCCGTAAAAAAAAACAAAAAAAAAAACAATAATTCAAAATTGCTACAGATATGGAAACAAGGGCTTGAACAAAGATTGGTGGATGAAGTGATGACGGTCAGGTATCAGGAATTATAATGATCGATGCATTTGAAAACCGTAAGGAAGTCTCTGACCCAATATCAGATCTCCCGACGCCAAAGACCATCACACAAGTGGGGTGTCAGAATGTCCGCACACTTTACCAGACTGGCAAGCTAGCACAAGAGCTTGCCGAGGTGAAGTTGCTAACCTTGGAAACAGAACTGAAAGTGTACGGCCTAATGTGGACAGCAGAGGGGAAGGAGACCAGAGACTGATCTTTGTAGAAAGTCCACGTGGAAGCCTCATGTGCCAGTCAACAGTACAATGAGACCTGATGATGAAAAGAGTGTTGTGCCAAGGCAACCACCTGCAATAATTATAGGCGTCACTATTTAGAATTGCAAATCTAAGTTATACACCTATTTTAATTTATTGTGTGCTTCTGGGTCATACTGAATGGATATTTTAAATTTGTTTTCCTATTCTGTGTTTGCAGGTATTTTACTCAGTGTTGGTTTTATTTGCATTTTGTCTTCTTTTATTGCTCCTTCTTATTAATCTACTACTTGGTTTTATTGTTGTAAAATATTTTGGTCAACTTTCAGTTGTTTGAAATATGCTATAAAATAAAATTGACTTGACTGCTGTGGCAGCACATGTGTATCAGAACAGAACAGAAGAATATAGACAATATAAAACAGAATCTCCATAGATGAATAGTCAGTGTCTGGAAAAGTAATATCCTGAGAAAAGAAAACGTCCATCTCAATGTAATTTCAGCCTCCCCATTTACTACAGAGATGTAATTTAGGTTTGCATTATGAAAAGTCATTTAATCTAGAGAGCCTGATTATACATTTATTAGTTTATAACAGTACACTGTATGCTCCCACCTTTACTGGACATCTATAATAGTAGAAGGGAATTATGAAAACAGAGGACAGCAACAAAATAACTATAGGGTGGATCAAGCAGCGTTTGTTAATTCTGCTCTTTAGAGATCACTTTAGGTGCTAGCTGTTGTGTTATTCATTTTTATTTTATTCACATATAACCAGCAGGCAATGTAAGAAAACGGCATGGGGATACAGCATCAGGAAAGGGGTGCAACAGGACTGTATTCTCCCTTCATTTCTTTTTAACATGTATGCTGAACAATCATGAGAAAACTGGACCTTGATTAGGTGGAAATTGGCATGTTAGAAAGAAAAACAATCAGTGGCCATAACACCAACAATCTGCAATATGCTGATTATACCATACCATATAAATAATAAACACCTTGAACAGCTGATCAAGTAAGTTAGAAATAAGAATGTGACATTGGGTACGTACCTGAACATCAAAAACACAAAAATCCAACAATTTATTTTCCTGGGATTCAAACATCAGGCCTTGAGGTGAAATGACACATACCATTCGGTTGAAGTGCAATGATGAACAAAAACAACATCTGGAGAAGTCTTGCAAATAAATTCTGACTTGTCCACACCATCATATTCTCCGTTGCTATGTATGCCTGTCAAAGCTGGACTTTGAGAATGGCAGACAGATGAAAGACCAATGCATCTGAATTATGCTGCTGAAGAAAGCTGCTTTTCCTACATTGGACAGTGAAGGTAACAAACAGAGAAGTTCTAACTCACATCAAGAAAGTCATTACTCTGGAAGAAAAGATCAACAAGCCAAGACCAGTGGAACAAGGAGACCAGGATGACAACACACACACACTGAACTGACCCCATCAAAAGTAACACAAACAGGACTTTACAACACCTAAGGGATGCTGCTCAAGAGAGAGAAGTGTGGAGGAAGATGTCCAAAAAAGTCGCCAAAAGTCAAAACTGACTGAATAGATAATCAAATTAAATGCTCCTCAACATAAACTAAAATCCTCAATTAACCCTATTTTTCTATTTTACATTATTTAGACAATTAATGAAAAAGGTAAGGTTTGATTTTAACATTTGAAAGAGACCTACAACAGCATGTGTTGTACCAGTTTGTGTGTTCATAATCACTTGGCAGTTTTAGAATGTACATATGTATAACAATAAATCTTCACAAATAATAAAACTTGTAATTAAACCTATTTATTTTTGTGATATTGACCAAAATACTGACACAGAGGGTTCAGTATTTGTAAATTAAGAGAGTAAATGTATCCATAGTATTCCACACAATACCATCAGGGTGAATGACAGGTTCAGAGATGGATAAATGGATGGAATTAGTAGAGTTGGTTAAAGGATTTTGATTACAGGTAGGAAGTGGCTTCTGGTAAGAGACCTTTCAGGACAAAACTAGTAACTGGAACTGAAAACCAATGGTACAGTGCTTGGGACGCTACCAGCAGGCTTTAACGGAATAAACAGTTCACGGCTCAGCTTGAAATCTTGAGACCACACAAGTCATCATTTGTTTAAAGAAAAGGCACCACGGAAAACTATATCTGCACGTTTGAGACTTACTGACTCTCAATCATTTCTTGATTTTTTCTCTTTCCCTGGTTTTTAGGCTTTCATCACTAAAGGGTCAATGAATCCACTTTTCCATGACAGGAGTGTGGAGAGCCTATTGTGGAAACACAGAGTTCCCAGGAAGGAATGTACAAATTTTGAAGTGGATGGTAACCACAGTTGGGAAGATGCACTCAAACACCAGCGCTCATTCACAGAGGACCAATATAGAATTCAAACTAACCTGACCTGTGAGAAGCTTTTAGGCAGAGCAAATTGAGGAAATCTACACACAGGGCGGAGTGGTGGCTCTGAGGCTAACGATCTGCTCTGGTATCCCGAAATGTTGCCGGTTCGAATCCCCGTCACTGCCAAAAGAGATCCTACTCTGCTGGGCCCTTGAGCAAGACCCTTAACCTGTAATTGCTCCAGGGGCGCTGTACAATGGCTGACAAAGAAGCTCTGACCCCGAAGGGGTATGCGAAAACTAACAAATTTCTAATACAAGAAATTGTATAAGGTGAAATAAAGAACAAAATAAATAAATAAATAAAAAATAAATAAATAAATATTGTGGACACACTGATTCAGGAGCTGTGAGGGAAAACTGCTAAGAACTGCACTATTGTGCCATCCAAGTTGTGTGCTTAATGGTCATTTCATTACATCATTTGAATAATTAGTTCAAATTCCAGTAATAGTAAATTAAAATATCGACAGTGATATTGATGTTTGTTAACACATCATTTTCATTTAGCTTTTCCTGGTGGCAACTCAGTATGATGAGCTATCCTGAATTTCTTGCTCCCAGCAACTTTCTCCTAGTGATTTCCAAGATGCTACCAGGCCATGTGAAAAATATAATCCCTTCAGGGTGTCTTTGGTCTTCCAGTCGGACAGGCAAAATACATACCCAAACTACCTCAAGTGGCTGTCTCCTCTTCATCCGGAGAAGCGGTGTTTCTACAAGTTCTTCCTGCATTGCTGATCTTCTCACCCTACCTAACAGAGTGAGCCCAGGAATTTGACATAGAAACTGCATTTCATAATTAGACAATGATGTAGTTAAATGTCTAAATAAATTTGCCTTTGTAGATGTGTTGTTGGTGCATTTTAACAGAATATTGTGTTTAAAAATAAATGGGTGGTTAAAGCAGGGATGTCAAACTTAGCTCCTGGATTGCTGCAGGTTTTCATTCCTGCTACTTTCTCCTTTATTAACCAATTACTAATGATAATGTTGCTTTGATTTTAATTAAATTCAATTTTAATTATTTTGTTACTCCTTTAACAAGCAACTAAACAATAATGAGACACAAAAGTGATCCAAAAGGAAGACTAGGCTAACTTTGATTTCATTTACTCCTGTGCCTTTCATATAACATCTGTCTCAATAAAATACCTGAAAAAAAATGAAGTCTGAGAAATACTGATCTGCTGTGGTCCACAAAAAATATTTGGATGGAAACGTCACAAAAAAAGAAAATCACTTTTAGAAATGACTGGAGTGGCAGAATGAGAACACTAACAAGCCATGGAATTAAATGACGTGCTTCATTAACAGGTAAATAGGAATTTGGTTGGAGTAAAAATGGTGGCCCCCAGGGACTGTTGGAGATCCCTGAGTTAGTCAGTCGCCTGTTGGCTTGTTTTGTATCTCTTTGGTTACCATTTAAGAAAAAAAAAAAAAAAAACAAACAATTAAGCAAGGTAATCATAATTAAGGCTCGAGTAATATGTTACATTAGGAGTAATAACTCATTACTAATGTTGCTGGGACAAAAAACTGCAGCCACAGCAGCTCTCTAAGATTTGAGTTTGACACCCCTGGAGGCAGATAGATGCAGTCACATAAATAAAAATTTGATGGTTTTGGGGGGTCAGAGTGAGTGAAACTTTAAATACAAGTGTACCTTAGTTGCTACTCAATATTAATTTATAAGTCATCTGAGTTTATTGTGGGCTTCTTGCTGACCCTTAAAATGAACTGAATAACGCTGATTGTTCTCTTACAGAATTTTACAAATCACTAAATAAACTATTTAATCATAGAGTAATGCAGTTGTTTAGAAACTAAAGCGACCACTGTATCTGCACTTAAAGCAATGGTCTCAGTGTTATGCCTTTCAATAAGCACAGTACAATTTTTGTTTGCATATATAAAGAGAGTCACATAGTAACTAAAAAAAATAAAAAAAAGAGATTTGAATTTGCCATCCCAAGTGCTGAATAAACAGGGAGCATTTCCCTCTGTGGAAAATGAGACCACAGGAGATGAGGCAATAAAGGTCAGTCTGTCCTTGTGGGTAAAGGATTTGAATTGTAAAACACAAGGTGAAAACAAGAAAGAATACTGATCAGACAACAAAATCCAACACTAGAAAAAGCAATCTAAAAACATCAATATTAGTATTATACTAATTTATTATATTAATTTTATAGTGCCTGCTTGCGGTGTGTGCCTTCCCAAGGTGTACAATATGTATAGAGAGCACTGTGGAGTGTTTAGATTTATTTTTTTTCTGTTGTCACATCTTATATATAAATGTCTACATGTGGAAGTGTGTGCGTCTGTCTGTCCGGCGCAGAAGTGAGAGGATACACAAGCGAGGGCAGCACTTCAGCAAAGTGAAACCTCCGAAGAAAGACAGTCGCTTAGCGGCTAATACAGAAGTGAGGCGAGCACATCGGCAACATGAAACTTCCTAGGAGAGAGATGCCCAGAGTAGTTCCTTTCAATCACCTGACATCTTTACATTTCAATATTTTCTGATGATTTCAATAGTTTCTAGGACCCCAGGCTTTTTACAGCATGGGCTTACACGGCTAGTACAGAATAAGTAGTCTGTTCAGAGAAGCTCGATGCACAAAAGCAGGAATTGATCCAACAGCACTGTGAGTTTCAGTTCAAAGCATTTGACACTGAGCTACGTCCACTTAAAACAGCCTGAGGTTAAACATTAGATGCGTTATAAACAGTAAGACTAAACTGTCAAATCTCACCTCTTTCTAAGTAAAAGAATGAAAATCAAATAAAACTGTGAGTGACTTTGTGTGTGTTTGTGTATCTTAAGACAACAATGTGACTGAAAAAGTCCATTTTATAGGCAAAAATTGTCTGAGCTCCCACTCAATCGCTTACATTACAGTTTTTCACAATGGATTTGACACATTAGTCAGTCTCACAAATGTTAAAAGTATGTCACAAAAGAGGTAATGCATTTCTCAAAACGGCAGCACAGCTGTATATCAGGCATGAAAATACTCAAAACGCTCAGTAAATGCATCAAAATAAAGTCGATCAATTATTTGAACGCTCTCACCAAATGTTTAGGTTCTGTTCATCATTTACAAACACTTATGCCATACTTTATGTTAATCAAAACAATAATGGTGGGATTTAGATAAAAAATGACACATAAAAATACTTACTGTATATATTTACATTTAATGACCAAGTAAAAAAATATGTAAACAATACGGGGAAAAACATGAAAAAGCATATCATTATTCAGTACTAAAAAAAATCATCATATGCTATCCCAGACAATTGAAATTGTATGGAACGGAAATGTAACAGACAAAATAAAAAAAAAATCCTGTATTATACGGACAACTGTAAACAGTAAGTAAAACTGTAAAACAGCAAGAAAAGAACTATTCTCTTTTCTGCTTTAGGCCACATACATGGATCAACACCATACCTTATGTGTCGTCTCTCAAGGCCCCTGTGGGGTTGGAGGGGGACAATAAATCTTTTGACATGATGAATTTGCCCACGACAAGAATCAGGTGTCATGTCCACACAGCCAGCACTCACCACTTCCAGCAATAACATCTTGTCATGTGGCTGGTGCTCATACACCCCCTATCCCCATGCTGAAAAAAGACATAATTTGGGTTGGGGAAGGATGAATGCGGTGGCAGGAACATCATGCACATATTTGGATGGGTATCAAGCTAAAATCTTATGCGACTGGAGTGGTGAAATCGGACACCACAAAATCTAGCAGGTCTCGTCTGACCACTCACCACTCCCTCATTCTCAGAAATAATGGCATTGCCTAACCTATGCAAGAATAGCAGAAGCTGATCTGTATTGCAGAACCCAATGGCTAGGACACTGTGGAGTACACTCTATTCAGACATAGCAGTACACATGATGATATTGTGCTGTTCTGGCACATCCACTGTGGTCCTGTGCCCCGTGATGTTACTGCCATGTTACTAGACCTTGGCAAGATTCACGCTTGAAGCCAGTGTGGAGTTTAAAGATTTTGGGTTAAATGGTGACTTAAACTGACCCTGTGTTAAAGAGAGTGGCAGTGGGCGTGAATATGATTTCTTGTTACCCTAATAAGGTTAGGTTTTAACAGCCTTGTGCTAAGTGCTGCAGGATGTGGCATCAGCTCCTAATCACGCTGAAATGGACATGTGGGTTACAAGATCAATCAATGTATGGATTAAAACATGACGACATTTAGCAAGACAATGAGTCACACTGCTTTCTATGCAAATTCAATATTATATTAGATAGATAGATAGATAGATAGATAGATAGATAGATAGATAGATAGATAGATAGATAGATTTTATTAATCCCAAGGGGAAATTCACATACTCCAGCAGATATTGATAAAAAAACATTAAACAGTGATAAAAATGCATGTATACAGACAATAACTTTGTATAATGTTAACGTTTACCCCCCCGAGTGGAAATGAAGAGTCACATAGTGTGAGGGAGGAACGATCTCCTCAGTCTGTCAGTGGAGCAGGACAGTGACAGCAGTCTGTCGCTGAAGCTGCTCCTCTGTCTGGAGATGATACTGTTTAGTGGATGTGGTGGATTCTTCATGATTGACAGCAGCCTGCTCAGCACACATCGCTCTGCCACGGACGTCAAACTGTCCAGCTCTGTGCCTACAATAGAGCCTGCCTTCCTCACTAGTTTGTCCAGGCATGAGGCGTGCCTCTTCTTTATGCTGCCTCCCCAGCACACCACTGCGTAGAAGAGGGCACTCGCCACAACCGTCTGATAGAACATCTGCAGCATCTTCGTCTGATAGAACATCTGCAGCATCTTATTGCAGATGTTGAAGGACGCCAGCCTTCTAAGGAAGTTTATTCGGCTCTGTCCTCTCTTGCACAGAGCATCAGTATTGGCAGTCCAGTCCAGTTTATCATCCAGCTGCACTCCCAGGTATTTATAGGTTTGCACCCTCTGCACACAGTCACCTTTGATGATCATGGGGTCCATGAGGGGCCTGGTCCTCCAGATATCCACCACCAGCTCCTTGGTTTTGCTGGTGTTCAGTTGTATGTGGTTTGAGTTGCACCATTTAAAAAAGTCCTTGATTAAGTTCCTATTCTCCTCCTCCTGCCCACTCCTGATGAAGCCCATGATAGCAGTGTCGTCAGCGAACTTTTCCACATGGCAGGACTCCGAGTTGTATTGGAAGTCCGATGTATATAGGCTGAACAGGACCAGAGAAAGTACAGTCCCCTGTGGCACTCCTGTGTTGCTGACCACAATGTCAGACCTGCAGTTCCCGAGGCGCACATACTGAGGTCTGTCTGTAAGATAGTCCACGATCCATGCTACCAGGTATGAATCTACTCCCATCTCTGTCAGAGGTTGGATGGTGTTGAAGGCGCTAGAGAAGTCCAGACACATAATTCTTACAGCACCACTGCCTCTGTCCAAGTGGGAGAGGGATTGGTGTAGCATACAGATGATGGCATCCTCTGCTCTCACCTTCTCCTGGTATGTGAACTGCAGAGGGTCGAGGGTGTGGCGGACCTGTGGCCTCAGGTGGTGAAGCAGCAGCTGCTCCATGGCCTTCATCACATGTGACGCCAGAGCAACAGGCCGGAAGTCATTCAGCTCACTAGGATGTGATACCTTTGGGACTGGGGTGATGCAAGATGTTTTCCAAAGCCTCGGGACTCTCCCCTGTTCCAGACTCAGGTTGAAGATGCGCTGTAGAGGACTCCCCAGCTCCAACGCACAGGCCTTCAGTGATACTCCATCTGGACCCACTGCTTTGCTGGCACAAAGTCTACTCAGCTCTCTGCTTACCTGGGCTGCTGTAATTGTGGGTGGGGGGGAAACTCTCTCCTATGCTGGTATCAGCAGAAGGATGGGTGGAGGGTGCAGTACTCCGAGGTGAGAGTGGGTTAGGGTGGTCAAACCTGTTAAAGACATTGTTCATCTGGTTTGCTCTCTCCACGTCTCTCTTGATGGTGGCACCCTGCTTCGAGCTGCAGCCAGTGATGATCTTCATCCCATCCCACACTTTCTTCATGCTGTAATTCTGCAACTTCTGCTCCAGCTTTCTCCTGTACTGCTCCTTCGCCGCCCTGTGCTGGATGCGGAGTTCCTTCTGCACGCGCTTGAGCTCATGCTGATCACCGCCTTTAAAAGCCCTTTTCTTCTGGTTCAAAAGGCCCTTGATGTCACTCGTAATCCATGGCTTGTTGTTAGCATAGCAGCGTACTGTTCTTACTGGAACTACAATGTCCATACAGAAGTTGATGTAGTCAGTAGTGCAGTCAACAACCTCCTCAATGTTCTCACTATAAGATCCCTGTAGAATATCCCAGTCCGTAGTTCCAAAGCAGTCTCTCAGAGCCTGCTCTGCCTAAGGGGGCCACTTCCTGAATGAGCGTGTGGTTGTAGGTAGCTCCCTCACTCTTGGTTTGTACTGAGGCTGAAGCAGAACCAGGTTATGATCTGCTTTCCCAAGCGCAGGCAGCGGGGTGGCGCTGTATGCGTCTTTAATGTTTGCATACAGTAGGTCAATAGTCCTATTTCCCCGGGTGTTACAATCCACATACTGAGAGAAGGCAGGTAATGTTTTGTCCAGCATCACATGGTTAAAGTCTCCAGTGATTAGCACAAGCGCCTCAGGGTGCTGCATTTGCAGTTTAGCAAAAGCAGAATGAATGATGTCACCCGCTATCTCCACGTCTGCCCGAGGAGGGATATAAACAATAACGCGTCCAAACTCTCTGGGCAAGTAATAGGGACACAGAGTTACAGCCAACAGTTCGATGTCCCTGCAGCAAGTGGAGATTTTGACGTTTACATGTCCAGAGTTGCACCATCTTGTATTTACATAGAGAGCGAGTCTTCCTCCTTTCCGTAGGTTGAGTAGGCCAATTTTTTGAAGTTCAAGACAGGAGGAAGACAGCATTTCTTTCAAATAAGAGGTGATCATCAGTACCCAGTAAGTTATACACTTTTAAGCAACTAAATAATTTTTGTATTGCAGATAGCACTTTGAGTACTGAGAAAAGCGCTATATAAATGTAATGAATTATTATTATTATTATGGAATCGTTTCTTTTTTTAAACATGAGCACTAAGAAAAATCTGCTAAGTGAATTACAATAGCCTCTTGGTCATGCCATCTTAGTGGAAAGCCTGCCCCACATAGCTCTATATGATGTACATCATATAAAATCTACACCGAGGCCATGAAAATGTGAAATCAGCCAGGCAGCATTTATTAGCAGGAAAAGGAAGGTGCAGTGGTAGACAGCTTTGAAGTGGTTAATTTGACGCATTTTGCTCCTACACATGTTGGAACGTGAACTACTGTAGATGTCTCAATAAAATGTTCAAGGAACATAAAATGTGGAAACACTCAGTTCTAGACCATTAAAAATTGCACTGATCTTAAAATAATGTAACATGTGGGAAAGTACAGTACATTAGAAAGCGAACATACTATTGTGCTAATTAAACAGCATGTTTATTAACAAAAAGAAATGGCTTCAGATTTAAGGAATGATGTAACACAAAACCTGTGGCTTATGCTACTCTATCTGGACAGGACTGCAGGATTTGAAAATAAGACTTAGATGATAGATATGATACACACGTTCTTATTCAAGCATATATTTAGAACATCTAATAATAATAGAAAAGAAATCTAACCCTTAACAGAAGTAATCAAACTGGCACGTTGTTTGTAAGTGTATATTATGATGCTGACTTCTGCCTAACCTCCACCACCCCGCCGCTTTAATGCAGAATGCAGTATATATTTAATTAAAACATGAACTATTTAAAGTGCGTACTCCAGCGATCAGTTACCTTAGACTTTGAATTTGTATAAGGCTAAGCCACTCCCTTAAAATTAGGCGGTACAAAAAGCACATTTTGACGTCATCACCAATCACCTCCCTTACTCTAGTACGGAAACATAGCCCACTCCTGTGATTGGTCGATATCAGAGAGGTCACAGGTGACCACATGTGGAAGAATTCTTCACAAACGCAGGTGAGCAATGCCGCAATAATTTAAATAGTTACACGAGTGGTCTTTACGTTTCGAATCCAGAGCGATGGCAAAGCTCTATATCAAGCGGTAATTTGAGTAGAGTCAGCTCGAAGCCTTAAGAATTAAGAGTGGATGAAACTTACTTAAAGGCGTAAACAAATTCTTAAGAAAAGGAAAACAGTGAGTGCAAGAACGGTACCTCGAGGTCACTCTTGCTTGTTGTAAACAAGGCTGTCGACTTTGTCGATAATTAATTCTAGTTAAACAAATCCGAATACCTTGCTTATAAGCTGCACAAACATTTACTGCTTCTACAAAGATCCCTCCTGCGATTTAGCCCTTAGTCTTTGGGCTTACTGCAGTTCCGTTCATGGCACACACCAGTAGCTTTTTGACTGAGCTTGATGACAGCTTCGTCAAGTGGCTATTTCCTTATTATAAGCTCCTGTTTTGAAGGTTGCGCCCGTATTCTGCCATTTTTTTTCCGACGTATGTGTCACTGGCAGAGGAAACTAAACTTGGAAAACCGGTAACAGATAATGGTTACTGTAATATTCTCCTTACTTCACAAATACCAAAGGAAAAACATTTCGGATCTGGGTTTCACGTATTCTCTCTGAAAATATGGCAACGGTTACTCGATTTGTAAACGTGGCCCAGGGCAGGATGGGTCTCTAGAGGTGAAGTGATGAAATAAATTTCTAACGGAACGACGCAGTTGTTAATGTAGGTCCCCCTAGCTGGCTTGTAGCATCCTTATCACCTTCCGTGAAGTTCTTGGCGCCTATATAAGGAACCTTTCAAAAGACCTGACATATTTGCATATTTCCTCTGCTGTTTTTTTTTTTTTGCTCAACTTGGCCCCACCATTTTTACACCGACTTTTTTCTAAGGTAGTTTCGTTTTGCAGCATTACACAGCAACTTTTAGCTTGTAAGAGAAGACGTAATTAGTGCTAGATGGAAGTACAGTACTTTACAATTTTGAATAATGATTCTGCTTTACCATTAATTGTATTTTAACATGAATAAAAAATACAAGTTTTGTGTGTTAGTTTATTTAAAAAAAGAGAGAGAGAGAGAGAGAGGCGCGAAGATTGCCGGCTTCAGTAGACTGTCTTCGAACCCGCTTTTCCTGGAGCCTATCCCAGCATGCATCACGTGCAAACCAGACACAGTTACCCCCGGCCTTTGGGAGGAAAGCGAAGCACCCCGAGAAAACCCACAACACGGGGAACACCTTCTTGCTGTAATGCAACTGCGCTATCCGGTGCCGCCCCCTTGCATTTCAACTATGGAATAACAGTTCTGTTCTTTGACGAGTGTATGTGTCACTAGAAATAATTTTTGAATTTTCATAGTTCATTAATAGAAAATGTAAAGTCCACTGCTAGAAAAAGCATTATAGCAGTTTTTCCATCTAGGTTAACTCCATTTAATCCTTCCTTAGTATACGCAAAAGCTGATGCAGGTTAACATTTCACAAATGCAAATTTCAAAAATATGAACTACGGTATTGGTATTTAGTATCAATTTTCCCCTTTTGTATTCACCCTAAATATTTTAGCTTACTTAAAATCCCCCATAACATCTATTTCTGAGGAAATATTAAATATATATTAAATATTAAAAGAACCACTTTTGGCTTTCTCGTGCACTTCTAGTGAGCACTCCAGCTTTCTTCTGGTAGTTCTGATTTCCATTGTAACTGCATGCAGCATGGAGGTGCAATTTTTGGCACTGTTGCCTCGCATTCTTCATTCGAATCCCATGCCTGGTCACAGTCTCTTATGGTTTTAATCTCACATCTCAAAGACCTATGTTAAATCAGTTGGCGATGCTTCGTTGTGGCTGTGGATGTGTATTGCTGGGTGCTGGTGGGATGTGCCCCCATTTATTTATTTATTGCTTTCATAAGCCCTACCCTCGACACTGATAGCACTCTTAAATATTGCATCACTGCCTTATCTTCAGGAGTGATGACATTCTTGAGCTTCTACACTGTGAAAATATTAATTCTTCCCTAACTGTGCTGAATGACTCAGAATTAAGTTTAAAATTTTAATTTTTTGGAAAACTGAAAATACAAAACTATTGTTATTGCACTATTTAAAAGTTTTGCTGAAAAGTCCCATTTTGTTTGTATCCATAGGTCACACAAGAACCCAGAGAAGACATTTCTTACAATGGAGGTGTGTCCATTCTGCGGCAAGTCCTTTAAAAGGTTAAAATCTCACCTTCCTCACTGCAAGGCTGCCCCTTCAGCACAATCCAAGATTACTTCACCACCTAATCGCCATGCAGAGCAAGCAAACACCCGTCAGAAAAAGAACCTTAGCGCTTTATCACCATTGTCAGACAGCAGTTACCTAGCCACTTGTTCCATAACTAAAATGATGCCAGGGAATAACTCCAAAATTACAAAACCTAAAGGCTCTTCACAAATTAGCAGTAGGGAAAAAGAAACCTGCGTGTCTGATGTTAGTAAAGATGGTTCTTGGACAGAAGGTGAAAATACCAAAGTGTTTCAAAAAGCAAAGAAAAAGAAAGCTGTCAGTTCACAGCCTGCAGCAAATACAGAGAGCGAAGTGTCAAAAAGTGACAGGGCGCCTTCATTACCCCATAAAGTCAAGCCAGAAAATGAAGCAGTAAACGGAGACTATGCTAATAAAACCAGTGTTTGGAATCACATCAGTCACTGTTTAATAAAAAATGGCAAGAATGTTGTGGGAAGGTATCAAATGCAGGATATAGCTGTTTCAACAAATGAAAGACATGACTGCCAGCGGCAAAGCCTGTTTTTAACCAAGACTAATGTGTGGGATCACATCAAAGACAGTTTTTGCTACAAAAAATATGGAGCATTCTCTCTTATAAAGAATACAGAAGTTAAATTAGGTGGACTGCAGGGGAGTGTTGAGCATCAGAAACATGTTTGCAATGGGAATTACAGTTTCAGCCTTGTGCACCCTGTTCAAGATTGGGCAATAGTAGGGGAAACAGATGGCACAAATGTGATCACTAGTGATGAAACCTCATCTATGGCGTATCCAGTAGCATTAAGTCAGCAACGTCCCGGTGTGGCTCTGGTGGGAAGCATGGAGTGGTTTCCGGAGCTCCACGCTGGATATTCTGCCATAAAAATCTGTATGGTCCCAACTAAATGTTACCTTTTTCCTCAAGGAATTCACCACCACACTGCTCAAGAGCCTTCTTCTGGCACTACCATTCCACACAGTCTACAAGCAGGTGTGAAAACTATGTCATGATTTTTACAGCAGTTGATAAAAATACAACTTCTCCATTGTTGGTCATCTTAACTGATAACAGACTAACCACCCATAACTTGAATACTCAGTCTTTATTAAGCAATTTTCATAAGATGGCATTATTTTTTTTATGAAAGAATCAAAAACAAATGCAGATTAAATACTGCACAGTTTTGTAATCCCATATTTACAAGTAAAATGGAAAACAACAATTTAGGCTCAGTATTAGATGCTGGACTGGTGTAGGTTGTTTCTTGAATTTTCCGTGCAGTGGACTGGTAACTTTAAATGAAAAATGCTGCAGTTACCACCATTAAATACTGCAAGGTGGGTGCAGGTGGCATCTTAATATGTAATGATTATTCAACTTTAAGTGAGAACAATACTGTCCTTGGTGGCCTACATTTTTTGAGCAATTCTGTTTCCTTAACATCTCTTGAACTTTATGCAATAAGCTCTAAGAAACTGACTAGAATTCAGATTTCCTTTCTGCCAAAGAGGAGGATATAATATATAATAATGTATCATCAAAGTTGGGTACCTGTTTGTCATCTAGGCAATAGCCTACACTTGCTATTAGCTAAAATAGTTCATATCTTCCTCCCCCCCCCCCCCCCCCCCCAAGTCAAGACTGGTCATATATAAATAGGTATATTACCTTTTCTTTCTTTCTCTAGCAATTGAATTAATCAGGGACCCGATTTATAAAGTTTCTGTATGTACAGGATGAGGTTTGAAATGTACAGTACATACGTAACTTCACAAAACATCTTTATTCAAGGAAACTGGACAGGGGAACATGCTTATATTTACAATAACACTGACCTATGCATACACAACATTTCAGAGAAACTGGGAAATGATGATACCTTTGATCAAGCAGAGAATTGCAGCCAAACCAGCTAAATGACAATTCAGGTGTATAATAATTCAGATCACCGAGTAGTTATTAGGCTGACAGCTCATCATGCCAGCGATCATGGAAGGCATAAACTAGCGATGCACTACATTCAGTTTTTGGATGGTGTGGGTTCACATACATAAAACAGGTTTTTGCCAACATAAAAACGGATTTTGCAGCAGTGTCCGATTTTCATGATGTAAATCGGAGCGATTGACTACATTCATATTGCAATAAGAGCATTTAGCAAGAACAGAGCAGTTTTTGTTAACTGCAAGTAATGACATTCCATTAATGCACAAGTTATCTATGATGATGCCTGGAAAATGCTGTGTCTTAGTGGCCTGGGTCAGCCCATGATTCATTTTGAGGCAAAGTTGTTTTAGCAGATGTGACAGTACTGTATATTACGATTTGTTGGCAGGATAACTGGCAGAACCTTCAGCATTTCATATAGCCTGTACTATTCACTGTAACAGCTATCGCATTATTACACGTGTCAGGCCGTAGTGGCTACCTGTTCAGATGCTGGCACCTTATGCCTTTCCCACACCCCATGAGTGCAGAGGATAGGCACTACAGTGCTGCATGTGATCTTGCTCTGTCATTTGTAGAGCACAGCCGGATACTCTCGAATGCAGGTGTTACGCTCTAAATGCTGCTCTATTGGCCAGTGAAGTTCTATAACATTGACTGCATATGTATGAGGTTGGCTCCATATAGATGTTTCAGGGCGGTGTTAGAGATGTGTCCATTGAGGCATATTTACAAGGTGATTGTAGTTTATAAAGTGTAAATTGCATAGAAATGTGTGTACACTCGATTTTATAATTTTTTTTTTTTTTTTTTGCTGTTTTTATGGCATGCACATTTTCACACTAAAACCCACACAAACTTTTATAAATGAGGCTCTAGCACTTTATAATCATAATTGATTCCTACTTTAAAATATTTTGTTTTGCAGACAAAACCGTATTAGATGTAAAAATTGGAGATCTGCCATCATGGCTGGCATCTCGCAACCTTGCACCATGGGCAGCTGTTGCAGCAGCACAGAGAAGTAAGTTGGTGGATTTCTATATTTGTATGTAAGTGAATTCTTTGTAATTTTCTGGTAGCAGTCTGCTGGTATCAGATTTCACATTGTAAATAAATAAAACTAAACCAATGTCTTTAAAACATCATATAAAAATTGAAGATCATAACCATATATATTAAAATGGTGCTTTAAGTGCCAAATTATAGTTAAGGTGTACATGACTAAATGTGAAATTTGTATTTTCAGTTCCTCCATGTAGATGAGATTAAAAAGCACTTACAGTCAACAGCTTAAACATTCCAGTTATTTAAAATCACATCACTGAAAAACAATCTGCATAACATAAGCCGATTTCTGTCTGAGCAGAAGTTAAGTGTGTTGGGCATATTCAGCATTAACATTTGCATTGCACCACCTATAGGAAAGTATTTTGTAATGCATGTAGTAATAAAATGCATAGGATTTTTCATTCCAACAGATAGTATTTTACAAACATTAGCCTCGCTGTTGGGAATCCTCTACAAAATGCTGTATAACTGAGGCAACAGACTGACTGTTTAACTTAAAGGAAATGTAAGCAGAAAAAAAAATATAGGAAATAAAAAAAATAATCTCATTCGGATCCAACAGTCTGGTGGTCTGTTCTAACTAAGGTAGCAAAATGGGAACATAAATTTGGTGTGTAAATAAAGAAGTCATAAACCATTAAGAAGGGATGCTGGCTTCCTAGAACCCAAGTTTGAGACGAGACCATTAGCCACTTCCTCTTTGTGACAATCAATGGCCATAAATGGGATTACTACCCTTCTTTTAGTTTTCCATTTCCTTAGAATGTTTTCTATGCAAGATTTCCTTTCATTAGGTTAAAGTGTAAGCTGTATGCACTAGTTGTTGGAATGAAAAATTAAATGCATTAGAACATATAACAAACGCCTTGGAAAAGGTGCGTTGAGGAGTGACGCTGTAGTAAAGCGGACTGCTGTTACACTCTGTTGAATTCATTTCAGCTAGATGATGCTTCTTCGCTTGGATCAAAGTCGTAGGCCAGCAGTCCACATTTTATTGAGGATTACACCTGCTTATACTTTCACACCTATGCCTAAGTGATCCAACTATCATTTTTTACCTAGACATATTCACCATACATAAGATGACATTCTACTCTATTTTACTATATTTTATATTATTATATTTTATTTTCTATTTTACTTTATTTTATTTTATTCTATTCTATGAATTTCCCATTGGGATTAATAAAGTATCTATCTATCTATCTATCTACTCCCCTAAACCTTCACTACCTCTGGTGTGTTTTTTTTTTAATTTTATTTTTTTTTTAAAAAGGCATGGGGAAGAAAGGAATTTCTGGGGTACAATGTGTGGGTCTTTCTAGTGACCGTCTTACCCAGTTTAGTGAAGGTGGGACCTGTATGGATTAGGTGTTTGTCATCAGTGGAGATATGTTTAGTCATGTTCTCCTTTCTTCATAAATAATTTTCAGCACTTTCTGGGACAACAGCTCCAGTCTATTGTTTGTTCTCTGAATGCATTTCCTTCTGGTTTACAGGTTGGAGAAGATACTATAGCAAGTATATCAATGTTAAACAGGGTACTGCTGGTGGGCTGACTATGTTGTTAGCAGGCTATTGTATCCTCAGCTATAGCTGGAACTATCAGCGACACAGTAAGTTCTTTGATTTTTGACTTTTGTGGAGAGCTAAAGGCTCTGAAGAAAATTAACAAAAAATGCAGATGGATTTTCATATGCACAAGTATAAACATTAAACAGTGACAAATGGTACATGACAGTAAAGACCCAAATGGAACTCTGGTTTGAATAAAGATTCCACAGGCTGGGGTGGTTAGTCCCATCATCAGTGTTAGTACACAAAAGGCACCCTGATTTTGAGAAAAGATGCGGTAGGTTGGTGAAATGCCAAGTGAACACCACATGACTGATACCTGTTTAGAAATCCTCTTTTTTAAATATATAAATTAATCAAGTGGGACCTTGTTTAATTTAGTGGACAGGCACCAGTTCCTCAACAGGGATAGCTTGGCCCTGTAAATTAGTAAGAGGAGCATTAAAGTACAGAGATGCCACCAGACATTGGACATAATATAAATGCAAAGAATTATTATTATAATCTAGTGGTCACTCCTGCTTGCCAAAGACCCATTGTAGAGATGGTTTTAACCAAGGCCCAAATGGCTGGAAGATAGTGTGGGGATATTTTCAGGGAGGAAAACAGTGGGATGCTGTTTTAGGGATTGGACACTATTGTGGATGATGGGCAAGCAACTTCTGCCAAGGTACAGGGAGCAAAACCAGCATAGGCAGGCCATGGTGGAGGGGCTTGATTTCCGTTTGGTTTGCTTGATGCCCCTATTCTTTCTATAATCAGCCCATAATCTGAGTTTACTTTAATAAAATCAGTAATTTTGATACATTTGAACTTTGTTGTCTAAACCCAAAACAAGCAGTGCCACACAGTCCCATATTTTCCTCAAATTCATGTGCATTGTAGCAGTCGGCTTCTGGTAATCCTTATTCTTACACTCTGATCTTCTCTTATGAGAAAGTGATTCAAATCTAGCAACTAGTAGGACTTCTGACCTCTAGCATTGTTTGGGAACATGTGATGTTTGTCCCTCACACAAGCTAGTACTAATTCCTGCGGTCCTTCAAGAACCCTCCGTTACTCATACTAATGCGTTGCCATTGCAACTGTTCAGTTTGTTTTTAGTATCAGAACCTTGCAAATGACTGCTTGTGTCCTGTACCACTTTTTCTCTGTAGTCCTTTACTGCCTTGGCCAGGGTATTCCCTATAAAAGAGTGTCCATCTATCAACCCACTTAATCCAAATGCAACCCTGAAATCCTATTAGGGTGTTCATATTTGTGATATGAATGTGAAGGGAAAATAAATGTGCATACCTCTAAATGTTTAATGCCATTGTTGATTGGTACAATCTCCTTCTCCTGTCTTTGTAATAGCCGAATATCAGAACCTAAAAACAGAACAATATTAAAACCCTACAATTTAGATTTTTTTATTATATAAAAACTTACATAAACTTTAAATAGACATCATCTGACATTTATAAATTGCATAAATGATTAAAATTGTTAGTGCTGCTTATTAGCCTGGAGGTTAGGAATCTCCATAAATTCCCAAAAACTGTAACTGTTACTTGGGCATGTATGTATTACTTGCAGTGCTTGAATATACATTAGTGAAGTATTAAGTTTAACTTTATTGTATGGAATGTTATTTTCTTTAAAATTAAAAAAAAAAAAAAAAACAAACAAAAAACACACCCTTCCTGTATGACTTTATACAGGTTGAGATTCAAGGTGCCAGAGCCTATTCAATCTGCAGTGATTGCAAGGTTAGAAACTTCACTTTGTCGAACTTCATATTAATTCCAAAGGTTGCTTTTTTTAAGCATTACCGGGCATGGTGATAAATATGTAAATTACCATTTCAACTGCATTAGCATCTACAACCTACAGTCAATTTACTGTAAGTGAGTAAATGAGATTTTCCAGTCTTCATTGTTGCAAGTGACAATTATATTAAAGTACCCATTCAGAGGTCAAGAGTTTGTGTTGTGGTGGCTATTAAACAAACTAAAGCCAATATATTTTATGCAAATATGTACATGATAACCAAATCTAATTGTGTGACTAAGACTGAGGATTTTAGTAAATACAAGCTCAACAACTTAACACCATCATATTTAAATGTTTAACAACCTCTGGCTAGTCATAAGTTATATATGTTCCTTTATATTTTGTTTCTCTGTTTTTGTTCAACAGAACAAGACCGATGGAGAAAGTATCATTGAACTAGCATCCTCACCAAGATCAAGAAAATGTCTGATAATTTAACATTTTTCTACTTAAGAACTGGAATTATTATTAAAAAGACCGGATAAGCAAGGCATTGGTTCATTATAGGCTTTAAGACTTTGCTTTCAGATGCTCTTCATATGTTCCTTCTACAGCAAGGATGGTCAGATAAGGAGGGCCGGAGTGGCAACAGGTGTTTGGCCCAACCCAATTTCTTAATTAAAAGCTAAATTACTACTGCTAAAGCAGGGTCTTAACAGGTAACATTTTGTGCTTCATTTTGTTTTACTCACTTGGAAAGATTCACAATGTAGAATTGATTATTTTCTTAACCAGCTACCAAACAACAATGAGAAGCCAGAAGTTTACGATCCAACTTCATCCTATTTTTGCCTGCATCAGCTCATCACTTAATTAAAAAGATACTGTATTCGTTGAGAAATTTTTTTATCTTTTCTACCCCGCAAGTATGATGGATAATATTCTAAGAAACTTGTATAGGAATAACCTGGTGTCAAAAATATATGAACAAGCCCTAAAATTAACAAGTTATACCAGCAAAAACTGGCTTCTTATACCATACAGCCACTGAAACCCTCCAGGACAGGCTCTGAGAATACCGAGTACCATACAGAGTGATGGGAAAAGTTACTTTAGTAATGCTAAACCAAAGGATGGATAAAAGTTGTAGGTGACTGAATATCTCATCAGCTATGTACTGTGTAATGGGTCTAGAGAATTTTGAAGTACAGAGTCATAAGGCTGAGAATGTGTGCTTTTCACCTTGGCTTAATTTAAACTGGACAATGTGATCACAACTGTACACTTGAACTTTAATGTACTGAGTATATGTAGTAGGATATTATTTCTGTATATTTTATGTATTGTCTCTTTAGTATTGTTTTGGCAGCATTCTCAATTCAAAATGAACAACGGTAAAAAAAATTACCCTCCTCCATACTATACTAATACTTTGAGAGAGGAAAAAAAAAAAAAAAAAAGGTTATTTGGCTTGATGAAATTTATACACACATCTCAAATCACATTTGATATAATGAACACACTATACTAAGCTTAATAATATTGTCAACCCTAATACAATTTAGGGTTGTGGGGAGCTGGAACCTATTTCAGTAGCACTGAGTGCAAAGCTCCTCCCCATGTGGAGTTCGCTTGTTCTCCCCATGTCCACGTTTTTCCTCCGGGTGCTTCAGTTTACTCCCACAGTCCAAAGACATGCAGGTTAGGTGCATTGGCAATTCTAAATTGTCCCTACTGTGTGCTTGGTTGGGGGGTGTGTGCCCTGCCCGGGGTTTGTTTCCTGCCTTGCACCCTGTGTTGGCTGGGATTGGTTCCAGCAGGACCCCCCCCCCCGTGACCCTGTAGTTAGGATATAGCAGCAGGAAACAGCTTTTGACAGGGCATCAGCCCATCTCAGAGCCCATACACACACCTCACACCTACCTTTATACTGCGCCAATCTAGAACTGGCAGTCAATTTGTGAAGGAGAACACACACTCACCCAAAGTGCAAACTCAACGTGGACCAGAACAAAATTCAATCCCAGATTCTTAATTCGTGAGGCAGCCACTGCACTACCACGCTGTGACCGGCGTGCTACTGTATTGTGTTGCATCTTGAAAATGTATTGGAAAGCTTTGTACACCATTACAAATCGAATGATAAAAGCATTGAAGGTTTACACCATGCAAACCCTGGTCTCTGTACTGCGAGACAGCAGCACTACCACTGCACCACTGTGCTGCACATGAAGTAACTTTAAATTGCCATAAGTTTGTTTGTAGATGGATTTCACTTGGGTCGGAAATTTGTAAATCATCTTTAAATGAGTACGTGGATACATCCCCACATGTTCAGTACATTGCCACGGTATGCCAGACATTTTAAAAGAAAACCCAAGTCGTTGGAAAGGCACAATACTATCTCAGAGGAATTACATCTCACTAAATCAGAGCCTAACCCTTTGGCCAATAAGACCACAACAATGAGCAACTCCTTGGATCTAGCCATCCCTGTAAACCTTGTTGTTAAGGACACCGTTTAAAGGTTTTACAGCAAATACAATTGCAACCGAGACTAGTTTCCAGGCGTCAATGCCAATTATTAAGGATGATGTTCATGGATCAGGAATTTCCAAGGGAATTTCACATTTCCTTTATGAGAATATGGCAAGAATGAAAAATAAAAAAAGTGTTTGTAAAAATGTCACCAAACCAAGGCTTCTCAAGATCACTATTTGGGTCCTCTTGTTGCTGCACGTTTTAATCCCAAGCATTTTTTTTTTTTTTAATTTTACTTTAAAAATTAACAGGTATTTTTCAGATTGTAATTTCAGTATTGAAAACACACAAACTGGTTATGCTAAGTTAAATTAAGCAAAAATTTGTACGTGTTAAATAGGTAGGAATTCATTCATTTTACTTTTAAATAAATATTTACTAATAAGCACATACGTGGGTAACACAAATGGCTACCCTTTTAACATTCAGTGTTTGCACTGGTGTGTTCTCTGTTCATCATTAGTTGTCAGTATTCAGATACACTTAAGACATTTCACAGAAAGAAAAAAGGAAATTAAAAAAACAGTAATGG
This sequence comes from Erpetoichthys calabaricus, assembly GCF_900747795.2. Classification (NCBI taxonomy): domain Eukaryota; kingdom Metazoa; phylum Chordata; class Cladistia; order Polypteriformes; family Polypteridae; genus Erpetoichthys; species Erpetoichthys calabaricus. Next base: position 13,713,103 of record NC_041407.2, read on the forward strand.
AATGGAAATCTCACTCATGACATCAGACATAAAAATGTCAGATTGTAAAACTGCTTGGAATGATAAAAGGCTAGCATACCCATTAGTGCGCTCATTAGAAAATAATGGCTTAAACACCTGGAAAAGCAGAATGAAAATCATGGTTATGATAATGAAAATTTTAAAAGCCAAGATTTAAAATTTTATTCATGAGGTTGTTTCTTTAAAGGGATAGCACCCAAAGCTCATCCACAGGCGAGATCAGAATGTAGACTGACGGCGAAATCTACAGCTTCGTCTGAGCTCTCTCTCTACAACACCTCCATATTCGGGTATGGCATCTGCACTACTACTACTGCTGGAACAAATTAGTCATTCTTTATATGATTAGCATTCAAGCTCAAGGGAAAGTCTACTTTTCTTCTTTAAGTCTTTTCAGAATACCTTCACGAACTTCATAATATAACTATGTCTGCACTAAAAGTTCTTTAGAATTAAAATTGATCACCTAGGGGAAATGGCAGTTGTATGCAACTCTCCATTCTTTCAAAGTTACATCAATATACTGTACCTCACCTGAGTGAGCTGGAAAGTTCACACTCTCGTTAGCTCACTCTTCTACGGATCCTTAAATTTCATATACTGTACAAACAGATGTCTATGAATATACTTTACTTTTGATATCTTTTTGTCATAGTCCAGTAATGTTATTACTACACTTGGATGTACTACATATTTCATATAAAAATTAAAAGGAACTGAATTTTTTTTTTTTTTTTTACTCCATATGTAAAGCGACCTTGGGTTTGTGAAAGGCGCTTTATAAATGCAACTTATAATTTTACTTCTAGTTCTAAATTAACTGAGTAAATGATCGCACAGGTAATAGAACTTAGAGCAAATTATAAATATTTAACGCCTCAATGTCAAATAGCTCTCTAAGACTGATCTAATTAGTCATTTTATCTTTTAGAGTCTTAAATTCTGTAGTTTTAAATTAGAAAGATCATTGTATCTTCTTGCAACAACTGTAGGAGTGAAAAAAAATTGCTTTTGGTAAAATTAAATGCCATAACTGCATAGGAAAGTGCAATGTGTTTTAATACTTGAAATATATTTCTACTTACATCAGACAAATAATCTGAAAGTTTTTTTTTGATAGTAGAACTTGGTTATAAATTTGAAAACTGGAAATCATGTGGCACTATCCTGCCCAGCTGTCTCTCTTGATCTTTATCACTCTTAATACTCCGCCACAAACGTTTGTGTCAAGCAGCTTGGTACTGTGTTGTTCAGTGTGCAGGTACAAAGCCAGAATGACCTCTTCCACACTTGTTAGCATAATGGCCCTTTTCACCACACTGTCAGGCAACAAAACAAATTGCAATTAGTGTACAAACTGCAAGCATACAAGTGAGTTACAAGAACATACAAATGGTAAACACAGTATGCTGAAATGTATTCACCAAACAGATTCACAAACCTAAAATTCACTAAAAATCAGCATCTATGGTCAGAATTAAATTTTTGTCTTCATGGAAAAAAAAAAAAAAAAAAAAAAAAAAAATATATAAAAAAATAAATAAAGTATAAGGAGTAAATGCAGAACATTGTAATTTTGGGTTGTGGGATATTCAACATTTTAGTTTAACAGTATGCTTTACAAATAAATGACAATAGCACCAAGTATTTTTAAAATGTAAATTAAATATGTGACACCATGGTTAAAAAAAAGTTATCAATTGCAAAATATTTTGTACACAACCTTTTTTTTTTGTGAAACCATTCACAGGAGTAGAGAAGGAACATAAAGCTGACAGTGGGTGAATCTCAGGATCACAGTTCAGAAAGAAAACAAAATCCATCCTGTACAATAGTTACAATGAGCAATGTATGGTAGACAATAAAAATGAAGTGAAGCACTACCTACTGCTACAAAATTAGCTGTATAATCTACAATGACAAATCATTTTCTCTGCCTCCTAAATCTGAGCGCCCATACTATCAGCAATGGACCCAAGGCACGAAAGTTAATTAATAAGATCATTTACAATGATAAAATCAAATGAAGCATTCATCCACTTTTGGAACCTAATCAAATTTTAAACACTCAGGGAAATGGGGTTTATCCTGGGAGTGTAGGATGCCAGTATATCTCAGCACAGTCCTTTAAACTAGTCAATTTAGACAGATTTCTTTTGAGATGTGGAAATGTCTATATAATCCCACAGAGGATTTGGTCAAAGTCCAGGAACAATCTCTAAGCCACCCAAAATAGACTCCAAACTAGGACCATTTGGGGAAAAAAAAAGGGGTTATTAAATATATGATTACACTTACGAGGGGTTGGGGGGAAATGAACAATAAGGCAATTTGTGATAAAGACATAATGAGGTTTTACTGCATTGCTTTAGTGTACATAAGCTGCCCAAAATATTTTTTATGCTAGAAAGTTTAGGTTTACTTTCAGTGATATCAAAGCACTAGAGGGGTTTGGCTCCCCTGTATCACAAGTTAAACAGAATTTACTTTTTCTTGTCATGCGATTTTACAATTAAAAGACTAAATGAGTTGAAACAATCAGAAATGAACAATGTCTACACACACAGTACTTTACAGCCCATAATACATTAATGTTTTTCATGTCTCTTTTTATATAACCTTCTAAAAACATTTTTTTGGACATCTTTCTATCCACTTTCTGGACTTCCTTACTCCACTTCACATGATATAAGAACCAGTGCCTATCCAGGCAGCATCTCCTTCCACAGCAGGAACCAGCTGTTTAACAACCACTGCAAATAATTGATGTGCCAAAATCTTATATCGTCCTTTTCAAAACATGCACACAGTAAACTGGATATTTTTGCTGACATTTTATAAAAACAAAACAACATATAGTACATTTTCATACAAAAAAATGTAGTTTAAAGTGCTTTACATAATGAAAAAAAAAAAAGAAATTAAAATAAGACATTAACATAGAATAAGAGTAAGGTCCGATGGCCAGGGAGGACCAAAAAAAAAAAAAAAAAAAAAAACCCAACAACTAGACGGCTGGAGGAGAAAAAAAAAAAAAAAAAATATCTGCAGGGGTTCTAGGCCACGAGACAGCTCAGTCCCCTCTGGGCATTCTACCCAACATAAATGAAATGGTCCTCTTTGTATTTAGGGTTCTCACGGAAGGATTTGATGATGGTCATGCAGACTTCTGGCTTTTAATCCATCAATGTTGAAGCAGAATTCTAATCATTTTTTTCTAACTGCAACTCTAAAATTGATGTTTATTGAAAATATACCTTTATAGGCCTCATCAGTTAAACATTAAAAATTTACCCCCATTGATTTTTAAGTACTTGGGTCTGGCATCTGACCAGTTTTGCAAACCATATATTTGAGCTTTTATTATAAAGTTACATTATTGTATGCATTCTAAATCATTCACATCAATTTTGCCACAATGTCAGTACTCTTAAATGTTTAGCAATAACTATCATGGCTGTGTTTATAATAGCATCCTTTAACAGAGAACTAAACTTAAGACACTTTGATTTACTCCACATTTTTGGGAACTGTAGTAGAATCTAATTTGACTTCTGTATCTCCAGGTTATAAGAAGCTCTTTTCCCCCATCAAAAATCAGAATTACTGAAGTTGCATCTCTGCCTTTGCATTCTGCTGTGAAACTATAAAAATATGGCCTTTGTTTTGCTTGGCTAAGGAATACTGTTCACTTAGTATTTAAAAAGCAAGATGCCACTTAACTTGGAGTTACCCCACAGAAAAAAAACCAAAATGTTTATTACTATGAACTCTTGTAAAATTTGATAATGGATTTGCTTAAAAGTAGTGTTAGACATGCACAAAGGCAGTGTGGAGTATTCTCAGTTTTACTGTATCGAAAACAAAATTTACTTTGCATTTTTAAATGTGTGTCGTTTTAGATCAGCGGTTCCCAAACTCATTCCTTGAGACCCATTCTGACTGCAGGTTTTTGTTCCATTTTGAGTTGGACTCCGAGCCTAATTAAGTGAGCTGGTATTTCCCACTGTGTGTTTCAGTATAAAAATTGCCAAACTAAGTGGGCTAAAATTTTTATTAAAATGTACTAAGCAGTTCTAGGAGGATTTTTTTTTTTTTTTTTTTTTTTAAATGTTTGCATCCTGATTTTTATTCTGCTTTTCCAGGTGTTCTGCTTGTTTCATCCATTATTGTCCAATTAATGGGTCTGATTCTGAAGTATCTGCACATTATCTTTCGGTGTTTGGCCGTTGTGACTGCTCTGTTCATTTTTAATTAGTATACAATGAAGGGTGCAAACTACAAAAAAAAAAAAAAAAGGGCAAAATATTAGGAAAACCGCACATAATTAAGCATATAAAGCAGTTGCAAAAAAAAATATTTCTAAAATATAAATGCTTTTCTGAATGCAGAAGGGGAAAAATGCCAACTAAATAATTGAGATCAATTAATTATGAATTGGAAACAAACACCATCTGCATCTCAGTGACCAAGTCTGGGATCCACAGTCTTCGATGTTTTGCACACAAAACAAAAATGTACCAAAAAGATTCTTACCCAAAATTCCCATCTTTTTTTTTTTTTTTTTTCTTCCATATAAGAAAACATCCTACTTCTGTTAAGTTTGAAAAAAATCAATACTGAAAATACTGCAGTACATTTATTCTTGTGTTGATCATCAATTAGTGTATGGGTGTTTGGGGCCTAATTTCATTTTTATATTACAAGTATACATCTTGGTTTTAGGAGCAAATCTAATCTTAACAAAAATGGCAGAGAGGCATACAAATGTCAGAGAAACCCCCTCAACAAGCCATACTTTAAATTTATCAGATTATTTCAGGAGGTAAAGACACACTATTACCACTAGATGGTGGAAGTGCAATACTAAGTTTGTAAATTAAGGTTGTGTTTGAAGACTACTAGTATTAGAAACATCTTCTGTCAGGGGATTTAGCCTTGTAGCAAAATGAATCACAAATGTAATAAGATGCTAAATAACTTCAGAGGTCTGCAAATAAAATGAGGGAGAACACAGTTTTGAAAATTAACAAATTCAGATGCACAATTAATTAAGGAAGGTGTTTTTAAAAACACACAAACACAACACAGACCAATTTAAAAGACACAAATTTAATTTAAAAGCCTGAATGTAAAACTGGAGCGGTGTTGGAACAACCTGATAAGAATGCATCATTTGATTGCTGTTCATAATTTACTGTAAGAACATGTAAAACTTTAAGCACAGTAAATATTTCAGTCCAGGATACTGTTCTGTCTAAAATGAGAAATGGTAGAGCAGAAGTTTTAAATTTTGGACAGGAAAAAAAAAAAAAAAAATTACCCTTGTCAATTTTAATCTGAAGCTCTAAACCCAATACCACTTACCAAACAAAGTCTTAGTAAGATAGTATGTAGGTCTCTGAACATCACTGAGAAGATGGACTTAAGTATGCAAGAATTCATTCTGGGATATCCAGAAACTTTGATGACATGAATATTGGTCTTCTGCCTTAAACAGAGCTGATCTGCGGAGTCCCAGTCAATATGCGTTAAACCCACAGACAAACGTGACCTCTTCCTTTCTAAGATACTCTTGAATTCATTAGCTTTACTTGTTTCTACAATGTCTCACCTTATAGCAAGTAACCAGCTGGAATGATTTCATAGACCCCTGTGTGGATGTAGAGGCCTCCTGCATATGCCTTTGCTGGCAATGGACAATACCAACACCAGACAGATTAAAGTGTGGTATCTTCTGAAAAACAAACTCCTGGCGCAAGACGAATGAAGTTGTGTTTGTTGACCGAGTTTGAGAAGATTGATTTGTAGAGGAAACAGCAACCTGAAAAAAAAAAAACAAAAAAAAAAAAACAAAAAAGCGTCGAGATTTACAGTAGAATACATAGCAGCGGTAACTTTCATAGAATGAAACAAATCCTAGTTGGCCTTCAATTAATTCCCTACAAACTCATTATGCAACTGCAAAATACAAAAACATTTAAGCTGCGTGTTGAGCTAAATACATGTATTCATGTAAGATACTGTAGTTCACCAATCTGATGCTGCAAAATATCTACATTCTATTTGTAGCATCAGAGGCTTTATCAGACAAAGTTTTCAACCCTCAGCACAGTGTGGCTAGTAAATAATTTTGAAAGGGATGAATAATCATCAATTTACTTATATTTTGTAGTTATCTTAAATTTTTCATTGGAAATTGTGTTGCATTTCATATTCTCATAATTAAACTTACAAGTGGCACAGACATTTCTTTACTTGGGGCATATCTAGAAACAACATACCTTTGGTGGATCAATGCCAACTGGCAAGTCAGCTTTGGGACTAAACGAGTAAAAGAAAAGAAAGTTACATATGTGAAAAAAACACCATCTTTGAACCAGAACTTTCAAATACATTTGTCTATGCTCCAATGAAATTAAACAAAAACTAGGAAAATAGACAATTTCCCTCAAATACCATTTACCCTCACTTAAGTTGTTAGATAAGTGTATGTTCAACTCTTTAAGCAACTGTACTGCTGCTCTTTCATATGGTTATTTGGAGTTTGTGCTTGTATAGCAATTTTGTTTTGAGTCTTTTCCATTAAAGTGATCGAAGTCCAGACAGGGCTTTCAGCACTCACATATATTATGTACAGTATGTCTAATTCCTAGTATTTAACAAGTAAGGTAGCACCTCCTCCAGTTTACAAGTATAGCCAGGACATTGTAAATGAGAAACAATTTGATTTAAGTACTGTACGCTACTACTTCTACCACCATTCTGTGGAATGCCTGGGAGAATGCACAAGGCTCATCTTGGCATAAAATGTTAAAACCGCAATCTGATGAGCCCGAAATATAGTATACAAGGATGAAAATAAACCCAAGGCTTACAGCCTTTATTTTTTAGGTGGACATTTATTTTGTATTGTTAAACTAGTAGAAAATGTCAAAACTAATAAACATGAGCCGCAAGACAGGCAGAAGATCAATACATTAGAATCGTGCGAGTTTTTAAATTTTACTTTGATCTGGTTTAAAAAGGTCATTTTGTAGAAGGAGATAACTAGATAATTACTCTTAGTAAAATAAATACATTCTCAAAACAGCAAATCTTCTTTTGCCCTCCATTGCAACAGTCCATTTCAGCAGCGATGGAAAGAGGAACAACAGGGAGGGGCAGAACTCATTGATGATAAAGTTAAATATAACTGTAGTGCCTAACCAAGTAAGCAACTCTTGCTTGTAGATTCAAATCAGGATGCTGTAAATCTTAAGCTATACTACAGTATATTGTACACAACATTCATATTCAAACAGCAAGATTGTAAAAGAAAAAACCAACCTCTTCAGTTTACACATTTACAATCTGAAAGCAGACGAGTTTAACAAATGTCATTTCAAGAAGTCTTCATAGACGTTACCACTTTAAAATCATTTGCAATGTATATTTCAGAAAACGTGCAGAGTGGAGTGCATTTAAAACCCCTTGCTTGATTATTTCCTCTTAGAAAGCATCAAGAGAGTAGAAGCTGACAATTCAACCTAATTTGTAAAACTACATAATATTTAAAAACAGTACATGTTAAAGAAGGTTGCCATAAAAAAATGAGGGTTAAAATAGTTAATTTCATTATAGATATTGCCGGACCAGTTCCAGGTTCTCATGATTTCCCTTTTACAAGTACATTGCGTCATCAAATGTCATGTATGGAGTGGTGCCTAAGTAAGGGTGTACTTTTCTTGTGCAACACATCAAATATATTCAACCGTAGCGATGTTTTTACAAACTACACGGCCTGTGTTCAAGACTCCCTCCTGTCAGTTAAAGTGTGTCAGGAAGCTAAAAGCATTTTACTGTAAGTATATCAAATCTATTTAGAAGAGAAAAAAAATTAAAATCATACATATATACAGTGGAACCTCTGTTCACGAACGTCTCGGTACACGTACAAAATCGGTTTACGACCAAAGTTCACCAACCTTTTGCCTCGGTTCACAACCACACACTCTGTATACGAACAAGCCAGTTTCCCTTTCGGTTTGTATATGTTCAGTCTCTCCCTGTGCATTTCCTGTGCTGCGAGCAAGAGAGCGCGACACACACACACACACACACACACACACACACACACAGGCAGCGCAAAAGAGAGGGGGCTGGACGCAGGTAGGAAGGCAGTTGAAGAATGCACCGGGCTTGATTTTGTTCTCACTTCTGTTTACAGCGATCGGTTCGTAGCGTGCATTGTTACTTTTCTTGGTGGTTTATTAAATTGTGAGTTTTATGCACAGGGGAAAATCCTTTTTTTTTTTTTTTTTTTTTTAGCCAGCGGTTGGTAGCGCAAACTATTGCAGTGTTAGTTTTCTCTGTTGTTCAAGGTTTTCTCATTGTTATTCAATGTTTTTACATTTAGTTTACTATTCCGCTGTGCATTCTATGGTTTAATTAACTATATTTGTGCTTAAAAACTTAAAATATATATTTATATACAGTTTGTATGGTCTGGAACCGATTAATTGTATTTACATACAATCCTATGGGGGAAATTGCTTTGGTTCACGACCATCGTTCGTACATATATATACACTCACACACACACACTCACAGTGAGGGATGGCTGGCCATATATTCCAGCCCACACCTCCAAGCCGCCAGATGGAGCCCTCCCAGCAGCATAGATGTTCCCTGAATTCCAGCAGGGCCTCGTGGACCTTGTAGTTTTTACAACCAGCCCTGCTGGATACCATTGCCAAAAGAGATCCTACTCTGCTGGGCCCTTGAGCAAGACCCTTAACCTGTAATTGCTCCAGGGGCGCTGTACAATGGCTGACAAAGAAGCTCTGATCACCAAGGGGTATGCGAAAACTAACAAATTCCTAATACAAGAAATTGTATAAGGCGAAATAAAGAAATTATACATACACACACAAAATTCTTTGCTGATTGTAAAAGTTGAAAACTTCAAGCTTTTAATGAATTTACACAGAAAACCTCCAAACACACAATTTGTCCACTTTACATGCGATGTCTATCTAAATGTGTTAGTATTTAAGTCTGTGGATGTGACAACTTTATATATATAAAAAAAAAAAAAAAATCAATGAATGAAGTCTCTCAGTTATTAGCACTGTAAAATGCTAGAAGCTTATTGATTTGGAGAAAAATCACTGCAGCAAAAATTTCCCACTCTAGAGAGAAGTACATAATTCTTAGATATGTAGGTGTATAGTTATACTTTTAAATATTTCACACCCATATATAATTTTGTGGGAAGGTACTGTGATGGGTCAAAATTTGAAGAGAGTCATCTTTTAGGCATTCTGAAGCAAACATACTACTTTTGGAGTGATGTCTGTGTGCATATGAAAATTCATAAAATGAATCACTATCCAAATTAAACTTTACACATTTATTAGCACTGTGGAAGGTCAGAGGCCAATTATTTTGAACAAGACTGCTCTTCTAGATTTTGTTCTACAGGGGTGTTTTTTTTTTGTTTGTTTTTGTTTTACTCATGTGTCTCAACTATTTGCATAACTGGGGAATGAGAGAAAATTCCCCCCCCCCCCCATACCAAGATAGGACTCCATTTCATTCTTAATACGGAAAAACAGTTTACATACATACACACCATTTTAATGGGTTGAACCTTTGCCCCAAAATAACGTAGAGTTTGTGGTAGACTATTATCACATGGATCCCTTAGAATACTACAAAACATGGAAAAGCACAGTACCACCTTATCTTGTTTGGAACAGAAAATCCGAAGGTCCTACAATTTATGAAATATTAAAGCAGACATGAAAACTTTATACTGTCAAAAATGTTAAAACAATTTTCTCTCTGGCTCCTGAATTTCAGTAATACCCTATATATTATGCAACAAAAACTACTACTTTCATATTTTCTTTCCAACAAGTGAATTTATTTTAAACATACAGATGACATTTTCCCCCCCACAAAAATTAACCCCACACCTCAAATTAAAAAGCACAATACTTACTGGACAAACTTACATTTAGCCCCTTCTGGACAGAAACCAACTAAATACTGGGGGCACATCACTCGACGAGTGTGTCTATGCTTGCACAGAGGACCTGTAGTATTAGCAAAAAACACATCCCAATGTGTGGAAGCAGAGCTCACTTTGTTTTTCCATAGATGACATTAATGTACAATACAGACAAACAATACTAAAGTGACAGCACGTTACACAACAGTGATCCATAAGTGGTACATAAAAATAAAACTTAAAATTTGAACATTGACTACCTAAAACTTTTCCAACAGGCATCAAAGTAATTAAGGTTTTAATCAGTAATCATTCATTAGTAAAACAATTTGAGACCAGACAGACGCAATGTGAGGTAAGGGGGGAGAAAAAAAAAAAAAAAACACCCACACTTTCATGAGCTTAAAGCTTTTAATACATTAAAATAGATAATGCATCAAATTCTGGGCACATTGAAAAAGGAAAAAACAGAATAATATCGCATTCTACACTTAGACTTCCTGGTCATTTCTTATTCTTGTGGTTTGGAAACACAAGCCCTCATGTTCACAAGGGCAGCTCTGAGTTGTTCGGCGTTATAAAAATTATAAATGCTAGAACGAATTCAAATAAAAGGGCATTTTTGGCCATCTTCTCACCATGCTTACAGAATCCCCGGTCATACCATGGACAGTCCTTCACCTTGCAGGCAGGGTCTATATGAAGGAAAGGGCACTCTTTGTTGCTGCATTCATCTGCAAGAAACAAAAGTTCTAAAAGATAATTTGAAATGGTGACAAAACTAAATGGTCTGTATGTTATGAAGTTAATGGTTGCACCCAACACAGGTTACTAATAAACTAGTATTAATGCACTGGTGATGTGCGTCCTTCAATGACTGAAATGTCCTACAAGTTCCTGTATTCCATTTTTTACTGCTGGAATATGTTACAGCATTTAGAAGGTAATATTTGTACTTGAGGTACATGAAAAACAATACATAAAAATAATTAAAGGTAATACAGACTAACAAGTAAGAGTTGCCTTCATGTTACATCACACACTTCACTGAAGAAAAAAGTCTAAATGTTTCTTACTGAATTTAGAATAAAAATAACACTCTGGCATCCTTGTCATGTCGTATTCATGAAGGAATTCACACTGGTCCCCTTTTTTGCAGAGGCCCCGTAGCCAATGTTTGCACACAACTGATTTTTCTCCACGCAGATGACGAAAGGAACACACAGCTCCTGCAACAGACAAAAAGCAGACCCAAAACTTCTGATTAACTTAAAAAATAGATTAGATTTTAATTCTGTACAGATAATTTGCAACAGAAGCCTTTATTTTATTTTCAACTGTTTCACCGCACACTTTTTTGGACTAACCCTGTTTAAAATCAGTGAGAAAAAAAGTGCAGTAAAAACACACTTAATAAACAGGGTCACCACCTTTATATTATGTTACATGCTTTAGGACATGCTGAATAAACAAAATAAATGCTACAACACATTGACTTTATACAATGCTGGAAAACATGCTGAGGCAGGGTGCAACTTACCATTTGGCACTTCCATTTGTTAATGTACAGGGTGAGTCAAAATGATGTTAACACTAATGGATTATTTTTATCTTGATCACACCTTTCCAGGTCGATGGGTAGGTTGTGGTGGATCATTGCCATGGCCTCCACACCCTGCGATTTCTGGTTACGGGGTATGGTGAAGGAGCGCGTGTATAGCAGGAAAGTCCAGCATATCAATGACCTGAAGGCTAAAATACGGGCTGTGGTATCATCGATTACCCACAAAATGTGTGTCCGGGCTGTAAATGGTACAGCTGCTCATTGGTTTTTGTGTGTTGAACAAGATGGCGAACAGGCTGAGACAGTCCTGTAAATCATTGTGCACATATGAAGTATGTTGTGAATAAATTGTTTCCACCATTCAAATGTTAACATAATTTTGACTCGCCCTGTATTGTGTTAGTAAAAAAAAAAAAGAAGAGCAGGATTCAGCAGATTTTTCATAACAGTTATTTTGTTTTTTGAAAACATCAAGTGGATCAACAGTATATTTAAAAAAAACAAATGGATGCATAAAGATGCATCAGGAATCTATTAATATTTGAGTGGCCCGCAGACTCCTGATCTCATCCAGTCATGAGGTGCCCCCCACAACACAACATCACAATCATAGCGTATCCTCTAGACTTTCAAATGCAAGGATACCGAGCACATATTGTTCTTTGCACAAATCCTAAATGAGACAACTTGCCTGCACTTCTCTGACATCCCTGCTAAACTGTTCTTGCTATTCTGGTAACTGCACCAGTCAAATAAATCAAAGCTCTCTGGAAAGTTAAATGGCCGTCCATTATAGAAGCTTTATCTAATTCTATGTCAGGGTTAAAAGGGAGTGAAAAGATTGTCCGTGTAGCATCTGGCACAAGGCGGCAAGCAACCATAGATGGTGCACCCTAATCCTTCAGACGAGAAGTTCATGTAGACAACAAGCCAATTTAGAACTTCTAAGCTTGGACTCTTAGTTTCCCTCCCTAAGAAAATCTTATACAGACAGGGAAAATGTCCTAATTCTGGGTGTATGATGAATAAACTGCGATTTGATCCCAGTATTCTGATGCTGTGAAGCAGAAGTCCGAACCACTGCAGGACAGTACAGCTACTGCCAAGGTCATGTGAAAATGTTTAAATTAGTGTTACAGTGGGCAGTGTTGCTCCCTCACTATGGAAACATCCTGGGTTCAAATCCCATCCCAATGCTATCCATGTAAAAATTTGCATTACTCCCTGCGTCTTCCTTTGGCAACTCAGTTTACCACCACATCTCCAAAGACATGCACTGAAGATTTCAAACAGTGTGGGCAAGAGACTACACTGGACTTACAATGGGCTGGCACCCTGCACAGAGTTACATCCTGCCCTGCTGCTAGGAGAGGCTCAGATATGCCCTCTATCGAACTGGACCAAGTCAACAGAGTAATGTGATAATCCGATTTAATTCACATATGAATGTGCAAGATGTGGTTATCGCAGCAGACTCAACTCCAGATCCCTGCGTTCAAATCTCAACCTGGCACTGCCTGTCTGCACATTCGCCCTTCATATCTCAAAGATGTGTGCGTCAGGTTGAAGAGCCAGAGGGTGTGCAACAGACTGGCACCCTATCAGCCAAGCAATGCTAATCTAGGAAAAATCTCACCATGACCCAGAATTAAACAGGGTAGTTGAGGGGCTTAGAAAATTTATGGAGAGACAAATGAATATTTATTCAAGAAAGAACATACATCCTTTATTCTAGATATTGTAATCAAAGAGGAAATCAGCATCATCAAGGCATTTCTAGCACCTCACTCTTCTTGAAGTAATCTGCCTTACCCTTTTTGCAATGACCTTTGCTGAAGAATTCACACACTGCAGATCCCGATTCTGACAAAACATATAAAGACAAGTAAATAAATACTGTACAAGATTACTCTTGATACTGAAATAAACAAAATATTCAAACGAAATATTCAGCAGCACAACTCATTTTGAATTTTAAGATGCAGCAAATCACTAAGCTGGTGATCAATGCCGTGCAGACGTTTATGGAAAATGAAGGATTTTATGAAACCAAACGTCAGATTTTACCAGAGTGACAAGAAAAAAAAGCATAAAATCAATAAATAAAGTAAATAAATAAAAAGATGCTGAGCACATTGCCTTTCTTGCACGTCACTCGCATTTACATTCTAGATTCGTCTATAAGGACTGTGGATGTTAACAGATTTAGTTATTTCTGACCCAGTGAGCAACACAAGCAACCTTTCTCAGTTAGGCCCACCTTGCTCTGGTTAAAAATAAAAAAGTGCAAGCGACACTTAATGAAACTAAATACAAAAACTTGCCAGGCGACAAGTCGATTCTTACTGTCCATTCCTGGGAAGGGTAATGGCAGCGTGCCTTTCTGGTCAACCACATCGACTTCAATATCAAAACGGATTTTTCCCACTCCAGCAATGATGTCCTGCATTTTAAGTTTGTTGAGTTCGCCGAGATGCTAAGACATAAAAAAATTATAAAGAAAAGTGACAACAGAAGTCTTCAAATGACAGCAAATCTTGATGTTTCTACGCTCTTTAAAAGCCACAGCAACATCGGCGAACAGCAAACTCTGAAAAACGCGCGCAAGTGCTCGTGGAAGAAGCGCATGACAACGGAGAAGCCCGGGATGTAGGAGGCTTCGGCTATTGGCAGGAGCTCCCGCCAATCGAGTCAAACAGTTTTCAAGTCAACCAATAAGAAGCAGGCTCAGTGAGAGCCTCATTTGCGAGAGCGGCTTGTGTATCCTAGTCGAGTGAAAACAATTAAGGAAAATGAGGCAGTCCGGGGACCGCACCTGTAAATTACAAGATTAAAAGTGGCACCTTGGCTAACTAAAAAGATTACGATATGCAAGCTTTCGAGGCAACTCAGGCCCCTTCTTCAGGCAAGATATATTAGTTTTATAATATTTTTAGTTAGCCAATAAAAGGTGTCATTTTGCTTGGCTTTTCTCTGCATTCATAATGGCTAACACGGTACAACACCCTAGTACTAAAGATTAAAAGTGAAGCAGTAGGCAGTTAGCGCTCTCCGATGTAGGAAGAACATGCGTGTTTTAAATAAAACCTGGAAGGTATCGCTCCGCGCGTTTCTGTTTCTAAAACACCGAGTAATGAAAGGTGAGCAAGAAGGTTTTACGGAATGGATAATCGAGCTATGGAAAAGTGCAGTACACGTGAAATCGGACAGCACGGGAAGTGGGAACGTTTTATAATTAGCAATAGACTGATAATTAAGTATGAAAAAAATCTCTAAAGTGTCATTTTTTAGTGATTACTAAATCTGACTTACAGCTATAAGAACGGCGACTGTTAATGTCTTAAAGCAAAACCATGTTCATATTTTAAGAAAGAAGAAAGTGTTCAGAATCAAGCAACAGCCACGTTTATTTGTATAACACATTGTCAGTACTTTACAAGAGGTTTAAAAAAAATCACAAAAAATTGTGCTTTATTTAATGGGCGTGTTTGTATGTCATGTATATCAGAAATCATGTTTCTTCCTTCTTAATGTTGGGAAATTAAGGCACTTTCTAAATAAACAGGATTCTGAGAAATTAATTCAAGCATTTATTTCTAGTAGGATTAACTACTGCAATGCGGTGTTCACTGGATGTTCAAATTGTTCTTTATACAGTCTGCAGTTAATCCAAAATGCTGCTGCAAGAATTATTACAAGAACAAGAAAATACATCACGTAACTCCAGTTCTAAAATCCTTACACTGGCTCCCAGTCAAGTTTAGGGCAGATTTCAAAATCCTCCTATTAACAATATAAAGCCTTAAACGGCCAAGGTCCGGCTTACTTGTCTGAACTTATTATGACTTACTAACTTGAGCGCACATTAAGATCTCAAGATGCCAGTCTGCTTATGATTTCAAGGATTAATAAAATAACAGTGGGAGGTCGAGCGTTTAGTTACAGGACCCCTAAACTGTGTCTGCCTGCCACTATAAGAGATGCCCCTTCATTCTCAGCTTTCAGATCCCGACTGAAGCCTCATGACTTCAGTTTAGCACACCCTGACTAGAGCTGCTGATTAACTGTACAGACTGCATATCTTTGTTGTTAGTCATTAGCACTTAAACATAAGTAATATGATCGTTAGAATTTGTTACTAACCCTCACCTATTCTGTTTCTCTTCTTGGTACTCAAATGTGGCACTTGGTGCCACGGCCCACCTGCCAAGTTGTTCTGCCCGCATAAGGTAAAGTCATCCCTGATGGAGGATCACAGGAATCATTGGGTAGAGGGGTCCTTTCATCGGATTGGCTGGCCCAGCGCTGTCACAGCTGTGGAATGGCCAGTAGGGGGGGGGGCAGCTTGATGGCCGAGGTCTCCAGGACTCTAAACAAATCCAAATCCTTTTATGTAATATCATTAACTGTTAAAATCTGCTATGGACTTGTAATATTGTAATTTTTATACTGTACTAGCCATGTGCGCCCAACTACGTTGCGCGTGTTAAAGTTGTCTGTGAAGGGCTCCCTGTTTAAACGTGGCTGCCAGTCGTGAACTGGGCCCTTCGTCACACAGCATTATGATTTTTTATAAGGGAAACATAATTACAAAACAAAACTCTTGGACATTGATTCGATAGGAATGGCCTACTCGAAATCACTGTCCGAATAGTAATTATGTGGTGGTGGAGGAGCATTTCTTCTTCTCCCCGTTCACAGTCCGTCTTGTTTTCACGACGCTGTCGTTTTCTCTCACGATCTCTTCTCAATCTTTCTCCAATCTCGCAGGTTGCTTTGTGGCAGTCCAAAGAGTAAGGAAGAACCAATGCTTCTTTCTTGAACTCCAAACGCCGACTGATGGAAAATCACAGAAGTGTGTCTGACTTATATACTCTGACTGCCGACTCCAAGAAGTGGGTGAACATTCGATTTGGACGAAGTGCTGCCAACGACGGTCGACAGAAACACAAAAAACCACAGTCTCGACAATGAAGCAGGTGTCGACGCCAGATCTAAACACAAAGCACGGTGTCGACACCAGATCTAAACACAAAGAGTGGTATCGACAGTGTTTGTAAACAAAAGTAACAACCAAGGTGTTGTGTCTTCAGCCAGTACAAACAGCACGTAGTCTCCTTTAGTTCAATCCTCTTTAATCACCACACCCCAACCTCATCCATCGATCCTCCCCCTCACTTCCTTTCCTCCTCCATCACTACTGCCCTCTACTGAACACAGCAGGAACACCACACAAGGCAGTGTCAGGGGAACATGAATTCGCGGACAAACAAAGATCAATATCCAAATGAAGATTATATATAAAGATTGAGGATTACTTGTGTTCTGTTCTGTGTATTGTATTGTATTGACCCCCCTTCTTTTTGACACCCACTGCACACCCATCCTACCTGGAAAGGGGTCTCTCCTTGAACTGCCTTTCCCAAGGTTTGTTTCCCAAGTTTTTCTTTGTCTTCTTAGAGACTCAAGGCTGGGGGGCTGCCAAGAGGCAGGGCCCGTTAAAGTCCATTGCGGCACTCCTTGTGTGATTTTGGGCTAAACAAAAATAAATTGTATTGTATATTTTAGGAGAGGGGAGTCTAAGCGAGTTGCAGAAAGTGCACGGGTACCTGCCGGCTTTCCCCATCCAGCCACTTTCTTAATTAGTAACCAGTTGCTGCTTCTTTTAATTGACTTGCTTTTTAAGATTCATAGTCCTCAATCGTTTGTTTTCTGTAAGGAGCTCCTTAAAAAAATGAAATACTTGTAGAAAATATTTTTTTGTAAAAAATATTGCTATATAAATATTTTTTATATATAAAAATACATTTTTAAAATGAGGAATAACATATCATCATATATAGTTTAAAACGTGTGTTACAATATATTTAGAGTATATAGGTGTTTCAATATATCAGTCAGTCATTTCAGTGTCCAACCCACTATATCCTAACACAGGGTCATGGGGGTCAGCTGGAGCCAATCCCAGCCAACACAGGGTGCAAGGCAGGAACAAACCCAGGGCATGGCGCCAGCCCACCACAGGGCACACCAAGCACACACACACACACACATATTAGGGCCAATTTAGGATTGTCAATGCACCTAACCTGCATGTCTTTGGACTGTGGGAGGAAACCCACGCAGACATGGGGAGAACATGCAAACTCCACGTAGGGAGGACCCGGGAAGCGAACCACAGGTCTCCTTACTGCCAGGCAGCAGCACTACCACTGCGCCATCGTGCCGCCTATTTCAATATATTTAAATATACATTTGCACATACTGAAGTATATTTTAAAAATCTACTCACCTGGCATGAACAATACCATCGATCAGGCGTTTAGTACCTAGAGGTCTGTCCTAGAGAAGAGCACTCTGTGGCCGCACACATTGTAAACCCAGTCCAGGGAAGGAAGGGAGTAATGAGGCTGGTAAGTAATCAGGTTGTAACTTGTGATGTTCGGTTGTCAGGACTTTGTTTGTAAATGCTAATTCAAAATAGGTGATTGACAATAAATTGTATTGAAAGAGATTTTTTAATTTTTTAACATTCTTCATTTTATTGTGATATTCTACATGAAAATCAACCTACAAATGTTGAAGAATAGAAAATTCCTGAACAGGTACTCTAATATGCCAGTAAAAAAAAAAAGGTCAGCCTGACGGTAGATTTATTCATCCCCAGATTGACGTTTAATCAACAGCTGGCACTGTAACTTTTCTTTTTTTTATTTTAATATATATATCTAAATGAAATGCCTGGGGTTTGTTTCCTGCCTTGCGCCCTGTGTTGGCTGGGAATGGCTCCAGCAGACCCCCGTGGCCCTGTAGTTAGGATATAGTGGGTTGGATAATGGATGGATGGATCTTTCATGTACAGTGCATCCGGAAAGTATTCACAGCGCATCACTTTTTCCACATTTTGTTATGTTACAGCCTTATTCCAAAATGGATTAAATTCATTTTTTTCCTCAGAATTCTACACACAACACCCCATAATGACAACGTGAAAAAAGTTTACTTGAGGATTTTGCAAAATTATTAAAAATCAAAAAACTGAGAAATCCCATGTACATAAGTATTCACAGTCTTTGCTCAATACTTTGTTGATGCACCTTTGGCAGCAATTCCAGCCTCAAGTCTTTTTGAATATGATGCCACAAGCTTGGCACACCTATCCTTGGCCAGTTTCGCCCATTCCTCTTTGCAGCACCTCTCAAGCTCCATCAGGTTGGATGGGAAGCGTCGGTGCACAGCCATTTTAAGATCTCTCCAGAGATGTTCAATCAGATTCAAGTCTGGGCTCTGGCTGGGCCACTCAAGGACATTCACAGAGTTGTCCTGAAGCCACTCCTTTGATATCTTGGCTGTGTGCTTAGGGTCGTTGTCCTGCTGAAAGATGAGCCGTCGCCCCAGTCTGAGGTCAAGAGCGCTCTGGAGCAGGTTTTCATCCAGGATGTCTCTGTACATTGCTGCAGTCATCTTTCCCTTTATCCTGACTAGTCTCCCAGTCCCTGCTGCTGAAAAACATACCCACAGCATGATGCTGCCACCACCATGCTTCACTGTAGGGATGGTATTGGCCTGGTGATGAGCGGTACCTGGTTTCCTCCAAACGTGACGCCTGGCATTCACACCAAAGAGTTCAATCTTTGTCTCATCGGACCAGAGAATTTTCTTTCTCATGGTCTGAGAGTCCTTCAGGTGTCTTTTGGCAAACTCCAGGCGGGCTGCCATGTGCCTTTTACTAAGGAGTGGCTTCCGTCTGGCCACTCTACCACACAGGCCTGATTGGTGGATTGCTGCAGAGATGGTTGTCCTTCTGGAAGGTTCTCCTCTCTCCACAGAGGACCTCTGGAGCTCTGACAGAGTGACCATCAGGTTCTTGGTCACCTCCCTGACTAAGACCCTTCACCCCTGATCACTCAGTTTAGATGGCCGGCCAGC
Source organism: Erpetoichthys calabaricus (assembly GCF_900747795.2). NCBI lineage: Eukaryota > Metazoa > Chordata > Cladistia > Polypteriformes > Polypteridae > Erpetoichthys > Erpetoichthys calabaricus. The sequence continues at coordinate 13,732,614 of NC_041407.2, forward strand.
TCTAGGAAGAGTCCTGGTGGTTTTGAACTTCTTCCACTTACGGATGATGGAGGCCACTGTGCTCATTGGGACCTTCAAAGCAGCAGAAATTTTTCTGTAACCTTCCCCAGATTTGTGCCTCGAGACAATCCTGTCTCGGAGGTCTACAGACAATTCCTTTGACTTCATGCTTGGTTTGTGCTCTGACATGAACTGTCAACTGTGGGACCTTCTATAGACAGGTGTGTGCCTTTCCAAATCATGTCCAATCAACTGAATTTACCACAGGTGGACTCCAATGAAGCTGCAGAAACATCTCAAGGATGATCAGGGGAAACAGGATCCACCTGAGCTTAATTTCGAGCTTCATGGCAAAGGCTGTGAATACATATGTACATGTGCTTTCTCAATGTTTTTATTTTTAATAAATTTGCAAAAACCTCAAGTAAACTTTTTTCACGTTGTCATTATGGGGTGTTGTGTGTAGAATTCTGAGGAAAAAAATGAATTTAATCCATTTTGGAATAAGGCTGTAACATAACAAAATGTGGAAAAAGTGATGCGCTGTGAATACTTTCCGGATGCACTGTATGTAGCAGTATATTTTATTTTCATAAGGAACACCCAAACAATAATGAGATGCAAAGGAAGCCAAGAGATGACCAGCTAGCTTGACCCAATGTGCACCTATGTGTCTATCATACAATGTGTTTAAAAAAATATATACTGTATATACACACATTTTGAAAATATACTGATCAGGCTTGGAAATGTTTGGTGTAGCCGCAGAATGAGATCACTATCAAGTAATACAGTTAAACAGTGTGTTTAATTAACAGCGAGAACTGGAACTGAGTTTGGGACCCTTGAGTTCCCGGTCATCTGTTAGCTGACTTTCCACCTTCTTATTATTTGGCTGCTGTTTATGGGGAAAAAAGAAAGGAGCCTTCTGAATCGTAAAAAGCAGATCAATTGATGGCACAAAAGGTTTCTTTTTTAACAGCAGTAATTGACTACTAATTAAGACAGTGGATGGAACAAAAACCTTCAACTGCTGTCGCCCTCCAGGACCCCTCTGTTGTAGAGCAATGTCTGCCGTTGAGAGTCATCTACTGGACACATATCGTATGTTAAGATCCGTCAGTCTGCTCCTTGGCTCTCGAAGTCCACAGCATACTAATGACGGTCTATTAGAGACGTATGTACAGATTATGAATATCAGACGGGTCATCTATGCACTTCGTTGGGCTAACCTTGGTCCAGAAGGACTACAGATATTCACTCCAAGTTTCTTAATTACAAACCAGTTCTTAGGGTTAAAGGAACATTCCACTTTATAGAGCCTTCTCTCGCTTGCCCATTTTATCCTTCAAACATATCGTAGCGCTGCTGCCTCGCAGTTAGAAGACCCAGATTCGCTTCCCGGGTCCTCCCTGTCGTGGAAAGCGCTTTGAGTAGTGAGAAAAGCGCTATATAAATGTAAAGAATTATTATTATTATTGTTGTATCTGAAAGTCGCACTAGTCTACATTTCCTCTTTCTAGAAAGAAAAAAAAATCCAATACTCTACAGACCCGAGTAGATTACACTCCTTCAGACTATCTGTAAAATTCCTAATATGTTAGTTAAATGTCAATTCACTGTATTCTTATTTAAAAGACAGACAGGTTGGCTGTTATACAATATTTCTGTCTTTTCAGGTTACTCGTTAAAGTAATCGCTTCTGGGAAAGAAACAACTGCGAGGCCTCAAGGTAAGATCTGCCCTTGACTGGTACGTATAGAAAAATCACGCAACAATCATATACGGGCATTTTTATCTGTATCGAAAGCATTGTTGTATTTAAAGTTTTAGAGCCACCCTCTGTTCATTTTATCTTAGGTGAAAATGAAGGAAACGTGAAATAAGCTACATAAGATAAACGGAATACATTTTGAATGAAGCGCTGATGGTTAGCATGCTTGAGAATTTCAAGGATGAGCGAAGGCCGCACTGTTACTAATTTATAAGACTGCAAATAAAGAGCATTTAAATGAAGAAGTAAATTGACTATGGTTTAAGGAAATGAATGAAAAATAATAAAATAATTATCAACACTTTAATAAATATCTCTTCATTAATCAGAGATGTCACCCCCATTTAGAAATATAAGAGGCAGCCACAGCATTTCAGTCTGAAACTAATCATTCGGTGCTCTTTGTAGTGACACACACAGACTATCAGTGTCTGTCCACCTTCTGTCAGCACGATCACACTTTACAGATACTCATCTGATAGAAAATGAGCTTGTCATCCAATAACCTGTTTAGTCCAATTCCGGGGTGGTCAGAACCCATCACAGGGTAAGGGGCAAGGCAGGAGATTCCGCTCCGCACAGCACGATTTGGGGTTTGCCGGTTAACCTAAGTGCTGACGTCCCTGGGGTGCGGGCGGAAAACCTCCACAGAAGTAGAGACCTTTGAAGGACAGTTTATGGGGGGGCTAAGGGCAGGCCAGAGACGGATCAACTAATGAACAGAGGAGCTGAGCACCATGCAAGGAGCAAAGCACAACTGTTTGATTCTTATTCTCAAAAGGAATTAACTTCACTGCTACAATTTACTTTGAATCAATTACTCATACATGGTGGGGTTTAAAACGTACACGATCGCAAAGTGCTTTACAAAATATTGAGGATTATATCCGAGTCAACCATTACGCTATAATGTAGGCCTACATAAAATAGGAGCTGATACAGTTAATACAAAAAAAGTCTGAGGAACAACACTTTATATATATATATATATATATAACACTTTTTAAAAATCACACTTATATTAAGTTAAAAAGTGTACTTTTTTTACTAAAAAGTAAAAAAAAGTCTCTTATACATCACTCGTAAAATAAAAGGTGGGCGCTTTTACTAAGATATTAAGTGTTTTTTGAATGTTGATTGATGGAAAAGCGCTCGTGCTTTTATTTTACGAGTGATGTATGAGAGACTTATTTTTTTACTTTTTAGTACATTTTTTAACATATTTTAAGCGTGGCTTTTAAAAAGTGTGTTTATATATATACTAGCCATGTGTGCACAACTACGTTGCGTGTGTTAAAGTTGTCTGTGAAGGGCTCCCTGTTTAAACGTGGCTGCCAGTCGTGAACTGGGCCCTTCGTCGCACAGCATTATGATTTTTTATAAGGGAAACAAAATTACAAAAGAAAACCCTTGGACATTGATTCGATAGGAACGGCCTACTCGGAATCACTATCCGAATAGTAATTATGTGGTGGTGGAGGAGCATTTCTGCTTCTCTCCGTTCACAGTCCATCTCATTTTCACGACGCTGTTGTTTCCTCTCACGATCTCTTCTCAATCTTTCTCCAATCTCGCAGGTTGCTTTGTGGCAATCCAAAGAGTAAGGAAGAACCAATGTTTCTTTCTTGAACTCCAAACGCCGACATATGGAAAATCACAGAAGTGTGTCCGACTTATATACTCTGACTGCCGACTCCAAGAAGCGGGTGAACATTCGATTTGGACGAAGTGCTGCCAACGACGGTGGATAGAAACAGAAAAAACCACAGTCTCGACAACGAAGCAGGTGTCGACGCCAGATCTAAACACAAAGAGTGGTATTGACAGTGTTTGTAAAGAAAAGTAACAACCAAGGCAGTGTCTGGGGAACATGAATTCGTGGACAAACAAAGATCAAGATCCAAATGAAGATTATATACAAAGATTAGTTAATTTAAAGCACAACAATTTGTTTAGTTTGAATGTCTGTGTTTTGAGGTGTGACTGGAGTACTACAGTCTTCAGTACTATAAGCCTGGAGGAGATTCTTAATGCAATGCCTATGTTTAAGCTGTCTCTCTACTGCCATCTAGTGCTTCTTCTTCTAATTAATTCGCGGACAAACAAAGATCAAGATCCAAATGAAGATTATATATAGAGATTATTTTCAACTTTTTAGTCTTGGGTTTGTTTTAGTATAACTTTGTAATCAAAATTTTAACACTTCCTTTAATAATTCTATCCATTACTAGCGCCATCTATTGGTGAAATCTTTAACTATTCATATGAAAATTTTATTTCTTAGCATGGATTAATCAATTAGTGAAACTGATTATTGATTCGTGTATTATCATCAGAAGAGAGTAAGTGTGCAAAATTTCAAGTCATTTGGACAATAGGAAGTGGGTTAAATATCGATTACAAGATTTGTACCAGACAACAAACAGGTGAAGTTAAAATATGCGTGGTAAAAAATAATAATAATAATAATAATTAAGGGGTGAGAGGGAAGACTTTTAAATGTCACAGATTACAAGGAAAAATTCTGTATTTTGAATGGAAGCCTACAAAATGCTCTTTCTAAAAGTAAACTCAACTGTGAAATATTTCATATCCATCAGTTCATCCATCTTTAACTGTCATCATCATCTAGTGCACCATTTCTCAAGAATTTCATTTTAGCAAAAGCCTAGTGATGCACGCTGCAGTTCTGATTGATAATTTAATGCCATTGCTTTACTCCAGAAAACTCTTTCTAAAAATATTGTCTTAACCTAAAACCCGTTAAGGAAATTCATTTTTGAATTATGCAGTTTCAAACTCTAGTTTTACCAAGGGCCAGATATAAAAGAACAATTCTGATTTCTTATTATTTATATGCATTTTCCCATGCCCAACCCCCCGCCGCCTCCCACACCCCAATGATGGGTCTGTTACACGGACTGGCAACTCGGTACAAGTAAATGTGGGCATGTGCCATGCGTTAGACTGCCACCCCGGCTAGGGCTGCCTTCCATCTTGCTCCAGATTCTTCCATTATAAGCAGGAACAACTGCACTCGATAAAAGGGGTAGAAAATGGAGGGAATAAGTGGATGACTAGTAGCATACAGCATAGATATCAAGTGGAAACCTGAACTTGGTTCTGCAGTAAACAAGTTGCTTTGGTGCCACAACGACTAAACTACCGTACTTTCAATTTGATATCGATATGGGAATGTTAATACATAAAACTGGAGTCTCCCAGAATCAACTGGTTATCTGTCCATCGACTTCTTGACTGTACTTGAAATCTTTTTATTTTATGTTTTGGTATTCACAGTACGCCCCATTACAAGACACTTTACAGACCAGCCAGAGTAATGCACAGATTGTACGTATCAGCCAAGTTGATATTTACACTCACCTGCTTATCTTATCTTTTCAGATCGCTGGGTCCTCCATATGCCAGACACGTGGCTGCAACACAGTCCATAGCATGGCAGGGACAAGAGGTCTAGTTGTTGATGGACCAAACATTAGTACGGGTAAGACACATGATCTAAGGGACTTTGACTGTGGTAACATGGTTGGGGCCAGAAATGGTGGTCCAGGCATCTAAGAAACAGCTGGCCTGCTGGTTATTTCATGCACTGTAGTCTGGAGAGTTTACAGAGAATGAAGTTATAAACCAAAAAATATCCATTTAGTGGCAAAAACACGGTGACCATGACAGACATCAGAGGACGGTGGCTATACCTGTTCAAGCTAATAGGCGGGCCACAAACACTCACATGGGCTCCTCTGAATGCACAGCAGACCACCAGGCTTTGAACCGAATGATCTGAAGCAGCAGAAGAGCTCATCAGATTCCACAAAGATGAGGCTGCGCTAGGCACATGATAACCAAAACTAGATAACCGAGGACTGCAAGAGTGTCATATGGTGACAAACTGATTTCTGATGTGAGACCCAAATGAGAATGTGATGTGATCCACGACGTTCCCTGATCTCAGCCCAACAAAGGCATCTTCTCGATGAGATCGAGCCCTGCCAGCTACTAGATAGGTGGAGCAAATAAAGTGGACACAGTGTGTGTATTCTAAGAAAACAATTACCCAAAAACACTTGTTTTCCACAAAAGTCAGAGAGGCAAGATTGTGTTGGTTTGGACAGGTGCAGAGCAGAGATATTGGGAGAAGGATGATGAGGATGGAGCTGCCATACAAGAGGAAGGCCTAAGAGGAGATGTATGAATGTGGTGGGAGAGGACATGCAGGTGATGGGTGTCACAGAACAAGATGACGAGGACAGGAAGATATATAAGAAGATGATCCGCTGTGGCGACCCCTAACAGGAGCAGCCGAAAGAAGAAGAAGAGTCAAACAATAGCAGATTAAGTGACTCATTCAGGCTTTGACAGTGAGTGAGATACCACTGCCAACAATACGCTTTTTTGTCCTCCTCCTGAAATCATTAGGTCTGTTCACAAAGTTACTGATGTGATTTTTACACGGCACCCGTTCATAGTGAATATTATCACAAGTCTGAATGTGTTCCCTCACAATAGGATGGACCCCTGTCGAGGGGATTGTTCCTTCGCTATCTGGGTTAGACTCCAGCCTCCTGCAACCCTACTCAGGATTCCAATGGTATGGAGGGGCACCTTTTAGGCCCAGTACCACTGGAACAATAGTCACGTCAGGTCAGGGAGCATGCACTGGTCCAGCATGTTTCACCACACGACGAAACAGCTTGGGATCCTGGTTGGCAACCCCAAAGCAGACACGTGGTCCAGTCCCAGATGTTATGTGGGCAACCCCTTGGCCTGGTCCAGCCACTCGGGTCCTCAATAATGAGGGTCCTGCGAGCCGGATCACCCTCGGTGGCCGCAGTGCTGTAACCGACGCTCACTCACAATGCAGGTCATGTGCCTCATTTGGGACTCCATGAGCAACACAAAGTCAAACCAGCGGTACCCAAGGATTCTCCGAAGAGACACAGAACTGAAGGAGTCCAGTCTTCATCTCAGGTCACTGGATAGCATCCATGTCTCGCAACCATATAGGAAGCACCAGGACTCTAAAGACTTGGACCTTCGTCCTTTTGTAGAGACATCAGGAGCGCCACCACACACCCCTTCCCAGTGGTCCCATGACCCCCCCATGAACAATAGTGACTTGCTCAAAATCACGCAGTGGTTGAGAACTGGCATGGTTATCCGTGACAATCCAATACTCCGGCCAATGTCCTGCTCCGCAGTTTGGTGATATCATGGTACGTTTTAAACTGTAAAACATGAGGGAGTGTAGGTGGACTGGACTCAACGTATGAAATGGTCACTCAGGAAGCTGCTTACTCTTCTGGACAATGACTTTCACCTCACCCCCCTGGTATGAGGGGCACGTTCGGTAACAGACACCTGTGTGGCGCTATGCAGGTCATTTCTACACTTCGCCATAAGGCTGTGGATCGAGTCACGCCTCGGTCAAGTTGTGTGGTTCCCTTTGTGATGATCTAGTAGACATCTTAACAGACAATGACTCTCCCCACAACCCACGAGGAGCACATTCAGGAACAGACTGAGACAACTGTGTTGCTCCAAGGGGGTGCTATTCCTACCCTCAGCCATGAGGCTCTATGGTGAGTCAGCCCTCGGTGGGGTGTTGTTCCCTGTGGGCTGAATGTTACTGAGCTGATTTAGCAGACATCTCGACAAAGATGCTACGTGTGATATGCTGTGCCACTGACCGACATCGTGAAATATAAAGTATGTGCAATTCTAATCACCTTACACTTTGTTAATGTACTTAAAGATCGTCCTTGTTATATGTGCATTTGTGCCATTTTCTGTCTGCTGCTGTAATCCTTCAGTTTCTTTCATCCACAGTTCTCCATCTATCCACTTCTAACAATCTGGTGCTCGTCAAAGGTTTGTTCCTAACTTGATTCACAGTAACCATAAATTTGAAGTACGCACTGTCAATGAAAGAGTGTGTCACTAAAAGAAATCTACAGCCACTCCATTACTTATTTTGTGTTAATTTCCATGCTGCATTAAAATTTCTCTTAACAAAATTATCAAGTGAGCCTATTGTTAGATAGACCAGGGGTAGGCAACGTCGGTCCTGGAGTGCCACAGTATGTGCAGGTTTTTGTTCCAACCCAGTTCCTTAACGAGAACTCAATTATTGCTGATGAAGCACATATTGCTTAAGTGACATTTTAATGCTTCATTTTAGTGGTCTCGCTTGTAGGTTCTCCAACCTTAATTGCTTATTTCAATCTTAAACTGCTGCATTCAGTGTTTTAATTGCTCCTTATTAGCAATAAGATGTAAAAGACAAAGCAGCCAGCAGTTCTCCAGCTAGCTTTTTTCCAATTACATCTGTGTGTGTTCATCATGCACGGTTTGAGTTAATAAAACACTTAATAGAAAAATGTGACAGACTGAAAATGATCTGTTTTAGGCTTCAAATCATTTGGATGATATCCTTGGAAAGGAAAAAAATCTACGATATAAAAGCCTTACATTGCACAGACTAACAAGCCATAAAATTAAATAAGGTCTGAGATTGGCAATGATTGGTTTCTAATTAAGCAATTGGGTTGAATGAAAACCTGTAGCCACTGCGGCTCACCAGGACCGACATTGCCTACCCCTGTTTTACATCTTATTGCTAATAAGGAGCAATTAAAACACTGAATGCAGCAGTTTAAGATTGAAATAAGCAATTAAGGTTGGAGAACCTTAACAAGCGAGACCACTAAAATGAAGCATTAAAATGTCACTTAAGCAATATGTGCTTCATCAGCAATAATTGAGTTCTCGTTAAGGAACTGGGTTGGAACAAAAACCTGCACATACTGTGGCACTCTAGGACCGACGTTGCCTACCCCTGAGATAGACCTTAACAGTAGCGGAGAAGAGTGCCACCAGGAGATGGCGCCAGAGAGCTGAGAGGGTTTCCTAGTGGGCATCTTCACGGAGGCAAAGCAGTTTTTTTTTCTCCCCCGGGTAGATTGGGCGTAGGACACACAAGCAGCCTTCACGTATCCTGACAGTCCCCGAGTTATGATTTCCACCTTGATTATTGATGGCCAAGACTGTTTAGCCCTCAAATGCCTGATGTCCCGCTCTTGTTTCTGATGCGTTTACGGGGATCGGTAGCGTGACGGAAGGACCCCTCGATATTTTAAAGTAATCTTCGGCGTGTTTTTTTTTTTTTTGTTTACCTGACCCCATGAAATGGTGGATGATATGCGATAAAAGAATGTCCTTTTTGTTGCGGTTTATAGCTGTGATCGCTACCGCGCTCCAAATGATTTCGTTTTGAAAATTTAAGAGGACGAAGTATATTCGGAAGGGAAATGGAGGGCGACACCTACACTGCCCGTTAGCGTGAAGTGTCTTTTATGTCAATGCTGCTAAACAAAACGGGGCACTGCTTCAAAGGCGGCGGTTTTCAAAAAGCAACACCGCGCTCACAAAGGCACTGCATTTGAATTTTCTCTTTAGGTGTTTTTCATGTTAGTCGCCAATTTCAAGACTTCTTTGTGCCCTGAGGAAGAACACGTTCGGTAAACTGACGTCATTAGTTGACCGTGCCATGTAATGAACTCGATAAACTGGCTGGAAAATGGATGAATGTGCTTTTAAGGGCAATAACCTTTTTTTCTGCGCGACTGGGAAAATGATCTTGATTCTGTTCCCAGATTTCGGATCAACGTCTCCTTAGATGTTGTTAATTCTTGTGTAGCCCCTCCGGCAAGCCGTTTCTGAAATGCGCTCAATTACAGTACGTGGGTGTAATTGCGCTGATTAGCTCCTCTGAGGCTGCGCGATGCCTGATTGGTTGTCCAGACGTCAAAGGTTTGTATCTCATGTACGGAGCCAATGGGAGCTTCTTTCATTCAAAAAACGCGCCTAGTAATCGTGCAGAGCCGTTCGTGCCAGGAGCCCGAGGTTGAGCTGGCAGTAAGGAGGCCAGGGTACGAACAGGGGCTGGCTGGGGTGCCAGTTAATTTGGCGTGTCACTTGTCTTACATTTGAGGCGGTTGAAAAAGATGTGCATAGTGGGTCGAGTGGAGACTCAAAATTGTCCCTGCTTGAGAAAGTGTGCTGTGTAATGGACTGGAATCCCTTCCGGGGTTGGGTCCCGACTTAACCTATGGCGGCTGTAAGGCTTTGTGCAGTCCTGCCCAGGGTTAAGCATGTGGGTAAACAGACGGGGGAATGAATCCCCACTGCCACCTCTCTGAATTGATCTTTCTGTATAGTTTTACAGTTTAGAATCCGGCTTGGATCGCCTAACTATTAGCACAGTTTACTCTTACCCTTATTGTCGCACCGTTTTTCTTACTGGTTAGGATTTTCTTTTTACTCATACAATACTTGGGGCAACGCCCCCCCTCCAGCTGAACGCACCTTAAGGCGGGGGTGTCGAACTCCAGTCCTGGCGGGCCGCAGTGGCTGTAGGTTTTCATTCTAACCCTTTTCCTAATCAGTGACCAGTTTTCACTGCTAATTAACTTCTTTTTCCTTCATTTTAATAGCCCTGTTTTTAAGGATTCAGTCCTCTGAATGTATTCCTTTCTTCATTAAATGACAGCCAGACAGAAATGAGATGTGAAACAAGCCAACTGATGACCAGCTAAGCTGGGATTTCAAACTCCAACCAGTCTTAATGAGAAGCTGATTCTTGCTGTTAATTAAACCCGTTATTTAATTCCATGGCTTGTTGCTGCCCTCATTCTGCCACAGCAGACATTTCCATAACTGTTGATTTTTCTGTTTTTTCTAAGAGCACTGTCAAAATGTTTTGGTGACCTGAGAGATCAACCCTACTTAGACCTTCACCTTTCTTTATTTTCAGGTATTGTGTGATGGGCACAGGGGAGCTGGTCATGTGGCGGCTCGTTTTGTGTCTCATTATTGGTTGGCTGCTAATTAAGGAAAAAGAGACAACTAAGGGGCCTGAGTCAAGTTAATTAAAACTAAGGCAAAAGAAGTTAATTAGCAGAAGAAACAGGTCACTAATGAAGAAGAAGGTTAGAATGAAAACCTGTAGCCACTGCGGCCCTCCAGGACTGGAGTTTGACACCTGTGCCTTAAGTTACGCGGTTGCTCCTCCGATACCCCCCTTAAACGGTGATACAATGGGAGCCAAAGACAGGTGTGTGGTTTTTTTTTACCTCCTCTTTGTTCCATCAGCTGCTGCTGCCGTGTGATCTGCAATTCGAACGTTTAAAAGCCTGTACAGCAGCTGTCCTTTTGTCTCTCTTCTCCCCCAGACATCCTCAAACACTATGCGATCTGTTTTCGCTGTTCCGTTATTTCACCGAGTAATATTTTCCGTTTCTTTGCGCTAAAGCGATCATTACTATCATTTATTTTGAGACTTTCGAATTTTCCTACTTCCATTATCTCTAGCCTGCTCTGCATGTGTATCGCACCAACGTTTTTGAATTCTTTACAACATTCTACTTTGTCATCTACTCTTTGTCTTTTATTTCCAGCCCATCTCTTGTCCCAAAGTCTCGTCTCACGGGACGTGAAAGTGTTTTTCTGAGAAGGGCACGTCTCGTCTCTCTGAACAGGTCTTGTCTCATCCCAAGTTTTTTTTTTTTTTTTATATAATAGAGAGATTATTTATAAATTTAACTGGGTGTCCTGTTCCTTCCGTTTCATGCAGCAAAATAAAAACAAATGATCACAGGTAGAGGACCAGGTTTCTTTAAAATCCCTAAAACCTCAAAACATCAGACTCTCAGATTGATTAATCAGTGCCTGTGATTGACTTCCATTACGTACTTAAAAACAAAGGCCATCAGCTTGTCACCTTAAGTCAGGCTGGTTAAGTAAGAATGTTAAAAGATTAAAGGTTTACAAAATCAGAGCTTCATGCAAGAAAGGACCCCAAAATTTCACATTTTTGAAAAAAAAATTAACAACCTTCATTATAAAACAGTTAGAGCAGTTCCCTTTTAGTCACCTTCACAATACTCTCCTTGAGATGCAAAACTCGTACCCAGAAGTGCCAAGGTGTGTGCCAACAGACGAGCATCAAGGAAAACCATCTGGAGAAGTTGACACACCCAAAACTGGATTATGAACCACAACAGCACACACCACATTGCCATTCCAAGAGCTACTGACCAGAAAACAACGTGGTGGTTGCTTTATACCAAAAGTATTTGCCAGATCTCACTCCGCGTGGCTTCTTCTTGTTCCCAACATTAAAACGGAGACAGAAGGGAAGGTGGATTGTACTCAGGAGGCAGTAGAGATGACAACAAAAGAGGAGCACAGGAAATGTTTCCAGGAATGGGAGAAGCCCACAACTGAGTGAGGAGTGCCATGGTGGACAGCATTCCATGTGCACGGCAGCCCACTCCAAAGCCTTTCAGCCACAAGCCCTCCATTTGGTGAGCCTAATTTTCCATGTGTTTGGAAATGATCTTGGAGGCATGACAGCTCTGGAGAAGAGTCCAGTCCAGCTCTGGGCACACAAGCTCATATGCCAACTGTTACACTCAACATCTCTGGATGTGAATAGAAAAGAATATCTGGGGGAGACCCCACCTACATATGAGGAGAACGTGCAGATTTCACATCCAGTAGACGGAGACACAGGTGGTGTGAGGCAGGAGTTTTAAACACTCAGCCACCAACGACAATGACAATCAGACTGAACCCTGCAGACACGTGGATCCCAGTTCATTCCCCACTTAGGGGGTCCACAATGGGAAGCTGGTAACGTATTAGATTGATTGGTGAAGACGTGAAGGTGCGTGCATGAATTAGTTAGCACCGTGTTTAAGATGAACGTTTACCTCAGTCACCTACTGAAAACATTAAAAAACTGTAAAGGTGAACCAAACAATATTTAACTGTTAATATTTAAATTCAAAACAGGCATTAAATTATTTAAAAGAGACTCAATTAATACTCACACTAGTAGTCACTTGTGACATGGAGTGACAGCTACAGGTGACCATCTTTATTCTCGGAGGTTTGCCGACAGCAGCACTTGCCTGATGGACACGCGTCATTGCCGAGTTACTTCAGGTTCACACAGCAAGTCGGACTCCGGTCACTTCAGCTTTTGTCATGGACTAAGGAATCAATATAAAAAACAACCTTCAGCCATTTCAGGGAGGTTTGTGACAAAAGGCTAACCCAACAGGACTGTTTCTGATAGGAGGTCCACTCCTGGATATGGCAGGGACCAGTCCAGTACTTGGTCCAAACCAACGATCTGTGAGTCTGAACCCCTAAGGTTTTGGGACGTGGGAGTAAAACCCCCTCCAAAAAAAAACATAAAACTGCACATGCACATCTGACACAGGATTTGAAGCCCCCCACCCAGCAGTGATTAGCACTGCACCACCAAGCCCCTTTATTACAAGGCAACTATCTTAGTGACAGTCTGAACTGGTCTGCTTCTATCAGTTTGCTTTGGTTTTGCCTGGAATACGACTCTTAGTTCTCACATTACTTATGGAGGCAGGCAGTGTGGTGCAGTGGTCAAGGCTTTGGACTTCAAATCCTGCTACTGACACCGTGCGGCCATGAGCAAGTCATGTCACTTAGCTGTGCTCTGACCGGACAAACAAAAGAAATGGAGCTAACTGTATGTCCGAATTTGTAAGTCACCTTGGATGAAGACATCGGCCTAACCTTCTTATATAATATGCTACCGTGGCCGTCCGTTTGTCTGTCCAGGATTTTAAATCACCTGTAGCTCGCAAACCGTTTGAACTATTGACCTGAAATTTGATACACATATACTACGTGATGTCTACTGTCCACTTTCTGGGTGATGATTGGCCTCCAAGCGGACAAACAAAAGAAATGGAGCTAACTGTATCTCTGATGTTGTAAGTCACCTTGGATGAAGACATCGGCCCAACCTTCTAATATAATATGTTACCGTGGCCGTTCATTTGTCTGTCCAGGATTTTGAATCACCGTTACCTCGCAAACCGTTTGAATTATTGACCTGAAATTTGATACACATGTACTACGTGATGTCTACTGTCCACTTTCAGGGTGACGATTGACTTCCAAGGTTATTTCTCTTTTTATTTTATTGTAGAAACCACTTTCGGCAGCAGCCAGCAAGGCACCATGCGTATGGGCGCCATTCTCATCCCTACCACCTTCGGCGTCACTTCCCCTTCCTCTTCATATCTTAAGTCTTCAATCTGCCTCAAGAATGATTTAAGTGCCAACTTAATTGAAAAATTAAAGAAAACATACTATGTAATTGCAAGACAAACACTGACTTTTTAACGTGAAAAGATGCCAAGAAATGAAGAGAAGAAGCAGGCCGCTAGGGTGGAGAAAAGAAGATCTGCTCAGGAAGCAGCAAGTGCATCAACCTCTGAGCAAATGAATGATAAACGTACAGAAAAAGAGGATGAAAACTAGGAACGCTCAGGTCAAGTGGATTCACTGCACGACGCCGTTACTGGTAATAATAATAAGCCATTGTGTGTGTGTTTTAGGTTCATTGGTGTTTACAAACTGGCCGTGCATTATGGAGTGTGGGTTGGTGCTGTAATGGACTGGTATCCAGTCCACAGTGCCACTTGGCTTGCTTTGTGCCCCGCTGACCTTGACAACAGTATAAGCAGGGTGGAAGACAGATGGAGATGCACAAAGCTCTTACAAGAAAATGCTCCTGATAAACAAAAACAATGTAAGATACTAATTTAGAGTTAATTTTGCAAATGAATCATATTTTAAAATACAGAATCCGCTGACTTATAATCATTTATTACAGCAGTTCTTATCAATGTTCTTTATGCTTCTAATAAGCTGCTGCTTTCAGTGTGACACCAAGATTTCCACCGCAAGCCCACCTGTGACTTCTCTATCAAGTTTATAAGCCGTAAGAAATCATCGGACAGCTTTACGATTTCAATTCCTGTATTAACTTCATGAGTTGCTGCTGCTGCTCTGCCACATATGTGCACGCCTTCCTTCAATGACGGCAACTGGCCTGAACTTTAAAATCCTGCTGGGACTCCCCCATATTTTTAAAATATGCGGAAATAAAGACGGTTGTGGGTCTTTTTATTGATTCTCTGGAGACCGGAAGCTCAGTTTGTACTAATTAGGGTTGTTCATTTCACGGTGGAATTGCAGAATGGTGGGTCTGGCGTTCAGGGCCTGCTCACAGTACTCTGCGTAGAGAGTTCACATTCCCCACGTCTGCTTGGGTTTTCCTCCCCAATCCTTGAGCTGTGTGTTTTATGGTAAGTGGCGACTCTTAATTGTCAGCATTATCAGCAAGAATAAAAGGGAAGGTCTACAGGGCGGAAGTGAGACCAGCTATGTTATATGGGCTGGAGACGGTGGCACTGACCAGAAAGCAGGAGACCGAGCTGGAGGTGGCAGAGTTAAGATTTACATTGAGTGTGACGAGGATGGACAGGATTAGAAATGAGGACATTAGGGGGTCAGTTCAAGCTGGACGGTTGGGAAACAAAGTCAGAGGGGCAAGATTGCGTTGGTTTGGACATGTGCAGAGGAGAGATGCTGGGTATATTGGGAGAAGGATGTTAAGGATAGAGCGGTCAGGGAAGAGGAAAAGAGGAAGGCCTAAGAGAAGGTTTATGGATGTGGTGAGAAAGGACATGCAGGTGATGGGTGTGACAGAACAAGATACAGAGGACAGAAAGATATGGAAGAAGATGATCCGCTGTAGCAACCCCTAACGGGAGCAGCCGAAAGAAGAAGAAGGTGACTCTTAATTGTGTGGCTGTGTGTGAATGGGCCCTGTTGTGATGGCCTGGTGCCCAGTGCCACAGGGTAAACTCCAGCACGCCATGCTATAAAACTGGATTGAACACGACTGTGACGGGCACTTCATTTTGTAGGTTGTGTGCCAAGTCCTACAAGCACAGCACTAAAACTCTGACATGCTGATGCGCCATGTTTGTCAAAATCTGTGAATGCACATCGAAAATGGAATTTGCAGCTCTGAAGGAATGAACTGGTTTTCAGCACATGCACAAGTGATGGGTGGAAAAAAAAAGATTACATACAGAAAGTTTAAAAAAAAAAAAAAAAAAAAAAGACCTAGCATCAGTTAAATAGCACAATAGGCAAGGTACGGGGCTGGCTGCCTAATGCCACTGCACCATCCATTAATGTTCACAGGGATCATCGAGCAAGGGTTACTAAATAAATACCCTTATCTACTGCTGTCCCATACGTGTTCTGGTTTGGTGCAGGCTGATGTTTCAAACAGCAGACTGTTGTGTCTGGCCATACATTGGGTTTGAGATCCTAGTGTTCACTGGTGCCCATTAAGGATTGTGTAGACTTCACAAACAGCCATGATACCCTCAAAGAGAACCAACTTGGATCTGCTGTCATATGGCCAGTGATGCCATGCATTGATTACATAACCCTTTTGCCAGTGGTACTTTATTTAGGCCTTCTGTGGACCATCACTGGCCACAACTTACCAAGAGTAATCATTGCCATTGAGCTACTAAGTGCAGTCCTGTTTAGTGTTTCTGGCCTCTGCAGAGGTGTCAGAGGCACAAAGTCCACTAGCACTCAAGGGCACATGTTAACATCACGCAGACAGTGGGTACTGCTCCGTCATGACACTGTTAGTGCAGAACAGATCTGTACTCTCCTTATTCAGCTGTCCCAAGTGCCATCCAGTATATTAGCCATTCTTCCAGCATATCCTTCTTCTTGTCTTGTGTCTCTCTCTCTTCATCTGTCCACTAATGTCCTACACATTGCACACTGGAGGGATTCCAGCCCATTTTCTCTGCACATGTTCCATAGACGTGCCCTGGTCACGCATGCCAATGATCTGACCCTCGTCAAAGTCTGACAGATGTTAAAACCGATCTCTTCTAGCCGTGATCGGCGTCCGTAACTCTACTGCAGCTGAGGATTTGGTTTACATAGACAAACGCAGGGTTCCTCTGAAGCCTCAATGTGTGCCATCTCTTCAGACATTTAAATGTTATCAATAGCAAAGGTTGAAGTAGTGTGTGTGCCAGACTCCGTACCAAGGCATTGTTTCAATTGACATTTTCGACAGTGTACAGTATCCCATTGTTTGCGTAGTTTATGACTTTACTCAAAGCAACGTATAAAACAAAGGGTCATTTTGATTGTTACCATATCTCCAAATTGTGAGCACTGGCCAGTCACCTATTGAGAGTATGGTGGGGTGTCATATACTCCCTTCTTCAGAGTGAACTCCAGCTCAATACCTTTTATTGCCATTTCCGTATTATTACAGTGAGAACATTAGAATGTTAAGGTGATATAAGGAGTTGGGGTCGACCTTATGGTGTACCGGTCAAACCTTTAGCTACACGATCCTGCTGTCCTATCTTTCCAAATGAACATCATCAAGTATTCCATACTTCCACAAAAGAGAATTATAGCACGTAGCTGTTACTGTAAGTCAGTAAGGAGGACTTATTCTGCAGCCTAATACTTTACAGTACATCTAATGCTGGAGCCTCGGGGGGCCCATTGGCTGCAAAACAAACTTTCTTTTAATAGAACATTCTCAAACCAACTTAATCATATTCAATGTCGCAGAGTTTATCCTAGCAGCACTAGACGTTGGCAGATACACGAGGCCAGGATGGGAAGCCGGTCCAATACTACATCATCTGTCATACAAAAGAGCATAACCACAATATTCAGAGATCTCTAATCCGTCCTCCCATCACTATAATTCACTGGGGGGGGGGGAAAAAAACAGATGGCAGTGAACATGTAAAAGATGGAAACCTGCTGTTTAGTATTCATCTCCCTCGGCAAGTTAATGACCAAATGTTTGCATCCTGAACATTTTTAATGTGGAAATGACCTCCACCTTTTCTTTTTCTTCTGCAGATGCACCTTCACGAAGCCCCAGTTTCCCAAGACACAGCCACCCGCCCGGCAAACCCAAGGCTCTATTGAAGCACAGACCTCGCAAGGTGGCGCCATCTCATTTGTCGACTTAGAAGGGGGTCCTGTTTTCAGCACAGGCTGTGTCACCGAAGCTTTAAGACGTGCCATTCAGTACTACTCTTGCTTTGATGCAGTTGAACACAACTTGCCAGAAGTACCCACACTGTCACGATGAGCAGCTGCAACAGGTTGCCCGTCCTGAACCTAAATGGGCACAGCAAGGTGAGCTGTGATGGACCATCTTTGAAACACTGGCACCTGTGTTGCCCCAAATGGCATTTTAATCTTTGAACATTGCTCTTGCTTTTTAAAGTCACATAATAGCCAGGTGTATAATGTACAAATACGCCACCTGGCTCAGGCACATTCAGCTGGTATGGGAACTTGCTTCTGTTGTTAGCAGACAAACGGAAATCAGTGTTTATATTACAGACAGCAGTTTCATTTAGTTGGGTCATCACGGTTTCACATATAGTTGGCATCCTGTCCATCCATTTTCCAACCCGCTGAATCCGAACACAGGGTCACGGGGGTCTGCTGGAGCCAATCCCAGTCAACACAGGGCACAAGGCAGGGAACCAATCCTGGGCAGGGTGCCAACCCATCGCAGGACACACACAAACACACCAAGCATACACTAGGGCCAATTTAGAATCACCAATCCACCTAACCTGCATGTCTTTGGACTGTGGGAGGAAACCGGAGCGCCCGGAGGAAACCCACGCAGACACGGGGAGAACATGCAAACTCCACGCAGGGAGGACCCGGGAAGTGAACCCAGGTCCCCAGATCTCCCAACTGCGAGGCAGCAGCGCTACCCACTGTGCCACCGTGCCGTGGAAGTGTGCTCTACATCGTGCTGGCATCCTGTCCAGCGTTGATTCCGGACTGGTGTCCGTTGTCATGACTGGCTTTGACTCCCCATCACCATATGTTGAAAAAGGCATATTTCCAAAACCAACATTAGGCATGGCAGACTATTCTAAAGTGAGCATCACTCCAAGGTACATTAGGTATACAGAGCAGTGTGAGCACAGGCGGAGTGGATGACTTGCTTGTTTTCATAGTCTGTCATTGTAGGCTCCAGTGGGGAGTCACTCAAGTTTAAAGGTTACCCTCCTTCTCCTCTTTCAAGCGCTCCACTTTCAGATAGCAAGGGTGAGACTTGAACTCACTCTGTGATTGCAAACCACTAGTTCTGCTTCTACACTTATGAAAATCTCTTAGGCAGCGGTGACATGGCCTGACACAGCTTTGACTGTTCAGTGCTTTATATCAGAGGTCGCCAACACCGGTCCTGGAAGACCACTGTGGCTGCAGGTTTTCATTCTAACCCTTTTTATAATGAGTGCCCTGTTTGTGCTGCTAATTTACTTCTTGTGAATTTTAATTGATTTGCTTTTTTAAGATTTGTTCCCCTGAATTTCTTCATTGTTCCTCTGAATTGCTTCATTTCTTTCCTTAAATGGCACCCAAACAGAAATGAACTGTGAAGTGAGGGAGCCGACCGAAGAGCAACTAAGTCAGGGCCTCAAACTTCAGAGGATTTCACTCCAACCAGCTGCTTAATGAGGTGCTGAGTCTTGTCGTTAATTAAACTCATTCTTTAATTCCAGGGTTTGTTGCTGTTCTCGTGGTGCATTAGCAGACATTTCCGAAAATCTTGATTTTCTCTTTTTAAGAGCTCTTGTCAAATGTTTTGGCGACCTGAGCAGACCAACGTTTCAGATATTGTATGATGGACACCGGTTGTTTTGGCTCATTTTGTATCTCATTATTGTTTGGCAGCTAATTAATAAAAAAGAAACAGGGGTCTGAGTCTTCAAGAGCAGGTCAATTAAAATTAGTACAAAAGAAGTTAATTAGCAGCAGAAACAGGTCATTCATTAAGAAAAGGGTTAGAATGAAAACCTGCAGCCACTGCGACCCTCCAGGACTGGAGTTGGAGACCCCTGTTCTATCTCAGACACATTATTAAGGGCCACAAGGTTCAGGTTACTCGAGTAAGGTACAGAACGGTGGTACAATGATTAGCACTGCTGCTTGCGGCAGTCCTGGGTTCAAATCAAACCCTGCTCGCTCGCTGTATAGAGTTTACGTGTATTTTTCTGTATCCAGTGTATTCCAAACATACTAAGGACACACATGCCAAGTTAAATGGAGACTCTAGATTAGGTCTGTGGGTAGCTTTGTAGGAAATTGCGCTTTAAGGCCTTCACTGGGCACTCTCTCTCAGTGCGGCCACAATATACACAGGTTCTACTTGGTTGAAATGGATAGGTAAAAGGATGGATGGAAGAATATAGTACCAGCATCAAAGATGCTCAACTCTGAGATTCTACTCTCAATTGCACCCATGCGTTATAATCGTTTATTCTATGTATGCTTATTATACGATGTATTCAAAACATGGAAGATGCCTGAAATTTGGAACTTTCGAGATTTCTGTACCAACAAATGTTTGCATTCTTCGAATACTTGCATCTCAAGTTTAAACCCACAATAAACCTATTTTTCTGTTACAGGCATATTACATTTATTATATGATGCATACCTTGCTTTTTTTCCTCCAAATCTTCTGATACAAGTAGTAGAAACTACATTATCTTGCAAAAAATGGAGATGTGTAGTATTTCTACATTCTACCACTCTTTTAAAATCTTCACATCCAGATGATTTGAAGCAGTGTTATGAATGGGCTCCTTCAATCAGAATTTCAGATGAAGAATGATATTCAGCCTTTAAGACATACTCTTCATCAAAATGTGCAGGTCATTGGGTAATTCAACAAACATTTCTACACTTAAACGGACTGAGGCTATCAAATTTGAACTGAAGTCAAAACCCTAATTATGGATGACATGGTCAGGCACCTACCTTGCAGATTTTTACTTACCTGTCACACACTATGGGAACCACAACAACTCCTGTAGGAAAGAAACAGAACAAAGGAAAAGAGCTGGGGCACCTCCACTTTCAAATAGCAAAAGCAAAAAGAAAGTAGGAAAAATACGACAAAAGGCAATCAAATACTGGCAGTAACCGAAGAAATAGCACTCTGAACAGGAGCTTCATCTCCCTCAGCTGCAGGCCCAAAGGTGAACGGCTGCTTCCCGTCATTCTCTGGTACAGCGTGCATCGTGGAAGGGGTGGGGCTTCGCAGGATGCAAAGGAAGTGATGTCAGTCTGTTTCCTGGCGATCTTCAAGGCAGCCATGTAAAACAGAGGAGTTCGCAAACAGGGGCCCTCTTGTTTGTGTGGAGCAGTACTGCTTACCTGGTCTGAGCCTTGAAGGAGTCTCATAAGCGCTTGTGTCTGACACGTCAATATGCTTACATCTGTATTCAAAGGAAAATACTGCAGACTGAAAAACTGGATGTGATCTCATATACTGTACTACATTGTGCCCCATCACCTCATGTTGTTTAATGTGAAGAGCACTAATTCAGCCATTATTACATAGTGGGAAACGGATATCCTACTTTGTTTGAAATTAGAAAGAAAAAAAAAAATCCCCATCCAAGGAACTATCCGAATCTTAATGCTGTCTGTAAGTAAGCTGGGTGTGTCTCCATTAACCTTTTGATGCTATTACTTACTGTCTGTTCAGTTGTTCTTTATTGTGTTTACTTTTTATAAAACACTTTAAAAAAAAAAAAAAAAAAAAAAAAAAAAAAGTCTAGATAGATAGATTAATACATTAACAAGTTAAAAGGAATGTCATCCTCCATTTGATCACTGGATTTTTCTGGTCACTGATTTGACACTGGCTACACTCCTAAATTTTGAATTAAGTGAAATGGAAATTAATGGATGATTTGGCTTTATCTGTCTGGAATTGAACACTTGAGATGACAGAGTAACCATTGCCAGGTTTATGAGGTTTGCTTTTAGTTCCTCAAAATATAAAACTGGTTTATGGGGAATTCCAATGGGTTAAAAGGTACCATACTTAAAGAAGTACACTGGGTGCATTGTACTTGCTAGAAAAACTGGAAAGTTATTATTCTCTCCCAACCACTTTATAATGGTCCACAATCTCCAGCCGGTGCCTTCAAGAAAACTTTGTGTTTACAGATAAGGTGAAAAAAAATAATAATCATGCAGCCCGATCAAACAGAGTGTTGCCATCAGCAGCTGCCTGCCTGTAGCACTGCACTGAGGCCAAGTTTCATGACAGCTGTTAGCCCAAAAGTCAATACCCACGCGGATGGCCGCTTGCTTTTAAAATGTGCTTTTAAGCCTGTGTTGAGAACAGGAGGACATGCAAATTGATATGCCCTAAAGGCTGCCAAACAACTGCCAAGACCTTACAGGATACAAGCTTTTTTTCTCTCCCACCATTAAAAGTCCGAGTTTACCTGTGGATTTCCTGTTGATTGTTTTAATAAATTGCTGTTTGGATTTCTTTCATTTGTCTCTAGTGCCTCTTGAAATCTTTACAACACAACTCTCTGCACTTCCAGACTGCTCTTACAAGAGGTGGCATGACGGTACAGTGATTAGTGCTGCAGCCTCTAAGCTTTGGTTTCTATCCTGGTTACTATTTGTGATTCTTTTTTTCCCCCCCCAATGCCTTTAAAATGTGAGCGTTAGGCTAACAGACAGTACAATGTGGCCTTGTATTGATACATACTGTAGGAGTATGACCAATCAGGGTTGGCTCTTGCGGAGTAGTCATGGTAGAAGTCTAACATACAAATTCTTGCTTGTATGTCAAACCCCAGCTCCATATTAAATGTGCTGCAGTGATTTGTCATTACCCTGCAGTGAAAACAATGGGTTAAGAAAGTGGAAGGCTGGGTATCAGATAATACACTCGCTCAGATTACTTAAAGTACTGTTTAAACAAAATCAAGATCTCTGATGGACGCAGCATATCCTCACAGCATGGGGTGCACGGTAAGAGCCAACCCTGATCAGGGTGCCATCTTATATATAAACGTGTGTGTGTCCGGTCCGGAAGTGAGAGGTGGAGTCAGGGTAAGGGCTCTGCCACCGAGGAAACAGAAAACTCGCTTAGCCACTAATAACACAAGCGAGGCCACAGCACATCAGCAAAACGAAACCTCAGACGAAAGACAACGTAACTTAGCTACTAATATTGGCAAATTGGTATCCCTTTTACTTTTTCTCTCGCCACTAATACACAACCGATGCAAGCACATCGGCAACATGAAACCTCCTAGGAGAGAGATGCCCAGCGTAGTCCCTTTCAATTACCTGACATCTCTGCATTTCATTTTTTTTTTTCCTATTTCAATAGTTTCTAGGACCCCGGGATTTTTACAGCACAGGCTTACACGCTAGTTCCTTATAAGTACATCAATGCTAAACCCCCATACTCAACGTTATTCCAGGCAAACTTACAAACGCCTGTTTAGAATGTTGGAGAAAAATCAGGAAAGACAAAACCCATACAAACAGCAACCAGGCTGGGACTTGAACCCAGTCTCCTTGAGCCATGAGACAGCAGTGCCAATCACTGCACAAGTGAGCAACAACTGATAATAGACAAAGGAGGCAAACCCCACCATTGAGAAGACTGTGAACTAGCAACATTTACATCTAATGTAATTTATATAGCACAATGCATAGCAAGTGAAATCATTTAAACATCTGGCTTGTTCAGACATTAGATGCCACCTGAAAGGCTGCAAACATTGTGCCCAGTGCTGTGTATGCCACTACAGGGCTCAGGCCACTAGTGCTTTATGGTAGTGGTGGAGACGTCACTCCTTGGGGTTTAGATTCAGTTACAATCTCAGGCATTGTTTCTAAGGGAAGGACAATTAAAAACATTGTAAATGTGCTGGTGTGACAAACTGTAATTATTTCTGCAAACCAGCAATTATAAGCTCAGTTGGAACAAATGCCATGAGAGTGCCGACATACCAGGTCAGGCGATTGCCATTTTCAGATTTAATGCTAGGTATTCCCATTTCCATCTGCATTCCAAAGCTTTGACTCTAAACTGGCCCAGTCTGACTGGACGGAGGGGTAAGGATGGGCTGGCATGCCAGCTGGGAATGTCGATGGTAAATCTACCCAGTCTGGAAGCTGACTAATGGAACAGCAATAGGAAACATGTATGCATTATATACAGTAATTAGTCATTTGTAAAGTTTGTAATTGCATTTTACCTCTGAATTTGTTAAAGCGATTTGAGCCTACACTCAGTGAAGTATGCCACACTAGTTAAATTCGGTTTATTTTTGTAAACTTAACATGTTACCCCGTCACGCCGGATGGCAGCATCCCTCTGCTAAGGCTCCTGTTTGGATACCCACACACTAAGAGTCATACTTCCAATTGGTAGGTAGCCCTGTTTGGGGTCCTTGTGTACCACTTGAGGGACCCGTCCCGTGGAATTCTGTTTCACCCAAAAATGCTTCCCAGGAACAATACTGATAGGCCACAAATACTCGTGGGTCTGGGGGGAAAAGGAGCCTCTCTTCATCAGCCAGGAACATTGAAGTTGAGTGCAGGGTGACAAAAGGAAGTGGCCGATTATTGTGCTTTGATGCCTTGTAAGATGGTCTTTCAAACTGGAACTGGTGTGTTTAGTAGTTGTGCTCTGGATCGCAGATGCAGGATGCCCCCTACAGACCACACAAGAAGGGCTCCAACAATCCACAACACTATCAGAAGAAACAGGTTCAGAAGATGGAGAAAATGAGTGAGGTTTTGTTGTTTGAATGGAGACCCGTCCAGTCTTGGTTGCCACCTTGCACTCGGTGCTGCCAGATTAGACATGATTGTGCCCGAATCTGAACGGGATAAGCATACACATTATCACTTTAATAGCCCAAACATTATTTTTTGAGATCCCTTTAAATTAGCTGACAGCCTGTCCGGAGGAGATTTCTGCTTACCAACAATGCTGCTAGGATTGGTTTTGGATCCTCACAATGTATAATGAAATAAGTGGACCAGAAAATGAATGGATACACTACTGTTAAATCTGTTCATTTGCAAAACCACCTTAATGTAACTGTACAGTGGCAAGATGCTGGAGACTGTCCTGGCACAAAACAGCACTAGGTAGTGAGCGCCTTCTCTAACAGACTGGTACTGCAACAGTCCCACACTTACTCATACTGCTTAAGGAGAACCTACATAGGCACAGGGAGACCTCCATGCGCACTACGTGAATCGAACACTCTTAAACCCAATTAATGAAATTATTGGGGGTGAGGTGAAGGGCTGGTTGTCTATCCCAAGAGCATGGAGTACAAAGCAGGGACCACCCTTTGATGGAGTGACAGTCCATGACAGGGTCAACTCATGCACATAACGCCCATAAGGCTAATTTAGAATTGCCAGTTAACCCTCACACATCTTTATGGGCATGGGAGGAAAAATGCACACATATGTGGGGAGAACATGCAAACTCCATGCAGACAGCAAACAAGGTGTTGGGTTCAAATGTAGAAGTATTAAACTGTGGCACACCACTACTGCACCATTCTGCTGCATGAAGACCAAAAACGCCTTATAGATAACATTTACCAGCCAAAGCAGAAGAGATACGCATGAGCAGGAAGATGTTTTGTGATGAATTTGGGATTTGCTTAATCCAACCATCCATTATCTGTACCCACTTCATCTCTTTTTCTATCCTGGCGACATGACAGCGCCATTCCTGCATGGACTGCTAGCATATCACAGAACACACTCACACAAACATACTCTTACTCACCAGTCAAGCAGATGATTTCTTAAGGAAAGAAAATGTCATTAAATAATTTCTATTGCTAAGGCAACTGCTCAAGATACTCACTGCTGTGGGTGGGTTTGGATGCTTTCTTTCAACTACATCCCTAAGGTTCACAAAAGGCCCTGCAGTTCTCATTGTCATGCTGTACCTGGTGTGGATTTAGCAGAACACTGAAGCAATGCTGTAAAAGAAAAAGAGCAATTAGAAGCAGCTTGGCAACAGACACACTTACCATTGCATCTGTAGACGGTTATTCCTTCTAAGCCAACTCTGCTTCGTCATCACTAGTGCAAAAAAAAAAAAAGATTTCAGTATGTGACACTCACTCTCTTAAACTGGCATATCACTAGAAGTTAAATACTTCACCCAGGGCCACACAGTAGCACTTGTGTTGTACTGGTCAACAAAATCAAGTTAAAAATGACCACAGCCAGAATAAGGTACAAGAATTACAAAAAAAAAAAAACAAAAACACATTTTTATGAATGTGCAGACATCAATGAATGACACAGGGTGGCTCAGTTTTATTGGATTTCTTTTTTGCATCTCAATTGACAAATGAACTTCACCCAAGCGTCCTACAGAGTGCCAGCACTTTGCCATTGTCACACATTCACCTCTAAAGAGGCCAGCTAGGCTGGCTTTTGTTTTCATTATTTTCTCTCCCAGCTGCTGTTGTTTTTAGTGCAGTAACAATAGGCTGGCTCCCTGGTCCCAGCAAATACCATTGTGTCCCACGATATGTCACATGACCACCGGCCTCTTTGGATTTGCATTTATTAAACCCATGGAGACAATGGCATTCTAAACCCACTGCTGCCTTCAGCGATGAAATTCAGAGTGCAAAGAGAGGCAGGGAAGAGCTGCACAGCTGTGCAAAACAAACTTAAGAAACGAAGCACATCACAAATTTTACCCTTTGGACAGCAAGTAGGACGCTCAAAGAAAGATACAAATTATTATATAGATAAATAAAAACTTATAACCACAGCTTTCATTCACTAATTAAATGAAGTGTTGAGCAATTATGGCCACATTTCAAGTACTGTGCCTAGAATTTCCACACTGCATAAATCAAACTGCAAATATTTTTTTTTTTGGCTCACGGCTCTATGGGCTGGAGTTTAATTCACAGCCCAGTCTACGTCTTATGGAGATTCTCTGCATGCCAGAATTGGTTTATTAGGGCTTGCTGCTGGGGTAAAAACTCCAGCTCAATGGACCCTGTAACAGAAACAGCAGGTCTGGAAAGTATTTTAGATTAATGTCTGCCAATTTTTACTCAAAGCAACTTACAAATCATATGGGGACAAATGGTTCTTTATGTCTTTAATTAGAGCTCTGGTGGGTTTAGTGATGCACTGACGGTCACAAATGAAGCCAGTCATCAGGAGTGAGCCTGTGTGATTTCTATACATTGCATGGCCTATAGACCACACTGTCTAACAAAGAACTTCAAACTGCAGCACTGGTGAAACACTGTTGTGTCCAGATTTCTAGAAAGATCCAGCAGTCAGGGTCCAACTGGTCATCTTGTATTTTACAGTCCACTGCCTTATCCTGCATTGTATATTAGTCTTGATGAGAAGAGAGTTTATCATCTGTGCTGTAGCTTTACTCCAAAATTGCACCACACTTTAGAATTATGTTTTCTTTTTACATTTTCAAGGAACCCACCACAAATGCATTCAATACACATCTTAACTACAGAAGTGAAATAAATCAAGAGCCCACCTTTTCAGGATTTGGGACATTCAATAAGAAAACAGCTCCAAGAACCTCTACACAGTACAGTAAAATAGTGCCTTTCACATCTATCAGTCATATAGGGCTGCTACACTCTAACATCTTCAATAGATAAAGAAGCAATTCCTTCGACAAACATTAGAAAAGTAAGCTCAATAAAAAAAAAAAAATAACATTTCAAACTTGCTTGTTCATTTCAGGGTCTGGCAGCACTTGACACGAGACAAGAATCCACCATGGATGGGAAAATTAAACTGCAAAACATAAGAGATTTCTAAAATGGCAAATGGATATCCATATGGCACATAAGCTTGTGTCACATTAGGGTATGTCAGACTTGCTGATCTTGTCGCTGGACCATGCCAGTTTACACAACTGGAAATCTCTGGGCATGTCCCATTTATAGACAGGGTGCCAACCTTCCAGCAAAACCGAGCTCACCCGTTTTGGGCGGCCAATACGTGCCGCCTGACGGAGCCCATATTCTATGCAGGGTTAATCATGTATTACGAGTTCAGCCGCAGGCAGTCTCAGCCCTTTCTGTTCTTTTCACCATTCACACCAGACAGATGAGCATCTCTTCAATTTAGAAGGTCCAAAACCCCCATTTTTCTGTCATTGCTGCATTCTATGAACTTTTAGATGAGCTTTCATTGGTCGTCAGCTTTCCAAACACATGGCCTACCTCAATGGCTAAAGACAAAATCAAGCCCGTCTGATTTTCTCGGGGCGAGTTGTAGACTGGTTGCTGGCTAATTTAAACTCCTTTGTTTCAGTGTGTGAATCACCAGGGTGTCTCAGTAGCAGACATCATGCTGTATACTTATTCCTACTTCAAAAGTTGATAAATAGTAGAAATTCCCATTATTTATTTTTTTTTAAATAGGTAGTACTGAGGCTCTTGGTAGTGATGAATATTAAAGTCGAGTGAAAATGTTGCTGCCCCAACCCATTCTTAGTCAGAGAGCTTATCAGGCCTGACAAGACACAGCAGGCTCCGCTTGAGCTAAGTCTACCTGCAAATAAAACGCTGAATTAGCCTTTACAGAACTCTATGACTTCTTAAGCAGACATGCTCTCTACCTACTGTAATAAAAGGTTACCCCGCAGAATAACCAATAAGGAAAACACAAAAGATTCATCAAAAGCAAATATGCAGGATTCTTTATTGAAAATAAAGTAAATTTGGACACTTTGTTTTTAAATATTTAGGAAAAAATACAGAACAAAAAGGTCTTCAAGGTGTACTTTGCTTCTTAAGCTATGACTGCACATTTTCTTATTCTTTTGATGTTCTAAAACGTTTTTTTTCTTTTTTTGTATTTTTATATTAAAACAACAATAACATTTGAATATCCTGCAGATTACAAAAGAACATAGGGTACAAAAGGCTAGAGTGGCTAAGGCCGGTCAAGTCTAATTATTAAGAAGCTATTAAAGCTTAATCTCCAAATGCACTTCCTAACAAAGCACTGTCTACTCTGTGAAATTCTCCATTGTTTCATCCCATTATTCATTGTCTGCTTTATCAATCCAGCATACAGGTGACAAGAAGTTTCATTAACAAACCATACCAGTTCTCCTCTGCTTAAAATGAATTTTGCTCAAAGCTTAAAAAAAAAAAAAAAATCCAATTTACTTTAACCTCCCACACCACCCTCTGTACAACACATTTAAAGTGCTGCTGTATTCTTTAAAAAAATCTCAATGAATAGAGAACCAATTCTTCTGGCAAACCTCTCAGCACTGAACGGATTGTGTGGATAACAAGACTGACACAACCCTGCAGAATTACGTTTGGACTCCATGGATGTTACAGTTGGCAGAGTTCTTATTTCAAAATCCCCAAGTATGATTAAAAAGCAAGAAACCCATTCATTAATAATCCGCAAAATGTTTTCTAAAATACGCACTGCATAAAAATGGAGGATCTTGAATTTCAGATTATAATGTAGTGTTCCACACCCTGTGCACTGCATAAAAATGGAGGATCTTGAATTTCAGATTATAATGTAGTGTTCCACACCCTGTGTACTGCAATCGTGAAGACTAGCAGAGAGTGCAACAATTTGGATGTTGTATGGGAGGAAGAAAGTCACATCCCTGGACACATACGAATTAAGAAAAACTGTCAGTCATGAAGGAAATTATTGGGTTGTGTACTCGTATAACATGGGCTTCTAGATGAATCAATTTCGGAGTGACAATTAAGTGATTTTTGCAAATTCATCAAATAAAGTACCAACTTGATTAAGTGAGGCAAGAAAGCATATTAAACCACTGCACATATTAGGGACAAACGGGAAGGCACATAACACCATTAAAAAAAAAAAAATATACCCGCATTTAAAATAAAACTTTTAAAAAAAGTTGTGTTGTATTTCAAATTTCAGTAATTGGAAATAGGCACTACAATTAAAGTCCACGTCACCTTCCCAAGGACTATCTGAAAAATCTACTTTGGTGCGACATCAAAGGCAATTCACAGTTCACAGTCACAGCAGCTCTTCACCCTCATCTAAGTAACATTTTAGTCTAAGAGCTTTCCGTTTTTTTTAGATAAATGATTCAATTATAGATTTTCCTACAAAATTACCGCAATAAGGTTTGATTAAAAAAAGTCCACTTAAGAAGCTTTTATTATGCAAATTTTAAGGTAGAAATAGTCTAAATATAAAAATCAAATAAATTAAAGGCCACTCCCCTTCAAATAAATGTGAAGTGTCACCATTCAGTTGATACATCATTTTTGTTTTAAGTCTGCTTTGTGTGTGTGTGTGTGTGTGTGTGCGCAAAAATGAAATTAGATGAAGCAAAAAGAAAGAAGTTCAGCAACCACGGGTAGGGGATTATCCAGAGAAACGCAGCTTTATATTTTTAGAAGGTCAAAGACCCACACGACAACAATTGGCAAAATGCAAGGCTACTGAAAGCAAGAGTTATCCTTACATGTTCATGTCCTAATGATCTCCATTAAGCAGATAATAAGGATCACAATTACAACTCGAGGAAATTGATTTTTTTTTTGTCTCAGCCAGGGGGTTATGCCTCTGTTTCCATCTGGAGTAAAACACATGGAAAATAACACTGACATGAGAAGTACAATATTTCTCAGTTTAGTTTGCTTTGTTAACTGAACTGAACCTTTGGTGTTCTCTCTTTAAAGAGAACAATGGGGGGGGGGTCTTAGTAATAGCTACTCCACTCCCTGCCCTCTCTTTGAAATGAGTGCCTGTGCAGAAGCTAATCACTTGTAGTAATAACACGAATGTGTGCAGGCTGCAGATTTTTTACTTGTAATTAAAGCAAATTACAATAGTGCAAGCTGCCTGGAGCATTAACCAAAGTGTGTAATGTGCTACTTCTGAAACCCCATAATTTCAACTCCTGTGCTGCTTCTGGCAAATCTTTGGATTTTGGTCACAACTAGCACAGTGATTACCGAGATGCTTTATTTAATGAGTGCAAAGGAAGAAACAACAGAAACAGGTGCAGACTGAAACACGGCTTCTAGTACTGACAATTAGAGGCTGATGTTTCATTATCCTATTTAGTAGACATCTACCAGGCCACACTGCCTGCACCGACAGTCCTGGACTTTAAAGCAACAGGATGCCCTCTGGAAGCTGTCACTAGAAAAGTAAAGGCAGTTTTAAAACGCTGTGAAGCAGCATCATGAACACAAGTGCTGTACTTGTTTTGCATTAAGAGGACAAGCCGTACCGTGTCTACAGTATTGCAGCATCATACGCTATTCTGCGTGTAGATTTGGAACTTCTCATGTATCCATTATAAATTTCAGTATATGCAGTAAATATCTTACTCTTAAGACTTGAAGAAACGTAAAAGTTGAATATTGTTTTTGTTACCAGCCCCAGAATAGTTTAAAGTATTACACTGCATGCTGAGCAGATTTAGTGTTTCTCAGATTTTAAAAGCATCTCTGCCCAGCATTTCAGTATGCATCACCAACTCATCCACATGTAGCAAAGTGCACCACAAAAACTATAATCAACACATCTTTGCTCGCAGATTCTGTCTATTTCATATTTACAGAGTGAACCTTCGTCCAGGTTAATTACACAAACAGAAAGAACTTTTCTCAGCCCACTACAAAATTATTTACAACTAAACAGCAGCTGGGCTATTATGTTATTATGTAAGGAGCGGCAAAACTACAAAAAAAAAAAAAAAATTAAAAAGAAGAATTTACCCTATAGGTGCACATCTATAGTACTGATCAAGTGCACAAATCTAGAGAACGTTGAAGGAAAAATAACTTATCCTAACCTAAAAAATATATAACACACACAAGAAAAGGAAAAAGGAATGTGCCTGTTAACAGACGTTTTGAGGAAAATAAAGAAAACAAAACACAAACATTTGTGGTCATCTTCAGTAAAACGTTTGTGGGCTTGTGAAACTTTCCTCCAAGCTGTAATTAAAAAAAAAAACAAAAAAAAAAACGTACATTTCGACTAGAAAGAATTGGCACTTGCTGCATTAGTATTGCTGCTACCACCAGATCAACAGCTGGCAGAGGTTCAGATTTTCTTTCACAGTAGGCCGCTGCTTTGGGTGCAGGATCACGGAAGCACATCCTGTTGAAATCAAGTAGAGTTAAAGTAGCTGCCTCCATGCAGGATTTGGATCCTGATGTACCAAGAAACCCTAAGTCCTTTCCACTACCGTAATGAGTTTCCAAAAGGCACTCAAAAAAGTCTGACAGGGGGATGTCAGGGGATTGAATTTTCAGCTTCTCAAAGAATCCTCCACCCCAGTATAATGCGACTTCCAACCATTCATACTCCAACTGGGATTGTATGCAGTCATTTTTACTTCTGCTTTGTGGTGAACATTCAAATTAAAATGGCCCAGCTAGGAAGTTGTATTGCTAAACTTTTAATCTTGTGGGAATCCCAACGATTTACGGGTAACAGTTAATCAATGGGGGTTCAATTTGCTTCCACTTTAAACTCTGATTTCATCATCGTCCTCATCCATGAAGGAGAAACCTTGATCTTCTTCCTCTTTCCTGGAACGACTAACATTCACATGAGAAGGAGTCTCTTTCTCAAGTGGCTGCTTGTCATCTAATACAGCAGATCCAGAGCTAGACACCGAGCAGCTATCCACCTGATGCTGAAGGTGCCGTGGTTTAGTCTCTGGGGTGTATGGGGGAGGGTCTTCCTTTGGCGGCAAAATGCTAGCTGCTAGATTTTGCTGGCTAGCAGGCGGTGATGACACCTTTCCCATTAGCGTTCCATCCTCCTCAAAGCCCAAATCATCTTCCTCCCAGCCCTTTTTGTCCATAATGCTTAGAATATCTCCTAGCATCGATGGTCCCAAGTCTACATGGAAAGACATGATGGATTCAGCATGTTTTAGCCCACCTCCTGTTTTAGGGAGAGATGTTGTTGGGAGATCCGAGAGTTCACCAAAGTCTCTTTCATCAAAGTGCTCTGGTTCTCCCTGCAAAGAGGCTGCAGCTCCATTGACAGGCTTTTCATTGGCAATCATCTTCAGTGGGCTAGAGGAGAGACTTTTTGGTACAGAAACAATGCTCCCCCTTTGAGGTACTTCATTGTCATCATTCAGATGTGGTAGGGAGACTGCATTTTTAACAAAGGATGGCGAAGTACTGGGAAGAGCTAGAGTTGACTCCCGTTTATCTACTCGGGTTACTGACTGTGACCTTTTGCTGTGTCTGAATGTACGGGACAGGAGACTAGGCCTGGAACCAGAGCTTTGCTGATGTGCTTCCTGTTGTGGGGGCTCCCCTGATCGGGTGCTGAGAAAAGACGTATCCCCAAAAGCATCTCCACCGCGCCCAACGTGCATGGTGTGCCGAAAATCTCCCAAAGGTGCACTGATCATGTCTGCAGTGAGGTCCACACGTGAGCGGCGCTTTGACTGTGACGAATTTGACACCAGCTGCTTTAAGATAGGCATGGTTTGAGAGTTACCAATGTTACTGGTGGGGAGACAGCAATTTGTCAGACAAATTTTTCACTAATTTAAAGTTCCTGATGTGTCTGAAGGAACAGATCAGAAGGTCAGGGAACCAGCATTTCCAAATATCGCAGCATCAAGTACATTGCAAGCCAGCACCCAATGACAGGTTACAGATAAATTCAGAGCTTGGAAGTGATCTGTAATAAAAAACAAAATAAGAAAGAATTAAAAATTCAGCAAGGTGAAGCTTCATCCTAAGACCCCTCCATGACATAAAAAACATTTAAAATGTACCCTTCCCAGGCTGAGCCAATATCTACAGTATGCATGATAATTTATATACAACAGTAATAGTCACTTGATATAGATGAGCAGCTTTAGGATTCTCTGAATGTCTACATTCATGTAGTCAACATGGACTTTCAGTGGAAAGGAGGTGGCCACAACTTAAGTATAACATCTTATGATAGAGGTTTTCACACGCACCATATTATTATTATTATTATTATTATTAAACCTCATCAGACACCCGTTTTAGCTGGCAGCTCAAACTCATTCAGCAAGTTTGTACAAAAAGAACAGCAACTTAAAGCTTGCAATGTACCTCACCAGATGTAAGCCAAGTGTTTCCGACAATCAATCTCGACTAGTTGAGTTTTAACACCCCAGTACTTACTAAATTGGTAACGTATCAAGATTAGTGTATATGAGCGGGCCTTGTGTGGTAAATCTATGATAAGCAGGGTATTATTGAGATACACTACATGGTTTTAAATCTGAATGTTTGATAACAAAGCATCTTTTTCAGTAATATTTTCTAAGTTACTTTAAAATAAAACACTACAATTTATATCTTGGATCTTAACACTTAAAATACAATTAATACTCCCTTTTTTTTTTTTTTTTTTTTATAATATTACTGATTTCAAGATTGGTAATGTCAGAAACAGAGCTAATATGGGTCAGACCACCTACCGGCGTCTAACGAGCATAAAGAGACTGCAAATAAACATTTTCATATTAATAAGCATTTAATGTTCAGCATCACACGCACAGCTGAGCCCCTGAATGGAGAGCAGCTTGATAAGAAAAGCAGGCTATGCGTGTCAAGCAATTCTTCTAAACATTTGGAGGCAGAGTAACGAGCTGCACCTTAAACCAAGCACTTCAAAAGCACGTTTGACTAACACAGTGTGAAGTTCTTGCTCATGACTGACTGTCTAACTGATGGACACACAAATAAAACTGACTTGAGTCTAAGTACCAGAGACAAATTCTGCAAATGTAAAAACAAGCAGGCTGAGCAAAATGGAGGCAGGTTGGAATTTCTAGAGAATATAACATGCTGAAAAAACACAACATAAAATACAAAGAAAGTGAAAGTTAAAACCATTACTCATCTTATTTCCAAAAAACACTAAAATGTTAAAATTGCCACATACTAAGAGGAAAAATATAATAATTATATCAAACAAAAATTCATTATACATACCCTACACTCACAGATTAATATATATTCAGCACCATAGCTACCAAGAAATGAACATTTCAGTCAAAAATACTTTTTATGTGTAAGAATTTTTATTTGATAATGTTGGAAACAAAGACTAATTAGAAAAAGTGCATGAATCTGTAGAACACATTTCAGGTACAGATTACTCAGTAACAAAAATAACTATGCATGCTTTCAAAGCCCTTAACACTGAGAAATTAAGTACAATTATTCAGAGCATTTTAAATGATATAGTTTCCAAATGTGAATTTTGGATAGTTCATACCTCAAAAAGATAATCACAGACACCGAAAGATTCATAAAGTAACTGACTACCATCCTTTGAGCATCCCGCTTGAGAAGAAATGCCGACATAACGTTGGGCCTTCAGTAAGAAGTCAAGTCACATCAGTGCTGTTTACACCTTCTTAAAGGGACAACCTATTTGATGTTAATCCTATCACCAAAACACAATGGAGCACACGGAATTGAGAACCAATTGATGACCCAGACGGCTCCTCTGCACTTATTAAAGAAGTGGCAAGAAAAAAAAAAAAGATAATTATACTAAAAGAATTGAACCAGTGTTGTCTAGTGGCATGGATTCTGTTCTGCAAACTACAAGATTACTGTTTTAATAAACATCACTCTGTAATCCTAAAAAAGTCACTTAACTCAATCAAAATTCAGGAATATGGAAACAACTTCATCTATTCCTAAAATATTAAAAAATATATATTATAGAAACAAGGGGATGTGTTGGAGAAGGAAAAACAACCATAGAACAAATAATGAAGTCTGCAGGAATAAGTGCATCATCAGAGCATTAACAACTATTTAAGACTTAGCCCAGGACTGAGAGGAGGCTGGAGGAAGAACACACTTAAACAGATCATGCCTGCCATTTGTGTTAGCACAATATATTCAGAACATAACATACTAAAGCTACTTATTCCAATTCAGTGTCACAGTGGCTGCTGGAGCCACTCCTGGCAGCACAGGCACAGGGAAGGACAAGACTCCTAGACACGTCTCCAGTTTTGGACTAAATTAAATGTAAATGTAACTATTTAAACTTGTATGTAGTTAAGTATAGCAGAATAAATGAATAAAGAAACGAACAGAGGGCATGTGCACCAACATCATCCATTTTCTAAACTGCAAATTTGGTTTGGATTTTTACATCATCCATAGTTTAGAGAAATAATTCGCTGCATGTTCACAAACCTGGGCTGTTTTGTTTGCCAGGTACTTTGGCTTTACTCCCACATCTGAAAAACATGAAAGTTAATTTGACTTAAAACTCTACAATGATCCTGTGTAAGCAAACTTGCTGTGTGATGGACTGGCACACTGTCCAGTGTTGGCTCCTACTTTGCTTTTGGTATCTTCAGGAAATGTAAACTTGAATTGGACCAAGTGAGCTTGAAATTGGATGGATGGAGCTAGTCCATGAAATAACTTCACGAGGACAGCACATTTTATAAGTTTTCGACTGTACCAATTATAGTTTCAAAAAACATCAAACAGGCTTTGCAATACTACATGCAGAAATTTGAAGGTGACCAACTTTCAGGAGTATCCGTGCACATTTCTATATGCACATAAACTAAAGCAGCCAACCTGTTGAAAATGAAAAGGAATCAGACAGTTTTAATTTCAATTTTTTTTGCGTTTGTTATTTTTATCAGATTGCTTCATCATCTTACATTTATAGTGCAGATTGGCGTAAGACAAATAAAAAAAAAAAAAAAAAACGCGCACTGGACTGCTTCTATCATTTTTGAGTAGTCACCACAGCACAAGTGACTAAAACAAAAATAAAAGTATTCTGCACACAGAACTACATTCAAGAGAAAAGCAGCCACAAATATTTACTTATTTAAAAACACTGGCATACTAGAAGACAGTCTCTGCTAAAGAGGGTTTTTTTCCCCCCAAGAAAACATCATTATGACATGTTCTGTTTGCTCAAGTGTAAAGCTCATTGTGAGCAGGGACACCATTTTCTTCAAACAATGTAATATGGCACATAATAAGTGACTGGGATCAGAGTCCAAACAGGGTGAAGATAAATTAAAGTAGGAGAAAAAAAAAACCACAACAACAACCAGAGAAGACTGAAAGGATATCTACAGAACATGGGAAATAACTGGACCCCCGGCCAACTAAATAATGGAGGATCCACATTTGTGCTGACCATGGTATGAGCAACAACCACCATGACATACAGTCCCACCACTGTTAACACCAGGAACAGGCATACACGTGCAATTTAACAGACAGCTCATTCACGTGTGTCTATGTATCTCACGCCTATCCTTTGATGAAAATTCAGCGGGCATTATTATTTTTTTTTTTAATTCACAATGGAATTAGTAATTTTCTTAAAGAAAAGCAAATAAACAATTACCATAAAATGACCATAAAAATCATGATTTACATACATCAGCTGGGCTATTAAATTTATATTACTACCAAATTTGTACTCAGTTATGCAGTAGGAGTTGCCAGTTCTATTTTTTAACCCCATGTCTTCCCTTCGGAGTGGCAGGGAGCAGAGGTCTATCGCAACAGCATTGGGTGCAGAGCTGGAACTAGCCCTGTATGGAGCAGACCCCCTTTCACATTCATGTTCACTTGCACTTGACCAATCTGATATGTAGCAGACCAACTATAGCAAGCACAAAATTCAACTCTGAGAATCTCTGCAGATGAATGAGTGCAGATGTGTGGTATAAGCATTCTAATCTACTTGTGGGGAGGGTTATCAAGACCCTGTGAAGTGGTCAACATTTTCAGTTCATTTGTGTGTCTATTCCTTTTTTTGAAATAATTATTTAAATCTCCAGAAACATCTGCCTGTGCAAAAGACCAGAACAGCATTAAACAGGCATGTGTGGTCCTGTGATTCCAGCTTGCAAGCAAGTTAAAACTCTTTGCTTTAAGACTCTTTAACCACTCACTACGGCCTTCTGTTATGCTGCAAATACAAATCATCTCCAACACCAAAAGAACTACTGCTGATTAAACAATCCTCAAAGTGCAGTGTCTCCATTAACTGAAGCCATTACAGTGCACAGTATATTATATGAGCTCACAGCCACAGCAGTGTGCACTTTTTGGCAATAAATTCACTCTAGTCTTGAGGATATGCTAACTGCAAGGTTCACCATCCAAGGCTTTTTAATTAACTGTTTTCCAAACATGTTCAGTGCATCCGGAAAGTATTCACAGCCCATCACTTTTTCCACATCCATATTACTAACCGAGAATAAACTGGATATGGACGCAGGGACACGGCGATGGGACCATGAGACGTACTGCGCAGGCGCGCGTCTCATAAACCGCAAGCGAAGTTGTATCCACCGCGAATGAAGGAGTCACGGCCCAAGAACGAAAGAGCACAACTAACGTGAATGAGAAATGAAGCAACAACGCGCCCATAGCTACCACTAATGACACAACCACACAAAAAAGAGGATTCTGCGCTGCACCCCAGAGTCAAACGTGAGAGGCTACGGAGGCCCCACAGGTCCACAAAGATAGTACGAAAGGCGCAGGCGTCACCGCCATATTGTGAGTGGCACTACTGCGGAGTGAAGTTAGGAATAATGTGCTGCTTGGTATTGTACAAACCGCAGAACGCTTTACACCAAATTCAAACACAATACAGCTCAACGATACAAACACGAGCCTACCTGGATAAGATCAATGAACGCAGGCGCCTACAACGCGCGTCTGAAACTGCGGAAGCAAAGCAGGCACGGGTTCAAAACGAAAGACCACAACTGACGGAGATAAATAATCTCTTTCAAATCTATTTCGGGTTACCCAAGACCAGGGGTTGGTGAGCGAAGCGAGCAGGGGGCAGAGCCCCCTAGTTTTCTTATGTTACAGCCTTATTCCAAAATGGATTAAATTCATTTTTTTCCTCAGAATTCTACACACAACACCCCATAATGACAACGTGAAAAAAGCTTGAGGTTTTTGCAAATTTATTAAAAATAAACTGAGAAATCACATGTACATAAGTATTCACAGACTTTGCTCAATACTTTGTCGATGCACCTTTGGCAGCAATTACAGCCTCAAGTCTTTTTGAATATGATGCCTCAAGCTTGGCACACCTATCCTTGGCCCGTTTCGCCCGTTCCTCTTTGCAGCACCTCTCAAGCTCCATCAGGTTGGATGGGAAGTGTCGGTGCACAGCCATTTTAAGATCTCTCCAGAGATGTTCAATCAGATTCAAGTCTGGGCTCTGGCTGGGCCACTCAAGGACATTCACAGAGTTGTCCTGAAGCCACTCCTTTGATATCTTGGCTGTGTGCTTAGGGTGATTGTCCTGCTGAAAGATGAACCGTCGCCCCCGTCTGAGGTCAAGAGCGCTCTGGAGCAGGTTTTCATCCAGGATGTCTCTGTACATTGCTGCAGTCATCTTTCCCTTTATCCTGACTAGTCTCCCAGTCCCTGCCGCTGAAAAACATCCCCACAGCATGACGCTGCCACCACCATGCATCACTGTAGGGATGGTATTGGCCTGGTGATGAGCGGTGCCTGGTTTCCTCCAAACGTGATGCCTGGCATTCACACCAAAGAGTTCAATCTTTCTCTCATCAGACCAGAGAATTTTCTTTCTCATGGTCTGAGAATCCTTCAGGTGCCTTTTGGCAAACTCCAGGCGGGCTGCCATGTGCCTTTTACTAAGGAGTTGCTTCCATCTGGCCACTCTACCATACAGGCCTGATTGGTGGATTGCTGCAGAGATGGTTGTCCTTCTGCAAGGTTCTCCTCTCTCCACAGAGGACCTCTGGAGCTCTGACAGAGTGACCATCAGGTTCTTGGTCACCTCCCTGACTAAGACCCTTCTCCCCCGATTGCTCAATTTAGATGGCCAGCTCTAGGAAGAGTCCTGGTGGTTTCAAACTTCTTCCACTTACGGATGAAGGAGGTCACTGTGCTCACTGGGACCTTCAAAGCAGCAGAAATTTTTCTGTAACCTTCCCGAGATTTGTGCCTCGAGACAATCCTGTCTTGGAGGTCTACAGACAATTCCTTTGACTTCATGCTTGGTTTGTGCTCTGACATGAACTGTCAACTGTGGGACCTTATATAGACAGGTGTGTGCCTTTCCAAATCATGTCCAATCAACTGAACTTACCACAGGTGGACTCCAATTAAGCTGTAGAAACATCTCAAGGATGATCGGGGAATCAGGATGCACCTGAGCTCAATTTTGACCTTCATGGCAAAGGCTGTGAATACTTATGTACATGTGCTTTCTCAATTTTTTATAAATTTGCAAAAATCTCAAGTAAACTTTTTTCACGTTGTCATTATGGGGTGTTGTGTGTAGAATTCTGAGGAAAAAAATGAATTTAATCCATTTTGGAATAAGGCTGTAACATAACAAAATGTGATGCGCTGTCAATACTTTCCGGATGCACTGTACATATTGGATGCTCAATGTAGACTTAACAGAAAGGTTTAATCAATAAACACCTCCCAAACACAATCTACATTTTTACCAACATATCATTTGGGGATGCACACTGGCATCGTAGCACTCACTACTGCTTCAGTTTTAGGCACTGGGATCAGATTTCCAGGCCCAGTTATTCGTGGCACAGAATTCGCCTATCCTCCTCATAGGGATGGGCTTTAATGTAGTGGAAATTCTGGCTCAGAAAATAATGGGCCATAAATGTCAAAGAGTGAATGAAATAAACAAAAAGCTATTCTACCATGTATCTCTTTGTGTATTTTGTCCTTAAAACGTTTGAAACAGAACAGATCCCTAACATTCTCTTCAAATGAAAATCCTAATAAATTCACATAACTATTTGCAGAGAAGATGGATGGCATACCACTTACCACCCAAAAATCACAAAATTAGATTGATTAAATTTTGCTTATGAAAATACATGGCACTGATCAACAGAATATTTTTTCAAATTTTGCTTATGAAAATACATGGCATTGATCAACAGAATATTTTTTCAGCTTATAAACTGAAGACTGCCTTCACGAGGAACACGAGGTATTCCGTTCTCTGGTTTTCCTCTAAATACCAACAGCATGCAATTCTAAATTCATCCAAAGTGATGGAGTGTGAGTGTGTGCAACGCGAGATGGACTGGCTTGAATGCACGCAAACAATAGATTGGACTTGGAAAATGACTGAAGGAAATACAGACTCACAATTTCTGATTAAGCATCCTACAATGTATGCATTTAGTCCTTGGCTCTTAAAACCAACTAGCGTATCAGTATAATTGTTCAGCTTTGTCAAAATTAGAAGCAGAACGTATTCAGCACATCCAGCACAACCACCCTTAACAGCACTTTGCCTGAAATTTATTTCTCTCTCCTGAAGGAGCCAGACTTCTGTACATCTGTTACCAGAGACTCATTATGCTGAAACTGTGTCTAAAGAGAACCATTCATCAAAACTGTTGCATCGTCTGCTGCCTGATTTCATAGTTATTAAAAGTAAGGCACATTGCTCTGCTGGCCTTTTTAAATTTCTAATGGATTATATCTTTTTTCTTAGCTTATGATGATGTGAGACTTTGTAAAATAAAAGTAAAGAAATCTCTCACATTTTTTTATGACTTCAAAGGAGAAAGTAGCAATCTTAAAGCACATATTTTAGAAATACATTTGAAGCATAATAAAAAAGACTACTTAATTGTACACAAACAGATTTAACTAAAGAAGAAAACACACACAATTGGATTCCAGTTTCATTCATCAGATTTTGAGGCAGCCAGCTGTAGCTCACGTGACAGCTGCCAAGTGTGTGAACATTTTTGTTGCCCTGCGTCTGTTATACTCGCATTAGTTCGCGTTTTAGTCTTTTACTGACTTATTGGCAAAGTTATTTTTATTAATTAACTCACACATCTTCAAATATTGAAGGTACAATATGAATTGAAAAAGCAGGGGCAACGTTATTGATAAACATTTTGCTGACCAATAAGTATCTACTTTATGGGGGTTATTAGATTAGGGTCATCATTTACTTCACTTCCATGGCCTGCATTACTTGGCAGCTTCTGTACAAAAGTGCTTTTTTTTTTACTTCGACAAACTTTTTTGTAATTGTAATTATTAATGTTAAGATTTGGCCTCTGGGTTGCTACTACAATTTACTTTTTTTAAAACAGATTTTTAAGTTGATGATCTGCTGCTGTCATCGCCGACCTGAACTTTGGCTCGTCTCAATTGCCTTGTGGAGAAGCTGTGAACTTCAGAGAGAGGTCACATGGCGAGCACAGATGACAACGTGTTAATGTAGTAAACCTTAAGGAGTGCAAAGCGAGTTATATTAAAATATTTCTGCACTGCAATCACTACTGCCAATGGAGCTGTCTCACACCATATCAGAGAAACAGCTTGTCTGAGGACAGCTAAGGCAAAGATCCGGAGTGAGGATAAGCGTAAGACAGAAACAATTCAAAACTGGCCAGCCTCGAGCACTTTTTAGTTGAAGGAACTATCATATCGCAAGGTGAGTTATGGTCAGCTCATCTATTGTGGCCTTTTGGGTACTGCGGAGAACCAGGTTTAACCTCCTATTTAAGACTCTGTTTAATGCTGGATGGGTTACATGAGATGACTCCAGAAGCAAGAGGGAGTCTGGAGACTAATGAATAAGATATGCTAAAAAAGTGAGGAAATTACGATTAAAGCAGAGATATGTGACCCAGACTTTGAAATGAAGTTTGAATTCATCCACGTTACTGAACAGAAGGGAGTTGCATCATCATGATGTTTATTTTTAAACTTGGCAACAGAAATGATTCACTCTGCTGTGACCACTCTAAAGATGATTCTTTCTGACACTGGTGTTTTCAACCATTCAACTTTGGATGGAACGGACTTCTGAACAGCATGTTCCTTTTGAGGACAAAGCAAGCTGGACACTCTGTATTCGAATGTTAATACTTTTAAATGTAAACCTGTGGTACATCTGGACGGGTCCATCTTACTGCCACCTACAAGCCTGTTATTGACAGCAGCAGCTCTTCATTATCCTTATATGTGTTTGGGGGAGGTTGTCATTTATTATAATAATATTTAACTTCATATACTTTTTCTCTTCTCTTGAGCCTTGGTAAAGTTTTAATTTCCCTTTGGGGATAAATAAATGTATCTAATCTAAATGTGTTCAGATTACAAATTCTTATACTTGGAACTACCAGGAAACATCAACTGAGCACAAAGTGAAGCTGGTAATTTGGATCACTAGGGTTTACAATAAAGTTCATGTGGCTTACTCAATATGAATGTGAATACAGTTTTAGTGTAAATATAACATTTCTAATCTGGTAGCATTTGAACTACAGTGGAAATGTATCTACTCACAAATAAACACACCGAGCTAGGAAGGAACAAATATTTAATTACTAATTGCTCTTAAATGCAGAGTGTTAGATTTTGCTGAAATTACAAACAAACTATTTTCTATTGTCCTGACCTTGATACAAACAGACCCCCGTAGCAATACATTAGCTGAAAAAGCCAAAGAGGGAATTCTCAATGTCATTCTCACAGTGGCCTGCTTCTCTGCACTGCAGAGTTCTGCTACAATTAACCTTAAGTTGTCTGTCTGATATTCGATCCTAGAAAGACACAAATATGCATAACTAGCCAACCCGCGGCGTAGCATACGCTGCATAATTATGTATTGATGGGTGAACACTTCCTGAAAAACAAAGTTGTCCAAATGGGGTGGGTTTGAGGATACGACTGTAAGTGAATGAAAAGATGGAACTCTGGAGAGAAGGCGGTCAAATGGGCCCAAGAGGTTTTGGGTCCTAACCATCCAACGACGGGTCAGCACAACCGGTAAAGACTCTTCCGCAGGTTCACCTACGGAACCCGTGTTAGGACATTTACATCCTCTAGATAGGCAAGTTCGATCGTCTGATGCCCATTCTGCCCCCGCCATTCTAGTCTGCCGATTTCTTAAGTCATCGTTCAGTACGCACTGCCTGCTCATGTGTCCGCCCCCAACTCCTCACCTGAATTGCTTTCGTCTGTGTACAGTCCACATGCACTTGTGAGTCACGCGGACTGTTCATTTTCCACACACCGCCTCAGTCGCATGCACCTGTGAGCCATGTTCAGGCCGGGTGAGGTTTCCCGTGTTAGTCCAATTAAGCCAAAGGCTCCACACTTGGTGGTGCCCTTCCGTCAATTCCTTTCAGTTTCAGCTTTGCAACCATACTCCCAAAGACTTTGGTTACCCGGTTGGCTGCCCGGCGGGTCATGGGAATAACGCCACCAGATCGGCAGTCGGCATCGTGTATGGTCGGAACTACGATGGTATGTGATCTTCGAACCTCCGACTTTCGTTCTTGATTAATGAACACATTCTTGGCAAATGCTTTCGCTCTCGCGTCATGGTCGGCTGTTTAGTGAATCGTTGGTGGCCGGGGCTTTGTGAGTTGGCGGGCGTGGCTGTCTTGCATGCGTCTTGCTTGCCATGGACTTACTGAATATTATATATGTATATATATATAGATTCTAAGCAATAAAAAAAAAAACCACAGGATGAAAGGATGAATGAACTCAACATTAATGAACAAATGCAAAAGTGGTCCTCAGTTCTTAAATTCCTCAAAGCCAGTTCTCTCTCAAGTCTTGCAGACAACTCACTAACATCAATGGAGATTATTCTTTGACAGAAGTGCTTAGCTGGTTAACTGTACTTAATTTTCACCTCAAAGCCTACATGACCTCATATAACGCAAGTTCCACCTTTCCATTATTACACGTTCGAGCTGATGCCCTCCAAACACTGCAATTACAATATATTAACATTTGTAATACTCTGTTGCAACATGCATAGGAAAACTTTTGCAAAACAGAAAATTAATATGCAAGTGCATGCACTGGACATGCAGTGTACTAGAATACTATAATACTAGTAAAACTAAAAACCAAGGAATAGGGTACAAATGTAAAGGAAAATGTGGAGAAAAATGAAATATTATTTGATTGGATAAAAAAGGTGATGGCACATAGACATGAAAAAAAAAAAAAACACAACATTATCGC
This sequence comes from Erpetoichthys calabaricus, assembly GCF_900747795.2. NCBI lineage: Eukaryota > Metazoa > Chordata > Cladistia > Polypteriformes > Polypteridae > Erpetoichthys > Erpetoichthys calabaricus. Next base: position 13,777,278 of record NC_041407.2, read on the forward strand.
TCGGCGACATTACTATTTATTTTTTTGCAGCTGTTCTCCATAGGAGTTTCTTACCATTCTCTGTAAGCCCCTTTGTTTTACCAATATACAGTGCCTGAAACTACAGCACAGACACACTTAATGCTCAAAGTCAAAAAGTCATCCTGACAGCAGCAGCAAGCAATCTATACATCTTAAACCAGGGGAAAAGAAATGTCATCAATTACAGTCAACCAAAAGCTTCACATGCACTATTGAGACTTTCCTAACTCCTACCCTCTCTCTTCAGTAATCACATCACATGCAAGATCAGCTAGATTTGAAAGGGAGGACAGTGAATGAGGAAGAAAGAGAAAAACAAGCAAGCATATGAGGTAGGAAAAAAGGCAGAAGGAAGGAGCTTTAAGATAAGCACATCAGAGGTCTGAGATCGCCAGGAGTGCTTTGCAAATGGAAGTCTAATCCACAAAATCTGCCAACACCTTTTGTTTCTTTATCTTTTCTGAACCGAGTAATCCCTATCTTCTATCTTCCGAGTTGGCTCTACAAGGTCTTTTAATTTGAACTACCTCAGATAGGAAAGCGGACCTGTGAAAAAAGATCTGCTTGTAGCCGAGGGTGTGTGGCAGTAATGCTTCCTTTGACTTCCAGATTTTGAGGAGCTAGTTTTAACAATCTAACACTGAGCAACTTACAGAAACCTGTGCACATTAAACATCCTAATATTTAATGGGGGAATCTGTATTTTCATTTTGGACATAAGCTTCTAAGCTAAGCAGATAGTAAAATGTCAAATGATTAAATGCAAGCTGCAGTGTTTCTTTATAAGGTAAGAGTCCTGTCCTTCATACCTGTGTTTCTCAATCCCTCTCCTACTCCAACAACTGCACTAAATTCACTAATGGAAACCAACCAAAAAGGTCTTCGGATTTTATTCACCAAGGGCAAAGCTTTTACGATTGCACTTGATTGACACCTACAAGTACCTCTGATCACTGTGCTCAATCCACCAAAGGAGACCTCAAGCTCCTCAAATGCAGGTGGAGTTGGTGCCTTGATGCGTCATGCTGAAGGCTGCTCTACCAGCCAATGAAGGGCTGCAGCCTTGTGATCGCTCACGTAAGTACAAGGCAGTGTTGCGAGGAACATTCACATACGCACATTTGCAGGATGACTGATTTATAAAGGGTACATTGTATAGAAATGTGCGTATGCCACACATTACAAATGTGACTTTTTTTTTTTTTTTTGACCATATGCATACTTTCACACTTGAATCCATGCAACATTTTATAAATGAGACCCCTAAACATTTGGAGGAGTGTTCTGTGGTCAGATGAAACAAAAAATTAAATGTCTGACCAGAATGATCATTACTATGTATGGAGATGAAGCGTTTAAGCCAAAGAACACTATCCCAACTGCGGATCATGAATAAATAAATGGCATCATGAGAGAGGAGTATCTAGAAACTCTGAAGCAATGCTCCAAGACATTAAGCAGAAAGTTAAAACTTGGTCGCAAATGTGTCTTCCAGCAGGACAAAAATGCAAAGCACACTTCCAGAGTTGTAAGAAAACGGTTTTAAAGCAACATGGTGAACATACTGGAGTGACCACTACAAAAACCTGACTTGAATCTCATAGATAATTAGTGGGCTGAACTGAAAATGAATATCCAGCAAGGAGGTCCACAAACCTGACTTACGTCAGTTCGCTCAGGAGGAACGGACAAAAACTCCTGCCACATATTGTGAGAAGCTTATGGAAGACAACCCTAAGTGTTTCATTCAAGCTAAGTGAAGTAAACGGCAATGCCACCAGATACCAATAAAGTGTATGGTAACCTTTGACTCGCTGAAAATTAGATTTATTTCAGCTTTTACTTACTAAATCCATTACCACTAATTCTGACAGTACCACTTATGGAAATAGATTCCCTTGTTAAACCTATTAAAGCATGTATACTAACATGTGCAATTGTGAAACATTCAGTTTGAAAGGTTTTAGCCTGGGTGTAAGTTTTCTTAAGTTCTGGTCTCAACTGCATATACACACAATAGTGATAATAGATTAGTCATGAATATCTTTAAATTTCCATGAATGTTCAACAATCAACTATCCTAATCAGCTGTATAGTAATAAGCTCATCATATCATTTCAGTTACAAAAAACACTGATTTATTACTTTGACCCTCTCTAATCACCGAGATGACCCCCAGATTTAGTCAAGCATGTCTAAAAATAATGGAGAGCTGCAGTAACTCCCAAGAGCGCTTGACCGGTCCTGGGCTTGCTAGTTCTAATGGCAGAATCCATTACAGTATTTAAAGGACCTGTTGGTTCAGCACTCTAACCAGAATTGAGCACAAGCAAAACCACACAGAATAGTTAAGTGTGGAGAGCTTAGTGTAACACCACTAATCATCAACACAGAGGTTAATAAGATTTACATTACATCTTCATGGTGCCTTATCAAATGTGTGAGTGGTGCAATTGTTGAATCTAATTTTCTGCCCTACAAAAGAAGACAAAAAAAAACAAAACAAAAAAACAATGGCACTCAGATTAGAAAATGAAAGAGATGAAATTCCTTTCAACAAGTGAAGGGTATTTATATACTTAGAATCTGTAAAGCATGCTTGACAACATTTTTAATATGTCAGCAGACTCAAAGTAAAACTAAAAGCCAGACAGGTAATTTATAAAGCATACATAACTTGACTTGTTTTAAACTAGGCGCAGGAATCAGTGCTTTATTTAGTGTTGCTTTCTTATAATCTATGACAACTTTATATGCCCTCTTTGTCACTTCTCTTGGTACAACAGATCTTTAAGGTGCCATACCTGGACCTTGTGCGCGGCTACCAAGTAATAACAGGGCAACACCTTAAACATGTGACGTACAGGCACCCTGACTGCACTGATTACCTACGCTCTTTTGTGTTGTTTTACATATTATTCAAGCACTATTAAGTGTCCTGTAATTATTTAAATGTTATAAGATTAACTGAACACTTCCTGTTGGAGAGCCATTCTTTTCTTATTATAAAGCTAAGAGAGAAAGACCTGAATGGAGTTTTATACGCTACAAGTCTAAAAGGTGCTGGTTCATTACAGAAATTAAAACACATTACACATAAAATATGAGCCCAGGAAAACTGACATACTTCTTTCCTCCAATTGACCAAAAAAGTTCAACAGCAAGTGCTAAAATTGTAAAAGGCGGCTAAAGTCATTGAAGGCCACTAAACATGAAACTGGGAAATTATACATCCTGCACAATGAGGCCACTCATGAAAGAAATCAAACCAGGACTTGAGCTTAAAGCCAGTTATGCCAAATCTTGAGGCACAAGGACCTGTCCTTTCATTTCACAGTGTCATACGCTATTAAAGCAAACTAAATGAAAAAGACACTGCACTCAGTAAATTAAATGTAACAGGTTTTACAACATACATTTCATATGTTTTCATATTTTTTAGAGAAATTGATAAAATGTATATTCTTCAGCCATCTTGATTATATGTCAGAGAAGGTAGAAAGCACACACAGAGAGGCACAGAGGCACATTTGACAATTAACTGAAGTAACGAACTTGCAACTTGTTAAATGACAAGGGAGGGGTGGGAGGGTACTGGGGGGAATTTTAACACATTCCACCAATGTAAATAAAAAGAGTAAAGCCTGTTTTACCTCCAAGAATGCTGAAACCCCTCCAGGCAAGCAACCTGTGTCCGTTACACTTCGGGAAGGCCAAGAGATGACTTTACTTTTTCTTGTCCGGAGTGTGCACATGGCATTCCTTTGGCACAGACATTAACTCCGTAATATCACAAGAGACAAAGTGGCTAAATATACGAGCAGTATATAGAGGGTGTCCCAAAATTTACACAAGATTTGAACTTGGCGCCATTTGTGCGGTAAAGTGTTGCCAATGAAAAAAAAAGGCAGCGTGACAGCTCACAGTTCAGGGTTATTAAAAAGGAAGCACTACACAAAAGAACAACGCATTTTCATTGTTGAGCAATATTTTAAAAATAATGAAGGTTTGGCAGCTACAGTTCGCAATTTTCGTACAAAATATGGTCGGAATAGTGATTTAACTTCATCAACTGTGAAGAGATTAATTAAAAAATTCAGGGAGATTGGATCAATTAGTGATCTTAGACACTCTGGCCGTCCTTCAGCAAGTCGTTCGTGAGAGTGTTGCTGAGAGTCCAGGAACATCAATTCGGCACCGTGGTCAAAAATTTGAACATTTCCAGAAGCTCTCTACAGTGTATTCTCACAAAAGATTTGCATCTTCATGCTTACAAAGTTCAATTGAGTCAAGAACTGAAGCCTACTGACCACGCACAGTGAAGAGAGTTCGTTGAATGGATTTTGGAACAACAAGTGAATGCCGATTTTTCAAACAAAATCATCTTCAGCGATGAGGCTCATTTTCATCTTGATGGCTTCGTTAATCGTAAAAATTGTTGCATTTGGGGTTCAGAAAATCCACGAGTGATTGTTTGAAGTCTAAGGTTTATGCCATCAAGCCCACGACCACCCATGCCTTGAAGGAGGAAATTGAGCGGTGTATCAACGAAATTCAGCCACATTTATGCAAAACGGTCATGGAAAATTTCGACAAAAGAGTGCGTATGTGCCAGCAAAGCCGTGGAGGCCATTTACCCGATATGCTATTCCATACATAACCCTATAGTGTATACTTTATGAATCAATTAAAAATTTACAATTTTTAATTAAAAACCTGTGTTCTCTATCAAAATTACTTCTTGCGGGAATTTTGGGACACCCTATATAATGTGGACAGCAGCATGGATGGTGATTAAATAATAAAAAAAAAGACCATTTAAAGAAACCAGCAGATTATCAGCTATAATTTTATATCCTCCTCTAAAACAGGATACACATAAACTTGTATTGTTAAGATTAATTCAAGATGTCCTTATTCCAACCATTTTAGGGTTGTGGAGATTACGACCTTGGATACAAGGTGGGAACAGAATGAATAATTCAAACTTTTCTCAAAAAATACTTATTTGTAATTAAACAAACAACAAACAAATAAACAATCTATTTCAGGGCAATGGAGGCTGCACCCTATGGCACAATTCAGGAATTAACCCTGGACAGTGTTTCAGTCTATGGTGGGGCACACTCATACTCACTCGTGCCGTGGCACAGTCCTCAGACTACATTTTACACGCGGGCAAGAACAGGCAAAAATCTACACAGACACTCTAACCCTTCACACTAAAGCTGAAGTGCCCTCTATAACGTTTGGAACAAAGACATTTTTCCTTACCCCTCTATTCTACAGTTTAAAATTTCAAATCAAACAATTCCAACATGATTTAAGCGCACATTGCAGACTTCCATTTATGGGTATTTGCATACATTTCAGTCACACCATACAGAAAACACTATTTTTTTTTTTTTTTTATACAAGCTCCCCCCATTGTATGAGGTTGCAGCACCAAAAACTAATTATATAGAATAAGTTTAACAGCAGGTTTAGGAATAAAATACACAAAAATGACTGAGTGATTATAACCACCACTTTTATAAATACGCTAGCACTGTTCAAATAAGTCTTCTCCACAAAAGAGATGACATTAATATAAAACCTTTTCACATGGTTTCAGGGAATTCGAGAGCCATGTGTCCACAGATATCGAGATCAAGAACTTCAAATGAAGCTAAAGGCCCGGACAGGCAAGCAGTGCGGTTATCCGAAGTCAGATCAAAGCTTTCCTTCAAGGTGAACACTGCTGTTTACGCTAACCATACTGACTATGATTGGTTTCTGTCACGACCTTTCTGTAATTAAAGAAAATAAAACCACTGTGCAAACTGATCTCCACAAGGCAAATTTCACTGCTAAGAGGAGGAGGAGGAAAAAACAAGTGAAACTGAGAAAGGTTGTATTGCCCTTTAGGTCATGAATCCTGGCCTCTGAAGAACAGATTGGGGACCCAATGCCATATGCTGGTCAGCTGTGATCCCACTGCTCTTTAAAAACTGCACAAGTTACCCTCTTCTGAAAAGCTACTAAAAATGTAGGAAGATCATTCTACAGATTTCCAATGTGTGATAAATTGGGCGGCATAAACTGTCTGGTGTTGCACGTGTCCCTCTGGCCTATACATCGGTGTGTGTGTGTGTGTATATATGCAGCCAAACGATTTTGCCAGAGTTCAAGGTATTTCCAAGAAAAGAAGTGCAACAAGTATCATAACCATAACCATTCTCTTTTAAACAAGTAGATGCATATTTATAAAAGGTGTGGCTAGTACTTAATGAGTAAATTAAATTGTTTTAAAATTAAATTCCAGGTGTCACAAACTTTGTCCACTTTCTTTTTCACACAAATGCTAACAATATGTGAGATTTAGAGGATACAAAGTTCTACAGGCTTTTGTTTTATGATAAGTAGAAGACAGCCACAAGCGAGGCCAAGAACAATTCACACGCAGCAGCAGTCAACGTCTGTAAATAAAACAACTTTACCCTTCCTACAGGGGACGGAGACAATATGAATATTCTTTGTGTGTTTTTGTACACAAAAGTTGTTGCAAGGCAGTGCATTTTAATTCCATGAGATTCTGAGCAAAGTCTACCTCAGGCCAATAAAGAAACTTGAGGCAACATAGAAAAAGCATCAAAACTAAGCCAGCAACAAAGGAGATCTCATTATATCACAGTCCTTAAGGTAGCACAAGTGTGGGTCCTGCTCGCTCGTCCGACGTCAGATCTGCTTAATCCATTTATTGGGGGCTAAATCTTGTTTCAGCAACATCACATGTATGTCAGGAACCAATTTTGGAAAGCGTACGTGTAGTTTGCATTAAAAAAAAAACAAAAAAAACCTAGTCTTCATTTTGTGCAAGCTAATAAATAACATTATATTTTACTTGTCCACAAGGAGAAATTAAAATTTACAGAAGCTCCCCAAAAATATAAAATCAAATTCTCAAACCCACCTAATCCAACTCAGGGGTTTTATTCAATTTCTTACAGACAAGATTGTTAATATAATAAATATTTTCCACAATTAGGACTTACAAAAATATATCAAAGATTTAGCATAAATCTTTTTATGAATAAATGTAATCAAACTAAAAAGTGTATAAAACCAGTTGCTTAATAGTTTTCAGTAAAAGTTGTTCCATCTCCTCCTTGCTCCAGACAAAAAGAGCAGCACTATATTTTTTAAACTTAAACCAGGAAAGAAGAAATTAAAAACAACATATTCATACTAAGATGTAACACTGCCTAATAATGGTGAAACTTCACTAAGATAATTAAAATAGTATTTTAGAAAAAAAGGCACAATTGTCTGGTAAAAGATGGATCTCTAAACCTCCGACCCCGAGGCACTGAATTAGCGATTGTTGCATGTTGAATCAATGAGCATTTCATTAAAACACATTTTTGTGATGTGCAAGAAAGTATTCTTTTCATTTCACCATTATGTCCAAAAGATCTTAGAAGCCTGACAGGTCTTTATATAAAAAAAGGCCCCCACACTTCAAAGAGGACAGCTCTGGAACAACAGTCATGGTAAGATGATAGGATCCCACAATCCTATCCCAGTGAAACAGATGAACACCTCTGAAGTAGTAATAGTAGTACTAGTGTCATTTACCTACACAGATTACAGTGAAATTCTTACTTGCATGTCTGACAAACAAGTCGTCACTCTCTGTCCCCATGGCAAAAGCAGAATTTTGTAGTAATACACAAAATCTTGCAGAAGTTGCCATTCGGCACTAAAATAATGAAATCCACCCTAATTAAAGGGCAAGTGTCTGTGTATCTGGTTGCTATGTCTCTTACATATCAAAAGAAGGAAAATCAGACATTTGTCGGAATAAAATGCATTGCATTTGCCATTCCAACAGATGCCACATCAGAAACATTCACACCGCTTTTATGAATCCCATATCAAGTGGCATATAACAGGCATATGCATTATATGGTGCACTGCAAGTGTTAACGCCAAGGTCTGCCTTGATTAGTTAGATTTCAACCCGCCTTAGATGGTCAGCACAGCTGGTGCTAACCGATTCAAAATGTCTATACTTTCAAACAACAGAAATTAAGGAAGCCTGTTATTGACTTTATCTGTTCTCTGTGTGGTCTGTTCCGTTGGCCCTGCTTCTTCCAAAAACATGGGATAACCAGGTGATTGGCAATTACTTCAATTCTCTTCATGTCAATAATGTATATGCACATTTTAGTATTCATTAACATTTATAATGCACTGTGCTTAATAATATCAATGAAGTATTTATTGTATGTGTAAGCCATTACAGCATATAGAGATGACTGAAGAGACAACAAATACTGATTTGTTTAATAAAAAGTCTGACTGCTGCTATTAGCCGACATTCCATTAAGTAAAATGTCAGACAAGAGAGCCAAGCAATATGCATGATTTCATCAATTTGAGCCTTACACTTACTGTAGCTGAGTGGTAGGTAAGTAGTACCAACATGAAGGTAAGAGGTGGTTCTACAACATCTACTTTATTACTAAAGTCAGCAGTAGTCTCACTGCATATACCTCCAAGGACATGAAATTGTTTCTCTTGTGAAAGGTGACTAAATGAGATTACTGACAGATAGGACAGCTGCCTTAAAAATCAAAAACAATTGCCAAAATGACAAGCACATACCTCGAATACATAAAAACAATCTAGAATTACAAAAAGTAAAAAGTAACCCAATTGTACAGCTGTGCACAATTTGGTCATTTCTCAAAAGTGATCATTTCCAATCAACTTGATTACTGAAGCTGTAGCCAATCTATGTCAAGCTGTGAAATACGTAGGCATTGGATATTCCACATTCTGGAGTCTATAAGTGAAAAGGACCAATAGGTTTATAGGGTCTTTATTGTCGCATGTCCAGAGTACTATGAAATTCTTTTTTGCATTTGCTGAACATGCAACAAGTCGTTACTCTCTGGCACTGTGACTAGCAAGCAGAACTGCCTTCTCTCAGATTTTCTGTATTCCTTACCTGAAAAATCTCAAAACACAATTCTATGTATCTGTATACACACACGTTCATAAAATGCCAGAACTCTTAAGGCTTATTCACCTCATCAGCACTTCCTACATGTTTAATTACATAACATTCTCAAGCTCATTTTGGAGTTGTCTGGAACTGGACACATTCCCAGTAACTTTAGACTCAAGGCAGGAACCAATGCTGGATGGAATGGCAGTCGATCACAAAGGCTACACATGAAAATGTTCACATTAAGCCAATGTAGAATCACAAATTAACTCAAACCAACATGTCTCTGGGATGTGGAAACAAAATAGAAGAGTATCTGAGGAAAAACACACACACGGAAAGAACATGCTGCCTCCACCCCGACAATGACAATGGTGTGTAAGCTTCAAATTCAGGATTTGTGATGCAGCAGTGCTAACCACTGCCCCACCATACTGCCTCTGACTATTTATTAATAATCAACATACAAATTTCAACGTACAAGAATCACTTTGCTTCATCCATAAAATAAATTATGCACATGCTGGTTTCATACAATTATTCTTTTAATCAGAAACAAATGAAATGCAGGTTATTAGAATTTTTTGGGACGGAGTGGTGGCTCGGAGGCTAAGGATCTGCGCTGGTATCCCGAAGGTTGCTGGTTCGAATCACCGTCACTGCCAAAAGAGATCCTACTCTGCTGGGCCCTTGAGCAAAGCCCTTAACCTGTAATTGCTCAAGGGGCGCTGTACAATGGCTGACCCTGCGCTCTGACCCCAAGGGGTATGCGAAAACTAACAAATTCCTAATACAAGAAATTGTATAAGGCGAAATAAAGAACAAAAAAAAATATATATCCTTGATCTCAAAACAGTATAGATGTTAACTGCACAAACTAAAGAAAACAGTACAACCAATTAAAAATACTACCATTTGCTATTTAACTGGAATGAATATTTTTATTCATCTTTGGTTTTTATTCTACATAGGTAACTAAAAATAACAAGCAGCCTGGGTAACAGAAAAATAAACTCTTACTGAAATTTGATAAAGTCCTTTTCTTCCTTTTTTCTGGGATGTTACTGTATAATGCTGGGAGGTCAATGTCTGTATTACCCTTACAGAGTCAGCATTGGTATTCCTGCACCCTGCTGACTTTGTGAACCTCCGAGCCTGATATAGTCAGACTGCAGTCCAAACACAACTCTCCAAATAACATACCCGCTGCTTAATGTATCCCAGTGTGTTCCAAAATAAGAAACCCGCTCCTAACCTATTCATCATTGTCTTTGCAGATAGAGCTCTTCTGAGGGAATGTATGCGGTTACAATCCATCCAAATGTTTTTTTAACCCACTTATCCATGTGAGGGATGTGGAAAGTTATTCACAAAGCATACTCAAAAGCACCGGGCCGATTTACAGTTGTTAATTAAACTGATAAGCATGCCTGGGTGTATCTGGAGGAAAATTCAGGCAGAGATGAGAAGCTATCCAGTTACTGTAACCAATAGGTTTTAAACACAGTGCTCCATGTGCAGGTAAGCATTTCTAAGTTCTTACATGCATTGTGTATACTGTTGTGCAGTTCTTCCCATTTGGGATCAACAAAAAATGGTTAGAAAGTTCACTAAAACCTGAATGGGAACATACCAGATCACAGAAAAAAATAACGTCTATGGGTAAAGATGTGTGGCATATAAGACAACCGACTTGAAGCTGGAGCTATGGAGTGATGCGCATTGATACTGCAGTACCATGTAGTGATAAAGAAAATCCTTTTTAGAAAGTAGGTGTATAAACTCAACCCACAACACTGTGTGTAGCACTGTGCACAACACTGCATACATCTGTGTGAACAAATCTGTTTTGCTGTTTGAATGTGGTGGGTAGACTGCAGATATTTTCAAATTCTAGTGTTAGCTTGGCCATAAAAAAAGCTGTTGTAGAATGACATGAAGAGAAAGAAGAAGGAGGAGGAGGATAAATTGGTTTCCAGACTAGACAGGAGCTTTTAGCCATAAAGAAACATGTCATACCATGGACGACATACAAGCAAGAATTAATTCTTCTTTACAAGGAGCTGGATACCTGTAGAGCAATCTGAAAAATACCAATGCTAAAAGCTGAGGTTTCATCATTTTGTTTTCTTTGTTGCGTCAGTGCACTGACAATGATTAACCCAGTCAGAAAAGTAAAATGAAAAATAAATAAAAAAGGTCAGGTGACTTGAGGAATCGACTTAAACAACAGAAATCAAAACGAGCAGGAGACAGTGAAGTCAGCTGCATTTTGTACGGCAACACCAGACTGACTTGTGCAGACAGCAAGCACTGAAGAAAACCATCAGATGCTGAATTAGCTGAAAACAAACATCTGCACTATAAGCAGCTTCTCCAGATCACATGAAAAAGCTAAATCTACAATTACTCCCGGTGATCAATTCCAAAACTAAATATATACAGAGAAAAAAAAAAAATCAAGGTCAAAGCATTCTCCCGCTTAATGCAGAAAATACATTTATGTCTGCAGAAAAGCATAAAAAAAAAAAACAAACAAAAAAAAAAACTGTTTGCTTATGTTTGATTTTTTTTTTTTTTGACATACTTTAGTAAATCGCCGAGTGGAAATGGTCTTTTCACATGACCTTTGGAGGTCAGAGCACAGGATATACATTAAAACCCACATTTTAAACATTTCTGACAGGACTCGGAGAGCCACACTTCATAGGCATGATGTGAAACAGACAAGGAAAAAACAAAACACACCTCGTCTTGAACCACAGTCTTTGCAAAAATCAATTATAAATTCCCATTCGGAGATAGAAGAAGAAATTAATCAGTGCTTTTCACTAGTTTTTGATGGAGTGCACATTTTCCACAAGCTGCCTGTTAATAATCACAGCCTGCCCCTTATAACACAGGGACAATGTACAGAAAATCACCTTTGAAATTGAGATAACCACTATAATATAAAAAAACTGGAAAGGGTAAAAGAGTACATTAACTACCACACTGGCAGTTCAGACTTCCTATTGTACTCAAGTAATACAGTACACCCAAAGACACAGCGCTTTAATAATGTGAAAACTTACTTAATTCTACATTTTTTTACTACCATGTTTGTCATTTTTTTTTTTATAATTTTATGAATAACACAATAGGCCAGATGTTCAAAGAGCGCAAAAAGTCAACTCCAGGGGACTCATGCATAACACCGTGTGTAGAATTCGCACTATAACATGACGTAAGCACAAAAGCCGAAATGTGCTTACACACAGAAAAATCCAGATGGAGGAATCTGTGCGTACACAAAATTCCACATTCTTCCGCTCCATAAATCCTGATCAGCGTGAAAAGTAACTCTCGTGCACACACCTGCTGTCCCGCCCCAACTCCTCCCAGAATTATGCCTCTTTGAATATGCAAAGCAATATAAATAGCCCTTAAGCTCAGTGTTAAAACAAGAGGGAAAATGGAAGAATTTCAGCGAATACCAAGTGGAGGCAAAGTAAAACATACTATTTGTTGGTTTAAACAGTGGTATAAACAACAAAAGGAAGCTGATCGAGTGACATAGTGTGTTGGAGAAACTCGAAAGCTCAAGTTTACAAAGTCGCACAGTGCCTGAAATAAAAAAGAAATTGTCAGATATCAAAGTCGCCGTGAAAAGGCGAGGCGTAGCCCACCATCTGAGTGTCATATGAAAGCTTATTAGGGTACAGCGTAAAAAAAGGCACGCAGTGGGGAAAAAAGCACGAAATGTCAACTTCAATCTCAAAATTTCCACTTTAATCACGTAGTTTATTTTGTCATTAAAGTAGAACATCATAAACTTCATCTTAAAATCGTTTAATTAACCAGTTTCTCAAATCACATTGTAATTAAAGTAGCACATTAAATGCTTTGTTTTGTATGTGTTCTTCTATGTGCTCTGTGTGTATGAATCACTACGTGCTTCTTAAACCGGCTCTCTCTTCCTCCTACAGGACACAGAATCCATTACATTCGTGATATTACAGCTCTCTGAATAACTAAAATACTGAGATGTATATGTGATATCATTTTCATGATGACAGGAGTTAAAGCACGTTTTTAAACATGGGAACACGGTGGCGCAGTGACTGTGTGCGACCTTCAATGAAATAATTTATTGCAGCAGTACTCAGGGGCGGCTCTAGGCTCGTGGTGGTCCCTTCGCCCGCCAATGTCAATATGTTATCTTATGCACGGTGGATGGCCATGTCCGTTGCGGACACTGCATAGCCGCCTCGTGCTCACGACACAAGCATTTAACTTTTGCCAAAATTTGCTGCTGCGTTTTTAGCGGTGTCGTTATTTTCTCTTTCTGTTTTATATTCAATATATATTGGCGTGGCGGCCCTGTGCAGGTGCACAGTTTGCACATGCCTAAGGCCGCCCCTGCAGTACTGTCTCTTTCAAAGGTGCTAACCTCCAATTCCTGTCCTTCCTTTTCTTTCTCCAAGTAACCGATCACCACACAATCAGCTCTGTAATAGACGTTAAGCCATCTGTATGCTTAGAACGCAGATTCTTCAAAACATTTAAGGAACATTGAAATATATTCGTAGTACATGTTTAATTATTCTATCGTTCACGCCTGTCCCAGTGAAGCATACAGTGCTTTTATCTGTATAATATAATCAACATATTTTGCTGCATTTCATCTTAAAAATGGTATCGTCATCATATGTAAATATGCTCTTTATAAAGTGGCTCAGGTTGTGCAATATTATAACTGTAGTGCAAGTTTACAGTGAGGCGATTGTATTTATAAGTCCAAACAGTTCTACAAGGAGCAGTTAATGGACTGATTGAGTGTGTTTACAGCTCTTGGGATGAAACTCTTTCTGAACCGCGAGGTCCGCACAGGAAAGGTTTGAAGTGTTTGCCGTGTGAGAAGCAGTTCAAATAGGAAGCATGGCTGAGGCAGCGTGTGCTTGATGCTGTATACCGATAATTCTCTATCCAATCAGCTTCTCCGAGTGGTGCAGTGAGAGTGATAAGGAAAAAGATGATCTGCTGTGGCAACCCCTAACGGGAGCAGCTGAAAGAAGAAGAAGGTAGTGCAGTGAGAGTAACAACGTTAAAGCAGTAATGGTATTTGGAATAGTTTGAGCATTCCGTGGACCATTATATAGTTACTGGTTAATTACAATCAGATGAATTAAACTAATAAACAATATGCAGTTAATTTCAGTGTATTTATAAAGCCGCGTCAGGGACGTGGATCTGAAAAAGAATGATAAACCACACAGGAACAGTAGCACTGCTTTGACACTGGGTGCCGCCAGTCTGCAAAACCGAGCGGAGAACTTGCGTACGACAGGGTGTGAGGTACCGTGGAAATGTGCGTGGCTTTACGCCAAGTTTAGGTTTTATACATCGCGATTGGAAAGTGGAAACGTTCTTGCGCAACATTTCTGTGCGTACGCACCGTTTATACATGAGGCCCCAGCTCTGCTGGGTCTGTTTCACCAAGCTGCTCTAATACAAATGGGGATGTACAATAAGTTCTGCTGCCATCATCTACCCATCTCTAACTAAATATGGGAGATAAACAACGAAACGACCATCACAAGAATGCACTCCAACACTGCACAGGATGACAGATTGGTGTTAAGAGCTCATCCGTTCAGGCAGCTGTCCATACAAGTATGCCCAAGAAAATACATGGAGGACACACAACCTGGGAATAAATCACGAGCATCTGGAACCATGTGGCCCAAGTGTTGCAAACAGCACTAATAACTGAAGACTTTTCCAGTGATTATTTAATGATATTCCACTCAGATTACTGTAAATGACGCAGGCCAACAAGACCTTTGCCGAAAAGTGCAAGATCAAAGCAGCCAGCACAGATCAAACTTATTACATTAATGCATCAGACGGGCTTAACTCAGTCGTGTGCATGAAGCAGAGCTCAGTGAGTGGTTGTTACTTAAAGGTGTTTTATATTGTGCCTCTATAGCACTTTCTGACGTGGAGCTAACCAAAACTACAAACAAACAAGCAAAACCAAAGCTGATTGTATACAGTGCCTAAAACGTAAACCTCAATATCCATTTAAAAACCTGTCATGATACAGTATCGAGAGAGGGAGAGTTTAGGTCACCTGTAAACTTCCAGAAGAGCCTCATTTCTTTAAGACAAAGATTTGGCAAACTGCAGAAATAGCCCATGGCCACTCAGTAACATCACACAGTTCCTACACACTTCTTGGTCACAAATTCATACTGTGAACTTCCAACTCAACCTCAATCCAAAGGTGCCATTTTCGATTAAAATGTAGGGAGTGTGCCGGCCACTGGAGTCGAATCAAATAACCATCATTTATATAGATCTAGCTTGACGTAATGCAAGTTTTACGTTATTGTGCACCATTCTGATGTGAATACCCATAAAAAGGGGTAAACTATGATCATAAAAGGATAGCAAACCGAAGTATTATTGAGGAGTGTAACGCTAGCTAGGAAATGTCTCCCATGCTACTCGAACACCACCACAAGCCTGTTCTGCTAACACAAGACACCCCGCATTCTAACCCTCCTAACTTCATGTCACAGCAGCTATTGAAATTCATTGGAAGTGCAACACCTTTCCACTCTCCAATCGCCTAGTTTAGGGGTCACGTGATGACCACAGACTCACTCTTTTCTTAGCTGAAAATAGTGGAATCACATCTGCATCAGGGTCCACTACATTAAATGACGCCCTTCTCCATACCACTTTTATAAAGAGCAGTTATTTGAGCACATGTGGCATTTCTGTATCTTGACCGAGTCTCCTTTATATGCTCTCATTAAGAAGGTCTTTTTGCCTACAGAACTGTCACTCACTTGACACTTTGGCTTATTTATTCATCTTCTGTAAACTCTAGAGACTACAGTGAGTCAAAATCCCACGAATACAGACGTTTCAAGATGCTGGTCTTTCCACCAAGAACATTACAGATCATAAAACTGTCAAAGTCACTTAGACCATGCAATTCAAATGTTGGTTTGAGCGACAACAGAACCCCTTAATCATGTCTGTGTGCTGCAGATACTGAGCTGAAGTCACATGAGAAACAGTTTAGTGTAGACGCCTATCTGCAATCATCAGCAGGTACACCTAATAAAGCACTTGCTGGATGTACAGTATGTTATGCAAACTGTGCTCTCCCAAAAAATTAAAGGGAAAAAAAAAAGTGGGACAATGGACTGGGCGGCAGGCTGTGTGATTATGGCTCCTGCCTTTCGTGCATACAGTCAGGACAGAGTCTGTGCCTCCCTCTTAATTTAATTAAGTGGCTTTGCAAATGGATCGTAAGATGAAAACAAAAATTACAAAGAGCAGATGACCTTCACCAGCATTGGTTAACACAAAAGTCAGCAGTCCAGCAGTTGAGGGCACCTGCTGTTAGTCTGTAGGATGATCGGTACTGCGTAAAACATCTTTTGTATTAGCCAATGGAAATAAATAAACTGGATTATATAAAAACAACAACAAAAGGATTCCTGTTTATCCACCATGCTGATAAGCCAATGCATCTGAAGTTTTAATGGGAAGGAAACAAATAGAATGTGCAAACTTCTATTGACAACAGGGTTAAAAAAACAAAGGAGAGGATGTAGTGGTTTGTAAGTGAAAACTGCATTCCTCCATGAAGACACAGTCCTCGGCCCTTCGTTTCACTCTCATTTTGAGTGGTAGTGGTTGTGAGAGACAGCCATCACTTTGTATCAGGGCCAGTTTTTCAACATTCCTCTTTAATGACACCAAAAGCAAGCCTTAACCTAATGACTCTTTTGTTGGCATCACCACCACCATCTTCTCAGACTCTTACGAGAGGATGCTGCTGGCGTATATCAGAAGAAATACACTGACTGGACCTTCTATCCATTCACTCATCTATCGGTGGATAGAGTATGTCACATTACAGGACTTCAACAGCAATTTTCTGCTATAACCTTCATTTGTATGATTTGAGCAAGTCAGAGGCAGCCGGCAGTGTGCACCTGTGAAGAAGACCTGTCATGTAGACTGACATACACAACAATTCACTCCAACACCACTCTTCGACTTGCTCTGATAAACAGGTTTGAGTTTATCTTTAGTTGTAGGGATAAGCTCTATGTGTGTACGAGAGCTGACAAACAATGCATGCTCACCTGGAAGTACAATTCATCTAATGCAGCGATGTAGAAGATGGGGGCACTGTGGGTTTGGACATTACAAACAAAAGATGTCTGATGTCTTGTATTTCACGTGCCACGACAATATGGAATGGCGTCTGAACTCGCCATACCTGTTAACGTTTCGAACAGCCCTGACTCCATCAGACAGCATGCTATTGGCTGTCAGAAAAAAAAAAAAAAAAAAAGGGTCTCTGGAAGGTCATCAGTCGGTCAGTAAGTTAAACATGCCCAGTTGTTTAATTTGACATGGTCAGGCAAGGATATCAGTAACATCAGTAATCAATGCAGACACTATGGTTCTTAATACTTTTCCTTTAATTCAAGACCTAACCGATATAATTACTCTCTTAAGTTTCAACAGTAAGTTTAGAATACTGTGGAGTAATACTGTAGTCTGTATTGTGAAATTCACATTTGTTCTTACCCTGACCCGAGTAAATGTGGCAACTTGGCACAAAACGAAGCGAGAAAACAGGCAGTGTTGCTCAGTGTTCAAAAAACAAATGATACGCCATAAAACTGCTGATTGCGTGACCCTAAAACAATTCAGGTAACTGGCAAATGTTCAGACTGAAAATGGAAACAACTGTGCCAAGCATTAAAAAAACTGCGAGTTGCTGGTTCTGTCCTCATCTCTGACCCACACTAACTCGACTAAGTCACCTAACTTGCATTTCTTCCACAATCACAAACAAATAAAACTAACAAAGCTCTTATAAAACAATGTGATGTGGGATTCACTACAGCAAGGCGCTATATATAAATAATGGATGTTGCTTGGGTCTGATCTGCCTGTCACTTTTGAACCTTAACTATATGTTGATTCAAGACCCCCCCCCCCCATGGATTAAAGCAATACTCCACTCAAAAGTGGAACTTTTTTAATGTGTTACTAACCTCACTGGGTTTGTAGTGATAGTCAAGAAAAACTTTTGATCTAATCCATATTACTAACCGAGAATGCTAAACCGGATGATGGACGCAGGCACATCCGGCAATGGGCCGTAGCTGCAAAAAGACGTACTGCGCAGGCGCAAAAAGAGTCCGCGTGAGTCGGCTGAGGAGCCGAGAAAGGCGGACAAAAGAGGGCGAGAGAGGCGGATGAGGGGCCGCGAGAGGCGGACAAGACCACAGAAAAAAGGAGTGAGCACAGGAAAAATGGAGAAATGAGGAAACACAGGCAAAGCACGAAACACATTGCACACGAGACTAGACCCCAAAAAAAAAAAAAAAAAAAAAAAAAAAAAAAAAAAAAAAAGAGGCTCGCGCACAACAGCAAGGCCCCCCCCCCCCCCCCTACAGGCACCGGACGGGACACACACCAAGAGGGGGATTCAACAAGCCCATGGAACACAAAAAAAAGAACACAAAACCACCCCACAGACCCTACAAGCAAGGGACGGCACACACACAAACAGGGGGATTCAACAAGACACGGGAACACAAAAAGAAAGAAGACGCTCGCGCGACAACAATCCTCAACCCCCCCCCCCCCCCCCCCACATCCATAAGAAGTGACACCCAAAGCCACATATTCTAAAGTGAACATCAACACCTTCACACTAGACAGCATAGGTGTCAGCATTGGTGGATCTCCTTACAATAAAGCACTATTAACCGTTCAACTGCAGAAAAGGAAACATATTAACAGTGACTGCGATCCTCCTTATTACTTATCCATATTTCGCATGCTGAGAAAGAAACAAGTCATGAATACACGGTCACGGGTACAAAACGAAAAGGAAAGGATAACAGGAACACACGAACACGAAAGAAACAACAAAATAGACGGCTATGCAGCATAGGTGGATCTCATTACAATAAGGCACTATTAACCGTTCAACCGCAGAAAAGGCTCCATATTAACAGTGAGTGCAATACTCCTTATTACTTATCCATATTTCTAAAAGAAAAAATGACTCGACTCCAAAAATGCAAAGCTCAACTAAAGCTTCTAACTAACGATGTACCTAAAAGTAAAAACTTTATGAACTGCATTAGATCCTACAATAGTTCATTTAATATGCACAAATCTACATCCTAGATCCACATGACGCAAACTATCAATCAAAGTGCTGCATCGCAACAGGCACGGATTCAAAACGAAACACCTCCCGTCTCAGACATACGTTAATGGCAGCGAAGGCTACAACGGGCTTCTCACACAGCACAGGCAAATCGATTACAGCTCCAAAACAACACGTCCCAAATACTACACATGCAACAACGCGCCTCTCAAACGGCACAAGCAAAACATACACCAGGAATATTCATTCGGATTAATGAATGTCATTTGCAATCATTGTCATTCAGTTCACTTCCCTGAAGAAACAACTGGCAATACAAGTTATACATTTACACGTTGTTGTCAAAAGGGTCAAATTAGACTGCCTTCTTTACATTCATATACTGAATATCTACAGAAGCTTATAACTGACGATGTACCTGAAAGTGAAATCTTTATCAACTACATTAGATCCTACAAATCGGAATCCACTATGAACATTAACGGTGGCACTGCACGTGACATGCGTCTTGAAAAAATGTTGTTAATTGATGAATGTTCAATGGCATGAACAAACGTTTATGAATAATAATATTCGATTTGGAGGAAAGGTACTTTTATGAGGAGGAGATTTTAGACAGTGATTAGCTATTCTTCCAGATGCCATGCACTCAGCTATTGTTCAGTGCACCTTAAAATACGCAGACAATTGGCATTGCTTTCAAAAGATACAGTTAGTAAAAAAGATACGATGTCCAGAACCAGATCATAACAATTGCTTATTACAACTGAGAGATGGTACACTCACCAATACAGATGGACTTCAGCCACATATTATTACAATTCCTCAAGCCTTTATCTGTGACGACTTAGTTAGAGAGATTTGGAACAGCAATCTCATTAGACCAAATGCCCCTTTTAACACAACGCACTATATTATGTCCAAAAAATATTAATGTGGAAAACATAAATACCCAAGTCATTCCATTACTTCCTGGAAAGACACAACTCTTTCTAAGCTCTGACAAACTTGACTCTGATCACAACAATAACCATCTTAAATGACCTTACAAGTTCTGAGCTGGAATTACATTTTACACTTAAACGGCGTGTACAAAGAAATTTTCAAATAAACCTTTACACTGTGCCACACACTTTATTGTTTGCTTTCTATTTGCATCATCTACACCGTCACACTATTCTATATCTCATTCATACATCACGCTCTTTGTCATTCCCAACACCAGGGGTTGGCGAGCGAAGCGAGCAGGGGGCGTAGCCCCCTAGTAGTTTTTATAAAAGAACAACAACAACATTTCTAATAGAATGGGAGCCTATGGTGTCCAATGCTGGGAACAGCAAGCAATATTAAAAAGTCCCAAGAAAAAAAATCTGACAATAAGTCTTACAGCATAATCCATGTGTCAAAGTCATTCAGTTGTATCTTCACTTCTTCCCTAAAACATGTATTGTTTACTAAAATACTGTTAAATTAAAAAAAATAAACAACAGGACTAAGCCTTTGATTTGAAGACAGGGCTCATGGCCACAAAACGAGGGGGAAAGGTGGGTCTTCAAATGGACTTTTTCATACGGATTGCCAGCGTTGGTCATCATCAGCTTCCATTCTAGCACAAGAAAACAGATTAAAAATGTTCTCTGCCATTACTGCAAACCACACGGGGTAAGTTAACATAATAAAAAAAAGTTCAGCTAACAGTACTAACCAAAATCATTTAGTAAACCCCTACTTATACGCGCCTCTTTTTTTTAAATTGTATTTCTGATTTCCAAATATACAAGACACCCTTTAGTAGAAAACCTCCCCATGACAGATGGTGACGTTTGTCTAATCTTGCTAATGACTAATTCTACAAACCTTCACTTGAGCTGGTCTGAACAGTTTTACTACAGAAAACAAAAGCACACGACAGTTCAGCTTTACTTGCGAAAATTGCAGATATGCTCACAAATATAAATGTATGGCCTTACAGATAAACCATTGTGCTTCTTTCAATCCTTTCTTTCCTAGGCAAACAGGACTTTTCAGTTGTACAAATATTCATTGTGTGCTAAGCTAAGCTACACATAAAGTAATATATTTTTTCAGACATACTTGTCTCAGTACTATCCAGACAAATGTATTGATTTCATGCCAGGGAGAAGATGCTAAAATATAACAAACTAGGCTGAAAAAACGGCTCTGCTACTTTCCACACAACTCACTCTGAAACACACCAATGCATGGTCACAAGGTGGACATGACACCAGCCCTCAACAGGCAGCAGGGTTATCACAGGGAATACACACAGATATTTGGTCATTTTTATTTTTCATCTAACCAACTAAAACGCAAACAGAATGTGGCACTTCGCAGAATACTGCAACCCATCAACAAATGGCATCTCCAAATGTCACGCTTACAGTTCCAAGACACATCATTCTGCCAGACATGAAGCATGGCCTGTTAATCAAGTCGGATGATAAAAACTAAATTGAACACAGTCCAACAGAAAGTTTCCATTTTTAAATTGAAATGGGGAAATTTTTTTTTAAAAAATGCTCCCGCAGGTGCTTTAAGGCCACTGAGAGCAGCACCCCCAGACACTGCTTCTCCACTGCGTGCACAGGGACAGTGCTCTCAAGGCCACTCGTCACTTTTACAATCTGACAGCTTTTTAGAAAGTCTCAAAATTGTTTTCCCGCCCAGTATTGCTGTGCAATTGTTAGATGCCTCCAGCTGAGGAGACTGACATGGTAAGAATGTTATATTAAGGCTTTTTATTTACAAAATAAAGTACAGGGCCTTAAAGTGACTTACTGATAGACAGAGACTGGGACTAAATTAGAAACTTTGCGGTTTAACATTTAGGATTCCAGCTGCTGTGCCTGCCTCACTAATGTCAAATGTTTATAAACGTATCCATGTTTGGAAGTTACTATGTATAAACCATTTTAATATTGGTGCCACCCATACTGCTGGGGACAGCTATTTTAGTGTTTTTGGAAATGGCAACTTGCGCAGTTGAGCTTGTTCAAACAGACCAGTCATAAACAGCATCTTTTACTTTGCTTGGATTGGCCTACCACGTCACCCCCAATACAAATCCTCCTCTTTTTAGCCTTGCCGCGGTCCAATGAGACCATTTCAGGGTGGACCTTAGCAGCATTCCTGGATAGCCATTGGAAGAATCTGTGCACATTCACCGAGAAGCAAGTTGTGCTCATTTCTTGTAATCCTTAGTATTTGTGTGTATACAAAACTAAACACCTTTTTCAAGCAGAGAGACAGACAGACAGACATGGCAAAATGGTTCTGATGCTCATTTTCTAAAAACAAGCAAAAAAAAAACAATAGAAAAAAGTCAAATGCATTTATCAAAGCTAAACGGCAGCTGTGAAAACAGGCCAAACAAAGAAAATGGACATCCATGGACATGTACATTTGAGTACAAAGAGATTAGTGACAAATACCTCCTAAATGTATGCATTTTATATATGGAGTCTGCAATGGAAAAAAAGCAGCAATGGATCTGAGAGCATTTGTGGACTCAGTGAAGTCAATGTTATAGCTGCTTGCTTCTATCACTTCTACATCTTGACAGTTATAAATATCTGGGGACAAATACAGATGACAGAACTGACTTTTAACGAAAACATATTAGTCACCTGCAAAAAATGCAGCAGCACCTCTACCATTTAGTGGTAATCCTTCCATTATGTTAATCCTTTATACATCTTCTATTGACTTTTGTACTGCTGGACTGGTTTGGAAATCTTAATGTCAGTAACAAAAAGAGAATACAATTGTAAAATGGAGCAGTAAAATAACAAGATCTCAACAGTCCAATCTCACAGACTTGTTTAAGAAGCAAATCTTATGGAAAGCAGAGGGCCTTCTTTCAGACAGGTCTCACCCACTGCATTCTCAATTTCTGCTGATGCCACCTGGTCGGAGTTTCAAGGTTCCAAGGATAAAGGGCAACCTTTTATACACTCCTTTATCACAAATGCTATTAATCTTCTTCAATTTTTAAACCTGCAAATGTTTATTAATCAAGGGATGGGGAGCTATCATTAGCCCCACTCATTTGGCAAGCCAAATAAAAGGTTTCTTTCTTTTTTTTTAAATTTTATTTCTAACATGTTTCTCCAGAAGTGCTCCCTGCTATATTTATTTGTACCAAGTTTATGTTTATCAGCCGTGTTCTTTGAGATGGGATTTTAATGTTATGCCATAGTCTCCCCTGTAAAGCCTACTGACAAACCAATTTTACATATCAGGACAATAAAACTGAATTGAACTGAATGTGTATAATCGTTAGTTATTACATAACAATCCTTTGGTGACTCAAAACAATCTCACCACCAATAAAGCCATGCTGAAGTTCAAACGGGGCACAGTGGTGAGGCAGGTATAGCATTGTCTGGCTCTGTGCTTGGGCTGTTGTGCAGTTCCAGACTGAGGTACCTTACTTATGTCTGCAGTTGCCATTATTTTCCAATGTGTGTTTATTTGCTGATTTCCCTTATAGTGAATGGCCTGCTGTGACACTGACCCAGCTCAGGTTTACCCCATGATAGAGTTGGTCCCTGCCTTGTATCTCACTGATGCCAGCATAAGCTCTAGCTCATTGTAACCCCAAGTTCGAGATTTCAAAATTTTTAATTTCCAAGAATTTAAAAAAACGAACTTCACATATTGGCTTTAATTACTAAGACCATCCATAATGTTTTAATAAATGTGTAACAGGCTCCGGCCAAACCTCTAAATCCTTAATTTATTCTTTATGTTTTTTTAGTGGTCTAATGTCTGGCCCAGTCCCATGTTTCCTAACCAGTACATACTCGCTAAGCACGTTTTACAGCTGCAGGAATGACAAGCACGTGAGTGACGGTAGTCGAAAAATTGAAATGCCGCACAAAACAAATGTGTTAACACAAATAAAGACCTATGACGACACGTTTATTAAATGAGCCATCGGTGCTTGTAAAAACGTATCCTTTGGGAAAGCCCAAAACCCAGGGGGAAGCACACACTCCTCCTTCCCAGAATCTATTGAGAAAAAAAATAATTTGCATACGCTGTAGCCAAGCGGTGTGATAGCACCAAGCAGTCTGTCTAACCGTCAAATGAGGACTAACAGCAAACACTCAGCATCCTCGGCGTGTCAGTTTTTAGGCACCTATACAGTCAGGCGACTCAAGTTAACATGTCGCAGTACTGAGATATTGCTCCTTACACTTCGATCCTCAAATCGTTCCAGTTTTTTTTTTTTTTTTTTTAGATCTCACCCGAAAATTGGAAAAAGGCGGATGCATCCCGACACAACACATCGAAAGTGCACAATGACATCCGTTACTGTGGTAACATAAAGTAACAAAATCTTTCAGCGAGGATTAAATATAAAGCGACATACAGAGCGGGATTCGTCTACCTCCTTAGGACACTCCCTCTCCCGCCGCTCCACGCCCGGCGTCCTGGCTTCTCTGCGCCAGCACACTGCGGCGGCTCCGCGATGCTCAGTTTTATCTCCACGGGGACTTAAAACCGTCGTTTGTGACTGTCGAATGGGATCTCTACCCTTTAAACAAAAGCCCAGCCGCTCGGCTCATAAAGACTCGTGAGCGTGCGGAGTGACTAAGAGTCTAGGGAGCTCTCCTGGAACAAAGGATAAAAGGTCCGTAGGTTCATTCGTCTGTCTCCCTGCCTTCGTTCCTTACTCACTCTTGCCAAAGCTGTATTTTCCGAGACTATAATGACACAGCACATGACATGGTGAAATAAAGCAAAAACGGACGCAATTCAGAAATAAAGCATAACACTTACCCCGAGTCGGTCTTCTCCAATGATTTACCTTACGAAGATGCGACCATGTCTCCAAAGCACTTCACAGCTCGCCACGAAGTCCAAGTTTAAGTTTACAGCGTGCGTTTGAGTCAGTTTTTAATTCTTCACTTTCTTTATCCAGTCCTTGGGCATGTAGAATTATAATGGCCTCACTCAGTTAAACTTTTTTTTTCTACCGCCTTCCTAACCAACGTGCGAAGTCAAACATCACAGCACTCGGTCATCTCCGTGCCAAATATGAAAACTGCTTCAAGTGTGCCACTCTAAGCCATCCGCGCATGCGTGCGCAAACCCGCCTCCCAACTCACACTGCGGTGGCGCTCGTGAATCATCACTTCGTAGCCCGCGCTCTTAAAGACACACGAGGCCGCTGGACGTTTACAGGTTTCTAGAAATAAAAGTCGCGGGACTTCCCAGAGGGCTCGAAAGAATTTCGACGTCTCGTAAGACGCGATAAAAACCCAGCCAGCGAGAGCGAGAGCTTGTGCTTGCATATTCAAATAATATGCAAAGAGACGCGTTAATTCGTGAGCAAAAGGTAAGCAAAACAACAGAACAAACTCAGGCTGCAGACATACAGACAACGGCTCTCAACGTTTAAATTGCTGCTACAAATTCAGTTAACGATTTTTTAGTTAGTTTGCCACCAAATGAATCCTTTATTCTTCATTGTTAAATGAATTGTTGTCAAATGAAGTGCACTATGTATGAATACGCATATAATTTGGAGTATAAAATGTACAAAAGATTGACATCTCCATATTTTTACTCCACAGCTGGCGTCCCGTCCAGGAATCGCGCCATCAACGATTTAGACTGTCAATTAGATGGGGTAGGTTTTCAGAAATGTTTTTTGTTAAATATATATTAATGTGTTCAAGGCTTGGCGAGTTTGCATCTTATCTCCATTTTTGTACGGACTTCCTCTAGGGGCTTCCGTTTACTCCAATAGTCCAAAGACATGAAGGTTAAGTAAACTGGCAGTGCTAATATCAGCATTGAGGCTCTGTAAAGGTTTAATTTCCCATTGGGGACAAATAAAGTATTCATCTATCATATACAGTAGTGCCTTTCCTCCTTATCTATCTATCTATCTATCTATCTATCTATCTATCTATCTATCTATCTATCTATCTATCTATCTATCATGTAGTGTCTTTCCATCCATCCATTATCCAACCTGCTATATCCTAACATAGGGTCTGCTGGAGCCAATCCCAGCCAACACAGGGCGCAAGGCAGGAACAAATCCCAGGCAGGGTGCCAGTCCACACCGCCAGGCACACACACACACAAACACACATCCTCCTTATCTATATATCTATCAATCATATAGTACCTTTATTCCTTATCTATCATATAGTGCCTTTATTCCATATCTATGAATCATATAGTGCCTTTCCTCCTTATCTATCTATCTATGGAGTAAAAATACTGTACTGTTCCAGATGGAGTGAAGCCAGTATAGTGATCCGTGTACAAGCCATCATTAGCTAACGGGGGTGGATATGCAGTGGAGACAGTTACATGGCCTACTAGTGGTGAACTCCTTTTTGGCAGTAATTAGGACTTGGCTTTCTGATGCTTGTCCTTTTTGTGATGTTTCAGAGACTGTTTTTCCATGTTTTATGTTTTGCATGAGACTATAACATTTAACAAAAAGAACAGAGAGCAAATGCTGTATGAGCATTGTAAACTTTTTTTATAGGTCAATCTAAACTGAGCATGTGGAAAACATGAAAAACTGGGCTTCAAGATCCAAATGGGGTTTTTATTATAAGGGGGCATATATGGTGTGTCAATGATGTGTTATGTGAATGTGTTGATGAGTTACACTTTGTGTTCTAATTTTTTCCCTCCCTCTCCCTCCCTATGCTTCAGAAATTGTTCATAATAATAGCATAATGAAAAGAACATTTTGTTTTTGTCATATACAGTAGTTATACCTATTGTGTGATGTTAGTTGTTTAATTATCTCAATAAAGACGTTTTTTAAAAAAATAAAAAGAATATCTATCTATGATATATCTTTCATATTTATGAATGTATGCTATATAAATAAGGTGCAATAATTGCTATATAAACGTTAACATTATTCAAAGTTGTTGTCTGTTTTTACCTACATTTTTATTACTCTTTAATATTATTTTTTTGTATCAGTATGCTGCTGCTGGAGTATGTGAATTTCCCCTTGGGATTAATAAAGTATCTTATCTATATAAATAAGATGTATTATTAACATCTTATCTATTATAGAGCACCTTTCATAACCATCAATAAAAATTGGCCCTTGGTTGTGTGTGTGTGTGTGTGTGTGTATATACACCCTGGGAAGGGCTGGCTCCCTGTCCACAGAGTGTTCCTGATTTGGATCTGATATTTGCTGGGATAGGAGTTTTGAAGATTGGTGGATGGAATATATTAATGTACACTTTTTTTTAATGAATCTATTTTCAGTACTAGCTTATCCAGGTCCGGGTCTGGAGTCTAGAATCTGGAACCTATCCTGGGAACAATATTGTTCATTATGTAGATAGTCATCTTTGCCATCTTTTTAAGAGCTGTGCCTTTTATGTTTTCAGACTATCACAAAGCACTTTACATAGTAAACATAGGTACATTTTGAAATAAACAATAAATGCAAGACATAATCATTAAATGTTACTATTTTATGTTAAAGTTTAAATAAGTAAAGAACAATTGAATAATTGAACATAACATTTTCAAACCTGCTTAATTCAATGTATGCTTTCAGGGGCTGGAACCTATCCTGGCAGTAATGGGTGCAAGGCAGGAAATGGCTCTGGACATAGTGGAAGACTATTGTAGCATCCACTTACGTACACACCCACACAGGGCCAATTACTCTAACACACATGTCTTTTGGGATTGGGAGAAAAAGTCCACGTGGACAATGAGCAGGCGTGAGATTCAAACCCAAGATTGCTGGATCTGTGAGGTGGCTGCACCAACTACTTTACCACTGTACCATACACAGCAGAATAGTGCAGTAAATTAATGTGATCTCTATATTTTATAACTGCGGACATAAAGGTTAGGTTAATTGGCCCAATGTGACTGAATGTGGTTGTGTGCATAAGTGGGCTTTACAATAAAGTGACACCTCATCCAGGTCTAGTTTCTGCTTTACGCCTAATGCTTTCTGAATAGGAACAACTTCCTGTGACCCTGAACTGGACCCATGGTTTTGAAAGTGTAGTAATGGATGGATCTATGGATACAAAAGTATATAAAAACGAAAGATTTGTTTTCATTGGAAATTATGTGTTGAAAAGGGTTACCTTGATGTGTCATCATTCTCTTCTCACTGGAATTCTACCTGATTTCTTTTTTCTTTTACTCTTTTAAGATGCCAATGTATTTAGACACATAGTTATAATGGTATACTGTACTTACTTGACATTTTTCTTGGTCACTGCTCTTTTGAAAGATGTCCTGGGAGGTCCTCAGATTACCCATACTGTGGCCTGTCCTCTTTTTCACCAGAAGTAGCCAGAGATTTACATGGTCAACCGGCTTTGACAAATTTCGCCTTCATTTAATCCTTTATGACTGTAATCTGTTCACCCTGCCCTGAATCTTTTCTGAGTCCAATCTTTCTTACTTAGAGACATCCTTTTTGAGTGACTCCTAAAGCTGCACTAATTCCTCTCCTAAGTCATAATCTGCTGTTTACCAAACAGCTGCTGGAGAGGAATCAGTAGAAGCATGGGAACTACATATGGGATATCTATAAGGCTAAAGTAACAGTAACACATTTTCTGGGCTACACCACTCCTGCTTTTGGGAAATGGTCTAGACGTCTATATAGAGCATTGCTGAGTGCTAAATGGATTCTTTGGCTGATAACATGAGTCTTTTGGGTAGCCCACTCTCCTAAAAAATAACTTGTAGCTGTTGTTGCCCCACAAGTTGGAATTCACATATGACTTTGCAGGTTTGCCATTCTTGTTGGTTCCCCTGCAGCCGACTTTGAAGCTGCTCATTTACATGACGGAATGCCATCTCGTAGTGGTGGTGATGTATCCCCAGGCTGATGCAACTTGTTAGTGTCATTTCAACATAAGATGTAAAAAGGACAAAGAATCAAAGGGAAAGAAGTGGGGCACCGTCTGGGCACCCCGTTTGATGTCCTGTTGTAAATAAAGAAATAAACGAAAAGAGTTTGACTTCTGTTGTTGTTATACATGTTCTTTTGAGCTGCAGCTGAGAAAACAAAATACTTTGAGTCAGAGCTCTGTTGTCTCCCAAAGTAGGTCCAAGACTAATTACTGCATTCATGTGCTATCACGTAGGCAATAAATATGAGTTTCCGAATCAGAAATTACACATGAATGTTCTACAAAGCTATGAGTTGGATGATTTGGAGAAAACAAAGCTACCTGAATTCTCACATTTGTGATGCAGCCCTGACTTTTCAGCTTAGTTGTGTAAAATAATAAAATGTAACCAGGTCAGCCAGAAATGCCACTTTTGTGATTGAACTCTATGTGGATGAAGTGATACACATTTAATATGTCTAGTTTGCTTTTTATTTTCATAGAAACAAATCCAGTTTATCTTTAATTTTTTTTTTAATGTAAGTAACAAATGAACAGCGATCTTGTGTTTCTCAGAGTGCCTGAGCAAAAATTCATGTAGACCCATTAGAATGGGAAGGTGAAATGTTACAAGTTGGAGCTCCAAAAGCCCCAATAACATACTGTACATGTGCTTTCTCAATTTTTTTTATTTTTTAATACATTTTCAAAAACCTCAAACTTTTTTCATGTTGTCATTATGGGGTGTTGTGTGTAGAATTCTGAGGAAAAAAATGAATTTAATCCATTTTGGAATAAGGCTGTAACATAACAAAATGTGGAAAAAGTGATGCGCTGTGAATACTTTCCGGATGCACTGTATAAACGCAGCATGAATGCATACTTTCGGGTTGGCGTGATTTATATATGCTGGGAACTGGAAGAGGTGGCGCTTGTGACATTTCTGATGGAAGTGAGGTCACTGGTCTTCCAGCAGCTTCTCCTCTATTCTAGATAAAACAGAAACCAGTACCTGTGAGACACTCCCAGGCCTGCATGTTTTTGACTATTTTATTTATATATGTCTCTATTATAAAAAAAAATCTTGAGACAAGAATATTGCCAAGGGATTTTCTCAAGTCCTGCCCTCCTCTCAACCATTTCAGGTTAATGTGCCATGCCTGTGGTCCTTTCACTTCTCATTTGTGTGACTGCTTTTGTCAGAGACAGTTCCCTTCGCTCTCAGCTCTTATAAATTTTTACGTTTTCCACACTTTAATTTCCCAATAAAGGAAGAGTTATTTTGTCCAAATCTTATTGAAGAATTTCATCCCGAAGGGTTATCAACAGAAGAAATGATGAAGACAAACAAATTAACGCAAAAATTGTCGATCAGTTACACAGCAAATTGGTTAAATGCGTATTAATAGGCTATACTGAAACAATTGGTGGTGATGTTGCGGAAGATAAAAACATCAACTTACAATATCACGTAGAATATCTACAACTGTTAACACCGTCTGGTCTTCCACCAGAAGAATTACTGTTGAAAGAAGGATGTATCGTAATGTTATTGCGTAATTTATGTATGAGTGATGGGCTATGCAATAGGACAAGATTAGTTGTATTCCAAATGCTTGGAATACAACTATTCGAACAATTCTGACATGTAAAATTTTAACAGGTGACAATAAAAATAATGTAGTACCTAGCTTTTGCTATGACAATTAATAAATCACGGGGACAAACATTCAAAAAAGTTGGTTTATTTATTAGAGAGAAAGTAATGATATTCACTCATGGGCAGTTATACGTTGCATTGTCACGATGTAACTCCAAACATGGAATCAAAATTCAATGTAATATTGAGGAAAAGTTAATTCCAAATATTGTTTTTACTGAAGTTTTACAGTAAAATTGTCCGTTTAAAAAGTATTTGCATGTTAACTTCAAAGCCAAACAGAACAAAAACGTATAACACAACGAATACCTCTCACGCAACATGAAACATAATTTTCTTTCAAATTATTACATTTTACTGTTTTTTACTATGGTTAATTACTCACTGTAATGTAAAATAGTTCTATTATGCATATGTAACAATCCCCATGAAAATAACAATCTGTTTAAATTGTACATCCGCTTCCCCATATGCGAACGGCAGAGTCGTGGTTGGCGAGCAGGGGGCAGAGCCCCCTAGTAAAATATAATGTGTGTGTATTTTTACTTTTTAAAATTTAATTTCTTTTTAAAAACATCATCTTACAGTCCTAATTGTATGGTAATGTAAAGGATTACTTTCAAAGGTACATAACCTGATAGGTTCCTTGTTTGCCATCATTGTGAAATGAATGACTGAACTCTGAAGCAGTTAGTAGTTAATTGATCATGTTTATCTGGCAATGAGGCCAATGCAAGTACAGTATCATGTACGTGCATGTGTTACAATCAGAAATTAAATTTTATTAAGAAAGAACTTATTGAAATGAAAGAACAGAGGAAAAGAAAAAAGTGACATGAACAGTAAGGCAGGGGTGTACTGTAATGGCAGGGATAGTGAACTTTAAACCACAAGGTTGCTGGCTCAGTTCTTGCCACTAACTCCCTGTGTGACCCCAAGCAAGTCACTCATTTTTAATTTGCTTTAACTGTATGTGAACAATAGCAATGAAGCCTGATCCTGTAGGTTGCCTTCGGTAAAGGTGTGTTCCAAATGTAAAACAATTATAATAAAAGGAAGAATGTTAGCTAAATAAAGGATTGCTTTACAAGCGTGAACTAGCCAATTCTGAAAAAAAAGGATTAACTATTATAAAAAAAGTTGGAGTACATAGTCCCCACCCAGATTATATTAATCGTGCAAGAATTAAGATGTCATGTGCTGCTAGCAGTTTATCATTCACTCTGTACACTGTCCTCCTGAGTCTGTAGCATTTATCAAGAGTATAATGGGGCCCATACTACATTAGGCATACATTCTCAAGAAAACTATCTTTCTGAAGAACACTTAATCCAGTTGATTGCCATGCAGGACTGGAGTCCATCTGGCATCATGGGGTATAAGAGGGTAATCAACCGCAGGCACTCATACAGGTGCCAATTTGGAATCTCTAATTATCCTATCCTGGATGTCTAAGTTAACTCTATTATCCCCATTGCTTTCATCTCGGTGCTAGAAATTTATTGTTACAGGGAGCAAACCTTGTAATCATAAATCTGCAACCTCTTTTTTTGCCCTATTGACTTTTACAGTTTCTTATGCCTCTTCAACATTTAAGAACTATGCCTGTCATACCCATGCCCAATCCATCTTCTAATCCAAGCAATGTTTATCTCTTGGTTGCTGTAAATATCATGTCTTTGCACAATCAAAGCACCGTGCCCTAATTTCAAAAATTATTTAGCCCATGTGTGATGAACCACTAAATAGAACTGCTAATTGAGGTTATGCAAATTGACAGCCAGCATATCAAAATAAGATTTCCTCCAACAAACTCTTCAGATGTTTTAGAAAACAAAACTTCAGTAGCTGATAAATGTGAAAAAATGAAGCATAAAGCTTAGTTTATTTAGACTTTCAAAACACATAAGTGACTGTGACTTATGAGAAACCAATCCTGAGGGATTTAAAGTCTTATTTAAATCACCTTTCATGTTGTTCAGGGAATACGCAGAACCAGTTAAAAAGAAGAATAAAATGATTAGCTTTTCAAAATAAAATGGATGTTATACTTGAGGTAATGGGGCCACATCTGGAATACTGTGCACTGTTCTTATCTCCCTGTTCCAAAAAGGCAGCGTAGTATTAGAACAACACCAAAATGCATGCCAGGATTAAAAACCAGGGCCTGTTCTGTTAAACTAGGAGCTCTGAACTGGACCTCTGTATAGGGTATTCAGAATTATCAAAGACATCAATAAAGTTTGTTTACCAAACGTGTCTGAGCTAAATACTGAATTACATACATAAGGGCATCAGTGGAAATTAAGGTGAACAATAGTTACAGAAAAGTTCTTCAGAATTGTTAACACATTAGGGAGTCATACAGTTAAACTGGATTTGCTTAGGACTTTAAAGAAATGTTTGGATGGGATTTTACAATGAGTTGATTATCAAGTATGAACTGAATAGCCTTGAGTCATGAGTAAAAATTCTTATGTTCCTTATTTCTTGAAACATTGTTGTGCCTCAACCTTGCATTCTCTAATCAGAACAATTACCACAGTGTTCCTATTTTTCTTACCTTTTTCTTTTCTCTCTGTGAATAGTCGGTTCCCTTAGTTGTATCACACTAGTGAGAATAAATAAAATGCAGATACTGATACAAATGATTATTAATTCTGAAGAAGAGCTGCAACTTCAGTATCATTTACTTGAGCACGGTAAATGGCAGAAAAGTGATTAACTAAAATTTAAAATAATTATCCATCCATCCATTCATTAATCCTTTGACCCTGGAGGCACTGACCACAATGCAGGACTTTGTCTTAACACCTATAGGACAGATTAACTAACACCTAATTAACTTAACACATGCACCTTAGAAATCCATCCATCCATCCTGATAAAAAAACAATACACAGGAAAGAAGAAAAAAAAAAAGCAGACACAGGAGAACATTTTCAGTTTTCTTCAGTGCATCTGAGTAAAAGAAGTGGTGCTTGGCTCTGTAGACTTGCATCTTTAGGTGTCAGGGATGAAGGAGCACCAAGGGCTAATTGAGGGGGTTCAAGTATGGTGTCTTTGTAATGAAAAATGTCCAGACTGACGTTAAAAATGACCATGAGAAGACCAGAAATATCCTCCTGTGTCCGGTAGCCTTTATACTGAAATTGAGAAGAGGGCTGTGGTAAAGGCTAACTGGACGGAAGAATAAAGGAACGTGATTTAAGAGTGGAGGATTTTGATGATATTCCAGAGGCTCAAAAGTAGGCAAGCCATTCATGTAAGGAAGGTCCAGTGATGAAGCAGATTTCTTGTTTTGCATTATATTTATATTTCTTATCAGTCCTTCTGTAATTATATTTCCAGTGGTGTTCATCTTCAAACCAATGCACATTTTGTGATATATTTAAACTCCCTGGTGTGAATCCAGGTGTAGAGAAATGGCTGGAGGACACAGCGTTACAATACGAGTCATTTTTCAAAAGGATCCCTTTGTTTTCAGTACTCATCCTGAACGCATAACCGGCAGTAACTCTGATTCATAAGGCACTTTTACTGCCAAGACTCTGCACGTCAGACTGATGCATCATGTTTTCCTCAGCCTTTCTGGGTGCCCAGGTGAAACTCATTGCTCATACGTTTTATTTCTGAATGACTAAATCTTTAAAACAAGTCAAGTATATCAAAGTATTAGGTGATGTAATACTTAAAACAAAATATTAGCATCTGCAGACACGGCACCTTAGGTTATCATTAATGGTATTGTTTCTTTTTGTTAGGAAAGCAACCTGATAGTATCAAGGAAAAAAAAGCGAACTGGAGGTTGTGCTTTGAATAGCTTGGGTGTGCAACTTCACATTAGAACCATTCAAGATTCACTTTTGTGTACTGCTTAGATCTGAAAAGAGTACAGTATGGGCTTATATAAAATACAAAATGACATCATTATCTTATGCCTTACTGATATTGTTTTCACAAATCCAGCCTGTTTAACACATGCATATGCTTACATGTCTCTGTTTTTTAACACAAAATTAAAACAACTTACAGGCTCTGAACTCTGGAGCAGTTCGTCAAAGTAGTCTATTCTTTATTTAGCTCCCTTTGCAAAATTAACTGAATCGTAGTCAGGTTTGATGTACTGCAAAAGATGCTACAGGAAATAAAACCGTGAACGACTAAAACAAAAAATTATGACAGACTTCTGTGGAAATGTAGTTTACTCTATATTGTTAGTATGCTAATATAAACATCCCTTGTATGAGTGAGTGTGGGTACGTATGTGATTATGACCAGTGATGGACTGGCGTCATACACCAGGTTGGTTCCTTCCCTATGTCCTACATAATTGTGATTGGAAAATGAAGAACAAGTGAAACAATATCAAACACACCATGGCTGCTTAAGGATGCCTTCATTTTGTGAAAACATTTCACACAATTCCATTCTCTACCAACATAGCACTTCCGGAGTTTACCACTTTGTTTTACAGAAAGATTCAGTCAGATTGTGAGTGGGCAATAGCCTATGCATAGCATCCTCTTTAGGTGAATCAGCATATTTTCAATGTGATTGACTGACTGGGATAATCCAGGACATGGATCTTACTTGGTTGAAAATGTCAATGTGCTGCAGACTGTTTTCATAAAGAAAGGTACAATTCTTTTTTCAACTTTACCTTTCATACAGAAGGCAGCAGGTTATGCACTAGAAAATCTTTCTATTTCAAGTGAATTATGGTCACCCCTCTTGACATGTTCCTGCTGCATTGAAGATAAGCCCATAGCTGGATGCTGGCACCACCATACCCGACAGCAGGTTCTTTGGGTAATGAGTATTGATGGCTTTGCGCAAAAAAAATATGTGTGTAAATGGTAAAGGTTCAGAGTTTGACAAGTCAGGTCAGGTTGGGGAGCATGCACTGGTAGAGCATGTTGCCACACCCACCACACTACAAAACAACTCGGGATCCTGGTTGGCAACCCCAATCCAGCCCAGGCAGACATGCAGTCCAGTCCCACCCACACATTTTAAGATACGATTTTGGGGGAGTTCATAAATTTATATGGGTTTGGAAATACTGACTTTTCGTTCACTCGTGAGCAATGGCATCCTTTTTTCTTAAAATTATCCTTATGATTTTCACTGTAATATTTTTTTATCCCATGATCTTTTTAAGGTAAAAAATAAAATTTGACATTATTTGTTTTGAATTCAGCCTTTAAATCAACAAAATCACAAATGTCAGTATGATTGTGATGACTTTTGATGTCCACTGCACATATTGTATATGTTGTCAAAGGTCCCTCCCTTGTGCGATCTTACTAAAAGGGAGGGTGTCAATTCAGGTGACATTAGTGCCAGCTTTGCTATTTTTACAGGAAGGACACAGCACAAAACACTCACAGAGAGACAAGAAGCTCAGAGATGAGGCTGGAAAAATGGCTGCTCACAACACCTTACCTACTCCGGGTATCCAGGGTGGTCTATAATGGCCACAGAGCACCACATATTTAAAAAGAAAGCAAAATTCCATCAACAAAAAATAATTAAAGGCACATGCATGGCTGACTTATGAAATGTGTTCTGGAGTGCCAGCTGTATGGATACGGCAGGGAACTGGGTCTCTTACATTCCTCTCCTTTTGTTACATGTAGTACTCCTCTTCTTGGTGTTAACAGTATTGCCATTTCTTTACATATTGCACTTCAGTCCAGTTTTCAGTGAAAATGTGGATATGAAAAATTATTTTCTCTGAAGACACACTCCTAGTGTCCCAGGTTCAAATTCTGTGCCCAGTTGTTGTCTATGTGCACATTCGTCTCATGTCCACATATCTTTTCTTCTGGATTGTCTGTTTTTTTTTTCCATTTTCTCCAAAGATGGGAAGGTTTTGGTAACTGTGCACTCTAAATGCAACACTGGACGAGTGTGGCTACACCCAAGATTTTCAGGCATTGAGCCTAGTGCTGCTCAGAAAAGCTTCAGCTGTCCTGAGCCTGAATGGCATTAAGTGGATTTGATAATGTTATGTAAACTTTAGGATTGTGCTAGTAAATACATTTGAGATGTACTGTAGACACAGTAGCTGTTTAGTTAGTAACTAGATTGAAATTTCAATGAGCTCTTCAAAGTCTTTACATTTTGATGAAGTTACACTATGAACAATTTTAATATCTCCAGTCATTTACCACACTGTATTTTCATCCCTAATTTCAAAATGACAGCATTTATATTTGAAAGCATATAGTTGTTCATGACTTTGGCAAAGTGAAGGTAAACTCCGGTGCATTTTCTAAGTGGGCTGCTGAACAAAATCCAGACACATGGTGACTTCATCTCTCAGCTTTCATCGCTCTCCTGACTGAGTCCAGACTTCAAATTCTTCTGTAGTTTTGTCTCATGTGAACTCAAGATGACAGAGGTGCTGGAGCAAAGAGCTCATACTGATGGCCTTTCTTAAGTTCTTTGTTCATCCTTTTCTATTCCTTATGGACATTAATGGTCTAAGCCTCCATCTGTGTTTACAAGTACACTCATCCATTTTCCTTACCTGCCTTGCTCCAATTCAGGTTCGTAGGATATTCTAAAAGTGTTGAGATTTAGGTGGGGCCACAAAAAATTTCATATCTAACCATTTTGCAAATATTGTAGAGTCCAGCAAATGCAAAAACAACAAAATCCTGATTTCATTGCACAATCACTCTTGCTTTTAATTTCATTCAATTGCAGTTCCTTTTCTCCAGGTCAGGCATTATCCATGCTGGCGTTACTCAAGGCACTTTATCACAACTCACTGTAGGCTCTTCAGACCTCAGCAGCAGGCTGCTGCCATCCTGACTTTATCATTCTTCTACAAAGGCAAATCTGTCCACAAAAGTAAAACTGAGTCAAGTTGTTGGCTTTGTGCTTGGCAAGTCCCAGGGCAGTTCATTTTTCTGGAACAGCTGAGGGTCGGTGATGGAGACCACTGTGTATCATTACAGCTGTAAGAAAGGCGCTTACAGGTGAAAAAGCAAGAGACAGGTCAATTTTGTCTGTTATTACTAACATTGCAACTAGCATCTAGTCCAGCAGTGTTAAACTCAGATCTTGGAGGGCCTCTGTGTTTGTAGACATTCCTTGCTTTTTAAGATTCAGAACCTTTCATTGTTTTTTGTTTCCTTAAACAGTAGCCAAATAAAAATGAGGTGCAAAGCAAACCAACTAATAATTAGCTATCTTGATCCCACTTACACCTCTGTGACAATCACACAATGTCTGTTTCAATAAAAATACATTTGTAAAGAAGGTCCAAAAATATCTATTTGCTCTGGAATCCAGAATATTTTGATGGTGCCATCCGAAAAAAGAAAACAAAATATGGCAGAATAAAAGCATTAAGCAGCTCTGTATTTATTAACAGCAAGAAATGGCTTCTAATTAAGACATTTGTTAGGAAGAAAATGCTGTCCTACCAGGAAATGAATTTGATATCAGAGTTACCTGAGGATTTTGACTCCTAAAATGCAGGTCAATTAAAATTAGGATATGTTTAATTAGTGACAGTAATTTGGCTACTTATTAAGAAAACGGTTGAAATGAAAACCTGCAGCAATTGTTGCTCTCCAAGGTCTGAGATGAACACACCTGATCTAGTACTTTCACTTTACCTTTAAACTTGCAGTCCCTAGAACTCACATTTTAAAAAGGAATACTTTTTATATTGACATTTGAAATATTTTTGAACCTTCAAGTAATCCCTGACTTCCTCTGAAGGACACTGTGACAGCTGTCATATTTTGCAGTGGCCCTCTGGTGACTAAGGAGTTTTCACTTCTCTGTGCTGGATTCTGTTCAATACTTGGAATAATCCGCTTTAGTCTTTCTGCATGATGAAACAAGGCAACTGCCAAATATTTTCAAGTTCAAGACTTGTTTTTAGCACAGTGCAACCTTTCTGGTTCATGAGCTTCAGTGAAAGTGCACTTCATGGCATACTACTTAATTGTGCAAAAAAAGACAAAAAATAAAACGGAAACACATTACAATATGAAAATAAAGTTGGATTTCATTACTTCACAAACCACAGTTCTTCAGTAGACTGTTGCTATTTGCAACATTTAAGTCCTAATCAACCACTTTTCCCTACAGAAAAATAGAAAATGCAGATGGGTCTTTATAACAGCATGTGGAGATAAACAGACAGTGGAGTTGCAAGAAAGTATCAATTTGGCTTTTGTCCAAACAAGAACACTGAAAAACTTCCTAGCCCTCCCAAAAAATGCAATCCCATTAACCAGCCACTGGAGGCACTATTATCAAACAGCAAGATATCATAATTAAATTGCCTTACA
Source organism: Erpetoichthys calabaricus (assembly GCF_900747795.2). NCBI lineage: Eukaryota > Metazoa > Chordata > Cladistia > Polypteriformes > Polypteridae > Erpetoichthys > Erpetoichthys calabaricus. The sequence goes on from NC_041407.2 coordinate 13,816,372, forward strand.
CCTTAAGGATGATTTGAATCACAATATTTAAATTGATGCACACCTCAGATAAATAGACAAGATACAGTAATTTCATCCTGTTTTTGGAGTAAATTTCAGTAGCAGGAGGGACTGATCTCAAGGTGGGATTAGAAGATAAAACAAAGCACACTTGCTCCAGCAGTTTTACACACTACTGGATTTCCAGTGTAGAGTTTCTGAAGTCCAGAAATCACTCCTTAAAAATCCAACCAATCACAATGCAAACATCAGATGCTGGGCGATAAAAACTGCAAGTCTTGGTTTCCATGGATGTGACAGCTTCCTGTCCACACATTGATTTTTTGTTTTGTTTAACATGTTTTTCACTTCTGTTTTGTTTGTTTCGTCTCTCTCCCTCTTTACATGATTATATTCTGAGATCCAGGCTCCAGTAAGATGTCTTTTTTGTATTATAAATATGTAATATTTTAAGAATATGATTGCCTCATAGGAGCAGTAATGCAGAACACTCTCTACTCCATCTTCCCCCCCAAAAAAAAATTCAAATGAAACAAATCATGCCATTTCACCCAAGCCATCAAAGGCTGCAGTAATGTTTAAGTTGAAACTCTCCAGCTTTCCAACACAAACTCATACATATACTTGTGGGAAAAATATACTTGTGTTTTCTTAAGAAAAAACAAAATATAATTAATCATAAAATCAATTAAAAAAAAAAAGAGCAGGCTATTAGTTTTCTAGAGAATGCAGTCAAGTTTTGTCAAACAAAAGATGAGAATCCAGCAATAGGGGCTCGAGATCCTGGTGCCAGGCTACTAGGTGGCCTGTAGAGAGTGTTGTGTTGGCTGGGTGGGTTTGAGGGCTGTTGCTGGGGTGTGGGAGTCCGGCTGCCCTTGGGTCTGAAGAGACTGCCTTGGCCTTGAGACTGAGGGGCACTGTTGAGTTGTGGAGGCAATGGGGGTAGCGGGGGGAGAGGTGGAGGAGGCACAGAGTGTTCAGGTTCTCCAGAGTCACTCTCTGTGTAGCTGTAGGCTTGTGCACGTGAAATTCCTTTCTGCTGTCGTCGCCAGGAGTTGTAGTAAGTTGGATCGCTGATATAGTGATTTACAAAGGAGTGGGTCTTCTGTCGGTTTTGGTCTACTTCATACTCACTGTCGCTGCCCTGTAAACATAGAGAGAAAGCAAATGGGTTAAGATCAAAATGTAATCAGCTTCTTCAGTGCTCACTGCTAATAAGACTCTGGTGTACTGATTCAAGCAAACAAGTGGAACTTCTTTTAATATTTGCAAAACCATTAACTGGCCACTCCTCTGTGGTTTACACGGTGGTATGCTCTCCTTTATTTACAAATTGGGCCTTATTTGAGGGAACAACATGCTTTTGTTCGTAAATATTTGTTTCTTGCATAGCTGATTGTCACTTTTCAAATAATTTGTGTGTATTTATTGTTTTTTTTTTTAATTCCACAATTTTCATTTTAATTTTGCCCTTAATGAAAGTTTAGTGAAGTTCTCCCATCTGTTCTGGAAAGAGTTTTAGGTTTTTCTGAAGTTCCCTTTTGATCCATGGTTGACTGTTATTATGCAAGAAGTGCTTCTGAATACCATTGATCACACAGTGCGTCTGCTTTGACATCAGGATTGACAATGATATCCCACGTGTGCTGGGAAACCACGGACCAGCTGGGGGCTGAGTTGTAATAGGCAGGAGTCAAGCCTTGACTGTCTGTTATGAAGCCCACGCTGTCACACTGGACATTACTTGGAAAGACAATGACATTATTTGTTATTTTAGGTTTAAGAAAATTTTGGAAAGATTTAGTTTTAATGTACATTTCAGTTTTTGATTAGTTTGTTAAATCAAATCTCAAATCAAATAACTAGTAAGGGTCTGTTGTCCCCTGTTACTACAGCCTGCATTAAGTTTAAGTAAATGGATGTTACATTTTAAAAAGACTTCCAGTTGTGCAACTCCTTGACATACAGTATGCTTGTGTGTTATTGTGGCCTGTCCTTTGTCACCTCAAAGCCCTGGGATTCTAAACTGGCCATGTTGCTGTTTCCATTTCCATATTTGACTGGGCACTAGGTGGCTCTGTGTGAAACTCACAATTTACATAATGTTTAAATTTGTATTGCTGTATTTGCCAGATGAAGGTGCTGGAGGGCATCAGTGATCTGACAATTTTCATTTTAGTTTTCGTTAATGAGACAAAAACTGTGAAGAGTCTAAATTTAAATTTCATTTGTGTCCTCTACAGCAATTTACACCTTAATGGATTACTGGTGAAGTCTGTTTTTCTGTGAGTAGGTCAGCTACTGTGAGATTATAATTGGCTGCTTTTCCAGGACATTACACGTCTGCTGGATGTGTTACTTTTATATTTACTACATCAAATGTAATCAGCCAAAATGGACACATATAGCAGGCATTACTGCTATGCTGTGTGTTCTTTTGCTGATTGTTTTGTATTTTTTGAGTTTATTTGCATTATTTAAGCTTTGAAATATACTTGTTTACTTTAACTTCTTTGTTATTTGTCTGTGTTGATTTTAGTTATGGATGAAAATTTAAAAGTTATATTGGACGCTCAATAAATATCTGCATTTTACATTCAGTTTGGCAAACTGCCTGCATAAATGTAGAGTTCTGCACAACACAAGCTGTCTTGTGTGCTGTGCATGAGTATACGCTGCAATAGCCTGGTCCAACATCTAAGGGTGGCTCCTGGCTTGCACCCAATACTGTTAGGATAGGCTCTAGCCTTGTGTGGCCCTGAAATTAATGGAATTTAGAAAACAGATGAACTTCTCTGTCTCTCTCAGTCTGTTAAGTAAGTGACGTATGCTTTTAGACATTGATATAGTACTAGGGTGTTGTACCGTGTTAGCCATTATGAATGTAGTGAAAAGTCAAGCAAAATAACACCTTTTATTGGCTAACTGAAAAGATTACAATATGCAATCTTTCCAGGCAACTCAGGCCCCTTCTTCAGGCAAGGTGTAAAAAGTTTGGATCCTTTCCATTTAAGAATTTTGTTTGTGTTCTGAGGGCCGGCCGGCATCTTTACCTGGCTGGGACACCTCCTTAAAGGAAAAACAGGGGTAGATGGCTTTTGAAGGCCACTATCTCCCCCAAACTGCTACTTGGCAGCCCCCCGGGTTGCACTGGTGCCTCGGATTACCAGGGGCCTATATGGGAATTGGTGTTTGTCAGCTCAGCCCTGTTGGGTTCCATGGATTCTGCCATGGGTTTCACCACACCTGAGAGTGGTTCCAGACCTTGCTAACAAGCCACCTGAAGCACTCTCAGGTGCAGCATAAAGAGAGCTGCCCACCTTCATTCTGAGAGTCAGAGTCAGGAGGAAGAGGATGAAGCTTACCAGAGGAGGAGTGGAGGCAGAAGGAAGACAGACACAAGAAGAAGTGCTGTGATTTGACCATTTTTACTGTGCTGCTGAGGGGAACAATTTGGGAAGCATTTCCATGTGTAAATAAATGTGTGTTGCTGCACTTGTGGCTGTGTTTGTTGTGTTGGATGTTTGGGGAGCTGGAGCACCCCCTGGTGGTCGTAGTGTATTTGTTTCACATGTTTTCATATCTCATTTTAAGTGAATGGCAGCATGGATCCAATTATCCTGGGTTTGAATTTCTGTGACCAGTCCCTGTCTGAATCAAGTCTTCACATTCCCCATTGTCTTTATGGGTTTTCCTCCCATTCTTGTCAGTTTGTGATTGTGAATTAGCAGAATGTGACTGTGGAAGTGTGTGTGGCTCTTTGATAGGCTAATGACTAGAGACCAATCCAGGGTTTTTTGTCACCTGCAACCTTAACTTGGAGTAAGTATGTTGCTGAATGTTAAGTTGTTTTAACTATGTAAGATTTGTGAGTATATTTTGCAACGTGTCAGCAGGGTACCTAGTACAAGCCAACAGCAGCCCTGAATAGGACGTCTGTCCATCGCAGAGCCCACATACTCAACATGATACACACAAGCACTTTTAAACAAAAACAACTTTAGCTCATTGTACCTTTGATTTAATTTGGTATTTATATTTAATCTACAAATACATAGTAATGTACTGCAATATGTTTAAGTTGCAAAACAGTCAAGTTATAATTAAACACAAGACAAAGTTAATCAACATTCTAAAGTTCCAAATTAAATGACAGCACTACTTGAGGGCGGAGATACACTATAGGGACATATCTACGTCTAAAGACCTCTATGGTATTGCTAGACTACACACTGTATACATATATGAGCACTTTGGACCTCACCCAGCTTAGAGGAACAGCATGGAGTTTAATGTTCTTTAATGAGAACAGCACCTCCTATAGGAGGGAAAAGAAAACTGATTAAAGAACAATTTTTTTGGCAACCTTCATACTGTTCTGCTAATTAGTGCGGATAATGCGCCGGGATGTTAAGAGTTTCATTTTATCATTTATACTTTACTAGAATAAAAAAAACACTACATATACACCTAGAACATCATCCAGCAGACAAGGTTAAAATCTATCCACTCCTGAACATGTCTGTTTGAAGCTCAACAAATATCCACCCATCCCCTAGGAGGATCACAAGGTCAATACAAGGTACTTGGAAGAGCATTGGTGCTCTGAAGTAAACTCCATGGATGCGCAAGGACAGCACACTTACAGTGACACAACTGGTGTAAATCTGCCATATTGTTACCCATGATGAGCCAGTGACAAAACAGACCCGTTATGAAGCTACGGTGCCCATCAGATATCCAGTCAATTCCGCCCATTCCCAATGACTGTTACTCTTCTATATTAAAAATAACGATTTACAGGTAAAATTCCATTACAACGAATATCTCTACAACGAAATTTTCATTAGAACGAAGTAGGTTTATGGTTCCGACATCTTCCCCATATGACAGGTGTCTATAGAAATCACGTTACTACAAAGTACATTCAGCAGATACTTTCATTAAAACGAAGTGCACAAAAGACCTTGAAATGCCTGAATGAGTCATCCACAGAGCAGTTAGTTCTGTGGCCGCAGCTCAGTTGTACACAACGATCCCCAAACAGAAACATTGTAATTTTTTTTCTTTCTTCGAACTTTCCTTGTACTGTTTTTTTTTTTTTTGCCTTTTTTGTTTTCTACGGTTTTCAGTGATATCTTTTGCTTATCGCTCGTCAACATTTGAAAAACATCCATTGGAATATAACTCATTGTCACCCTCCTATAGAAATGGCAGACATGAAAAAACGGTAACAGTTCATATTAGGAAAAAAAAAAAACCTTTAATTTTTTGCAGCTCTCGATTGCGGCAAAAAGAAAAAAGGCGTTGCCAGTGAATTCGGAATTTCGCCATCGACACTGTCAACTTTCTTGAAAGACAGCAAAAAAAGAAGAAAAATCTCGGGTTGCAAATATATGTGTACTGCTGCATTTGAAGACGTCGAAAAAGCTGTTTTTATGTGGTTCAGTGATGCTCGATCAAGAAACATTCCTACTCATTCAAGAAATGTGAGGTTTGTAAACTCTCTTTTGGGACCTCCGTCAACTAGACAGCAAGCCGAACAGCGTCCCGAAGTGTGATCTCCGTGTCTGTATGGGGCAATAGCAGGCTCACAGATATGCTGCATCTCTCCACCAGAGTAAACAGAAAAGATCTCGATGGGTGATGCAAGGTTAGGATCACGTAAATTGTAAATGCAGATAACAGGATTACTTGATCACTGACCTGCACGACCCTGCCCGACTGCTGTGTCTGTGTATAGTAGAGTGGCCGATCCCGCTACAATAAATAACTGCTGTTCCTGTTTCAAGCTGAATAAAGCTGGTTTTGCTAAAGTACTGAGACTCAGCCTCGTGTATTGGGGTGCAAGACAGGGACTTATAGCGCTAATTTGCTTCTGTGGCGCTTCACTGCAGCGCTGTGAGCTTCCTATTGCCCTGCCCCAGCAACGGACAAATGATCTTCCACAGACGCTGCAATCGCGCTTCATGACCCACTTCAGCGTGTTGTTTCTGTTGGGTGGGGAGTGGGGGGTCTCAAAAGAGTTCAGAAACCTCACAATATGAAGAAAAAAAGGATGATTCAGCTTCTGATTGATAACTGTGCTGCCCACAACATGCTTCCACATTTAGATAATGTTTGCGTTGAATTCCTCCCACCCAATTGCACGGCAGTGCTTCAGCCATTGGATTTGGGCATCATTCGCACCCTGAAAGTGTATCATCACAAGGAAATGCTGAGAAAAAATTCTCGTCAGCATAACTCGTAGACAGGAGAAGATTAAAATTAACGCAAAAGAAGCTATTGAAATGATTGCAAACACCTGGATACAAGTCAAAGAAAGCACTATAGTAACAAATACAGAATCTCATTACAACAAAATTTTCGTTACAACGAAATATTTTTTAGGTCCCTGGGAGTTCGTTGTAACAGAATTTTACCTGTGTTTATATTCTGATTGTTGATCTGTAACACCTATGGTTTCTGTTTATAGCCTCTCAACTATGTACAGTGTCTGTGTTTTTGTAATTTTAATTCAGACATTGAGTAACTGTACTTTTTGTGTGTTTGACTTTTAACATCTGATTGATAGTTCTACGTCTATTTTTTTCTTCAGCATTTTCAGCCATGTTATTATGTGAAAAGAGCAATATAAAAATGTCTTTATTTTGGCTTTTGTGTACTGCCTGCTTTTACATGTTTTGTTTATTCCTTTATATGTTTTTAATTACTTAATATATTTTTAGCATCTTTCTAAAGTTCTTAGGGACAGTGATAGACTAAGTCTAATAAAGTTCCTCAAACTGTCAAAGTTATTATGCTTATGTTAATATTTACAGCTCAAAGTTTCCCTTTGCTAACAAGAAAAAAGGCAGTTAACAGATCTGTTCAAAGCATTTCTGGAAAATTATTTCATATGCTTGTTAATTTAATACCACAAGATGATTACGAAAGCCAAATATTTTATTAATTGATGCTGCCATACAAGCAGTAGCAATAGAGACATCCTCATCAGCTGGGCTTGTTAGATTAGTCATGTCTGAGACGTTTGTGGCTAACACATCTCAGAATTGCCTCAAGGCTTTGGCAGACAAAGTGATAACACAGAGAGAAATGTGGGATTTTTAAGATTTAGATGAGGCCTTTGTTTAAAATTGTGTCAAGGTACTCATCCCCATGAAAACATTTCTCACCTCATCTCATTCTCAAATCCACTTAATGCAATCAGGGTCGTAGGGGGCCAGAGCTTATCCTAGCAGCACTAACTAAGTTCAAGGCAGGAGCCTGCCATGGAAAAGCACCAGTCCACCCACAAGGAAGTTTACTGCATTATTTTAAAGTTGTCTTATTGCAATTATAATTGTCTTACTGGCCAGTGTAACCTTTTGGGAGCCATCCATATAACTTTACTGTGCAGATCCACCATGTCTTAGGTGTTACACGTCTGACTAGCTTATCTTCTTGCATTTTTTTAATAGAACTGGAGGCCTACTGTCTTTAATTGCCTGATAGTTTGTAATGAAAGGTGCTAAGCAGATGAAACAACTGACTGGCTGGAGGATTTCAAAAAGCAAGCAGGAAGCATCCTCTCAACTAGAGTAGTGCTTTTCTGCTTTTTATCCCATCCCTCCCCATCTCTTCATGTCTTTTCATTCCCAAGCTGGCTCTCTTGCAGAGCTGAGTAATGAAGTTTCTTTTCAGCACAGGGACAATGAAGTCTTTTAGATTCACCACAGTTCCATTTATCACAGCAAACAAATAAATCTTAACCATATAAAGACATTGCCAGCTCACAGATTTCTGAGAAACAATACATTTATATTTACAATCCTGCAGCTACACACGTGGCACACCGATGTAGCTGCTCTGTCTAGCTCCCAGAAAAAAATACGAAAACTTTTAATCTGAAATATTAACTCGGCAAAAAAGAACACAACCTCCATATTTAAATTAGTAGTATTATTTGATGCAAAAGACACTACAAAATGTTTTGTAAAAAAAATGTAAAATTTCACCTTTGCCAGCAGTCTCATTCTGAGCTCAGTAAGGTGTGCACTGTGTATGCCCCAGCTGTACATAACTTCGTATGCCAGCACTGTGACTAACATCTGGTACGGGAATCCAGTCAATTTATAAGCAGCTTGTACACTGTCTGAGTGTGATGATGTACTTGACAAGCTGCCAGAAATGCACACTGCAGCGTCATCCTCCATTCTCTAGTCACAAATAAAGTATATCTATCTATCTCTCTATCTTATTGTCCATCCATCCATTTTCCAACCCGCTGAATCCGAACACAGGGTCACGGGGGTCTGCTGGAGCCAATTATTGTGCCTTTCATATCTATCTACTGCTTTTGATAAAAAGTGTTCATGACTGGTGGGCCTATGTTGTTATGGAGAAAATATTTCTTTATATTTTATTCTCTAATTTCTACACAGCAAATATTTTACATAAACTAAGGAAGGTTTAAGGTTGCACCATGGATAGTGCTGCTGCCCCACAGCTTCAGAAGAGCCTGTAAACATCTGTGTGTAGTCTCTATATGTGCTGCTGTCCCTCATCCTTAAATGTCTGGACATCTGACATGAGCAAATTGGTCTGGTTGGTGTTTAAGCTTGTATGCTCTGCAACAGACTTGTGCCCCTTTCAAAACTTGGGATATATATGCGCCTGTCTAATTTTGTTATGATGCATATTGCATATTTTCTGTTAATCCAATAAACTTAATGTCACTGCTGAAATACTACTGTTTCCTTAAGGCATGTCAGATATTAAAAGGAAGTTGCTACTTTGAAAGCTCAGCCAATGATAAACAAAAATCCAAAGAATTAAGAGGGGTTCCCAAACTTTTTCATATGACTGTACATTATGGAACCTGCTCTTTCATGCTTCTAATGTTCCATGCCAATATTAATGATAGCAATTAGCGAATAATCATCAGGTTCTTTAATGATGAGAAACTAAACAGACTCAATGAATTGTTGTTACTTGCTTCTGATTCAGACTTTGTAAATTGTAAAACAGATGTTCTAATGTGTTGTGCTGCTGCTATTTAAAGTCACCTGAGAGTTCATTTTAGGAATGATTTTTTTTTTTAGTTTAGGTTGAGCCCTCTACTTAAAATACTCCTGGACTAAAGACCAACCTGTACAGACATACTCAGGCAAATGGGGATGGGATCTCAGAGAAATTAGGTACAAAATACAGAAAAACTGGTATTAATGGCAATGAAATTCTGGAAATTCAAATACTGGAGTATAACATAAGCCACAGTTCAAGGAACACAAAAAGAAATAAAACAAATACAATAAAATGGATTAGTAAGCACTGACTGGGGATAACATCAGATGTAACGACACAGGTAATACCACAGTAGGCTAATTCTAAACTTAGGCTGACGTCAGAAGAGGAGTGTGGCCTTACGTCACAGAGTTTAGGCCACAACATTGATGGTGTCAGATGTAGTCTTTTATAGATTATTTATTTCTGATGTAGTTGTAATTTTCAATTCAAATGCCATGTCTTATTACAGCCCTGTGATGTACTGGTGCCCTGTCAATTAGTTTCTGCATTGTGTGAAAAGTTCCCTGACGATAAAGAGTTCTAAGAATGTGTTTGTAAGTAAGTATAAACTTTACACCTACTCACTGAGAATTTAGGTTTCACTCACTTTCACTGTGGGTGCTTACTCTGTTAAAATGTCCTTGGATTTCCTCTATGCATACTTTTTTAGGCTTGTGGGTGTTTACCAAATGCTGAGGACAAAAAAGTACCTGTCCATCCTTTTCCAAAAGTGAGCTAAATTATTAAAAAGGAAAAATTGTAAACGACAAGGTAAAACATATCTTAAAACTGAAAAAAGGAACTAACACAATTGGTAGTTATACAGTTAGGTCCATAAATATTTGGACAGAGACAACTTTTTTCTAATTTTGGTTCTGTACATTACCACAATGAATTTTAAATGAAACAACTCCGATGCAGTTGAAGTGCAGACTTTCAGCTTTAATTCAGTGGGGTGAACAAAATGATTGCATAAAAATAGGAGGCAACTAAAGCATTTTTTAACACAATCTCTTCATTTCAGGGGCTCAAAAGTAATTGGACAAATTAAATAACTGGAAATAAAATGTTCATTTCTAATACTTGGTTGAAAACCCTTTGCTGGCAATGACAGCCTGAAGTCTTGAACTCCTGGATATCACCAGATGCTGGGTTTCCTCCTTTTTAATGCTCTGCCAGGCCTTTACTGCAGCGGCTTTCAGTTGCTGTTTGTTTGTGGGCCTTTCTGTCTGAAGTTTAGTCTTCAACAAGTGAAATGCCTGCTCAGTTGGGTTAAGATCAGGTGACTGACTTGGCCATTCAAGAATTTTCCACTTCTTTGCTTTAATAAACTCCTGGGTTGCTTTGGCTGTATGTTTTGGGTCATTGTCCATCTGTATCATGAAACGCCGCCCAATCAATTTGTCTGCATTTAGCTGGATTTGAGCAGACAGTATGTCTCTGAACACCTCAGAATTCATTCGGCTGCTTCTGTCCTGTGTCACATCATCAATAAACACTAGTGTCCCAGTGCCACTGGCAGCCATGCACCTCCAAGCCATCACACTGCCTCCCTCCACCGTGTTTTACAGATGATGTGCTATGCTTTGGATAATGAGCTGTCCCACGCCTTCTCCATACTTTTTTCTTGCCATTATTCTGGTAGAGGTTGATCTTGGTTTCATCTGTCCAAAGAATGTTTTTCCAGAACTGTGCTGGCTTTTTAAGATGTTCTTTAGCAAAGTCCAATCTAGCCTTTCAATTCTTGAGGCTTCTGAGTGGCTTGCACCTTGCAGTGCACCCTCTGTATTTACTTTCATGCAGTCTTCTCTTTATGGTAGACTTGGATATCGATACGCCGACCCCCTGGAGAGTGTTGTTCACTTGGTTGGCTGTTGTGAAGGGGTTTCTCTTCACCATGGAAATGATTCTGCGATCATCCACCACTGTTGTTTTCCATGGACATCCAGGTTTTTTTGCGTTGCTGAGTTCACCAGTGCTTGCTTTCTTTCTCAGGAGGTACCAAACTGTAGACTTTGCCACTCGTAATATTGTAGCAATTTCTCGGATGGGTTTTTTCTGTTTTCACAGCTTAAGGATGGCACCTGCATGGAGAGCTCCTTTGACCGCATGTTGTCTGTTCACAGCAAAATCTTCCACATACAAGCACCACACCTCAAATCAACTCCAGGCCTTTTATCTGCTTAACTGATAATGACAAACTAAACTTTTGTTGTATTGTGCCATTACAAAATGTCTCCTCAGGCACATGCTCCACCAATGGCTCAACAATGGTTTGATATGAAACTGCATTTTCCTCTTCAAGCAGTTCATAGCCCAAGTGGCACAAAGTTAAGGTATGTTTTTGGGAATTTGAATTGTGACTCCAGGTCTCTGTGGTAACAGAGCTCTTGCATTGTTGTGACGTCCTCCACCACACCCCCACCTATGTAGGTATGTTTATCCAGTGAATTTATGTCAGTGAAAGAGATGCTTTTCAGAAAAAAAAAATCCTGCTTATTCTAGTTAATGACATTTAAGTCTCTTACTCAGTTTATAAGGTGGAGGGACATAAGCCCTCTTGGCATGGGTTTGGATGATGTTTGCCTTTTATTACATTAGATACACAAAGGTAAATCAGTTCCAAATGCACTTTTTTATGTTGCAAGTTCTTTTCTTGTGTAGTTCATATGACATTTTCATTTTGAATATTTAGCGATTCTGATTCAACATGTAGACTAAGCTTACAAGTTAGCTATTACAGTAAGCTGCAATAAGACCAAAAAAAGACAGCTACCAAACAGCAGTACAATATTTTTGAAGCACATTCTGACCACGTAGCAAAATCTCTTGCCTTTCAAATTTACTAAGGTTAAAGGATGGCCTGAGATTGACCATGCGTGATGGCTTTACTTGAAACTCCAGAAACACTCAAGGCTTTCAGTGTCATTGGTTGTTTACGTGTGCTGCTGTATACACATCATTTCATGTCATGATGGGCTTTTCTGGAAACAATAATCCATGATTAGCTTAGAACTGTATTCAAGTAAACTTTTCCTGTGTTCAATTAAAAACAGTTAAAGATAGAACACAAAAAGCTGTGCCTAAATGAGGAGGAGGAGGACACAGAATCACAAAGCCAACATGTCCAACTAAGGAAATAAAATCCAAGTGCTTTGGAATGTTAAATGTTAATGTCTGTGCCATTAATTAGGCATACTTGATGGTAAATTGTTTATATTCAGAAGAGTAGAAGCACATGATGAGGCTTGTGAAAAACAAATCGGAACACTGTCTGAATGACCTTCAGGCCAGTCTCTGCTTTCATAGTAAAGTAACCTTCTCTGACACATCAAATGATGTGTTTTTAAAATAAATATGGACTGCTTGTCTTTATACATTTAAGAGCAGAATTCAGATGGTGTTGATTTAGTGTTTTAATTCAGTAGTCCTGATAGATCTTCTTACCTTCCTGCTAAAAAATTTTTTCAGACTTTAATGGGGTCCACAATAACATTCTTGAAACTTCTACAGATAAGGTTGTGCCTCTGTTCAAAATTGTTATGAATATCTGGAGTGAGTACTTGACGTGTATCAGGATAGCCTCATTAATTCACATAATTGTGGCCCTCTTTGTTCAAAATCTGTCTGCTTCACTCAGCCGCCAATGAATAAATAATAAGGACAAGTATGGTCATTTGAGAGGCAAGATGAAGGATCCTGTAAATCATCTTAGCTCTGCCTCGTCACACAGGCAGAGCTGCCGTGGGTATCTCTGTTTACCTGTGTGGACTGATTGGCAGCCAGATTGCTATGGCAACAGCATTACCTGCCCTAAACCTCTTCTTTAGAAAACAATACTTTACTTATTCTGCTGGCTTAAGTAAAAGAAATGGGATATAAGAAAGCCAGGGGAGTTGAGCTTAAAATCTTAAGATATTAGGCTTCAAGTTTAAAATGTTCACTTTGAGAGAGAACTTGTACAAAGAGCCTAAAAGAAAACAACACCCACAGGAAAGAGAAAAAGTCTAAACCCTTGAAATATTTTCTTGAAAGGGGCTAAAGGGTCAAAAGAAGAGTCAAAGTCAAAGCAGACCGGTGAAAGTAGTCTCCCCTGAGTCTGACAATGCCCTGCTGCTTCATTAAATGTCACTTCCAGATCTGACTTTGAGCACAAGTAGGACAGTACAGGAAGGGGATAGAGGAGCTGCTCAAGTCTCAAATGCCATGGCAACACCAAAAAGAAACCAACCTACAGTACGAGAAGTTAAATCTGCGAGTTTAGAGAGAAGTAAAAAAAGAAACACACAGACTGAGCACTGGAACCTTCACTGAGTCAGAGAAAAGGAACTGGACATTATTCTTTTTTCCTATACATGTTCCTTTTTATTCAAGGGAAAACAAATCTGCTCTTTAAATTTACAATGTATTCATTTATTCGTCGGTTCACTGAAGACTCACATCACCACGCCTTTTAAAGCTAGGCCTTCTTCCAGAATTGAATTTTCCTTTTAGAAAACAGAAGTAATGGCTGTCTGTGGCCATCAAACTGAAGTTACAGCCTGTGTAAGTGGAGCAACTGACCAAAAAAAAAAAACAAAGACCAAGCTAGGGAGAGTGACAAATGACAAAGTACTATCCAGCAGTGAACACTTGTAACAAGAGTGTGTGTGGCAGATGTAAGGTGGTGCTGGTGATTGGGTAAGAAATACATTGCCAACGGCCTTTAGGACGAGCGTCACTACTCTGTGTACTGCACATATGTTTGTGCTACCCCCCCCCTTTACTCAGTTATGGTTTATTTCCTTTGTTATTTATTACTTTGAGATCTAAGCACTGGTTACATATTACAGTGAAATACATAAATTTAGGATATTGTTTGACTTCATAGAAACAAAACATACATGTGCCAGGTACACACAGATCCAAGTCGTCTTCTGCAAAGTCTAGAAGAGAACGGGGCAACAGCAAACTATCACAGAAGCACCCCAGAGTCTAACTGATCATGAGAAACATAACCTCAGTATGCAAATCTTTGAAAATGTTAATTCATGTAACACAACCATAAGTTCTTATTTGTAGTTTATATGCGTATTAAACACATGCACATTAATTTCTCGTGGGGTTGTGGAATAGATTTGGTAATAAAATATGTAATAGTTGAAGACAGTGTTACAAATGGTATAGCTGCATATTGTTTTATTGATGTTAAAGCTGGCATCATGTCTTTGTATTACTTGATTGTGTAAAACTGTATATGAGACAAATAATGAGAAAAACTTCAAGAAGATGAGAGAGGGCAGAGAAATCACTGCCTGCAAGGCTTTGTTTTCTTTAAAGGCTGTCTTGTCTGACTGATTTAGTGGGTCTGGAGTAGAAGGCATCTTTAAATGCCAACAAATTCCCATTTGGCTATGAATCTGTTTGCAGATGATAGCGTTGCCTAAGTTGGTAGTGAAGCTCCAAGAAACATCTGGCACATCCAGATGGAAGAAATGTGTGGCATTGTGAGTGGGAAATGTAATCCTTTATTCACTACAGACTTTTTTTCTGGTTTAATTTTCATTTGGAAAATAAGGCAAATAAAGATGCAATCTATTTATTGACTGGTCAGTTGTCACGAGTTAGTACTTTGCAGACACATTAAGTTTTGCAACTTAAAAATGTGTCTTTTTTTAAATTTACATCCTAACCTTTGTGAAGAGTTGCACTCTGGCAGCCTAACACGACATTACCTTTGTAAGTGCAGATGGCCGGGAGAAAAAGCTGTTACTTTAATGTTCGTTTCTGAAGAACTGTCTGCTTCACCAAACACACAAAGACAGAAGAAGACTTGCAATACAGGAATATAATGACGTAAGACAAAACAACAATGTCTGCACTGTATCAGTTAGGTTCAAAGTTCTGCCCACCTGCCAATTGCTAAAACAGAAAACACATGCAGTTAAGTCTTTGTTAAAATTAAACACAAAGATGTTGCACCATTCCTTACAATTATTACTTGAGAATGAACCACCAAAAAAATTGCACTTTCATTGCCGATTTCAAAGAGAACACCACAATCAATCCAACCCTCACACACTCACTTCCTTTTATTGACCCCGCACAAAAACTTGTGAAAGCTTGTCTAAACTCCTTTTGGCTGTTATGGATATGTAATGCAATGTCCAGTTAACAGGGAAAAAGAGATGCTGCACCTTGAACACACCATAATCATGGTTGCACCACACATGAATGCATCTAAAGCATGTTACAGAGTCAAAAAGACCAACTAAAGAACATGGCATTATATCAGAGGTTTTCTTTAGTACTGCACATATAATGTGCAAGCTCACAGACATCAACCTTGCCATCTGATTTTAGCTGTGTTTTTGATTCTAAATTTGATATAATATCTGTACCCTCCAATTAATAAAAGACAAGTGTTGTTCACTGAATTGTAATTTGCTTATTTACTTACTCTCATTTATAACAAATCACAAAGTACTTTGAGTATAAATCTGCTGCTTTGGGATTGACAGAAACAAATCAGTCCATTAATACAAAAGTATGGGCCTCAAGGATAATCCTCACTGCCGAGCACTGAACTCTGCTTATTAGTTGATTCTTTCTCCAGTTGTTGCCTTAGGTAAACAGAGGAACATGTAAAACTTGAAATGAAATTAGGCTGGTGGTCCCTTGAGCAGAAAGAAATACTAGTAGAAGTTAAATGCTTACAGCTCATCTTAGTGGAGTTGCATGCTTTTCTAGGTCATTTGCTCAGCAGACCGAAATTTTTCTGCAATGCCTGAATAACTCCTAATGTTTTTTTTAACTCATCTAAAAAGATTTGCTAATAAAATTTGATCCATTTTCTCACTTCAGCAGTCTCCTGGTGAGTGGGCCGCTTCTCACTTCCAAAAAGCACAGCCTTTGGCAGAGGAGAGTGGTGTACCTGGGAATCCGAGATCTCTGATGGTTTTTCTGTCAGACTGCTGCTCTCTGCTGGGATGAGATCGTTGTATTTGGTGCTGACATCTTCATCAGAATAGTGGAGACTGCCAGGACTGGGACGTGGGGGAGACCTACACAAAAACAAGTGCATGTAAGCAATCTATCATTCAATACTTAATAAAGGAATCAGTCTTCTGGCAATTGTCTGGTTTTACAGTTCCCAAACGCTGATATGGTGCTTCATTGTTGTGGACCACAGAGGTTTCAATCTGTACTCCTTTAGGACTTCCAGTGTCCAGCAGCTAAGTCCCACAGTCATTGCAAACTTCAGTTGTCAAAATACAGGTCCCTCAGGTTTGAATTCTACATCACATTTACTGATCTCATTCTTTTTTTCAGTCAGAAACAAATACTACTTTTATATGCTCTCTACATATGATCTTTATTTCAAATTAACTTGAAAAATCCAGCCATCAGTTCTCAAAACCCATTCATACCAATTTAAGGTCGGAGGGTGTCAGCAGTGCGGTGCAGGGCTAGCTAGACCTTAATCTGCAAGGTTACTGATTCAAGTTCTGCCTCTGACTTTCTGAATGACCCTGAGCTAATCACTTAATCTTATAGTGTTGAAGATGTTTAAAAAAAAAAAATTCATTATTTGGGATAATGAGGCACAATATTTTCTACTACCCTAATCGTTATCTTGGTAGAGCAAAATCTACTGGAGCTATTTTCCTCAAATTCAGTAGGTGGTGTCTCGTATTTTATAGTGCTAATAACTGTAGGAAATTTCCCTCTGATTTGTTACAGAGTTATTATGTTCACAGACATGCATCTTGACACAAAGGCACACGCGGACATCACTCATTTTAGTGTGTTCAGGGATGCCTAAAACACATATCTATAAGTTAAAAATAATAGATGTAAACAAACGTACTGTATAACAATGATAATAACATTTCTTATGGAGTGTGCAAGTGACATGAAGGTTGCCTGGCCCCTTAATACAGAAATGGGTCTCAGTGTTGCCTGGATCACAAGGAGTAGTTCTGCAAAGATGGACCCAGGAAATCCCAAGACTGTTCCTGACCTGGAAGATTATTCCGAGGGACATGCTTAGAAATGATTCATGTTGAAGTGTAAAGCTGAGCTTAAAGTTTGGATGTTTGTTGCTAGCAAGAGCCTGATAGGTGGATTAAGAGAAGCCAGTGGTATTGTTAAAAAGGTAATGGAAGAGAGAGAAGGAATAATGTGGGTATTAGAAGTGGCAAACATTGTCTAGAAAGTCCCACAGATTTTTCCAGTTTCTTTAATTTTCCTTCAATTTGTACACTCTTTTGCCGTGCAATTTATCTCCATAAAAATCTATTTTTAATTATTTTGGTCTCTTTGGCGTTATTTGGGTTTGGAGATGGCTGGAGAGTATCCTTTCCTCCACATAGTTAGTACCAACACAAACAACATGCAAGTGGTCTTTATATGCTTCAACAGTTTTAAAGTGATCACTGGCTTGCTGTAAAGATGCACAGTACATAGGAGACTGGACACACTTGCTAGCAGCCATAAACATTACAGCAGGAATGGAGGATAAAGGATAAATATGCCTGTAAAACTCCCCCAGGCTATATGTTTTTTCTGCTGCTCTTATCTGTAGCATTCAACATCTGTTGCCTTTTTATTCGGCTTCACTTTTTCAAACATTACAGTTATAGTTCACTCTGTATTTAGACTGTGTGTGTATTTGTCTTGAATCATGCTCATTTATTGCCCTTTGGCTACTCCATGCACTTTATGTTTACTGTTCATCGATCGTATGTCACAATATAAAATAAAAAAAAAAAAATGATTTGATGTGCTTATCAGACAGATGTTTAAGATAACACCATACTTGGTTTTAGTGTTGTCTGCAAGAGATAGGAAAAGCTGTCTTAACTAAATTTATCTTGAAATGTGAGCTTTCTCCCTGACTAAAGAAATAAATGGATGAAGTAAGATGAAAGTTGACACTCATCTGTGTGGATGACATTCACAGCTACTGGATTATGTTCAGGTCTGACACTAAAACTGCCCTCAGTGCCACCAACACTCCTTTCCTTTGTGTGTCCTTTAATAAGAAAGCCCTGATCTTGCCACTTGGAAGCAGGCCAAACGCACAGATAAAAATCATGGGAGATACATGAGATGATCACAAGGCTCACTGAGTGCTGCTGCTAATGACTGCTGACCCTTTATCCTCCATTCCTGCTGTAATGTTTATGGCTGCTAGCAAGTGTGTCCAGTCTCCTATGTACTGTGCATCTTTACAGCAAGCCAGTGATCACTTTAAAACTGTTGAAGCATATAAAGACCACTTGCATGTTGTTTGTGTTGTTGGTACTAACTATAAAACCCTTAATGCAAAACACAACTTGCATCTTTTAGTTTATGGAAAGGTCTTTATGTTTGTTGGTGTAGGTTCACTTGATGTGGGATGGATAATGGCTGCCCTACTCAATCCAGTACTTAACCAAGGGCCTGGGGGTTAAAGGCTGCAATGACTATCTTGTGCAAGTATGAAGAGCACTTGCTCAAACCCTCTGCTGTTAATTTTTTTCTGTCTTGAAGATAATTAGACAAAAGCAGGATCTGAGAACACATTTTATAAAAGTGAGTTCCTTAATATTGGAAGGAAATATAATTTATGTGTGAATCAAAAAATTATGTCCAAACCACTACTAATTAAAATATGAAATCTGTATTGTTTTAAAGTTTGAAGACAAAAGTACTTTGTATTCTTTTGCTTTATGCAAATGATAAAAAAATGTCTTTCATTAGATGCAGGGTCATTAGTCACTATAACTAAGTTTTTGTGTTTTGGCCAAAATTTATATCGATTTTATATTTCAGAATATTGACAGTTTTGTGGAGAAGCTCAGCGGTGTTTCTCACAGCTGCTGCGACCCTGGGTTCTTTTCCAGACTGATTGTGGTCTGTGTGGCATTTGCACATTCTGCTTGTGAGGTGTGTGGGTTCAGTTTGGATACCTGGCTTCGCAACGCATCCACATATCAGTGTACGTCAGTGAAAACTATAAAGCTGCCTGATGTAGTATGTGCGTGATGGATTAACATCTCGTACTAAAATAATTTGTACTTCTGCCCAATGTTTCAGGAATAGTCCAATAAACTATAAAAGTGCAAATAGATCAACTGAATTGTAGCACCATCACAAAACATGGAGGGTGTGTTTAATGAAATCTGACCTGAATTAGGATAACTGCTTCAAGGTGTTTGACAGCTTATAAAAGACAAGATAAAACATGTTCTGTTTAGAGTGCTTATGGTGAGTGGCTCATTTTCTCCAATTAAGTAAACATATATTAGTTGTAACTTTCTGATATTAAACTTATTTAGCACACTTATCATTTCTGTTCTTGCCATAACTGTGAGGACTTCCCATCCACATTCCCAAAGGAGGTTAGTTTAAAAGGTGACTTTAAGTTAGTCACAGTGTAAGTGTGATTGTGGGTGTGTGTATGACTGGGCCACACTGTAGACCAGCACTACATCCAGGGTCTTTCCCTGCCTTGCATCTAGTGCTGCTGTAAAAGAGGATAAAGATACCCAAGTCCCTTCTTTTACTGTTGCACCTGAGCATTTAATTTGTTGACCAATGTGGCCAAAGTTGCTTTTTGTCATTTAAAACTGTCAATGCAGTTACCTGGTGTACACTCCATTTTTGCGACAAAAAGAGTTCTTGACGGACAGTCTTCGATTGTTAAGTTCAAGTGCTGGGAATCGTCCTTCATCCAAGCTGACCATCTCTCCATGACCTAAAGCATTACAGTTTGAGTTGTTCCCTGGAGAAGAAAAAAATATAAAAATTAAATAAAGAAACAGAATCACACAGAAATGTTTATTTCTAATTTTCATGCACAGAAAAACTTAAGGAGATATTCTTATTGTCTCAGCAAATATCTGGTCCTAAATCCCTTTCTATCCCAAACCTGCACACACACACACACACACACACAACTTATGAGGGAAGCCTAGTCCTCAGTCTCCTAAATGCAATATGACCCTGTCCTCAAAGATATTTCAAATTATTATCACCCATTAGAAATTTGCAGGGCCCTCCTCCTTCCACTGTGTTACATGCAGGAAGGCAGGGGAGCTAAACATGTTTTGGCCAGATTGTCTTCAAGCTGCTCCCTTTTTGAAAGCATATCACTGTTTTCAAAACAAGCCCTTCTCTCTCTCTTAAACAGAAATATGTTTACACACAAGCCAGTCGTCTTGATTGGACGCAGTGCTCGACAGCTTGCTGACAGTAACAAAACTCTTCATGCGTGACTGAGTTGTTTATAAAATCTTTCCAGCTTTCTCTCTACTGAAAACACTTCTATTATGCACTCACATTTTCTAAAATACTTGTTTCTAGTGTGTGCATGAAATGTCATAGTGCTCCTACATCTTTGTACTCTGGTCTTCTATCTCTCAAGATACAATCTGGTCATGGTACTCTTCTGAGGGGAGTAATAGCTCATGTGATTAGATGAGCACAGCTGAAGCTGTCATAAGGGTGTTGATCATGCTTAGAGATGGCATCAGCAAAGCTGAGAATATGTAAAGCACAACATGGTGGCACCGACATCAGCCCACCAGCAGACAAAAGGGAAGTTGCTCTGGATTTTAAAATGTGTATATGTGGCTGTTAGTCATGCACAAGGGGAGAGGAATACAAGCGTAGGTGCAAAATGCTACAGTAAAGTAAAAACAATAAGCACTTCTAAATTGTGATCCTGAATTTGACTAAATAGTTTTTAGAATGTTAAATGAGGGAGCTCACTTCAACCATTACTTTTTAAAATAGACTTGTCCTGATTGAATATTTTATTTCTTTATTATCTAATGAGTCAAAATACTCACTCAAACAAATGTCAAAGTTAAATATATAAAGTTGCATCCATTCACACATTTCCTCAACCTGCTTAGTGCAATAAATGTTGCAGAAGTAGCCTCAACCCTGTATAGGGCATTAGTCTGTCTCATGGAACACACACTTAACAAAATCAGAGTCAGCAATTAACTCAAAAATGGACATCTTCAAGATGTGTAAGGAAAACTGGGGGAAAGCCTACACAACCACATACAGCAGTCTTTCTTAACCTTTTTGGGAGTACAGAGCATTATACAAAAAAAAAAAAAAAAAAGATCTGCAGAACCCCCATTAAAAATAAATAAAAAAAACAAAACAAAACAAACTCCAAAATAATCAGTTATGTAAAAATATTTTAAACCAGAAAATATTTTAAATGTATGCATATACAGTATATATTTATGAAAAGAAGGTGAAATGATAAAAACTTTCAGGCATGAGATATGAATGTAAATGAAAAGGAGGTGCTGGAATAACATGACACACATTATCAATATATGGTGTCAAGTTTGTTAAAGATGGGCCTTAATGTAGGTGTATTTAGCCTATTTTGATTTCATTGCAGTGACAGTTGAAAGTTTACTTTCAAGTAATAAGCATTAAAGATCCAATTCCAGTTTGCTTGACTTAAAAGTCCACATTCACTATGATTTTTTTTTTACCTATCAAGAAGTAAACTAATCTTCATACTTTTTAACATAACATCTGAGGAAAAATCATCCAATAATATCTTCTTCATTTATTGATAGACCATTCTTTACTTGTTTGTTAAGATGAAATCGATCCAAAATCCACAAAAAACCCTTTGTCGAGTACTGATTTTCAAGAAAATAGTCTTCAAATTTCACTAATGACGTTTTGTAAATGACTGATCGTAATAAGTTTTAGTTATTTAAAATTGTAATCTTCATTTCTCTTTTTTGCCTCATTCATTCGGTCAGTTATGTTTTGGAGTTATCAAAGAAATAATTTCAATTCTTTGCATCCAATGTTGAATTTTCCTCTTTGGGCCTTCTGTTTCATTAGATCTTCAAATTATCGTTTTATGTGTTTCCTGAAGTGTTAAGTTTAAAAAAAAAAAAAAAGAAAAAAAGAAGTATGTCTGCATACATATCTTGATGTGCAAATCTGTATCTTTAAAGAGCTGCACAGGGCCACAGTTTTTGTTTGATAAGAGTATAGTTATTGCTGCTCTCTGAACTTGCAAAAACCAGCGAACACCTGCTTGTAATAATAAAAAAAGAAATCTAGATTGTTTATTCATATTGGGAAAAAAAAAAAATAAAAAGTATCCCTAGTAATATTAATATGTTCAGTTTAGTTAATGCACACAACTAGCTGCACAATGACAAATGCAACACTGCATACTTCAGTAACTATCATGAGCGACGGTGGGACTTCTGCTTTCTAGGCTGGGTGAGCTCAGATCAGTGCGGCAGGAGATGCAATCAGTGTTACGTCGTTGATGGCCGCCAATTGTCCAGTAGCTACAGCTGATACAAGGCATTATGATTGATGGCTTATGGAACTTCTAGAAGGTTCCCCAGAACACTGTTTAAAAAACACTGATGTAAAGAATGGGGAATCGTCACAGAGGCAGTGACAAGGCTGGAAGTGAAGTTTGTGACTTAGATTTGAGAGGTAGCAGCAGTAACCACTGTGGCACTGTATCACCCCAACCCCCAAGTAAAGATGTTAAATGGAAAACTAGCAAAAGGTTAACAAATACCTAAAAGATGATACATTGAAGTCAATAACCTCCTGCCTACCTGAGTCCGATTTTTTTGCATATTTCTTGCTTTGGCCACGGATAATAAGAATGAAGACAAGTAGGAGAATAAAGATGAGTCCCACCAAAGCCACCACAACAAGGAACCACCACTCCTCATAGAATGGAGCCACCTTCTGAGCTGAAATAAAACAAAACAAGCAAAATCATTGAAAGGATTAAAAAAGGCACTTCATTCTGAGCTGACTACACATCTCTCAAAGCAAACGCATTTTGCAGTAAATATCCTCAAAAGGAATTCCAAGAAATCTCTCATCCATTGCTACACATTTTCAGTTGTAACCAGTCTCTTTATCAGATTGTCATTACTGTTGTTTAAACAGGCAAAGAAGCTGCAGCATAAACCCAGGCCTGCTCATCTACTACCACCAAACTAATTCTAGAAGTAAGGAAATAATTCTACTAGTAATATACAGTATATGTTCCTTTTCATGAAAATATAAGATTATATGTAACTACACTTCTGTTCTTCCTATTTTGCCATTAAACCCTAGAAAGAAATATGGCAAAGATGATCATTTATGGGCTTGTTCACACTATGTTAGATCCAGGTAAAAAGCTAGTGTTAAATGGCACCAATTATTAAAAGTGACATTTATACTACAACCTTATCCACACCTAACCTGAGTAAGGCAGATGGGTTTACATTAACTGTAAATCTTTGCTGTAGAGGAAAGTTTTAAAATAAATTACTGATTAAATCAAAACAAACAGATGCTAGTAATGTGAAGTGGCTGCATTTTTAGCTATTGCCTCATGTTGCTCCCTCTCTGGTATCTAAACACAGCTCTTAAATGTGTTCCCCACCCTGTATGTACTGTATGTGTGTAAATGAGAAAGGAAAAGAGAGCATGACTGTGCGTTTAAACAGCCCTCTTGAATGAATCAGATTCTGACACATCACACTTCTAAAGCCATGGTGTGTCACAAGGAGGAACACTTTGGTTAACAAACCCATCCTTAAGTAAGATGACCAATAGCATTTGATGTAGATCTAATTTTGTTACACTCTTGTAATAAAGTTTGGTCTACAAGGGTGTTTTTAATCTCTGAATTTTTATAGACATTGTTATGTCTTAATGCCATGAACGCTAATACAATCACAAATATGTCAGACTGAATGAGAGTAATGTCACCTTAGCTTACTGGTCCTAATCAGGAAGTTGTGGTTTCCCACATCATTGTAGAAAAGCCTTTTAAGGTCTTAGGTGCACAATCATTTTTGAAATGAAATTTAGTTAAGGCATAATACTTGGAGTCACAGGGTAAGGTCTTCTGTTTCACTGTTGAGGGAAATACATGGCAGTTTTTACTTGAAGATAACCTAAGGTGTTCCCCATCCAGAAGACAGACCTTTCCATGTGCAGAAACTGGAAATTAAAATGTCAACTATTTTATAAGGTGTGTTTCCTAGAAAGTACTAGTGATTTACAAATAACATTCAAGAAGAGAACAGCACAAGTTGGAAGTTCAGGTGAATTAAGCTATCAATTAGCACATGATCCAAACATGCAGGTGACTAATGGTTATGAAAGCCCAAAGGCCTTTTAAGTCTCCAGAACTCCATTATTTATTAAAACATCTAAACATTTAAAGGGACATACCTGAGATGGATGGAGAAGGTGAACTTGGAGAACCATAGCCATAATCGTTCACCCCAATGACCCTGAAGTCATAGCTGACCCCTTGTTTCAGCATCTCCATGTTAAATGTGTAGGATGTCACCTCTTTTGGAATGTCCTTTATCAAAATATCCCATAAACCCTCATCTAAAAAAGGAAAAAAAACAAACAAGGTGGCTATAAGAAAGAGGATGTTTTATGTTCATTTTTACTTCTTTACTAGCAATACAACATTCCCATCTGCTGCTAACTAAATAAATGGCTGGTAGATCACCAGTAGTATACTTCTAATAATTGGAATTATGTGGAAATTGACCGGGCCTGGAGAAAGCTGCTCCAAGTGAACTCTGTTAGCTCATAGGGAGGGGCGTGAGCTGCATACCTGCCTCATTTTACGGCATTGTTGTATAAGCTCAGTTTCTGTCAGTATCCCACTTACATCTTGTCAGTAACAACAGGAGCCATGTGCAAAAAATATTTTTTTTTGCCACCTGACTGAAATAAGGCTAGTCCAAAGGAGTAAAGAGTGACTGAAAAGATCAGGACATGAAGAGTTAAAGTAAGGAATCACACACACGAGTCTGTTAACAACAAGTAAAAGTCATATTATTAAGAGACTAGAAAAGCAACACAAGAAACAAGTGTCTAAACAAAAATTAAAAACGTTAATTTAGTTAAAATCGTTTTCCAAAGTAAACATTTAGATTTTTTATATATTTATTTCAAAGTTTGGACACAATATGCAGCATGTCAGCATTTTAATAGTGTCATCTGGATAACAGGACGTGTCACACTGCTGTCTGACACTTTCATAGGCAACAGATGCTGCCACTAACCACAATTCGGTTGTGCTCATCAGGCAAAACAGAACTGGTAAGATGGTAATAGAGTACCATTAGAAATTACAAACAACAGGACCATACATAGTACAAAATAATCAATACAAAACAAAGAAACATGTTTTAAAAAAGTAAATTATAACAGAGAAACCACCCCCCACAAGGCAGAACTCTGAAAGTGATCACATGGTGGCTCTGGATGAATAATTGAAGCTCATGAACATCACCAGCTGGTATCCATAAATGGTCCTGAGGACCATAGCCTCATCAATGAACTAAGCTCTACACCCTAGCTCCTCTCTGGCAAGAATCTAATCCTGTTCTTCATCTGCATTCACCAGAAGAGGAAAAGGAGTTGTTGTTTTCCTTTAAAAGTAATTAGAACGGACAAGGTATACATCATGAAATATGAAAGGTCAGAGTGGTTCTTAAAATGCTGAGAAACTGGACACAATATATCTGAGCTGGTTTATAGCATTGAACCTTCACGCTGTGAGCCACACCTTTGGTCCTTCATTAAAATCTGGACCTGTTCTTCATTTAATATCTGATCTTCCTTTGGCAGAATCTTCCAAACTAGCTCCCAATTAACCTTTAACGTGGATAAATAATCTGAAAGACTTGGAACTGATGTTGAAGATAATTTAACTGAAATTAATGGTAGCTTACCCTTTTTGGACATACAGTACACATTTTACCACATTCATTGGGTTGTGTCAGCACATTTATTAGTGATATTATTTAAAGGAAGATTTGATATGCATGGCTAAAAGAGGCACATTGGGAATCTTTAATATAAACGCACAGGGAGTTTGAAATGTATTGGCTAGTACTTTCACTAGTTAGGGCAGGAGTAGTTGCTGCTTATCACAAAACAAAATTAGGAAAAGAAAAATGCTTTTGTTTTCTAGAGCAGAGGACCTGGAGCTCTGGACTCGATATGAGCTTTAGCAAAAGCTTTTGATGTGTGTTTTGTTTTACATATTCTGTGTGGTATTTTAATTTTTGTTCCTTAATAACAAGTGATCTCACACTAAGTGCCTATGTTCCTGATCTGTCTCACACTGGGCAGCAGGTGTCTTGTTATCTTACATCCTAGTTGTCTTGTCTCTGTCCACCCAGACACATCTCACTAAGTTATGGCTTTCTTTTCTCTGTCCACCCCAATAAAATATATAACATACGCAGTAGCTTTTGTGAACATTATTGAGCAAAAGAAAGTGGATGTCTTGTTTATGTCCGGTGACCCAACAGGCAATGTGACAAGATATCCTGTCTTTGTTTGGCTGGCTGTCCAGCAACGTGACAGCTTTATTGTTTCTGTACAATAAGTAGTTTAGTAAAAGTGGGCAATTGTCCTGTCTGTTTAGTTGGCCAACCAGCAAAGCAGCTGTAACCTGCACCTGTTCCCTAGCACATTTCCCAAATTAGATTTCTAAATGTTGTCTATATTTAAAATTTCCTGACTTTTCAGTTTTACCTTTGGAGCTCTTGATTCTGAATTCTGATTGCTCTCTTGATAAATGATTTATTGTTTCACATTAGCCCCATTATGGCTCCTTGCGTTCTGTCTAGTTACTAGGCACTTAAACTCTGCCACTCAAAGGTAAAACCAGCAGTCCAACAGTTTTATTTTTATTTCCCTGCCCCATGTTGTTTTACTGTTTCAGTGTTGTTGATATTTATTAGTTCACTTTTCTGTGTTGTACTATTGCTAGCACTTTTAAACTTAACTAGTAGGAGTGTTGAGCAGTTGTATAATTGCATAAAATAAATGGCATGAAATATAGTCAAACAACATGGAGTACTACGATGTGATGACAAGTATTCAGATGGCACTTTTAAACAGCAGAATGCAGAGTAATATCAGATATTCAAGTTAATTCTACTTGACAGAGAAACATATAGAATATAGATACTACTGTAAAAATGATATATCACCCAGGAGATGTCCTCCACTCTGAATAGCAGTTGTTCCTTGACACAGATGATGTACGGATAAATCCTTCTGCTGAAAGGCAGCAAATCGATGGCCTTGTTCTTGTAGTGGTGTAACAGCCTCTTCATTGTGATTCTCCATTTTTCAAAAGGAGCTAAAAATATGCAGCTTCAGATTTCTAAACACGTGAAAGCTGGCATCCTGATGCATCCAGCATGGATTTCTATGGTGATCTGTTTTAATGCCTTTACTTAATGTAGCATTACAAATTAACTTCTTGTTGTCCTTGCAGATATAACACATTTGATTTAATCATGGCTGTATATAGCACTAATACTTTGACACCATGTTCACTGTTCAATGGCATTTTTAACTTGCTAAAAATGTGTAAGTCATTATTGATAAAAGCTTCTGCTAAATAAATAAAAGTAAATTGCAATGACCCTGACTACAAAATTTGTTAACTTGGCATTGTCTTATAGAACTGATACACTTCACTGTGTCATTATCTATATATATAAAATCCCTATGTGTGTCCAGGTGTCCGTGTGTGGGTGTCTTCTGATGAAGTGCGCATGCGCGGGGCACGGTGAATGCGTGATATTACTGTCAGAGAAAATTAGAGGCATTTTACAGAAATACAAACCAGTATTACTGCGAGAGGAAATTAAAGGTACACAATATAGTGACGCATATTACAGCCACATACAAGCCAGTATTACTGTCAGAGGAGATTAAAGGCATATTACCGACGCGCACACCTGTTTTACCGCCAGAGAAAATTAAAGTTATATTATGGACGTACAAGCCAGCAGACGTACAAGACGGTATCCTTCAATAAGGGCGCGCACAGGCATCCTTCAATAAGGGCGCGCCGCGCTCAGTTGAGGTCGCCCTTTTCATGCTCGCCTATTTGTGCGCGCCCTTATTGAATAGAGCCATACAAGACAGTATTACTGTCACAGAAAATTAAAGACACACAATACATGGCGGCAGCCCACGAAGAACGGTCAGCTCAGCAAGTAAACATCAACAAAAGAAAGGCTGAAAGAAAGAAAAGTACAACCAACAAAAAGAATGAGGTCAAAGTCCCTTGCCATTTAATATAGACTGTTCCTACTAATGTTTATACACAACTGTTCTAACGCCCGTTATTGTAACGGGCTAAATGACTAGTAGTAAATAATTTAGTAAAGCAGGCCCAAAATGAAATGCATAGAAAGCAGTTGATAAATTGTAGGCTGTTAAGTGGGGGACTTGAAATGGAAGGTTCAAACCAAAAAGACTCCTTTTCTGGTGAACTTCTCCTCATCTCAACTTCTGACAAAGTGTTTCACTGTCTTTGCTCGTCTAAATGTCTATTCTTCTCCTCTACCTCTCATCCTTGTAAAGGTGTCAGGCAGACCCAAGCGTGCTTTGCACAGCTAAATCAATATAGCATTTCAAAGGATGCAGGTTTCTGCCATGTGCTGCAGTTAGTTCTACAGAACTGAAAAAAACAATAACTTCAGCAGCCCTTCATGAATTCACAGGGCTTTAAACAGCATGTTGTCTAAACTAAAAATGAGCCATACTCTTTGTCAGCTTCTAGACAGTGACTGACACTTATCGCATGTTGACAAACAGATTTCCTTATGCCATTGGAACCTGGCACTTGCTGTTCAGAGGCAGGTAATACTGAGCCAGTGCTGCACAAGAAACTTACAAACAGACAAGCAGTGTTAATAGTAACATTTACTTATAGGACCTTATTTTGGCATGGCACCATCATTAATAATTTAAGGTGTAAAATGGGTGGAATAATAAATTAAGCATTAATTTAAGACACCACACACATGCGCTATTTCACTACAGTATTTTACCTGATGGTCTGGCCTCAATGACATATCTGGTAATGGGAGCACGACCTGGGTCTCCATTTGCCCAGTGTATTGTAAGAGCAGAGCCATATCGAGAAATAAAAGGTTCCCCGGGTGGACCTGGAGCACCTGGAAAAGCAATTGGCAGAGAATCAAAATGGATGGAAATATGAAATTCTTTCGGTTTATACAAGAGAAAAATAGCTACACAGAATCTGTAGAGATCTAATGAGTGTTTGAGAATTAAAAATGAAGCCTAATGGTATTATACTGAAAGAGTGAAATTATAGACCTGGCTCACTAACAGTGAATGTGGAGTTTTCTCCTGTTTAGACAAATGTCAATGCATTTTGTCACATGAGTAATACTTCTAATATTCCTTCAACAGAGTATAACTACTTTAATTGCTGTATTGTTCCTTGGATTTGAAATTTGTAAATTTATAAGTATCCATTCAAAAATAAATGTAAATATAAGGCACACACTACTCAGTAATGATATTTACTTTATGACATTACAGTTTTCACACTGTTATAGAATTAACTGTGTAGTTCACTACATTAAGAAATTCCCATCCACTTTTAAATGAAACTCCCCAAAAACCCAAACCCCTAATGCAAAAATGATACTAAGTGATAAAATGAATGCAGCCTAGGCAGCTCAATATGAGAGGTTAGCCTTTGAGACAGAGCAGCTGCTGTACTTAATATTCTTTTAGCCACCAAAGTAATTTGAAATTTATACAGCCACCATTGCCTTATTCTACTGGTTTTGCCTAGAATAAGACTGCCAATGCATGTAGTTCTGTCTGAAAGGTTAATTTCCATATATGGACAAGCATTTTTTTCTTTTACTACTTTAAATATTTTTAAATTAATAATTTTGTTTTTTATTGCAGAATTGAGTGTATCAAATTCCAGACAGATTGAACTGTGCACACAAATACGTAGATTTGCTGCTGGTAAACAGTTCAGACATTTTACAAATGTGTCACACACACTGTGTCATATCAGGGTACACAATGACTGATGAGGCTGACCTACAAAGACATGAACAGACCCTAGCTATCCCAATGTGTGTAGTTTCAGAGATATCAAAACAAAAGTAAAGAGGTTGGGTTAGACAATGGCAAACAGATGTATACTTTGGTAATGGATCAGATAACACTGCAATGTAAGCAGCAAACTAAGTGACTAAATCAATATCATATTCAAACAGTCCTTGGGAAAGACACAATGAAAGACAAGGAAAACAGAGTGTTGCTGGTTGACTGACCTTCACCAGGCCCCGTAGTAATGTTTGCCTCCACTTCTGGCCCATAAGTAAAGGTCTTTGCCCGGATGCGGAAGTTGTAAGTCACACCATCTGCCAGATCTTTAATCTTCATCCAAAGAGGGGAATTCCCCTTCACATCCACAGTGACAATCTTGCTTACTCCTACAACACAGAGATAGAGTCATGGGTATTTTCTAAAAGTATGTGTAACATCTGTTTTATTAAAACATCCATCCATTGTCTCCCGCTTATCCGAGGTCGGGTCGCGGGGGCAGCAGCTTGAGCAGAGATGCCCAGACTTCCCTGTCCCCGGCCACTTCTTCTAGCTCTTCCGGGAGAATCCCAAGGCGTTCCCAGGCCAGTCGAGAGACATAGTCCCTCCAACGTGTCCTGGGTCTTCCCCGGGGCCTCCTCCCGGTTAGACGTGCCCGGAACACCTCACCAGGGAGGCGTCCAGGAGGCATCCTGATCAGATGCCCGAGCCACCTCATCTGACTCCTCTCGATGCGGAGGAGCAGCGGCTCTACTCTGAGCCCCTCCCGGATGACTGAGCTTCTCACCCTATCTTTAAGGGAAAGCCCAGACACCCTGCGGAGGAAACTCATTTCAGCCGCTTGTATTCGCGATCTCGTTCTTTCGGTCACTACCCATAGCTCATGACCATAGGTGAGGGTAGGAACATAGATCGACTGGTAAATTGAGAGCTTCGCCTTGCGGCTCAGCTCCTTTTTCACCACGACAGACCGATGCAGCGCCCGCATTACTGCGGATGCCGCACCGATCCGCCTGTCGATCTCACGCTCCATTCTTCCCTCACTCGTGAACAAGACCCCGAGATACTTGAACTCCTCCACTTGGGGCAGGATCTCGCTACCAACCCTGAGAGGGCACTCCACCCTTTTCCGGCTGAGAACCATGGTCTCGGATTTGGAGGTGCTGATTCTCATCCCAGCCGCTTCACACTCAGCTGCGAACCGATCCAGAGAGAGCTGAAGATCACGGCCTGATGAAGCAAACAGGACAACATCATCTGCAAAAAGCAGTGACCCAATCCTGAGCCCACCAAACCGGACCCCCTCAACACCCTGGCTGCGCCTAGAAATTCTGTCCATAAAAGTTATGAACAGAATCGGTGACAAAGGGCAGCCCTGGCGGAGTCCAACTCTCACTGGAAACGGGTTCGACTTACTGCCGGCAATGCGGACCAAGCTCTGGCACCGATCGTACAGGGACTGAACAGCCCTTATCAGGGGGGCCGGTACCCCATACTCTCTGAGTACCCCCCACAGGATTCCCCGAGGGACACGGTCGAATGCCTTTTCCAAGTCCACAAAACACATGTAGACTGGTTAGGCAAACTCCCATGCACCCTGCAGGACCCTGCTAAGGGTATAGAGCTAGTCCACTGTTCCGCGACCAGGATGAAAACCACACTGTTCCTCCTGAATCCGAGGCTCAACTATCCGACGGACCCTCCTCTCCAGGACCCCTGAATAGACTTTTCCAGGGAGGCTGAGGAGTGTGATCCCTCTGTAGTTGGAACACACCCTCCGATCCCCCTTCTTAAAGAGGGGGACCACCACCCCGGTCTGCCAATCCAGAGGCACTGTCCCTGATGTCCATGCGATGTTGCAGAGGCGTGTCAGCCAAGACAGTCCTACAACATCCAGAGCCTTGAGGAACTCCGGGCGTATCTCATCCACCCCCGGGGCCCTGCCACCAAGGAGTTTTTTGACCACCTCGGTGACCTCAATCCCAGAGATGGGGGAGCCCACCTCTGAGTCCCCAGGTTCTGCTTCCTCATTGGAAGGCATGTTAGTGGGATTGAGGAGGTCTTCGAAGTACTCCCCCCACCGACCCACAACGTCCCGAGTCGAGGTCAGCAGCGCACCATCCCCACCATATACAGTGTTGACACTGCACTGCTTCCCCTTCCTGAGACGCCAGATGGTGGACCAGAATCTCCTCGAAGCCGTCCGAAAGTCGTTCTCCATGGCCTCCCCAAACTCCTCCCACGCCCGAGTTTTTGCCTCAGCAACCACCAAAGCCGCATTCCGCTTGGCCTGCCGGTACCTATCAGCTGCCTCCAGGGTCCCACAGGACAAAAGGGTCCTGTAGGACTCCTTCTTCAGCTTGACAGCATCCTTCACCGCCGGTGTCCACCAACGGGTTCGGGGATTGCCGCCACGACAGGCACCGACTACCTTACGGCCACAGCTCCGGTCAGCTGCCTCAACAATAGAGGCACGGAACATGGCCCATTCGGACTCAATGTCCCCCACCTCCCTCGGGATGTGGTCGAAGTTCTGCCGGAGGTGGGAGTTGAAGCTACTTCTGACAGGGGGCTCTGCCAGACGTTCCCAGCAGACCCTCACAACACGTTTGGGCCTACCATGCCTGACCGGCATCCTCCCCCACCATCAAAGCCAACTCACCACCAGGTGGTGATCAGTTGACAGCTCCGCCCCTCTCTTCACCCGAGTGTCCAAGACATGTGGCCGCAAGTCCGACGACACGACCACAAAGTCGATCATCGAACTGAGGCCTAGGGTGTCCTGGTGCCAAGTGCACATATGAACACCCCTATGCTTGAACATGGTGTTCGTTATGGACAATCCGTGACGAGCACAGAAGTCCAATAACAAAACACCGCTCGGGTTCAGATCGGGGGGGGGGCCATTCCTCCCAATCACGCCCTTCCAGGTCTCACTGTCATTGCCCACGTGAGCATTGAAGTCTCCCAGCAGAACGAGGGAGTCCCCAGAAGGTATGCCCTCTAGCACCCCCTCCAGGGACTCCAAAAAGGGTGGGTACTCCGAACTGCTGTTCGGTGCATACGCACAAACAACAGTTAGGACCCGTCCCCCAACCTGAAGGCGAAGGGAGGCTACCCTCTCGTCCACCGGGGTAAACCCCAATGTACAGGCTCCAAGTCGGGGGGCAATAAGTATACCCACACCCGCTTGGCGCCTCTCACCGGGGGCAACTCCCGAGTGGTACAGAGTCCAGCCCCTCTCAAGGAGATTGGTTCCAGAGTCCAAGCTGTGTGTCGAGGTGAGTCCGACTATATCTAGCCGGAACCTCTCAACTTCGTGCACTAGCTCAGGCTCCTTCCCCTTCAGAGAGGTGACATTCCACGTCCCAAGAGCCAGTTTCTGTAGCCGAGGATCGGACCGCCAAGGTCCCCGCCTTCGGCCACCACCCAACTCACACTGCACTCGACCTCCTTGGCCCCTCCCATAGGTGGTGAGCCCATGGGAAGGGGGCCCACGTTGCCTCTTCGGGCTGTGCCCGGCCGAGCCCCATGGGTGCAGGCCCGGCCACCAGGCGCTCGCCATCGAGCCCCACCTCCAGGCCTGGCTCCAGAGTGGGGCCCCGGTGACCCGCGTCCGGGCAAGGGAAAACGCCGTCCAAAATTGTTGTTCATCATAGGACGTTTGTTTAACCGCTCTTTGTCTCATCCCTCACCTAGGACCAGTTTGCCTTGGGTGGCCCTACCAGGGGCATAAAGCCCCAGACAACAGAGCTCCTAGGATCATTGGGACACGCAAACCCCTCCACCACGATAAGGTGGCGGTTAAAGGAGGGGTTTATTAAAACATAACCTAAATCAAACCTAAATCAAATGAGAAGATGAAGAGTAAATTCATAAACATTCATGCAACCATCAAACATAAGGACTGAGTTGAAGACCCTTCACTACAAGCACGAAAAGTCACAAGTTCTATTGATATGATTCAGATCTAGTGTGGTGGATGACCTTATCCACTGGACTGCCCTCCTCTAGAGTATTGTATATGTAAGCAATACTCTCAGAGGAAGAATAAAAATTCATTACAATTTCATCAGCGTTTCTGCTTAATGTTTCTCATGTTATATGCATCTGCTTTCATGATTATATACACATAATGCTCCAATCTAAAGGGGCTGTTAATATACCAACATTTGAAAACGTATTCTTTAAATTCTCAAGGTTCCAAATATCACATTTTCAGTCTTCAGTTCCTTGAACTTGGCAGGAGTATCTCACAGAGCCATTTATTAGACACACACAATTCAAATATGTCTTAATATTCTAAGTGTACAATTAATAGGTCTCAAAGGATTGTGGATAGATAGATAGATAGATAGATAGATAGATAGATAGATAGATAGATAGATAGATAGATAGATAGATAGATAGATAGATAGATAGATAGATAGATAGATAGATAGATAGACTTTATTAATCCCAAGGGGAAATTCACATACTCCAGCACCAGCATAGATACAAAAACAATATTAAAGAGTAATAAAAATGCAGGTGAAAACAGACAATAACTTTGAATAATCCAGAATGTGGGTTGTTTTGCACAAGATAAACAATTATACATGTGGAAAATTCAATAAGGAAAATATTCAAAATATTTTTGATGTTCTTTACGTACCACTCAAACATATCTCCTCCAATTGCATTCATTCATCTCATTATGTTTATTCAGAAGGAAAGGTGCAAAGCATCTTCCTTGCATTATATATAGTAGATGTTTCAGCAGGTTATCAGTTGAAAGATTATCAATTTATTAATGGATTAATATTATTTTTCATTTAGATATTTCCTTGGCCTTCCCAGGTCTTCGTAAACATTATTATATTTCTACTATTTACATATTATAGCCCGTTGAGTTCAGAGTGATGAGTGCATTTTGCACTGCTTTGTTAGCACAGTTAAAGTAATGAAGTGGAGAGTGAAAGGCAGACGACTGCAGAGCCGAATGATCTTTACTCGAGAAAGGAGGGGTGAGGGTGAAGGCCATCACTACATAACTGAACAGTGTTGTAATATTAGTCACCTTTACGCTGTTAGCGTCAAATTGATTTAAAACTGAGACACAAAACTCTATATGGGTTTTCAAATCCATGTCCAAATGTCTAATTTGTAATGAAAAGTTAATCAATAACAAAAAATCAAATTTCAAATGTCACTTTTTAACAAAGCACTACGCATCTTGCAAAAAAATATTCATTCAGAGAAGAACGAAAAAAAGCGGTGACAAAATTAAAGCAAAATATGCAACAATCAGCAGGTTTTGCTGTTTCTCATTAGAATGCAAAGCACTGAAATTCTTTCATAGATGGAGAATATGTAAAAAAAGTGCTTTTTAAATTTGGCCGAACAGCTCTACTCTGGCGTCAAAAATAAAGAAGATATTATTAAAAAAATTAAAGACACTCCACTATTCGCAAAAACTGTTCATGACAGAATTATTAAGATGGGCAAGAATGTGTCATACCAACACATTAATAGTATAAAAATCTGCATCTGACGTGAAGAAAAATCTCACAAATTAGCCTTCTGGGATGTTGTTTCCAATAATCGTCTCCATGAATAATTACAGGCTTTGATACCTCTTAAAGGACAAACTCAAGATAAGGATATCTCCGCAGCAATTTTGGATTTTTCAACTTTTAGGGAAATGGACATCAATAAATTGGTATCTATCGCTACAAATGGAGCACCCAATAATGACAGGTAAAAATAAAGGCTTTGTTACCCTCTTCAAACAAAACTACTTTTGTTTGCAGAAGACTTGAAAAGTGGAAACTTTAAAAAAAAAAAAATCTGGAAACTACTGGAAGTGTCACTGATAGTAAGTTCTTTCTGGCAGCTATTGCAAAAAATGCATGATTCATTTACTGGTCACTTCAAAGATTTCAGAGATAAGAAGTTTACTATTTCGTTCTTCAGAAAACCACTTGTGGCGAATGTCAATTAAATACATTTTTCGCCACGTCCAACAGTTGACAGAGCTCAGTTTGAACTACAGCTAACAGACTTGAAAAGCAAAGATTTGTGGTCTTCAAAAATTTACATCTTTACAAATGGAACTAGAAAACCTGAACACAGAAAAGGCGACTTTAGCCATGAATCAGAAATGGACAGAACTTTCCAACTGTCAAAAGAAGGACCAACTGATTTTCAAAATGTGGAACAGCCTTCAAGACTATTATTAAATAGTAGCGTTTGGAAATTTGACAATTTTGGGTCCACTTATTGTGAGCAGACATTCTCCAACATTAATGATATCAAAAGCAAGCTAAGAAGTCAGCTTAATGATGTAAGCTTAGAACTCTGTTTAAAATTGAAGACTTCCAAATACTCACCAAACATGAAACAATCTGTGTGGAAATGCAGTGTCAAAAGTCTCATCAAATTGTTTTTCATTATTTCCTGTAAGTATCTGAAGTTTTGTTTTTGTGTTAAATGCATATATACCCATATTGCATTAAAAAATTGTTTCTCAAACCCCCTTCTCTACCCATGGCGGCTCTTTGTAAATCTTGTGTCAGACATTTAGGATAAAATCCTCTTTGCTTTAAAAAGGTTTCCTACGACTGTGCTAGGCTAACTAAGTGTCACACATTAACAGAACATGGGTGTCTTTGGGGTTTAATGGGAGGAAGTTGAGTTTGATACATATGACAGATAGATTTTATCATCCAGTCCAAGTTGGTACTCTTTAGTAGTAAAAATGGAAAGGGCAACAACTTTAGGCTATATAATTGTCTTCGCTTGTGTCTGGGACTACCTTTCAATATTATTGTTTAAAAAAAAAAAAAAATTATTAATGACCATAACAGAAAAGTGAATGAAGTCCACACTTTACATTTTTATTGAAGACAGATAATTGAAAATGAAAACATTTGGTAAATTGCTTCATCTGTGAAAAGTAAATTTCAGTTTTCCAACAGAGACAGTGGCTGGCTTAAATGGAGCTACAGTTTTAATTGAAATGCGAGGAAGTGGACAAACCACAACTCCAGCAATCAAAAAAGTCAGCAATCTTTTAAATGTTCCTCTCACAAGTACCTGGCCATCATACTGTATTAAAAGGCCCACCATTTGCATAGTCACTATTTAGCACCTATCTAAGTATACAGCCTCCTTTGTGTCTAAGATATTAAAATATATTATCAATTTGAACCTCTGATTATGATATGACTGTACCTGTACAGTCTCTAAAACTTATCGTTTTAATTTTCATACTGATATTGTATGAAAATCTCAGATGCAACTTTTACACTTGTTTGATTTTAGTAAACATGTTAAGCATATGTTGCTACAGTATATGAGATCACCGTTGCTTACTTCTTGGCAGAGACTGTCTGTACTGTTAAAAATAAAAAGATGAGTGAATCACAAAAGAGTTCAATTTTTTTACACTACTGCATTTTCTAATGACAAATATCACTATCTAATGGTACTTCAGTGACTATGCAATCAACCTTAACTTTGGGGTAAAGTTTGAATTTAGGCATAGTGCCCTCTTAGCAATTTAAAACAACTCTGTTGCCAAAGTAATGGCATAACACTAAAGCTCATGATATGTGGGTGCCCTGATGATTCAGACCACACATGAATTCAACATGTCACTGTATCACGTCACCTGCTGGGCTACCATTTGTAGAGGTTTTGTGACCTTGAGCTGAATCGAGCAGTTCAGGAAATGGATGTATGGACAGCTACTGTATACTAAGCACTTGTAAATGAAAGGTTTCAGTAAAATGTAATTAACAACTCCATGCTTTTCACAAATTCTGGCCTTTATAAGTCCAGCACAGTAGCAATATCTGCTTACCATCAACAGGGCTGCATGGCTCGTAAACAAGACGATAACCCTCAATGATTCCGTTAGGATATACTGGCTCTCCCCAGGACACATTGACAGAAGTGGTGGTCAGTTCACTGAAGTGGATGAAACTGGGAGCACTGGGAGCTATAGTAAAAGAAATGAAGGCAAGAGCAGAAGTAAGATGAAGAACGTTTGAGGCTTGAAGGGAGTGCAGGATGTCGGCTTTGCTGATGAATTCAAACAACAGAGCAGAAGAGAATTGTTTTTTTTCTCACAGTTCTGATTTGCAGCTTTCTGGAAACTCACAAAAGAATTCTTGTTCTTAAGCCAAAGAAAGAAAACCATTTTGTAGAGATATCAAAGGATGTTCTATAGAACAGAGATTCACTTGAAAGTCCCAGCTTTATATCACTCATGTACTTTTGTTCCCTTGACAACCTCACACGTGGATACACCATTAAAACTTCTGGAACATTTGGTACCCATGGCCCGTATTTAATTTGCTTAAAAGGACAACCTGTCTGATTCTCAAAAGGATTTCTGTCTTGGGCTTTTTCTTTGTTCAAATTATTGAGTTGGCAGATAAGCCTCTTGGTTCCCATGGGGAACTGGTATCACACTAACCTGTGCAAACAAATGCTCTCACACATTAATACATTTTACAGAAAATGAATACATTTCTAACTAACACACATTTGAGCTTCTTGTAAACATTTATTTCTTGGTAACTCAGTAACCATAGCCAGGTAATTTAGCGTTACTAAGAGTGGTTAAAAATTACACAGTGCTGCACCCTCGCTGCTCCACATGTTTAGGTTCAAATACCAGCTTCATCCCCGTCTGTGTGGAGTTTACATTTTCTCCCCATGGCTGTGTAGGTTTTTCTTGAGATTTAGTTTCTGTCTCTGTCCCAAAGATGAGCATGTTAAGTTAAATGTCACTGTACTGGTATTAGTTTGAGTGTGTGCTAGTGAGAACTGCTGGTTCCTGCATTGCACCTGATGCTGCTGGACAGGGTACATTGTTTTACACCAACATATATTTAAGAAAGATAGTTATGGCTTGGGGAGAAAATGTTAATGTTCTCCATTCACGCAATTGGGCATGCAACTTCGCTGATGCAAGGCATGTGTGACCCACTCATTAGGGAGCAAATATGATCAAGGGATGCTGGCAAAAGGTTGAAAACTCTTTTGGTCAGCTGGTAGCAGCATAGGGTCATAGGGTTGATTCTACAGTGAATTTGGGATTGGTCTGGAGGACTTTCAAAATGCAGAATATGATTCATTATTTTAAGGTCCAGCCCTTTAAGGGCTACTTAAGACTCAGACTAAAGTGATTCAGTGGCTGGGTCAGAAATGAACTTGAGTGGTGGATTGTTTGGGGGTTTAAAGCCATACATTGAAACTTAAGTTAGGAAGACAGTTGGGATGGAAGCTCATTAACAGATGAAAGATATGAGAAAGACATACAAAGAAAGAATGGCTGTGAGAAAGGGTATGCTTGGTTTGAGGTGTGTAAATTGATGAGCTTTTTCCTGGTGGGCTGTGGTTCAAGAGAGGCAGTAGAATATTTTTTTGTCTGCCATTTTGTTTTCTTTCGTTATTTACCCTCTTGTGCATACTTCATTCATAGCAGAAGCACAATTTTTTATAACTCTAACATTACTGTAGTTATTAACCATCACCATTAGATATTTAGGAAAATGCAGGTAGACAGTAACACAGGATTTTATGCTTTCACACACTCACCGGCTTGCTGAGTGCGACCCCTAGTAGCTGGGCTACGTGGTCCATCACCAGCTGCATTGAACGCAGCCACACTTATCATATAGGTGGTGTAGCCTGTCAAATTCTTTAGCTTAACACCACCCTCAGGCAAGAAGAGTGTGCGCAGGCGCTCAGTCTCATTGTGTCTCTGAAACTCCCAGTAGTAAACCTATACGGACATAGAGACAGTGACAGATGAGTTCATATTTTGGATCTTTTTATTTACAAAGTACCTCTAGAAGTAAGGAATAGTGAGAACAATGTAACAGCTGACTACTTTTCATGGCTCTGTAATACATTTTGTTTGCTCCCTTACTGTTTGGACTTAGTTTTGATTTCATTAACTGAGAAACTCTTTAATGTCTTGAGATGGTGATTTGTCCAGTTACTCTTGGGTCAAGACAGCTATTTGCAGTTATATACACCAATTAATTAAATGCCATTAAAATTAGTTT
Source organism: Erpetoichthys calabaricus (assembly GCF_900747795.2). Classification (NCBI taxonomy): domain Eukaryota; kingdom Metazoa; phylum Chordata; class Cladistia; order Polypteriformes; family Polypteridae; genus Erpetoichthys; species Erpetoichthys calabaricus. Next base: position 13,856,409 of record NC_041407.2, read on the forward strand.
TCTATTCTGAAATGTGAGAAGTGCCATATTCTGGGAGTAGCATTAATTGAATTCATTAAATTGTACACACATAAAAAACAGATCAACTTTTTGTTTGTTATGCATAATGCTGCAGATCACATGGCATAAAGCAATACATATATTTTTTATTGTGCATTTTTCAGTTAACTCCATTACTAATTGTTTATTTAAACCTATGTTTAGTGTTTTGTGGCGATGGAATTACTAGCATGGTACTTTCCTAACTAGCTCAACAGCAGCCAGGTCAATCTGAGTGCCAAAACCATAGACTGAGTGAAGTAATATAAGATATAATATAAATTAGACAGTGCACCTTATAGCCCTGAATGTCTCCGTTCTGAGCCTCCACTGGTGGTGGGTCCCAAGTAACATCAAGCTGGGTGGCTGTTGCTGACTGAATAGCAACATTCTGCGGCGGTGCCGTGGGAACTGCAAAGAAAAAGAACAAGAATTTATTACAGTTGTTGTTGCCATTTAATTAAAATACCCATTTAAAAGTCGTCTTCTTCTTTCCCTTCATCTCTACCCATTTCTATGTAAGGACAACGTGCTTGTTCTACCTTCTCCAAACAGCTCAGTCCTGCACATCCTCCCCAGTTAAGCCCTTTTCTTCAGATTCTTCCACACATCATCCATATGCCAGTTGCATATCATAATCCTCACAGCCATTTTCTGGAAGTGGCGAAATGAGGGGTTGGCCTTTAACTGCATATAACAAATACTGTATGTTCTCCCAGACCACTCCCATATCACTGTCTTCAATTTGCAACTACCAAAACACCCCACAATGCTGATGTTATCATGCACCACCTTTCCTCACCGTACTTTAGTCAAATGCATGACTTGAACAATGAAATAAGTTGTAGGAATTATTCTCAAAATAAATCCACAAAATGGCAAATGGCAGCAGGTCTACCCATATGCCTATCCAAAATATGCCTCCTCATTTGTAATGTATACCGAGGACAAATCATAACATTTTTTATGTACTTATGAGTTAAAAATGAAATGTCTGTAATTTAAAGCAAAGCTGGGAAACTGAAATTTGATCTGCCCTCAAGCAGCTCTAGGGTAACTGCAACAGGGATGTGTATAAAAACATTGTTATTCAGGAAACATGGCAGAGCTTTAGCTCTAATCTGTCATCACCTTTTATTCATGTAGGTCATTGTATCAACCAACAGTGCAGAAGACAAACAAACATACACCAGTTCTAGGCCAAATACCTGCTTCTCCAACAAAGACCTCCTGTGGTGTGCTGGTGGGTCCTTCCCCAACTGCATTGTAGACACTCAGTCTAATCTCATATCGCTTATGCTTACTCAGATCTGGCAACAAAGCAGAATGAAGCGATTAGTGAAAAGTTCTAGGCAGCAGAAAGAAATAAACACCTTGGACCTAATAATCATTGCAGATCAGTGCATTCATAAGAACTGTGATACTGTATATTCTGTAATATATCAGATACAGTGTGCTAAATAATAAGTTTCTGATGTAAGGCACTACACCCCTGATAATACATCTATATACATTTGTCCTTAATAATTTAAGAGAGTTTTCTTTTATATCATTCGTCCACTTTGTGAACCCAGTTTTTCTAGTACAATTTACATTGCTAAGAATGTGAGATGAGGTTGACCATTGTGGCCCTCAGTGTACAGGTTTATTAATATTCACATTCCAGGTAAAGACCTACTTCTTCTGCAGCACTGTACAATCACACCCTTCGAAGACCTGTGAAACTGAACATTCCAATGAGACTTTACATTTTATTTGAGCAATGTTTGCTCTACACTAATATTGGTTTTATGCATTGCTTTGTGAAATACATTGTATTGTATATGAAAGGCACTTTAGAACTCATCAGCTGATATGTATTGCATTATTACACTACAGCACCACACTACAGAACATGCTGCCTAAATTGGATCAGCTTATTTTCAGCATTACTGAATTTTTTTCACAGTGAATAGTATTGGGTCTTCATCCAAAGACTAATATTATATAAAAGGGCCCAGGAGTGAACAAATAATACAAAACGTCATGACATAGTATCTTGTATATACCAGAAGAAATGGGTGCAAAGCAGGAACCAACTCCTTGCAGGCAGCCAATCCACTGCATAGCCTAACGTGGAATATTGAAACTTAATTCATGAAACACAATGTTCCATCTGAAAAAGTAACCTCTAGTAGCTGCAGTAAACTGCAATGATACATTTCATGCAGTTGTTAATCGGATTCTCACAGTACTGAGATCCAGTTCTCCTTGCAGAAGTGTTTTATCTTGGTGGCATTTGATCATCTACAGTATTAAGGTACATGTCATTCACAAAACTTTCTTTTTCAGAATTCTTGAGGATCATCCAGTAACATGTGATGCAACTTTGGTACATCTTATTTGGGAGCAGGTGTTTCCATGTTACTGCTTTAACATGGATGCTGTATTGTCCAGTTTCCTTCTGGTGGTGAAATCATGAAAGGCAGCATTAACCAAAATAAGAAAGGACTGTCAATGTAGTTGTGGGATTCTTTTTAAGTTCTGCAATGTTAACTTTGCAACTTAATGGCATAGTGTCTCCCTCGTTCTTTGAGACCAACCTGGTAGGACAGCCAACAATTCTTCACTTGGAGAATGTGTCTCTGACTGTGGTTTGGTGGACCCCCAACCCCAAAGCCATGTAAATGGCTTTGTAAACAGTCAAGTCAAGTTGGGGAGCATGCACTGGTACAGCGCGGTGCCACACCCACTACACAACGAAACAACTCGGGATCCCAGTTTGCAACCCCCCAGGCAGACACGCGGTCCAGTCCAACCCTCCGGAAATGACCCTCTATCTGCTGCAGCCAGGTGTTATGTGGGCGACCCCTTGGTCTGGTCCAGCCACTCGGGTCCCCATCAATGATGATCTAACGAGCTGGATCACCCACGGGGAAATGTACCACATGGCCGTAGTGGCATAACTGACGCTCCCTCACAATGCAGGCATTGTGCCTCATTCGGGACTCCATGAGCAACACAAAGTCAAACCAACGGTACCCAAGGATTTTCCGGAGAGACACAATACCAAAGGAGTCCAGTCTTCATCTCAGGTCACTGGATAGTGTCCATGTCTCACAACCATACAGCAAGAGAGGAAGCACCAGGACTCTAAAGACTTGGACCTTCGTCCTTTTGCAGAGATATTGGGAGCGCCACACACCCCTTTCCAGCGACCTCATGACCCCCCATGCTCTCCCAATCCATCTATTGACTTCATAGGAAGAGTCACCAGAGACATGAATGTCACTGCCGAGGTAAGTAAACCTCTCAACGAGGTCAACACTCTTTCAGCAAACAGACACACTGCTGATGGCCGTGCCCAAGAGGTCATTAAAGGCCTGGATTTTGGTTTTTATATCAGGACACTTGCAAGTCCAGACACTCAGACTCCTCGCTCAGTCTCTTGAGCGCCCCGATCAGAGCCTCCATTGACTCCGCGAAGATCACAGCATCTGTGATCCGTGAACCTTTCTTCACCAACAGACACCTCACAGCCGTTGGACCCCACGACCTTGCCTAACACCCAGTCCATACAAGCATTGAACAGAGTAGGAGCAAAAACACACCCCTGACGAACCCCAGACCACTGTAAACAGTGGTATTCTGGAATTTCTTTTTGATCGTATTATGATGTGTACAGCTGACCTTAATTGACCCTCTAATTAGATTTTTATTTATATTCTACCACAACTCACAAAATAATCTCAGAAAATATATGAGAAAAACAGTGAAAAGCAAGGCAGGTAATGAGACATGAGAGAATATTTTTTACATGGCACTGCATAATGATGGTATTCTTCCATGATACCCAAGACAATTTCAGTAGATATATGCCACTGCTTCAAAATATTCACAGACCATCCATCACAGTTCATGCAGGGAACAATCTGAATGTTTAAGGAGACTAATGCTTGTGGCATTACGGATAGTCCACTGACCATCTAGCTGCAAGTTTAGCTGATCTGGACACAGAGTGAGCCACCTTCTTTAATTCAGAATAAAAGTCTCTGTATTTGACACTTTTCCCCCTACAGGAAATGCATATCATCTTTTCTAATCCAATGACTCTGAAGGTGTCTCTCACTGAGCAATCTCTCCTTCTCTCTCCTGTGCTGCACCCCACACCCCTGTCCGAATGAGAAGGGAAGAGGACGACTTACTGTCCAGCTCGTACTGGGTGAGGGAGGACTCTGTCAGATTCCGCACACTGTAGGGGGCTGTGATGTTAAATTTCAGGCAAACATGAAGAAGGTGAACGTAGAGGGGAATAGGGCAGAGTGGTAAGGGGGAGGGGAAGAACAGAAAGAGACAACAGAGGAAAACAAATGTTAGTAAGTTACTGCACAGAGTTTAAAGTCTTGCTGTTCAGAAGGTGTGTGTGTGTATGTGTGCTGAACACTTAGTACTAACATCTGGCCACTTACCACTACACATCTTAATAATAATAATTCTTTGCATTTATATAGCATCTTGCTACTGATCATCTCTCAGGGCAGCGTTGTCATTTGATTAGTTTCCACAAATCATGGGTTACAGTCAGACAAGAAGTTAGATTTGAAGGGAGATGAGTGCCCTGGAGACTTTCATATATTTGATTTATCAATTACAAAAAACATTGCATAAATATATTTCCTGACTGTGAAACATCCAATTAATTCCACATTTTGCAAGATCAAAAGATAAAATTGTTACACCCTGTTTGAAATGCATGAAGTGATCATGCAGGCAAGAAAGGCATTCACATATTGTGACAGCATTTTCTAAAACTCTGTCTTCCAAATTATTGTACCTTCATTTATTGTGCTTTGTTCTTTAAGCAGATATATCAGAAAGAAGGTAATGATTACTCATAAAACTACTCCCATTCAGGAAGGAGCAACAGTATAAATAAAATATATTCATCGTGTGTGCATATATTAGGCCTGGGAAAGTTAACGTGTTAATTTTTACGACTAATGTTGCCTGTTTAATGTATTAAAAAATATTGTCGCATCCACGGCCGGCAACGAGGCAAAAGCCTCAGGCAGTGCTTTGGTTAGGGTTTTTTTTTTTTTTTAATATTATGAAACAATAATACAAATAAGTTAAATATGTACCTAAAGAATTACATACACATCCAGTACCATATTTATATACTACCTTTAAAAATGTTATGAAACATTTTTTTCATTAAAAGGTTTAAATTAACATTTCGTATTACATGGTTCACAACGATACATCACATGTCAATATGTAGTACAGTACTGGTCTTCATTTTCCTGATTTATACATACTGACATAGATGCAGAGGAGGGGGAGGAAAGGGGATAAGGAGGGTGATTTATGGCAGTCCTGGTGCAATGCTAGAGGAAAGTCCCAAAGGTAAAAATTACACTCTCTTTGTTTTTCATTTCATATTTCTGTAAGACGATCAAATCAAAGTCATCACTTAAGTGCTAACTTTGAGTGGCATTAAAACCAAAGTTAGTCACTAGTACCTCTGTACAGGGTGGTCAAGATCTAACTATGCAACTTTTAATGCAGTGCAATGCAATAATTGCATAGTTAGATCTGGACCACCCTATATTTAACTTGCCAGCCTCTGCCAATCAGCTTACAGTGCCGACTGTCCTAATATAATGACAAAATTCTACGAAATACAAGTGTAATTATTATCCCTACCCATATTCAAGTTTGCAGTATCTTTGCTATGCAAAGAACACAACATAACCATCCAAGTAATGCATGGTGTTAGTTTTTAAGTGAGATAGCAGCTTTTTAAGTGTGCCAGGAGCAAAGGTGTATGTACAGCAATGTTTTCCCACTGTTTTTCTATGGTTGAACATTTTCTGTAACCCAAAAAATCCCAAGTCATGATTCTACCAACCACAAAAGCATTAAATCTATACACGTTCTAAACTGTCTAAACTCCGATCACAGAGCTGCTTTTATGTTGGCTTCTCCAGGTAGGCCTGCCCTCCTCAGACAGGTCTCGACCACCTGAGAAGTCGGTCTCTCTCAGGTCAGGATTGAGGGGCACTACACTGGTACTTCCACTGCGCACCAATTGAAAAACGCTTGTGTAGAGCATAATTTTCAAGCCTTTGATGGTGATGAGCAATTGAGGATAGTATTTATGGAGTTTTAACACAAGTTTTAATGTATTCCCATTTAAGAGATGCTTATCTTTTCAGTTAAATCAGTCTTCAGCAGTTCGTTCGAAGTCAACAATCATTTCGATCATTTAATTTTTACTTTGACACGTGTCTTATATGCTATGCCAATTTGAATAATTAATAAATACATTGGCTTCATTTTCTTATTGCCTTCTGGAAAGGCATTCAAATTCAGGTTGTACTTACTCAAGTAGTATTTTATTAAAAGATCAGGTTTAAGGTCATTGTTTAAGTTTAAACTATGCCATTCATTTCTTTTTCAATTCCTCTTGTCTTGATTCTGTATTACATTTGTGATTCAGTGTGCAGTTACTTCATTTATGTATTCATTTTATAATTACAAGTTTTAATGTGAGATGTGATTAATCATGATTAATTAATTTTCTTAATCAATTCCCAGCCCTTATATATACATACACACACACATATATACTAGTATATATTCTTATAATTAGACATGCGTTTTCCAAGCCTTTTTTTGTGGGATGGATAACACAGTTATCAAGACAGTACATAAAGGAACAGAGAAAGTCATAGAAAACTACAAATGTACTTATGAAATGGAGTGATCATTTTAAACACCCAGCTAAATAAAAGTGCAGAGAATTAACAAAGAACAGTGCAGGACAGATATAGATGGCGATGGTTCTGATTTCTTAGGGGATATTTGCTATGTGATAAGTTCACATTACTGAAGACAGCAATAGAAAATTAATAGGAAATCAAAAAATGTCATTATACTTTTAGACAATAAAATAATGTAAAATAAATGCACATCTTAATACATGAGAAACAGACAGAAGTAAAAACTGAACAATGTAAATATATTATTTTTTGTAACAATGTGGAACAATATTAGAGATGTTATACTAATATATAATTTATTTTTGTTTTCATTCAGGTAGTATTGATAATTATGTGTCTGTAATACATTTTGCATACAAAACTTAAATAAGATCAAGATAAAAAAGCATACAGACAGGGCTCAAACTGTGATGCTACAGACATGCTACCATTTGCACAAGAAGACCATAACAAAGAGTGCCTCTCCTGACTATTAAATGAGACTCATCATCTTGGCTTTCTCAGATTTTTTTTTAATCGTTAATATTTTGGTAAGGACAGAACTTCAGGTTGTAAGGTTGATCCACTAGTAGAAACCATTTCTATTGACAATTTCTTGTCAAGTCATTCAGTAAGTCAGTCAGAAATGTGTACTGTAGCTTTATATATATTCAGTATATAAACTTTCACCTACAGCCAAAAAGTTTCTCTATAATATTCATAAATTTTTCTAACTAGCTTATCAAGAACATGGTCGCAGGGAAGTGAGCATCCCAGCAAGTAAGGCAGGACCAATCTCTTGGACATGGTTCCAGTCCTTCCACAGGGTGAACACACACACTTATTAGGGCTAATTTAAAAACGCCAAATCACCTAACCTGTAAGTCTTTGGACAAGGAGGAAACCAGAGCACCTGTAGGAAACCTATGGGGAGAACATGCTAACTCTGTGCAGGGAGAATCCAGGAGAACCTCAGTCTCCTTATTGTGAGGCAGTGATGCTACCATTGTAATTAAAAAGCCAGTGTGGTGCACCAGTCCAAAAAGCGCACTCTTTCATATTCCAAAACTCACTCATATTAGGTCAATCTGTGTCTGTTAGTTAACCCATCATTCAGGCATTGGGATGTGGGAGAAAACTAGAGTACATAGAGAAGATGGGAAGAATATATAAACTCCTCGCAGATACTGCCTACATGATGGATTTGAACCAAACATTTATGAACTATGAGGCAGAAACACTAAATTTTATGTCAGTGTACCTTGACTATGTTTCTCTACCAAAACAAACTATAATAGCTACCAAATTAAGGGTAAAATAAAATATTGTATATCAGCTAATATTAATCTGCACTGATGGGAGAATGCCTCCATAATGGACACCCAGCTTAGAAGGCTGATACCGCAGTAGCGTAGCATGGGTGTCAGCCGCCTGGGGTGGCGGAAAATTCCGCCGCCCCCTTATTTAGGTATGGTTCAAATTTTTACAAGATATTATTATTTATTGTGAAATTTTGCCGCCCTCTAAAAGTGCTGCCCGGGGCAGCACTGCCGCCCCCACTACGCTACGCCACTGTGATACCGTCTGTGTGCATAATTGTTATAGGGCACACAGATAAAGACACAAGTGAAGTGTGAGTGTAAGCAGCAATCCTTTCAAAAAAGGTAAAGCTATGGCTGTTCTGTTCTCCGTACTATTTTTTAATTTCCTTCCCACTGAAAACTTCATGTGCTTCAAAATCTCTGACATTTTTGGACCATGTCAAAACTAATAGTGTGCCCATTATAATATGCAAAATATATTGTCATTCTTTATTGCTGTCCTGAATGAAAATCCGCAGCTAGACACGAATGTCACTGTTTGCTTTGAACATACTGAACCTATACAATGCAATAATTATTTATACTACCTGTACAATAATACTTACATGTCAGCTCTGCCCAGCCAGCTTTTGGACTGTTGACAGTCCTTACTGTGAAGCTCCGCAGGCTGTCATAATGCAGCTCCCGATATCGCACACGGAATCCCAGCAAGATGCCATTGATGTGCTCCTCTGGAGGTGGCTAGAAATGTGAAAAATGACCATACACTACTGAAAAACTGTTTTTGTAAAGTCACTGTAAATCCACAGTCTCTGCTGTCTTGCTACAAAAAAAAAAAAAAAAACCACAGCACAACCTCTCTGCCATTTTACACTGGAAAGACCAACACCAGGGTAGAGAGTTCTTTATAAGCACTTCTCAACACAGTGTTAAAATGTTAAATACCATGTGGTGCTCTACATGGGACACTACATTAATAAAAGTCCACATTTGATTCAGGAGTTGCCTAAAAAGCATGGCTAGGTTTAAAAATATACCTAAAAAATCGACACAATTTCATCAGACTTTCTACTGGCTCATTACACTTGCATGCTGTGTGTTTTAATGCAGTTAGAGACATGTTTCATAATACAAACAATTTCTTCTATGAATTCTGGAAATGACACCATATATAGCTATACACGTACTGTCCAACTGAAAAAAAACTCCTACCTGCCAGCGAATTAGCACTGAGGTGGTGGTATGTGGCGTGACAGACAGGATCACCGGCGCTCCATCTGGGGCTAAATAGTAAAATGACACATGAAAATGTTAACAGACTAATTACATGAATCTTAAAAAATGTAACTGTGTGTGTGTACAGTACGTGTCCACATCAGAGTTCATTGTAGGGATACAGGTCTGCCTGCGTCCTGTCACTCACCATCCTGCAGGGTAGTGATGGCCTCACTTTCCTCACTGTAATCGCTATCTCCAATGTCATTTGTTGCTTTCACCCGAAATTGATAGGATGTGAAAGGTTTCAACCTGTTTAAAAAAAAATGAGGATGGAACTGCTGAAAAGTATTAGTAATACTTGTGGATACCTGACCATCACACCTCTACAAGTTTGATCCCCTTTCAAAACAACAGACATTAATTTGGAGTTGCCCAGCAGGTACTGCTGTTGAACAAGAAGACCTGGCGTACAATCCTTGTTGCAGTTCATCCCAAAGGTGTTCAATATGGTGAAGGTCAGGGTCCTGCTCAGTCCTCTAGATTTCCTCGATATGTTTATGCGCATGGCTTTGTGTACAGGGAGAGTTATGCTGGAAAAGAAAAGGTACTTCCCCATACTATAGCCACAAAGTTGGAAGTGCACAATTGTCTAAAATGACTTTGTATGCTGTAGCATTACCAATGCCCGTCACTGGAACTAAATGGCCAAACCCAGAAGTAAAGCGCTCCAGACCATTGTGCCTCCTCCACCAAACTTTATAGTAGGTACTAGGCAGTCCAGAAGGTAGCATTCTCCTGGCATCCAACACACCCAGATTCTACTATCAGACGGCCAGATAGTGAAACGTGATTTATCACTTCAGAGAATGTGTTTTCAGTGCTCCACAGTCCAATGGGAGCCATGCTTTATTCCACTCCAGCCAATACATGTCATTGCACATAGTGATCTTAGGCTTGTGTACAACTGCTTTGCCATGTAAATTTAATTTAATGAAGCTCCTCATGCACAGTTCTTGTGCTGATTTTGCTTCTAAAAACAGTTTAAAATGCTGTTGGCGAGTGATTCCATGGACGATGGGCAATTTTTATGCTATGTGTTTCAGCACTCAGCAGCCCTGGTCTGTGAGTTTGCATGGTCTACCACTTCATGGCTGAACTGTTGTTGCTCCTCCACTCTTCCACTTCACAATAATATCACTTACAGTTGACAAGGTTAGACTTAGCAGAGCAGAAATGTCAAAATACTGACTTGTGACAAAGGTAGCATCCTACAACAATGCCATTTTTAAAGTCACTGAGCTCTTTAGTATGACCCATTATACTGCCAATGTAGATTGCATGGCTTTGGGGTTGATTTTATACACGTTAACAATGGATGTGGCTGAAAAACCTAAACTTAATCATTTGGAGCAGTATCCACATACTCTTGTCCATATACTCTAAGTTAAAAAGTAAAAAAAACTATGGTTAGTAAGATTACACAAACTGATCAATATAATGTGTTCAAGAAACTGGAAACAATTTAATTGTAATGACATTTAATACTTTTATTAAAATAAGACTTAATAAAAAATTTTTCCATCAGTGTTTATCATGTGCTGTATTCATTCATGCCATAAATCAAATATACAAACAAAACTGAAGTCATCTAAACAGGAAAGAAAAAACCTCACCTGTCCACAATGTAGGAGACGGCATCATGGCTGACAGATGCCGAGTGAACAGTCCAGTTGCTATCAGGCAGTTCTCTGAACTGAACTGTATAGTAACGAACTGGAGAGAGACCATCACTTCCAGGCTCCCATGACAGGAGAACATTGCGGGCTTGCACATCCTCTTGTCGGACTGATGGCCTGCTGGTAGGCTGAGGACGAGCTGGATCATAATCAGACAGAGTAGTTTTCAGCATTCATGACAACAAGCTACTACTTTTAAAATTCCCATTGATAAGTTTTAAGGATAGGAGTGGCTCAAAGAACTAAAAATGGAGCCAAGTAGTTAATTAGTCAAGTCAAGGGGCTTTATCGTCATATCATTTATACACAGTACTGCCTCATACAATGGCATGAAATAACATTCCCCAGAGATCTGTGGTGTAAAATATCCACAAACACAGGACAAGTACAAGACAGGTAAAGAGCTCTACTGTACTATAAATAGATTAATACATCAAAATAATACCTAATAATAAAAAACAACAATAGTAACAAGTATAACAAATGTTCTGCTCATAAATAAGCTACTAGGAGCAGATCTGAGGTTGGGGGGGGGGCAGCAGAGAGTTCAGAGTTCAGCCAGCCAAAGTCTAGAAGCTGCTGCAGAACCTGGAAGAACTGGTACGGGTGCTACAGTATTTTCTGCCAGATGGCAGTGGGAAAAAGAGGTGGGAGCGGCCCTTCATAATGCTTACTATAGGCTTTGTGCATGCAACATTTTATAAAGATGTCTTTATTGAAGGGAAGAGAGGTCCCAATGATCTTTTCTACTGTGTGCGCTATCCATTGTATTACCTTACGGTTAGAGACATTGCAGTTCCTAAACTAGACGGTGATGCAGCTGGTCAGAACACTCTCAATGCTGCCCATATAGAATGTAGTGAGAATGGGAGGAGGTAGGCTTGCCTTCTTCAGACGCTGAAGGAAGTGTAGACTGCTGAAACTTCTTGGCTATGGAGGTGGTGTTATTTGACCAAGTAAGGTCAGCTGCCAGCTGCATACCAAAGAATTTGGTTAATTTGGAATTAATGATGAATTTAGATAAGCAGTGAGATCTTCGGATTGGGATTAACGACCAAAATACAGTATAACTTGGTCCTTTGAATACAAGGACCATAAGGCAATAGGCATGACTAGTGGTTGTACATGAGCAGAAAGGTAGGTTCAAGGACTGGTGATACAAACACTGATGTGTTTGGCAGTCTATTATTTAGACATAAAAACTAAATCACATTAAGGTTTAATTTTAAGTGTAAGGACTGGAAAGATGTGGATTGTGTTGTTTAGATACTGTATGTCGTCTTATGGACATAAATGCATAGCGGTTGGAAACAAGGACTGGAAGCTTGTGCACCTTACTAGTTAACCACGGACAGGAAGAGTCTTTTAGACCTAGTAGTTTATATAGCAAACAGGAACACTAGACATTAAGGTCTAGTAGTGACATGGATAATAGTAAGACTTAATGCCTTTTGGTTATGAACAACCTAGCCATTGGAGATTTGGGTAAACATATATTAAAGACAAATGATTATGATAAAGACTGTTAAGCTGCATAACCTCTTGGTCAGACATGAGGATGAGCAGGTATGAAGACCTCATAATTAGAATAAATATTAGTAGGTCGTGCAACTTAAAGGTTAGATAGGAAGACATAAAGGTGCTGTAAGAATGTGTCCTGGATGTATAAAACACATTCTTAATATAAATACTGCCAGTAAAAATGTGTGCAGTTAGAAATGGAAACAAAGTGCTATGGTATTTGTTCAAATATGACTGAAGGCAATCCATGCAAAGTCCGCATTTGCAGACTGCTGTGTTATTTTGAGTTGATTGCCACATTTAGAGAAATTGTATATATATTTAAAGTGCTGCACTATACAAAGGAACACTCTATTTAGAGAAGATGCCACTAAGTCGAAGTGCTGCAATTTTTAAACATGACACCTTTGTGCACAGATTCCATTAATTCCTCTACTTATTTCTGAAACCGTTACTTCTACTCAAGGGCAGCCAGAGCCCATTCAAGCAGCAATAGGTTCAAGACATGACTAAGCCAGGCCAAAATATCAAACCATTTCCGATCCACTCACTCAAATGGAAACAATTTAGTATACTGTATTACCTATTAATTAAACTTATACAGTAGATATGGACCAGGGGCAGAAATGAGGAGGCAAAGTAGGAAAGTATTTCATGATGTTTTTTTCTGGTTGTAAATAAGATGTAATATAAAACTTTTGATTTCTAAAAATGGATGGTGTTCTTCTAAAAAATGCATTTTAAGTAAGTATGAAATCATCAATTCGTCTGAATAGCAACATACTAACAGACCACTTTATATGTACTGTAATTCTTTTAAATAAAGGATTGATATTAGTTTTTACAATCTTTTCTGAACTACATATTGAATTGTTGTATAAATGTAACCACTCTAAATAGCACAGCACACCCTGTACAAAAGACTGCCATTTCCATATTTGAATAAACTACTCTCTTTTAAAGAACATAATAGCAAACATTGCTTTTGGGACAGGAAATTTTTGCGAGATTATGCTATGCACTACAAGACTAGCTTGGTGCTGCCTAGTGTTGTGAGATAAGTACTGGGAGACAGTGCTGCCTAGTGGTTAGAGATGAAGACAGGGAGAGAAGCAGAGCATTTATGGAACAGTGGGGCTTAGTGGTTTGGCATGCCTCATTTGAGGCAGCAAATGCTAGCAGTAAAAGACAACCTACCTCTCTTCTCTGTGGTGACGACTAGGGCCTCTGCAGCTTCTCCCCAGCCTTTGCGAGTCTGTGCTGTGATACGAAATACGTAGACAGATTCGGGTTTTAGTCCAAGTGCTGTATACTGACGTGCACTTGGGTTCAATACATCCACAGTTGCTGTATTGCTGTTTGTTGAATTCAGCCGGTAAGTGATTTGGTATGCTAAATGTAAGAACAGAAAAACAAAAAGAAATTAAGAAAAATATTTGCAATCAAGTTTCATACAGTACCTTTCAGTGATGACACTTTCAAAAGACATCAGACAGTAAAATTGGGATCGGTAACATTTTCAGTTTTACTCTGAATAATGCTTTTTAAAGTGAACCATATATTTGAACTTTTAATTCATAATTGTCAAAATCACATTGTCATTTAATATGTCACATACTGTACAAAGCAATTCAGAAAAGTTTTTTAAATATTGTGCTCTTCATCGAGAATGTTAGCATAAAATTTAGTAACAATTTACCAAAAAGGTTACCTATTGTGAACCTATCAGCCAGTTACTACTGGCAACCAACCTCAACAAACGCTTGGTTTGGTCTTTTTAAGACTTACAAAGCACCAATGACAGCACTTTAGAATAAGGGCTATGCTTGTTTTATGTAATTAGTGACTTATAGATGCACTACAGCTGGCATCTTAAAACCTCTTTTCTAAAGTGTTACCCAAATTTGTTTACTACCAATCAACAGAAATAGGGTAATTCATTTATGCATAGTAAGGAGTTCTATCACATTGCATAGTTTAAAGCATCAAGGGTAAGGTTCACAATTAAATTATCACTTTATGTTGAGTCTTTTGTGTCATGCAACATCCTCAAGCATTTTATAAATCAGCCCACATATCACTATCAAAATTAACAAGGTCCGATTTGTTGTCTTTTGTACAATATGTACAGATGATCACCATGTTTAATATCACTGATTGATTCATTTTGCAAAACTGTTTGTTCTGATATAGATTACCAAATTTAGAGCACTCATGTTCTGTAGACACCTTTAAATGGGGCAATTTAGACCAACTTAACCTAAATAGAAGGTGAGCACCGCATCTGACAAAACTTTTAAAAACATAGGGAGAATGTACAACGTCCACACACATTTGTCCGAGTCAGGGTTTGAATCTTGAAAGATTCGGCAGTGTTAACCTACTGCACTATCAACATGCTGGTCTCGGTTTGAGCTGTGATTTGCCAGTCTACGAGCAGTGCCATGACTAGACCTTTACCGGACTGCTCCCTAATCTCTGAGCAGCACCTTCAAGTATAATCGGATAGACCAGGGAGGACAGTAGGTGCTTGGCAGGCAAAGCAATTAATCCTTGTTTTCATTTATTGCAATAAATTGCAAAACTTGCCCCTGGGGGATACTGAAGGAGGACAGGTAACATAGCTTATTGTGAACTACTCTTTTATATGTGACTGCTGGAGTGCAGCCAGTTTGCTGTTACATCTGTCTATGTTAAAAAAGAACAGCTACTTTAGAGGGTGTTATGGTAGCTGAGTAACCGACTCCCCAGCAGTCTTCTTGACAAAAAATAAACAAAATAATTTTACTCCCCCATAACATAATGTTAGTAACATTTAATTCTCTCTCTCTGTTGTGAAAAACACCCTCCATTTTCACATAAGGTCAGCTAAAGATGAAAGGCACATTAGTCTGTAGACTACTTCTAATACTATTATTGCAATAGGTTATTTAAGATGAAGAATGCAAAAAATAATTGAGCAAGACTGTGTGTGCATTACACACTGTATGTCAGCCACCAAACCATTGTATCCATATGTGATTCAACAGGTGCGGCAACATTTCAATATACGGTAGCTGTGCCTAAATATGACTTATTTGCTATGCAGCACTCCTAATCACATACTATGGAACATCACATTCTTGGTTAGCAGTTTTAGAGTTTTATTTTCCTTGTAAAAAAAGGATTAAAAAGAAAACCTACAACTAGCACAGAGAGTAAATAAGAAACTTGAAAATCATACATTTTATGATCATAATAGACTAGCAATACCTCGTGCATCATAATAGAATTAAAGAAAATAAAAATAGGAAGTAAAAACAACTGTAACTGTAGGTAAGTGGGAGCTACTAGAAATGTGCCGTCTAAGTCTCTAATGACTGATGAGGAATTATCTGCTTTATACTAAAACATCAAGCATTACACCTTTTGCGGCTTGTTTTTTCTTTCCACAAACAAAATTGCCTAATTGGGTGCAGTGTATGTTTTTATTTAAACAATTCTGTATGCTTAGAGAGGTTTCATTTGTGCTTTTTTCACATTCTATATGAAGCAGTTATATTAGACAAAATATTATTCAAAATTGCAAAAGGAAAGCAATGCAGAACTAATTGACTGCCCTGTGTAGAGATGTAAGTGATTTGCTGGCAGACACTGTTCACTACCTCCTTCATTCAGGGATCTATCACTGACTGAACACTGTCCTCCTGTCAGCGACATCTGTAATAATCTACCTTAAACACTGAGTTCCCATTTAAAAAAAATTGAGCTAACAGGGTAAGAGAGTGTGCCAGACTGCAAAACAGTAAATCGGTATTCCAGCAATAAAGGCAGGATGTAAAATATAATCAAACACAGATGATTCACAACTTTAACTGGACCTTATCATTGTATACAAAAAGATCTACATGTTCACTGAGAGAAAGTATAAACAACATACCTTGCTCTTGAAATAATGAATGCTACTGCCTTTGAGTGAGTCGTTTCTTTTTTGTACTCAGCTTTGCTAATGAATGGCCACGGATGCTCTGAAGCACACATAAAAATGTCAGGAATCTGCCTCATTTGTATGTTGTATCAGAGCTCTCTCTCTCTGGTTCAGTACTATTCATGACTAGAGTTTTATCAAGAAACTGATACAGATTGCACGAAACTAATGCAGTCTGTTTTATTGTCTTTCATTTCAAATTTATATCATATAATTAAATAATTAACCTTAAATGTGACAGATAAATCGGATTGAATGACAGATGTTCTGTATTTGTGTCTAAAATAAGTGATACAGGATACACGTATAGCAAGGCTCTTAAAGCTTCATCACACTGCATTATGCTTTTCTACATTTGCTTTGACAGACAGGTTCTGATTTCAATTTTAATTGACTCTTACCCAAACAAAATCTGTCATAATGTAAATTTTAACTTTAAAACATGAACAGTCAATGTGGTGTAATGTTTAAGAAAAAGGACTTCAAGCTACAATCACTTTTGCCCCAAAACAGCTTAAATTCTTGGAGGCATGAATTCAACAAAGTTCTGGAAAGAGTCCTTAGGGATTTTGAGCCAGCATCACACAGTTCCTGCAGATACTTAGACTTTACATTAATGCTACTAACCTGATTCCAATGGTGCTCTATTTGATTGCATTATGATGTCAACTACAGTCATCAGCATGTTTGTGGAACCAGGCTAAGATGATGTAGACTTCATGTATAGTACATTGTTTTAATGAAAGCATGCATCTGAAGAAAGTGGACAGTAGCCTAAAGAGGTGGTCAGCAACATTACTAAATTATGTTGTGGCATCCAAATTAAGCTCATTTGATATTAAAACTCCTACTATGTGACAAGGAAGCATTCCCCACACAAAACAGGATCAAGCTATGGATTCTTGCTATTTGCACTAACATCTGACCCTGTCATCTGCTTATTACAGCCAAAAATGACATTTAAGTGACATTTTTGCAGTCTTCAGTAGATCAGTTTTTGTGAGGCCCATCATGCCGTCATCTTTTATTTCTCAACTGACAGTATTTGTGGGCTTTCTGTTTGCATGAACTAGCCTGTCTGTTCTCCTGTGACTAGCCTCATGAACATGGCTTTTTTCCAGCCATAGAATGTCTGGTCATTGGATGTTTCTTGGTTTATCACATCTTTCTCTGTAAACTCAAGAGACTTTAGTACATAAAACTAATAGGCAGTCTGATATGATGGAACCACCA
Source organism: Erpetoichthys calabaricus (assembly GCF_900747795.2). NCBI lineage: Eukaryota > Metazoa > Chordata > Cladistia > Polypteriformes > Polypteridae > Erpetoichthys > Erpetoichthys calabaricus. The sequence continues at coordinate 13,874,188 of NC_041407.2, forward strand.
GTTCTGGTCCTAACAATCACACCACAGTCACTTTGGTCTTGAGACTTTCCCATTCTAACATTTGTCTGAGCAACAACTAATAACTTTTTGCCATGACTGTTCGCTGTATGGAGTTGCTGCAACATGACTGGCTGTCTGGAGAATCAGATTATATATGTTACCATGTAGGTGGACATGTTTGTCTTAGATAAGGTTTTTTTTCCCAACAATGTATAATAATTTCTCAACTGAGCAAAGTGTCACATACTGTACATTCCAGCTGTGGTGAAGAAATGAACCACTGTTGGTGTCTGTAAAATACCCAAAGTCAAAGAGAATTTGACATCTTGAACCTAGCAGTTTAAAATGATCATTTTACTCTGTTCCGATTAATCGGCGGCACATATATGATTGCCTTCATACAGTACAAAGGACTAAGGCCAATCTCTTGATCCCATTAATGGTTAGCAGTGTTCTCTTGATTGGTTGTATATAATATGCCTTGCCTTTAAATCCAAAGTCTTATCATCACCCTTGGGACTTCTATAATAAAAATAACTGATAAATAATTGAATTAAAAAAATAAGTGATAAGACTCGTAGCATTTAACTTTCTCTTCCACATTGCATACTGAAATGTACATTCTTACAGTACACAGAAGTTCAGAGGAAAATATTTAATTAATGTTCATATCAATATTAAATAGCGTGATAATAAAATTGAGGGATTCAAATTTCACAGACATACACTACATATTTAATGCTGTAGTAATAACTGTGCAACTAAATATTGGGGTTTGTTTGATGCTTATGGACATTATGGCCTAATGAAATCCTGAACAATCACATGTTTACCTTTTTGGCACCTTTACCTTCATTTACTTTGACTATACAGTATATGACCCCAGGAGAGACAGCAGGTAAAAAGTAAGAACGGTTTTGAAAATTTTTTGGCATTAGTGCCTAATGAGTTCTTTGTATTTTATTTTTTTGTCTGAAGATATTGGATTGTGGAGTACCATGCAGGAGATCAATTTAACACTCCTAACAGTGTAAGTATTGATGGGAATACCAGGCTGCCATCCACACCTCTACTATAAGTAGTAAAAAAAAACATTTTGTAAACCACTTTTGCTGACATCTGTTGGATAAAATTGGTATTGCAAGAGTGCTACTCAAAAAGGAAACTTCAATAAGGAACATTACTATTATTCTTTACTAATCAGAATGATTTGGGTGATGATCGTGGTGTTTTTTGATCTTGATGGAATTGTACAAGCTGAGTTTGTACTCAGGAACACTAAGGTGAATTCTAAATATTACAAAGGCTTATTAGAGTGTCTAGGAAATGATATGAGAAAAGGGTAAACAGCTTCATCCTCCATCGTGACAATGCTCCGTTTCAAACATTGGTTCTGATACAGCAATTTCTGACATTCACAAAAGAGGACATCTAGAACTGCTTCAGAAAGTGGTAAGAACAATGGGATAAGTGTGTTCAAAGCGAGGGGGAGTATTTTGAGGGGGATTAATGGCAATGTGTCTTTTACTGTAATAATGTTTTTTTTTTTTTAATTTAAACATTCACCATATTTTTTGATCACACCTCGCATATGTATTATAACATTTTTTAGTGACAGCTTTTATAACACACGCTTATTCTGATTTGGGCATCTTTTTTCCCCCCAGGAGAATGTACATTTTAACAGGGAGGCAATGTCTTCCTCCACTTGATATATTGTAAATCCACAGATAGGTTTAAAATGCTTTTGGAAAATTTTATGTACTCACCAAGAATAATCCCATTGGGTTGGGCTGGTGATTGCCAGATGAGCCTCACAGAGTTGGTTCGTACTTCAGGAAAGAGGATTCCCACTGGGGGGCCTGGCACTACAAGGGGGGTGTAAATGTTACATTAACAACAGGGAAACATTACTTCTACAGATTTGAAAAATTCCAACCCATCTTGATTTGTCTGAGCTACCAGTCACATTCAGATGATGCAGATGTAGGGCGATGCTGTTTCTCTGAGTTTCCAGAGTGTTTCTTACAGAACCTTGGCATTAGCATCAGGTCACATAAGACACTGTTAAAGTGTACCCATATACATTATATATAGGTAGCAAATGATAGGATTTAGGACAAAGCTACAGATCACATAGCCAAAGAATAAAGCATGCTAATTGACAAGTATTTTCTGGTCTATTATGCTTCATGCAGTTCTTTTTTTACATAACTGAAATCAGTCAGTTTTACCCTTCCATTCTGCTTCAATCTAAATGGTTCCTTTAGTTAAAGGATTATTACTCAGGGAAAGACAGCCACTAGATCCAATCACCTAGGCACCATTCCCTACGTAAAAGCAGTATACTGCCAGTGCCACCTATCTGAATTGACAGCATCCATCCATATTCTGTCCCATATCATTACTTTAGCACGGCTCCTTGAACTTACAGTCAAAACCGAATAGTGTTGCCCATACATCCAATCTGCCCTATTATGCCAAAAAGATTTTTATATTACAACCTTATTCATCTGATTCATTAAATGTCCAATAGAATTCTGTTGCTTACCATCATCCAGGGTCCGTTCTAGGATGGGAGGGGTGCTGGGAACTCCATCACCAATGCGAGTAAAAGCTAACACCTGAATCTCGTAGAGTACATACTTCCCCAAATCCCTGAGCAGCACACTATGTGTAGAGTTCCCTTCAACCATCCAGAACTGAAGAGGCGAATCAGAGTCCTTTTCTCTGTACACCACCTGAAAGGATAGATTTGTCTGTTTGCAGCCAAAGGTCCATACTGCAGTTTAAATTTCACAATTAGACCATACTAAATATATCAATAAATTAACAGGAATTAAAGATTCTACTAGATAATGTTCTAACAGAAAAAGACAATGCTCAGGGACTAGATGTACAATTCCATTCTGAAAAGTGGATTTTCATGAGATATATTTTTATGTTTATATAATATAAAATGTGTCTTAAAAATAAAAAAAATACAATTAAATGGTTTTCTTATTTGTATACAGAGTGCCCTGGCAGTTTATGGGTCTCACTAAAATTCGTACAATAAGTCAGTGGCTGAGACTTAAAAGTCAGTCTGTTGGTTTACAAGGCAACTCCACTGAAGAGCTCTCTCTCAAACATGCTGTTCTTAATACTTCAAGTCTGAATCATGATCTCAGAAATTACAAAAGTGAAGACAGGACACAAGCATGACATGCTCCCATTACCTTGTATCCTAGAATTAATCCATTCCTGTCAGGCTCAGGAACCTCAAACCATCGTACCAGAATACTGCTAGATGTTGTAGCAAAGGCAGACACATTGGTTGGACCAGAAGAGGGAACTGGCATGGAAAGTAAAAATTAGGAAAAAATTTCTAAACACATACTCTAATAAGCAATATACAGTATGCTGAATGGAACTTTAGCTATAAATATTTGGAAAGGTTTGCTATTGGAAATCCTTTGCAAAAAACAGATAGGCATCCCATTAGTGATTAGTTCCTGAACAACTAATACCTGGATTGACCACAGGTCGCCACAAATATTTGTAGGTTTTGAGAAAATGGATTAATACATATTAGTCAAAGAAAAACAATAATGATCAACAATAAATATGGGTCTAATTGGCACACATTTAAAGTGGGGTATGCACATATTAACACACTCACTGGACACATTATTAGGTTCACCTATCAGATAATTCATATGACTTCATTTTACATCAAGAGAATTTTTAATTCATTATGACATGGGTTCAGTGTGACGTTCAGTGGGGAGCAGGGAGCATCTACTAGAGGTTTTGGTCCACAATGACTCAATATCACACAATTTACAAAGATTTCTCAGTCACATATTCATACTGCAAATAGTTTCTTCCACCTTATACCAACTGGCCTCTACTGTATTGAGATCTGGGGGATGTGCAGGCCATTGAGTTGAACGGAGTCATGCTTTGTGAAGTGGTGCAATATCCTGCTGGAAGTGTCCATTTGAAAATGGTTATGTAAGCATAAAGGGATGCACATGATCAGCAGCAATTTCTGAGACTTTAGTGTGCCATTGTCTCACAAGGGCAGCTTAAGTCACTTAGAGGTTATATTCATTCTAATATTGTGGCAAAGCAATAACAACTAAAACTTCGTCTTATATGATATATACAGTATACTGTGTTGTAACCACATGGCTAACTATATTATACATGGTGAATAGCAAGAAATACTACAATATAACTTATTGACACAAAAACAATACCACATATAGTGTGATGGTTTACATGCTTGACTTTCAATAAAGAAAATCTGAGTCTGACTTCATTATATTTAACTTTTTATTATTTTGTTTATACTGTTTTGGGAATATTTATTGCAATTTGAGGTTCTTTGCACCAAAACCAAGAAAATATAATATATAATTTGTAATTCCATTTCTAACCTGGACAATTCTGGATAACTCACACTCACACACACACACCAAATACACTAAACAGCTACCATATAATAAAACACTAAGGTCTGTGTGTGTCCAGTCCCTGTGAGCAATCTGACTGGTCAGTTTGGCTTTGGTGAAGTGATTGAAAGAGGTAGTGTGAATGTGTGACACACAAGGAGGAGTAAAGACGTAACAACCACGCTAGCAGTCAACTTCAAAAATAGAAAGTATAAAAGTATACAAGTGGCAAGCAAGGCACACAGAGTTCAGAGTTTGGACACCCAAAGAACAGAAGCAGTTGCAGAACCTGGCAGAATTGGTTAAGGTGTTTCAATGCCTTCTGCTAAATGGAAGTGGGACAAAGAGACTGTGGGCGGAGGGGGATTGGTTCTTTACAATGCTAGACTATGCAGATGCATCACTTTATAAAGATGTCTTTAATTGAGGGCAGAGAGGTCTCAATAATCTTTTCTGTTGTAGTACCTTATGGTCAGAGACACTGCAGTTCCTTAACCAGACAGTGATGAGTTCAAAATGTTATGTTGTATAAACCTTATTATCTGAAACTATGCAGAAAAGTCAGGATCTGAGTTGCATTATTAAGTTAATTAACCAGTGGCTGTGGAAATTACAACATGTTAACAACTCAAAAGAAAAACTCGACTGCAAGGGCTGATCTACCATAGGTGTGTTATAGCTGTGGGTCCAGAGGCCTGTGATGACGAGGGACCTTTTCACCAAAAAACAAGTTGGAAATGACTAGGGAAGATGTCCCCCCTCCTGCTAGATGAAATGGTGCTAAATATTTAAGGAGAAAACCCCTCTGCCCCTCACTTAATGAATGAATTGAGTATCTGTGCTGAAATCAAACGTGAGAAATACCACAATGCATTAAATGACCTGGTGTCTGCCTGCTACATTGTTAAAAGTATGATCAAATATTTATTAGTTAAGTCACCCAGAGGCCTGTGAGGCTTTTAATCAGGCCTTGCTTGACCGCAAACAAAAAAGAAGTTAGTCAGACACTAGGTGTCAAATTATACATGAAGCAAGGTTCAAATATTAATATTAAAAATGAATGTTTGTACTTTACATGCCTTTTTATGTTTCACTAATTGTATTTTGGATTTTTTGCTCTTAGTGTTTCTGCAAAGCATTGCACCCTTCCTACAAAACTGATACTTCAAAGCACAGCCCTTCACAAAAGCAGGTGCATGGAAAGTGATGTGATAAAACGAAAAAAATGGAACAGGAATGCGTCACATGCCTATAAAACGTATATGAAACCCAGACAAAATCCCTCTTGATTATTAAAGCACAATAAATGTACTTATTATTTTATGTTCCCCCTCTGTTATATGGATTTGTGGTTCCAGAAGACAAAGTAACTATCCATCTCTCTCTTGTATTAACCGGGATACAGTGAACCCATTCATGCTTGCACTGTAAGGATTTTTAAGAATCCTACTTCCTACTCATTATAAGATTTTATTTAGCAAAGTATTTTGTTCACAGCAACTAAAGCAAATCATAAGCAGCTCAGGCTAATGTTTAATAATAAAAAAAAAAAATTTGTGGAAGGAAGATCACGTTCAGCCCCAATACGGTAAGTTTGTACCACAGGGCACAGGTCGAGTGTTGCGGTCAGGAACCAGCATTCAGGGAATAGTATACAGGATTAAACTAAACAGAGTCCTTTTATCCCCTTTTACAGATTAGACATTACAACAGCTCTGTACAAAGGCAATTTTAAAGCTGTTATAAAAATATGAGGAAAAATCAGAAATATGGCAATTATTTTTCATTATAATGAGAAAGGAAACCTGCTTTTATTTGCTACAATGGATGATTCACTTTAGTATAAAGCAACAGAACAGAATCAGGAGCAGAACAATAATTTTACTGTGCTGGAGAAATGTTTCAAATCTGTTCTTAGTACACCTGTCGATCAAAAAGCAGAGTAGTGGTTTAGAAAAACCTGTCCATTTGAACAAGAACTTTTTTCAAATAGATGTGACCTTATATTTGATTAGTGACATTCAATATAACAGCCCTAGCAGACCCCAATATCTAGCACGAAAACAATTAACACGTCATCAATGTTTCCCATACACCTCAGTTTAAAATAATACTGACAAAAAATAACATTGCTGTTTGAAACAATATTTTCAAATTTGTCTATGAGGATTTGCCTCACATCAAAACCTGCAAATGCATGCCCATGTGCATTTCAATGAAGAATTTTTCACACAGATTTGCACTTTTCAATTACTTTAATGTAAATAACCTAACATGAGTAAATAACTAAATGTGAATAATTTAATGCCAATAAAGTAACTATTAACAGTCACTCACCATCTGTGGATGACAGTGAAAATTACACTTGCTTACAGTGGAGCCAAGCAAAAAGATTTGAAATGGGCAAGAAAACACAAGCTGAAATAATTTTATTGCTCTTTCAATAGTAGTTTCTAAAAGGTAAAAGTAACCAACTGGAAATGCTGCTCATACTTTAATATAAGCTAACCCATGTGACCAGGTCAAGTACTTATTTAAAAAAGAAAGAATTCAATTTGTATAAAGAAATTCGTTTTTCATTGAAAGGAAAAAAACAGAAATCTAAACATATGGATATGTAATTCTGTGATGTTGTGCAACAACTAGGTCTCCATGACTGTATGTTTCATTATTATGTGTGATTTGTACTTATATTATGTTTGTTATATTTCATCTTGCCATTGAATAAATTGTGCATGTTGTTGGAACATAAGTTGGTGGTACTGACCTCTAATTATAAATTACCCATGTTGAAATTTCTCATTAATGCGATTTCATATTGATTAATTCAACAGTAAAATACTGAACATATTAGTGTGTGCCTTTCTCCGTATTAATGTTTCACTTAGGCAACTTGTGCTCTGTCTGAGGTTTTGTTCATTGGAAGACTAACATACTTATGCAATGGAGTAATTAGCATGAAAGTGAATGAAAACATACATACAAGTCTGCATCAAATACAACAGTTCTTTTCATTTGCTTTTTAAAACTTTTTAATAGTTCACTTGTAACTTTATTCTTTCTACTGAAAGAGTTCTTAACAGGCACAACCAGTGTAAAATATTTTCCTGCATTGAATTTTGAACTGACTTCTCTGATTTTTAACATTGATGAGCAAAACTCAACCATAAGTATTGTGATATTGTAGAGATTGTCTGTATCTAGTTGTCTATCAATTTAGATAGATATATACACACGCATGCATTCATATACACACACTCAGTGCCTTCCAAAATCTAAAAAAGTGAGAGGAAATATCTATGAAACATTTATTGCCATTTAGCTTCTTAAAGTTAGGAAAAATCTATTAAGTCATTACTATATTCATACACAGTGTGGTGCCTCCTCATTTTACATTCCTTGTGTTAAGTTCTCTGAAATTTGATACACTCTTAATAGATAATTATCCTCACCAGACTCTCGTGTCCTGCCTCGGACTGGTGGGCTCCATGGTCCTGCTCCAATGCCATTGACTGCTTGAACCCGTACCTCATATTCTGCCCACTCTTCTAGATCCTCAATAGTAAACTCTCTCTCCAGCCGATCTGGGACCATATGGGTCAGTGCTCGGTTCTCTGATCCAGTTCTTGCATATTGTACCCTATAGCCTACAAACTCAGGGTTTCCATTGTACTCCCACTCTGGCAGAGGCTGCAAGGACAACAAAGTGGTGAATAACTCTGAACTGATAAGCACCTCAGTATCTGCCACCTTATAGAACAGAAAACACAAGAGAGCCAATAAATGTCAAATTATCAGAACCTGTAACTTTGCTGATGCATTTAAGTACTTTCAGGTTGTTTTTCTTTATCAATTTTTTTGTTGAATCAAAAAGTACCCTCAATTTCTTCAAGCAGAAAGATTTGCAATTATTCCTATTTTGTTCAAATAGAACTGAAACAATAGGAACATGAGAATTAACTTAGATCTTGGTACTTTTGTTTTTATTAAGTGTAATTAAAGGCCTCCAGATTTAAGCTTTAAGATTCTGTACTACAGTGCAAAGTTTCTCACCACCCATCTCAGCCACAGACTGGTCTCACTGGCAGTGCGCAGTGTCACATTGGTGGGTGCCACATCTGGAGGAGCCTGCAGCGTCTGTATTTTTCGGGAAGGTTGACTGGGAGGGCTGGTCCCCACAATATTCACCTGGCGCATGCGAAACCTTTTGAAAGAAAGGTGTACATGAGCAAAAATGGCATTGTTCATAAACACTCATTAGAGCACTTTTTGTAAGCATGGGATACATAAGAAAATCTTTAGGTATTTAAAACAAATATATATTTTAACTTGAAAAGCTGCAATCATCCTGAAGAAACGAATAAAACATAAAATTACCAGGCATATTAGTGAAGGACAAAGTCATGTTAGTCCATAAATCATAAATGTTTAAGATATATTTCTAACATTTTAAAATGAAAGACCTCACATTGTTTTCTGTATCCTAAATTTCACTTATCACTATATCATCTGTGATAAGACTGCCAGCCTGAAAGTGGGGTGCTGTGGCTGAGGTATTGGGCTGAGACAACAGAGTGACAGTGTTAGCAAAGGCCAGTTTCAAAGCAGAAGCCCTAACTGGTAACTAAATGCAAGTGTGGGTAAACAATCAACTGGGAGTGATATGCCAAGTCTGTTTAAATGGTACCCCCATCACATATCATTATTATTTGTCATTTTTTGATGTTCACCCTGGTATACATGTGAAGGTCAATAGATGTAAGTAGTAACTGAGCATAAAATATGAACAATGGGAGCCAATACAGCACTTCATATTTGTCCTTGTGCTCAGCAAGATATTAAAAGTCTACTGTGCATCTTTTATTCCAGGTCTTTGTTAATATATCAGTTAGCCATGCAGATGTATTTTGGCCTGAGTAGAGGGAGAACAATGCTTTATTTGACATTTTTCTCCATTCATTTCTTTTGTAGTCACATGTTGCTATTACAGTACCAGTGGCAGAAGGATAAAATACTCTATCACCATATTATCCTTAAGCTCAAAGGTAGCCAGGAGGGAGGTCAATGAGGACAGCACTCGGACATTCAGACATTGCCCTAGTAGTGTAAAGATAATAGGCTCATTTGTTGTAACTGCCCTTTTGCTTCATAAAGTGCAAAATAGGGGCAAGACTGTGTTTGTTATGAGAGTAATCAGAATGCCACATTTTTTTCTTGTCAAGAATGATTTATAATTGGCTTCACCTAGATGTATATACCATGCTATACGGTATACCCCTTATCCAATGTTAATTTATTATTAACTCAATGTCAGAAAATATTTTTAAAGATGTATATGTTTCAGAATTTGTAAAAACGCTTCTTATTTTCTTGTCCACAAAGATGCAACTGAAAAGGCAGATTTCACATTTTCTTGTGTAAACATGACAACATAAACACCTTAAACCTTATTAAGATACTACACTACCACATATCCTTTTCGCCTTCACAGTCAATTAATGGATGAGAAATGCTGTGACATATCCATGCCCTGTGATGACAGCAAAAAGTATTAAAGTGTCAAAAATTGTGGCAGAATTCATTTTGTTTTGTAGGAATACTTTGAAAAACCTTTCTTCAGATTAATAAAATATATTACCTAGAAACCTCTTTTGCAACTTCAGTTAGTTTTTAACTTTTTTCACAGGAGAGTATTTTTAAAAATTCAGGTCCACATGCTGCACATAACATACTTGGTTTTGGGTCAGCGTCAATACAATAAATATTTCAGCAAGGAAGAAAACCTCAACTGGCTACTTGGGTATCATCAGTAGGGCTGTGTGTCCAGTGGGAATAGGATGGCAGATATGGGCAGCCTGCATATATACACTATAGGTTTGCCTTCATTCTGCTTTTACAAGTCTTCATCTCAGTGTGTAGTTTATGATAACTTGATTTCACAGAAATGGATTTGCTAACCTGTAGAAAGTGTATGGATTAAGGTTAGGAACCTCAAGGGAACGGGCATCAGGCTCATTAGGCAGCTGATGGACCAGGACCCATTCTTCATTTTCACCAATCACACCAACCTACAGAAGAAGAAAAAATGAGGAGAACAAGAAATATAAAATGCAAAATAAATGGGACACATAAGATCAAAAGTAATTAACAACATGGTAAGATATCCAAGCAGGCTGATGGTATGTTGGGATTAGGTGTAGGTAAAACACATGAATAAAGAAGCTATAAGCTACTATAGTTTAGGTGTGTCATTGATTGTAAATGTACCTTACACATTTGGGGGAAGACAGAGGTTCCAGATTTTGTGGATGCAGTGAACTAACTACAAAAAGAGAGTGATACTTAGTAAGACAAAAGAATAGTGCCCTCACCTGAGCTTCTATCTGCCACCTGGAGATAGACGTTTTGCCATCATACCCAGGCCTAAACTGCAAGGTGACAGAGCGGGGACCAATGTTGGAAATGGCAATATTCGTTGGAGGACCAGGGAGCTCTGAGATGGAACAAATAATAAATAAAGGAAGCATTATCAATGAAATCATAATGTAGTAAACAGAAAAAAGCAACAAAGGAGAAAAAGTGCTTTTAGGTATAGACTGGACTAGGCAAATTTCATCGAAAAGCTCTTTCATGTCATTGAATGTTTTGCTGAACTGAAAAAGGAAACAACACTAAGAATATGTCACAGAGCACATTTTATTTCTATCATATTCCTTTATCAATTTCCCCCTTATTCGCTACTATATCACCACTGTGCTCTCACATTTTGGATAAACTGCAACTGGACACCTTGAGAGAAGGAGGCTTTTAGTAACTGATCTCAATTTAGAAACATTTAGGCCTGAGTTACTAAATGTTTGCACTGCAAGATGTGTGTTTGAACTAAAATGATTTTGCCTTTCTTGTACAGTGAAGAAATATGCATGTCAGTTGTCTACGTACAGAATTAAAATATTTGCCTCACTATTGTTGAAATCTCAGTTTACAGTACCCACTGTATTATAGCTCCAACTACTGCTTTAATTCTCAGTCATCTTCATTAAACAACTGGCACATCTGCTTATTGCTATGTGCAGCCCTACAAACAATTTGAATATTACAATCACCAAGTCAAAAAGACATGCATAGATCACTCATTGCATTTGTAGTTGCACTGCTAAAATATCAGCTTGACCAGCCTTGGCATGTTTTTTAGCTGTATCCAGTTATTATTGACACATAATCTAAACTTTATGGCTTGCTTGAATACTTTAACAATCTGACACACGTCACAGTGCCACACCATTCTTTGCCAAATAGTTCAGACAATGTATTCAGGAGAAAGGATTACTTGTCTATAAACAGCAGCATGGAGAGGTGAGCTACCATTACCCTGGGATGCATTGAGAAAAATAACATCAAAATTTAAGATAACTGAGTAGCTGCAGAAAGACTGATCATTTACAAATATAGGGGTACGGTTTTGTGCCTGTGGTAGCAGTTTGCACTTTCAATTTAGCCTCCAGTGCAATAGCTGCTGTCATGTTCTTATCACATACAACGTTGAACTAAAGTCTACTGTAGTATGCAGCTGGAATTAGGCAAGGTCAGTACACAACAGGGATCAGTTCAACACTAATTTAAAGAATTAATTCACTGATGCTGTTTACATTAGGCTTAACGTTAGCTCATCTTGTCCCTGCATTAATGATTACATTTCATAGCCATCATCTTTTAAAACACTCCAATGAGACAAACTGTTTTATCTAATAAATAATAATGGGGGATAAAGACTATGACCATAGGCAGTGGCTTTTAAAGGAACAAACTGTCTAGTTGGTAGAAATACATTTGTAAAGAAAACTCAGTTTTTTTTATTTTTGTATGCCATGTGAATTGCATCAATTGGCTTGTAATTTATTAGTAACGATTGAAACTCATCTACACAAAGAGTAAAGCAAAGTTCTAGGAAGAAAGTTACAAGAGATCAGGAAAAAGTACTGTGAAGAGCTTGGATTTTTCAGATAGCCTCAGGATTAAGAGATGCTGGGTGGTCATGCGTGCTCTTACAAAGGAATTTCAAAAAGTAACTAGGTCACATGTTAAACTGATTGCTGTGTGGCTGAATGCCACAGAATGCACCACAGTAACATTTAAATATTGAAGCAGTGGATTCCCAACAGTTATTGTGTTACTAATGTCCATCCCTAACATAATTAATTAAAAAATATAACAGGATGGGCCCTTTATCTTCCCAAAAGTGTATAATGCATTCCACAGCACAAAACACAACATAACAAAAATACCTGGACAAAACATACAGAACAACAACTACAAGGACACCCTTAAAAAGCCAGGTTTTATTGGGAAGTCAGGTCACTAAATTTGTCACTTAGTGCTACAAAACAGACCATCCTTTACCAAGGTACCTATCTACTGATATACCTATTCCTACCCTACTCAAGAAGCACAAGAACGGCAAATGGGAACTCATTACCTGAAGAATGAGTGCAGCAAAAGCACACATCTACATAAATATTTAGAAAACAGAAAAAAAGAAAACGGAACAATGCATCTAGTTAAAACAATGTAATTGAAATTTCAGGACACGCATAATGGTCATTAAAAAGAAAGTCTGCTAAATCCTAATAAAACTTTTTGCACATGTGGGTTTATGCATATTTAAAGAGTAAAAAAATAATTTGCATACTCCATTGCACATCTCATAAAAATGAAATATCATTGACTTTAATCTACCCAGTAAAACATAAAATTGTAGACAGTTCACCTCTTCATACAATGAGAGAGATATGTAGTCAGGTTATATTGTCTAGTAGACAAGGAAATTAAATTTTTGACATTACAAATTATATTGAGCATCAAAATATCAAGATTCAGGGCCCATGTAATCGCACAAGGGAAATGTAAACATTTCACTTTTTAAAGTGGTTTGACTCATATTTAGAGAGAAACATTCATCTTGATCAAGAGGGAAAATAATTAAGAGAAAAACAGGCAAAGCACCCTCTGCGTTAACCAGTGCTCTCAGCAAAACCCTCCAGCGTATTCTGATTCATTTTAGAGCATCTCTGAAGCTGGCAGTGGTGTACTGCTGCCTTATTAATCAGGTATTTTGGGTATGGATGTCTTGTCTGTTTCTGTGGATTTCTCCCCAGTGTGTGTATGGGGTTTTTGTCTGACTGCTTGAAGTTTTACTTTCACATGTAAAAGATGAATATGATCCATTAATCAACGATTCTGAATTCTTTGATAGACTGGCACCCTGTCCAGAGTTGGTTACTACCTCACATTGACCCCCTGATCCCCAGCAATCCTGTATTGAACTAAGTAGGCTTGAGAATGCTATGTGTTATCTCTAAACGGCTTCATTTTGTAAAAACAAAAGTCAATTACTGACCCAGTTCCTTCATTTAAATTAATTCATTATGGAATTCTATGCTTTCTGATTATAGACAAATCAAGGATATTTCTTAATCTGTCCCGTTAAAAATTATTTTTCCAAACAACAAATAGGTTTCAAAATGTTATGTTAAACATCATTCCTTGGACAATGACATTCAGATTACATGGACATGTTTTCTCAACACAGAATTTCCCACAAAAAGAGCAATTTAAGGCGGTTTAAAGCAGCTACTCGGTTTCTTTTCATCACATTCAAACGATCCATCACCAAAGTTTAGTTTTTTAGTGTGACTGTTGTAACTGCTCTTTCCACATAATGTTCTCATTTAAATAATTATATTTACCTGGAGGGACCCCAGAAGAAATTGTAGAGGAGGATAATGCTCCCTGACCCTTGGATGTCATAGCAGCCACTTCAATGGTGTAGGTGGTTAGAGCTGTGAGGCCTGTCACTCTGTATTCATGTGTCACATTTGGTAAATAGTGAGTGACACGTGTGTTGGTGCGGTTGTACTCCTCCCAAGAAATACGGTAACCTGAAAAAGACACATGGAAACCTTTGAATACTGAATATTCCAACAGCTCCACTTGGTGTGCTACCCAACATTCAAATGTTAACTGCAGTTCATCTGCCCAGAAATGACAACCGCCTCATCACCTGTAAGAATGCCATTCTTCTCATGTGGCTCCCTCCAGCTCACTTTCAGTGATGTGTCCAAGATCTCTGTAAAGCTTAGATGTCCAACGGGTCCAGGAACTGAAAGTAGAGCATATGTTTCAGGTTTGTGAATCCAGAATTGTCCAAAATGTAAGTAAAAGTATCTGTTTACTAGCTTCATAATGAGCCCACGACGTTTAAATGACAATGTCCCTTAATGGTCTATACCTAAACTCCAATAACGAAAAACATTTTCTATTGAAAATCAGAGACAGGACTCAGAGAAACACGTCTTCTTGTGTCTATTACTGAGTACACTTTTGGAGTTTGCAAGGCCTGTTTTTGTTTCTACAAATCATCTTGACCTGTCATGGCTCTCTCTTTTTTTTCTGTAAATAATTGTGAAAAGTATAATATGCACAGTTAAAAAACAAATTATCAATGAAGTAACATTCAGGGAAAAGCATTACACAAATAAACCAGTAAATGTTACAAACCGGGCGGCACGGTGGCGCAGTGGGTAGCGCTGCTGCCTCGCAGTTGGGAGACCTGGGTTCGCTTCCCAGGTCCTCCCTGCGTGGAGTTTGCATGTTCTCCCCGTGTCTGCGTGGGTTTCCTCCGGACGCTCCGGTTTCTTCCCACAGTCCAAAGACATGCCGGTTAGGTGGATTGGCGATTCTAAATTGGCCCTAGTGTGTGCTTGGTGTGTGGGTGTGTTTGTGTGCGTCCTGCAGTGGGTTGGCACCCTGCCCGGGATTGCTTCCTGCCTTGTGCCCTGTGTTGGCTGGGATTGGCTCCAGCAGACCCCCGTGACCCTGTGTTCTGATTCAGCGGGTTGGAAAATGGATGGATGGATGGATGTTACAAACCAAAGTCAAGATTGCAGCACAATAAAAATAACATAAGATCAGTCCTAACATTCAAACATACTGCAGGTAATTTTAATGTGAGGAAAAAAATACAATTTTTTTTAATCATACTTGGAATGGGTTATTTTAACAAATCATTTGAATGATATTTTAGTTGGCCACACTCTACCAATTGTGGGACAGTTTCTCTAACACTGAAGAAAATCTTTTATTCAAGGCACTTAAAACAGTCACTGTAAAAACAACATTACAGAGAAACTATAGAGAAATGCAGAGTGAGAAAACCAACAAACCAAAATCGCCTATCCTCATTTATACCTGTAGGCCTATAAAACTATATTTAAGAGGTCAAAAAGCCTCTCCTTATTAACCTAAATTACTGAAATCTCAGCCTCTACGCAGTAAATCTGATGTCATTAAAAGAATTGCACTTCTCTTTGGAAGGATGCAACAAAGGATGGTTTTGATATTCAGGAAATTCATTATTTCAGTGTTCCAAATAGCATTAAATATTTTTTTTACGCATACAGGTAAATAAAGACATAAAAACAGGTACACCACCAATAGGCTACCACAGAAGGGCCAATATACTATAGTATAAATGGACAACACCTACTAACTGTAAAACACGTATGACAACTTGGAAAAGTATTCCCAAGTCCAAAGTAGTCAGCGTTCTTTGTAGGTAAACTATGAGGATTGAACACTTTTGCACAAAGTAGGTTTCTTATTTTTAAGTTGTTTCTTTTTTTCCACAACACAAAAAAATGTCACGTTAAAATAGTAAGACTCACAGATTTTATATAAAAATTTTGCAAAGAACAAAATACATAACAAGTAAAGGGACTGAATACTTTTTCCCAGGTTGACTGTCAAGAGAATATTTGACATACACTTTAAATAGGCCAGTATTTTTCAATGGACTGTGTTTTATTGTCTTGGTAAACCTTATATTTCTTGCTTTTTATGAGAACCAATCAAGGAGTGCTGATTGGAGAAAAGTTGTCTTATGGACACTCTGTTCTGCCTGATTTGATTTTGGATAGGCCTAGAAATCTGATACAGTAATCCAAGAGATACTTGAAGCTACTGCTCCTACACAGTGCAAATTAAGTCCAGAGAGAAATACTGAGCGGTAGAAACTCAGACTGAAGCATACAGGGTACATTGCTCCTTTTGGCCAAGTATCACACCCAGGAGGCATACAGATAAACAGGCTTCCATGAGCAATGTTAGCTATGCTTGATTTCTATAAGTTTCCACATTTCTGTCATCTTAGTTTCTTCTTGTTGTTGCCTGTGTCTGTTACAATTGCTCAGAAAAAGAGTTTTAACTTGAAATGTGACACATTAAAGAGACTCAAACTGTGCTATTCATTTCCACACTAGGAAGGCTAAATAAAGTGTGATCACTCAAAAAACTTTCATCAATTCTTTTATCCTGATTAGCTTCTCCTGATTACGATGAAGCTTTTCTGATTGCATTGAGGTCACCTGAGCAAATTATGAACCTTCAAACTTCCTCTAATATTTCAACATTTTATTGCTAAGCTTGTCTCTCCTATGCAAACTGACTGATTCACTAATTTTCAGATTTTTTGCAAATTTTATTTTAGGTTATAATAATTAATGGTTACTTTGATAACAATACTGTTTGGAAAATATTTATATTTTGCTCTCTCAGTATGAGCATTGTTACAACACACATGGTTTGGCATGGCAGCTTGTTCAAGAGCCCAAGTTTCTTGGTTCAATTACCATACTTGGCTGCTATTTACATGCAGAAATACTATAATGTGGGGCGGAGTGGTGGCTCTGAGGCTAAGGATCTGTGCTGGTATCCAGAAGGTTGCCAGTTCGAATCCCTGTCACTACCAAAAGAGATCCTACTCTTCTGGGCCCATGAGCAAGACCCTTAACCTGTAATTGCTCCAGGGGCGCTGTACAATGGCTGACCCTGTGCTCTGACCCCAAGGGGTATGCGAAAACTAACAAATTCCTAATACAAGAAATTGTATAAGGTGAAATAAAGATAAAAAAAAATACTTGGTTGCTATTTACAAGCAGTTTACATATTTCCCTCATGATTATGTGGGGTGTTTCACCAAGTACTGCGTCCTTCATCCTACATCTCAAAGACATTCATGTTAGGTTAATTGACAAGTGCGAGCTGACCCAGTGTGGATGTGCATGTAAGGATGCCTCGTGATGAACTGGCAGTCCCATCCAGTGTTACATTCCAGAATTCCAGAATATGTTCCAGCTCTGGGTAACCCCTAACTGGGCTAAATTAGTTTGACAATGTTATATGTTCATAATTGTGTAGTTGTTTAAGTCTTTAGTGAAACAAAACCTTTGTAAAATCAGTATCTTTTTACATGCATTTTAAATCTATTTATTTACTTTTAAAGTCTTTCTTCCCACTTTTATGGCTGAGTTACATATTTTAAATACCTGTCACTGAATCTCCCTAGTAGTTACACACACAGTGATACATAGAGGTGTCACACAATTGAATGATATCTGTAACAGCAAGAAATACAGTCTGGACAGCTGGTTACTACCTGGATGTAACTAAGACTTGAGCTGAACTTTGGCATTCTCTTAAATTCCAGTGTTTTGCCATTTGGGAAGTGCAAGGAGAACAGCATTAAGTGATGTACAAGCAATAGTGCATTGTGTGCAGAAAGAAAATAAATGTTAGAGAGGGCTAGATGGTCCAAAATAGATACAATTATTAGGGATTCAAAAAAGATTGAGTGATCCCTCTTTTAAAACCAGTGCTTGAACTGGATCTTACGAGCTTTAAGGCTGAATGTTGTTTTCTTGCTCTGAATGTCTCTATGCTTTGCAACAGTTGAGTTTCAGTTTAATCTTAAATTTGGATTTCATCAATTGTAAAAAACTGGTTAAACAAGAAAACAACTTCAGTAAAGTACTAAACAAAATGACATCTATTTTTTTATGTTGCTTACAAAAAAAAGGAAACTTTATTTAACACAAAATCATCATTTTCAATTGATAATAATCATGTTATCTCTGTGTTACAAAGCAAATCTTCAAAAAAAATACCCACCATCCTCATGGGTGCGTAACACTTGAGGGGCACTGCGGGGTCCATCTCCTGGAGTAGTGAAGCACAACACTGAGATGGCATACTCACTAAACTTTTTCAGACCCGTAATGTAACCCACATGAACACTGTCTTGGAAGTTGGGCCTCACCGTCACCACTGTTAACTCATCTTCATGACCCAGTTCCCATGCCAAAAGCTAAGCAGTAAGGAAAGAAATAGAGAAAGGCAGGTTAGCCACAGTAGCCAAGATACAAACTGCTGTTTTCTGTATCTGCTCAGGTTTTAGCACCATTTCACACAGAGAAAACATAAGATGGTGAGCACTTCTGAATGACTGGACCTGCAGCACAAATGGCATACCATACGTTCAGAGTGCTAAAAGAGCAGTGATAGGAGAGAGTGGCAAAAACAAACTGTGTTTACATGTACATTTACTGTATGTTGTTAATTTTACCAAGTATAGTTTAGTATGGTAAACAAACAAAGTCTGGTGCAGTATGAGTAGATATAAAGACACGTCTGATTAAAATACAAGATATAAAATACACTTGGGTGTTCACTGAGGGCCACATAATCTCTGAAACAGTAAGAAGACTGGTATCTGATGATCTCAAATTTCAGAGAGGCTAGCCTAAGGGAAACGACAAGGACTGGCAATTAGGAGCGTTAGTAGACAGAGTTCTAACGCTAACATGATATTGTACTAGACTGAAGTATAACTGAGTCAGTATCATTGTTCATTTCACTGGGTCGAAGTCAGATGTCTGGCATTAGCAATTTGAACTTCTTTTAGTCTGTTAATACTTGGTAATAGAGAAGGATACGTAGTCATTGTCTTTGGCATGCAGGAAAGTTGCAAGATCGAGCAATTTCTGCTATTTAAGGTTATTTTGGCAAGCTTTGAACATCTTTCCTCATTTTGCTCTCTTATAATTGCTTTCTATTCATTTTTCACATTCTGTTTATTGAGTTGCCAGTAGTGTCGTTTAGTGCTGCTGTTGCATTGATTTCTGGACCTGCTTTCCTACTGCAGAGTCTCCAAGTGCACATGCAGCAATTTGTGACATTGTATATGACAGGTCATTTAAATGTGAGCAGGTTAGCAGTTTTATGATCTTTATGACCAATAAATCGAACAATCTTCACATTCCCATAAAGGTATACTGAAATCAAATAAAGAATTTCAAGTTTCCAACTTTGCTTGTTCTTGACTTTTGGTTTTGGTTACACTGTATACTGTTTTTGAAAGTTCACTCCATTTCTTTGGAACCCAGCCTATTTAAAAATTCTAATTTACAGATGACATTTCCAAACTTCTGCGACTTGGTGCAATATCAGTGAATACTAGTAGTTTTCTGGATTAACTGGATTAACATATTCACTGGTCACTTGCTTGTTGTTTCACAACGTAACAAAATGGTAAAAAGACAAATTGTCACAATTAGTTAATTGAAAAAAGAAACCAAAACACTATTCTTTACATTCTAAGCCAATCTCCCTAAATGGTGCTCCACTGCAATCATACCAATGATTTCAAATAAAAGCACACAACACTAAAAAGAAAGCTCTTTGCAACAGAGAAATCACATAATAAGAAAGGCTGGCAGCTGTTTACTACTCAGCGCCACTGATCTGTAATGTGATCAATTTTGCATGTTCATAATTTGTATGCAAGTCAGGGGCCATGTAAAGTACAGTCATTACCTGCTTGCAATGTAGTTACTATGCACACATTTTCTGTAGAAAATGACTAGATTATTAAAAAAATAAAATTAAAGGGTAAAAGAGGCTCCACTGAACACCATAACAATAAGTACAGTAATTATACACTGGCACTTTAAGAAAAGGTGTAGTAACAGTGATGTCAGTTTAATGAGGCTGTTACTTCAATCTTGAGCTTGATGCTTACAAATGAAACTATATCACAGTCTGTAGAATAAAGCAATTGATTAATTAAAATACTTTGCTAATCAACAGCTACAGCAGCTCGTAAATTCACATCCATTTCTTGAAATGCGAGCATACCACTGACCTCTAACTTTACTACATCAGTTGGTTTGAGAGAGTGTGATTAGATCAAAGATTACGCTGCTGCTCTGCAAGTTTCTGTATCACAATAATTTGGTGCATCAATTCATTACGGTTTGATAGGAAATGTATTCCTAAAGCTATAAGCTACATACATACTGATTAAACTACATAGAAAGAAGAAAGACTTCAGAATGTTACACTGCATTCACTGTAAGCGATTACTTGTCATTTCACTAAATGCAAAACTTTTACTAAAATGGTTAAAAGGAATGTTCCATAACGTCTCCATAACAGATAAGGTGAAAGTGGCAGAAAAACAAATACTGCATGGAGGTGCTGTTACAATGTTCAATGTAATATGAATTTCTTTATTCTAGAACTCCATCCAAATTTTGTTCCTGCTTTGCACTCAGTGTTGCAGGTATAAGCTTAATTTCCTCCACGTTTAACTGAACTAAGCTGGTTAAAAATAGATATATTCTCATCTATTCTTGTTAGCTATGCTGAAAAAATAATCAGTTCCTCATATTTCTTTAAACTAAGCTACCCTCACTAAAATCTGCTTGCAACTTTGTAATTGTATCTAATTTTATTACTTCCTGCGTATAAAACTGCACACTTACCTCTCATAAATGTAATGCTGTCTCTCTACACACATGTGCAGTGAAAAAGATTTTTTTCCCCTAAATAATCATTGGGGTTGGGTGGGTGGTATTGTTTAAAAGTACAATTCATAATCAACCTTATTTTATATAAAAAAGGAAAAAGAAGAGTACACAATAAACTGCACAGCCATGACATGCTGTGGAAAAATCAAATCAACACTTGAAAATTTTATGGTAATTGGGAATGTTTGAAACATTAGAATGTAAATTATTTAGCAGTTTATTTATTTTTAGTACTGTGTGATTATTAGAATAAATGGGGGAAATATTTACAAAATTCATAGGAACTATATAAAAATTATTCTTCTTTGCCCATTGTAGTAAAAGAATTAGAACTCCTGAAATAGGACACAGCATACTGGAATGGTAAATTATACAAATATAAAACAAGATGAAATGCATGTGTGAACATCTGTTCAACCTCCATCTTCATATGCATATTTATACATAAAGGTTTAGAGGTAGGAAAGAATGTGCACTTCAAGCTTTTTGTTGTGGGCAAGTATAGCAGGCACCCCATTGGTTGTTAGGCGCCTTCAATATCTTATTTTTTGTAATTTTTCATTCATTTTGTTATTAAATTATTTACATATACAAACAAACGTGTGTGTGTGTGTGTGTGTGGATGCGCGTGCATGGCTTGGTATATATACTGTACATAATGTACATCATCTACACTTTCCATGTAATTCTCAATGTGCCATGTTAATAATATTTTTTTGAAAGGTAGAAGGAGACAGAGACTAAGCATAAAAGAAATGTAGATTATAATTCTTAGGTGACACACACTAATTCAAAGCACTCAACTAAAGAATCCATTACATATCTGTCACATTTTCCGTTTTTCTAGCTGAAAATCTCAAAAGGCATCTATTTTTGCTTTCCTGTGCAGTATAAAATGATAGACACTTATTAATATCTCCACCAGCTCACCTTATACCCTTGGTTGATTCCATTGATGAACTGTGGACTTGGTGGTGTCCAAGTTAACCGAATGCTAGTGGAGTTCACAGCATCTGCTTGGACATTCCCTGGAGGCACTGTGGGGACTGCCAGGACAACAGTTAAGAGATGCAAAATTTAGTTCCCAAAGTACAAAGGTATTCTGGTTCTAAAGCAAAGAGACCCTGAATGAAACCAATTAACCATGTCACTACTACACTCTACTCACTAGCCAAGCTAAACTTTAGGGCTGTAGTACATGTCCCACTGGCAACCTAAAGCAGACTTCTAGAGAGTAAACTGGTAGATGGTAATGATTTTGGGAAGGGTTTCAAAGAATATGACCATGAAACTTAGCCAGGTACAACGTCCTAAAACATACTGATCTTTAACAAATGCATCCCTAAATTAAGCCTACTTGCATTAACTTAGACAACAGGTTTAAAAATGAAAGCATCCTGACCTCTGAGTGTCCAAATTACTCAAATGCAAACAAGTACCATGTAAAATAAAACATGCAGTACTCTCATTAGCATGAGAATGTAAATACATTAAAACACAGCACACATGTTAGATTTAATTAATTCAGGTAGTGATTTTATACCAAGCAACTTATAAATTGTAATAGTTTCCATATATTCAACACTGAAACATGAACAGATTAAGTGATTATTCTCAACACACATTGGTTTGGTTTTTGTCCTAAAGTATCTGCATCTTAATAAAAATGAAACAAGCAGCCTCTGAATGAGAACAAGATTACTGCCTGTTGAGAATGAAAGGCAGGTTATCAATGACTTGACAGTGTATTGCCTATATTCCCCAGGCCTACATTTTTGTTTAATTTCTTGCATCTGTGTTGCTTATTTCCTTTTGGCTACATCTCCTAATTTGGCTATTGCATTATGTCCTATCTACAATCCAAAAAGAGCACAGCTCTCTGTGGGGTCTCATAGAGAGCCACTTAAGCCAAACTACAGGGTGGTCCAGATCTAATTATGCAACTGTTCGACTGACAACCATCTTCCCTCCATTTTGGAATGCAGGGCAGGTGCTGCTACCTTTCGGCAACAAAAATAATTTTAAGTGAAATCTCTATGTGCAGGGCAGGTGCTGTGAATTCTATATGTAATAAACTTAAGTTATAGCGTAATGAAAATTGCATAATTAGATCTGGACCACCTTATATTTAGTACACTCATGCACTTCTGAACAGTGTACAAGTGGCATCCTGACTGGCCAGATTGATAATTCATATCTTCATTAACCTTTTCATAGACACATCAATTGTAGGTTGAGCATGGTAGAGGCACTATAAAAATAAAATATATTATTGTTATTATTTAAGGTTACACAGCCGTTTGTACCCACCTCCCTGCAGTGTCCACTCCGTTACAGTGCTGCTGTAAACCCCTAGACCAGCACCATTAAAGGCCGCCACCTCAATTTCATAATTTGTCCAGATAATCAAATCTTCCAGAAGCAGGTTGTTCACATCAGGGTTGGTGATGTTTTTATATTGATAACCAACAGGCAGCCCAGCAAGACAGTATCTAAAAAGAGGAAAAAGGATCTGACACAGGTAAGTATACCTTATGGAGTCTTGGCACCTCTGTACTGACTAGAATACCTTATTTAGGTAAACAGGTGATTATTCAGTGATATACTAATAAGTTCAGCAAATAAAACATAAAAAACCTTGGAAGATTTCTGTTTGCAGATCTATTTTCCTCCTGCCCCAGTGCCTCCATATAAGGTTTCAGCAGGATTGGAATGCAAATGAACTTTTTCTGGAAAGTTTCAGTCATGCATAACAGCAATGTAATGTTGTTTATCTGCTTGTTTGTCACCATAAACTGCATAAAGATGTTACTTGCACATCTTTGAACTTTAGATTTGCATAAATGCACTAGATTGCAAATCTTCACAGTGATCCATTTTTATTATAAGACATGTAAATAAAACTGGTCCCCAAAGACAGTTAAATGTTGTGAAATAACTCAAGATCTGTATGTAGACTAATGATGCCAAATTATGGGAAATGAGGAGGAATATGTGGGGAAGATTCTTTCCTGCATTGGGCTATAAAAGGAACAAAATAGTAATAAGGTTGAATTTACCTAATTATATATCCACAGAGAACTCCATTTTGGTGGCTCTCTGGTGGAGGCTGCCACTGGATCATGATTGATTGATTAGTTCGTCCACTTGCAATGACATTTTGAGGAGGTGCGCTTGGAGGCTCTTCTGGCAGAGACAGTCTGTGTGAATTGAAAGGAACCATCAGAAAGTGATGAAATAATACAAGTTACAATGTGCCATGAGAAGCCTGGGAATTAAAATTAAAGATGAAATTGAATAGAAATGAGTGGATGATAATTGGCCAAAATGGCTGGTAAAGATTCTGAAAAACTTTTTTTGTAGCTAAGGGGTAAGCAGATGGTCTTTGGTGTCACTCTATATATAGTACTTCCACTCTACGCCCATCTCCACAAGAAATAAATATGAGAAACAAGCAAGAAGTACCTTAAAAATATTTAAATAATTAGATTAACAAATTGTTCATGGATGAGTTTATTACTTGATTTTTTTTTTTGCTTCTTCTCCAAAAACAAAAAATACTCAATGCACACAATAAACTTATTCTGGTAAAACTAGAAGCCCTACATTCAACTAACTCTAATTTAAGAGGGGACAATACTGACTTGAAATTACTAAATATTGAGTAAAAAATATTTCATATACATAATAAATGCTAAAATCATCATTTAAAGTACATATTCTGGCCAAAAAAGGACCATATGGAAAATGTTCTGTGAATTACGAAACTAAAACAGTGCATTCCTCCAAAGGAGCATGTGGCAATGGACTCTCACCTTTCTGTCTCCTTGCTGAATTGTCCCTTACCCACATCGTTTACTGCGCAGATCCGGAACTGGTACGAACGAGCTGGGATTAGGCCACTGACTGTCACTGCTGTAGAATCAGGCTCAATGTTGGCAAGTAGCACAGTCCAGGGTGCATCTGCCAAGGAAAATAAAGGTCAGTTGTTTGCTAGTGGCATTAAATAGTTTGAGATGGCTGTAATGAAAGCCATAACAACATATAATATGAAAATAAACAGATGATAAGGGACTGTTTTAAATTAATGTGCACCTGAATTGAAATGTGTGGGCATGTTGTTGATGTTTAATATTGTGAGGATGAGGTGTTCAAGAAGCACACTGGAAAGCCAAGTCAAGTCGAGGAGCATGCGCTGGCACATGACGAAACAGCTCGGGATACTGGTTGGCAACCCCCCAGGCAGACCATATATATATATATATATATATATATATATATATATATATATATATATATATGAGAGAGACAGAGATAGATAGATAGATAGATAGATAGATAGATAGATAGATAGATAGATAGATAGATAGATAGATAGATAGATAGATAGATAGATAGATAGATAGATAGATAGATAGATAGATAGATAGATAGATATCCAACTCTGATATCATGGTTGAAAACAAATCACTGACGATAGAGGTCAATGGAGACTGACATGACTACTTCAGAGTAACTGAGGGTCCACAGTCAGCCAACTAACAGCTAAGCACAAAATTTAAAACTTGTCACTGGACAAGCATGGCAGCTGAAGGCCAAATCTACTCCCACTTCTGTTAGCAAAAGACAAAAACAGGGCGGATGCAATGAGGAAGAAACACAAACAGTGAAGGGCAGGATGAAACCCAATTTCGTTTGATTCACAGGATGACCAGGATGTGCTGAAAATCAGTTGAGTCCATGGATCCTTTTTGACATCAGCCAAAAGTACAGGTAATTGTGTAAAGATAAGGGGTAGCCCTTGATTTCAGCAGAACGATATTTAATTCATCAGAATAACTGAACATTTATTCTAATCAGGTGCATCCCTTCAAGGCAGTAGTGTAGCCATCTGTAAATGGCCCTTTTCAACAGAATAATGCTCCAAGGCACTATGCTCAGAGAGCCCTGGAATAGTTCTGGGAACATAAGTGAATTAATCTTAATAAAATGACCTCCCTAGTCACCATATTTTAATTCAATTGAGCATCTGCAGAATGAGATGAAATGAGCTTTATGGGGTACAGATCCACTAACTAATTTACAGAAATTATTGGACACACTGCAATTGACACCAACTGGTACCCCTGTTTGCCACACTTTCCTCCATAAACTAAGTAGTACTAGGGTGTTGTACCGTGTTAGCCATTATGAATGTAGAGAAAAGTCAAGCAAAATGACACCTTTTATTGGCTAACTAAACAGATTACAATATGCAAGCTTTCAAGGCAACTCAGGCCCCTTCTTCAGGCAAGATGCAAGATGAAGGGGCCTGAGTTGCCTCGAAAGCTTGCATATTGTAATCTGTTTAGTTAGCCAATAAAAGGTGTCATTTTGCTTGATTTTTCTCTCCATGAACTAAGGAATACAGGCTGTCCTAATGGCAAATTGCAAACCTATTCTGTTAGATAAGGGTACTGAATAAAATGATGACTCAAGGTAAGCTGTATGTGTACTTCTTTTTAACAAGCTTGATGATAAAGTTACTTACCTCATTAAAGCCAGACAAATCATATACCGTAAATATCTCAAATTACCATCTAGACAAAGATTAATATACTGTAGAGGTACTTGACAATTATGTACAGTGAATTACAAAGCAGGGGAGTGAAGACTGAGTTCAGATTCTGGCCTCTACTTGTAGAGCTAGCATTTTTCACCATGTCTTTGTTGGCCTTCTTTGGATACTCCAGTTCCGTCTCATATTCTTAACATGTGGAGGTTAGGACTACTGATGTTGCTAAATTAGTACAGTATGCATATGACTGTAGTCAATAATGGAGTGGTATCCCATCCAAACTTTGATCCTGCCTTCTCCAACTGTGGCTGGATTAGGATCCAGAGCTCCTGACTCAAAAATTGAATGAGCTAGTTAAGAAATCGAGTATAAGGACCATACAACGGTCCGTGTACTTTTTGGTATTTGAAATTTCATTTTAGAAGCAAAAACGAAAACAACGAAAATGAAAGGAATTTTCAGATTTTGATTTTTAATTAGGGCGGCACGGTGGCGCAGTGGGTAGTGCTGCTGCCTCGCAGTTGGGAGACCTGGGGACCTGGGTTCGCTTCCCGGGTCCTCCCTGCGTGGAGTTTGCATGTTCTCCCCGTGTCTGCGTGGGTTTCCTCCCACAGTCCAAAGACATGCAGGTTAGGTGGATTGGTGATTCTAAATTGGCCCTAGTGTGTGCTTGGTGTGTGTCCTGCGGTGGGTTGGCACTCTGCCCGGGATTGGTTCCTGCCTTGTGCCCTGTGTTGGCTGGGATTGGCTCCAGTGGACCCCCGTGACCCTGTGTTCGGATTCAGCGGGTTGGAAAATAGATGGATGGATTTTTAATTACAGAATAAAAGGAGGGAAAATAAGGTATTTTTTAATTCTATGTAAACAAATAGTCAAACTTAAAGTTGCACATATTTTTTTCTGGATTCATTTGTGATTAAAATAATGAAAGTGTAATAGCTCAAAAACAACAAAACAGATGCATTTATAGCTTTTGTCACCTCTATCTCCAAATGTGTGTCAGAGAGTCGACAGCCCGAGATTTGCTCAGCACGAATCTTTCGAACATTTCTCGCAGAAAAACCTCTCCCTTCTCAGTGTTCATATGACAGACGCTCAGATATAATTTTCGATGACAGGCCTTGTTTTGCTATCTCTAAAATCACGTCTGAGTACTGTTCCAACATCATGATGATGGTCCAGTCTACACACCAGTGACCAGTGTTTGCTGCAAGTGGCACAATACCTGACCAGCTTGTTGACCTACAAAAATGTCCGGTTTAGACAAAATAAATAAAGGGCGTTTTCTCGTTCTTGTTTCTTGCATTTTTCTTTTCTGATGTGCGAAAGAACAAAAGGAAAAAAGTAATTGTTTTGCGTTTTTCATTTTTCCCTTTTAAGTTGAAAATCAAATAAGTGTCTCTTTTTCTTTTTTAAATGATATTTTCTGAAACGAAATTTCAAATACCAAAAAGTACACGGACCATACATCCTCAGAGGTTTGAAAGGTATTTTTTGTTATACAATCACATTGAAAGGAGTAGGGAAGACAATTCGTGCATACAGAGTCATTAAGGGTGAAGCGGTAGGGATATCTAGAGATGTAAACAATTGTGTTATCAGTCTTACAAATAACCATATAGGAGAGAGCCAGGTGGTAGTCTAGGCGTTTCTGAAAATGTAATTTGCACTAAACAGAAAATAAACCAAGCTATCCTACTGCTCAGACTAAAGTTGTAAAACTCTTGTAAAAATCTGAATTGTTAACAGATGGAGACATTATTCTGGTCAAAATCAGAAGTTGAACTTTAATCTATGGTAGATAATACTGCACAGAAAAAGTAAGAATCCATTAGTTAGAATTGGTTAAACCTGCAGATGATGCTACACTGTGTATGGGTTTTCCTCCCAAATCCCAAAAGAAGTGTATGTTAGGTTAATTGACGATTTTAAATTAGTCCTGTGTGAGTGTCAGTATCGGTGGATGAGTGTACCCTGCAGTGGCCTAGTGGTGTGTTACAGACTGTTTACTTCCTTGTATCAAACAGTACTTCTGCTGGGACAGACTCTACCTTCATGTGACAATGAGGTGGATTAAGAAATTTTACATTATACAGTATGTTACATATATTAGGTCAACCAATTGATGTATAGTCACTCTAAACTTTGGTCAGATACAATATATCACCAATACAGTTTAATATAAATAAATATAAACATGTTCTTATGTTATATGATAATGTACTATGATAATGTACTATCTAATTTGCATCTTTTAAAGCTTATGAATGAAGTAATCCCTATTGGATGTCTCTAACATGCATTTTGCAAGACAAATACAGAGATTTCATAGAGAAACTGAGATTTCTTTAGAGAAGGGCACCATGATGGCACAGTATTTGGCACTGCCACATCACAGATCCAGCCTCATAGGCTTAGGTGTTTGGCCATGGTCTGTATTAAGTTTGCATGCTCTCCCTGTGCCTCTGGGTTTTCTACAGGTGCTCAGATTTTCCTTCCACAACCCCAAGACATATAGTAACATGTTGTAATGTCCCATAGCTGTTTCTACAGGCTAATAGACAGAAACAGACTGTAACAAGTGTAAGACTGAGGTTAATATCCTAGGAATGACTCTAACAGTTGTAGAGACAGATATAAGCAGACTGATAGCCTATAAGTGCACATAAAAGGCAAATTCATATAATAATACCCTGTGAGATATGACAATACAAACCTATGATACCTTATAGATGCCTCATATAATAATATCTTTCAGATGAATTTCATTAAGCCCATCAAAGAGCAGAAGTAGAATACCCTATAAGTATTGTGAGTAATATCTTGCACATGTCTGACAAAACACTCATCTGACATTGTCTGCAGCATTGTTTGAGTTTATTTTCAGGAGTTAGATTATGCTTAGCTGATTAAAACCAGTTGATTTAAGGTACTGAATTAAAGTTCTTATAACTTTCCTAGTGCTCACTTGTCACATCTGTGGGCTAACACAGTGAAATCTATTCCATGTTCCTTAAACCCAAAAATCACAGGCAATGTCTCCACAATATGAGGAGCTGCGGTGCTTACTGTTCTCAGAAACCTCCAAGATGTAGCGGATGAGCGGGCTGTTTCCGTCAAATGGCTTGGCCCATGTTAGGTTAATTGTCCTTCTCTCCACTGAGCTCAAGACAGCCACAGGGTTCTCTGGAGAATGAGGTAGTTGCCTGGAAATCAGAGTTAAGGCATCATATAAATGGGAATGAAGGGTGGAGCTGGGCACGTTAGGTGAGTGACAGTTATGCTAACCTGACCCGCAGGTGAGCGCTGCGAGAGTCGTTTCCACCCATGGAATAGACTCGGCAGGTATACGTCCCAATGTCTCCTGACCAAGTCTGGGAAATGTGCAGAGTACCATCAACTTCTAGATGGATTCGTGGGATCATCTCGGTGTTGATCACAGAGCCATCCTTTTCCCAGGCATATCTGCAATTAAGAAAAGTAAAAAAAAAATGCATTACACAGTGCGCAGGCAGTGATGTGCACTTACAGGGCAGAATTTACTTAGAAATGCATTATGATATTCCAGGAATCTTTACTTTCACTTTTACAATGGTCCTAATTGCTCAGAGTCTCCTAAGGTTTTATTGCAATGAAGCACTTGAATAAGAACATCCTGTTCAACACAAATCAAATGAATTTAACCGAGTACACAGCTCATGTCCAGGGCTATAAGTTTTATTAGGGTTTAAATAGCCTTTAATACCCCAATCAGACAGCTGAAAAACAGCAGCCCTCGAGAGACTAATTAACTCACCTTTAACTCTCCCTATTTATATTAAGGTACAAAGAATGTCGGATTCCCTCTGATAGTGTAATGTTAGGGGCTGTATGTAAATTGGTCTTGAAATATGTCATTTTCTTTTAATACAGGCTAACAACACTCACATCTCTGATCAAACTACCAAAAATAAACATTGCAAGCTTTTCTTCCTATGGAAAAAGTTCAAGAGTTTTTCCATTTGAAACAACCAAAAACTGGCAACACTGCACACACAAACTGGACACAAGGGAATAAAGCATATCACATCTTAAATTGCTGTACACAGCAAAGGTAAATGCTCCTTGTCTGATTAAGAACTAAAGTAAGTTGCCAGCTGGCAGCATTTCAGTCTGTGACCCCAAAGACTGGGATCAGTGAGAGTTTTTTTTTTTCTTCTTTTTTTTTTGTAATTGGCACAGTACTTCGCAGATGCTGCACACTTTTCTCTCTATGAGATCTCAGTTATGTATTTTTCTACAGTAGTCAGCTGCAAGCTGGGCTGACAGACTGTAACTCCTCTGCAGCTCAGAAACAAATTACCACTACAGATATTTCCATCAACCTATTTTTTGAACCTCAGTGGCTATCTTATTAGGTTCACCGGCTTACTAAGGCAAATAGCCTATTCCTCCACACAACAATCATTTGGCTGTAACTCAGTGTATACAACAGGCAAACATTGTCAATAGGTTTAGCTTTTGTTCAACCAAATGTAAGAAAGAACAAGAAGTGTGATCAATGGTATGATTTCTGGTGTAACATGCGATGGTTCCATCATCTTAGAAGTACCTGCCCACCTGGGCCCGTTATCCACTGTAAGCTCTAAAGTTTACAAAGAACGGTGCAATCAATAAAAAAAAAAATTAAATGAGCGATAGTTCTGTGGATATAAAAATCTGAGAATTCAGAGGAAATTGGCCAGAGTTATTCAATTTAACAGAAAGGCCACAAATGGTCAACTATCAGCACCTGGGAAAAGTAGTGTGCAGAACAACATTTTCAAACTCACAAAACACCTAACCTTGAAGTGGATGGGCTATAGCAGGAGAAAATGATGCCATGTTCCACTCCTGTCATTCTATCACCAAAACTGGACATCTGAAGATGGTAAATGCAAAATGCAGATGGTAGAGTCAGAATTTGGATTAAATGTATAAAGTGATCCTACTATGTGTCAACAGTACAGGCGGGGCAACATAGTCTAATGATATAAGGAATATTTTTCTTATCACACATTATGCCACAGCCTTCCTAAACATTGGTTCTAATCATGTTCTCTTCCTTTATAGCCACAGTCTATCCATTTTCACATGGATTCTTCCAGCACAATAATCCACGTTGTCATAAAACACATATCATTCCAAAACTGGTTCCACAGATATTCTGGCAACTTCAGTTCACTCCAGTGGCCTATACAGTCTTCAGATCTCAATCCAGTAGAGCAAACTGAAATGATTTGGAAATGAAGGAATACATGTTGAATGTCTTGCCAAAAAATCTACAGTAAATTTATGATACTACCGAATTACCAAGATCTTTAAAAAATGTTTCCAACAAATTGTTGAATCTACACTTTAAAGAATTTAGGCTGTTCTGGAGACAAAAGGGGGCCGTACCTTGTACTGAACTTGTGGACCTGACAGAGTAGCCAACAACTATATACTAGCAGCATCAGGCAGGAACTAACCCTGGTAGGGCACCCGGCTATCATAGAACACACTAATTCAAACACTTTGTAGCGTTGCCAAACAACCTAAACTGCATTTCATATTACCCTAGGTTCTTGTCTATAAGCCGGACTCGTGTATAAGCCGGAGACCAAAAATCATACGAATTTTTAAAATAAAATCTTATCATAGATAAGCCGGACTCATGGATAAGCCGAACGTACTATAACCTATAACTAATAGAAGGGAGGGAGGTCAGTGGTCTCACTCGCACCCATTTAATTTCTTTAAGGGGGGAGAGAGTGTGAGATATTGGCGTCTCTCTCACTCCCCGCATGGCGCGGTTGGAGCGGCCGGAGCGCATTCTTTCTGCTCTGGGCGTCGCCGAGTCAACACGCGCGCGTAGCGGTCATTTAAATTGTGATTTTATATGTAAGCATATTTAAATATATATCGCGGATTTTTTGCTGGTTCGCGGATTTCTGAGGACAATGGGTCTTTTAATTTCTGGTACATGCTTCCTCAGTTGGTTTGCCCAGTTGATTTCATACAAGGGATGCTATTGGCAGATGGCTGAGAAGCTAGATTGCTTACTTTTCTCTCTCTCTTGCGCTGACTATCTGTGATCCTGACGTATGGGGATTGAGCAGGGGGGCTGTTCACACACCTAGATGATACGGACGCTTGTCTAAAAATGCTGAAAGATTATCTTCACGTTGCTATCTTTTGTAAAGCTGATTCCTGAAACGACATGCTGCACAGTGCTTCGCATACTTAAAAGCTCAAAGGGCACGTATTGATTTTTGACTGAAAAACAAACTCTGTCTCTCTCTCTGCTCCTGACGGAGGGGGTGTGAGCTGCCGCCTTCAACAGCTTTGTGCCGCGGTGCTTCGCATACCTAAAAGCCAAACAGCCCTATTGATTTGTTTGCTAGAGATTGTTTTCTCTATCTGTGTGACATTCTGTGCTCCTGACACGCACTCCTTTGAAGAGGAAGATATGTTTGCATTCTTTTAATTGTGAGACAGAACTGTCATCTTTGTCTTGTCATGGAGCACAGTTTAAACTTTTGAAAAAGAGACAAATGTTTATTTGCAGTGTTTGAATAACGTTCCTGTCTCTCTACAACCTCCTGTGTTTCTGCGCAAATCTGTGACCCAAGCATGACAATATAAAAATAACCATATAAACATATGGTTTCTACTTCGCGGATTTTCTTATATATTTTCTGTATATGCCTAAAATTTAAAGTGAATACTTTGCGTCTTTTCCAACTACATTCCACATTTAAAACATGCAACATTAGTTACTGAAATGAACAGACCTCAAAAACTATTCTCTAGCACGTAACTGGTGGGCAGCAAAACTATCCCACAAGTCTTTAGCTTGTACAGATGGTAAATATGTGACATTTTTAACATTTTCTTGAAAACAAGCTTATGTCATCACCATGGCTGTCCATCTATTTGTTTACACAATCTCCCTGGAGCCTATGAGCAATTTTGATAATTTATTTTTCTTTTTGCATTGTACAGAAGAAAAGGCCCCGTTTTTACATTTCATCTCAAGCAGTACTCAGACATACATTTACACTCCCACACACACACAATCACACAGCAGTGATGTAAAGTCAACTTTTAAGAGCTTTAATTGTGTTTGGAAGGTACGTGAACAACAGAAAAGCATTGCTGCCGCTTACCGAACTGTGACACTTGGGTCATGTGTTACACCGCAGGTCATGGTTGCCTTTGTCCCCTTAATGACACTCTGATCCTGTGGTGGCATTGTGATTCGTGTTCGAGCTGAGTAGAAAGGAAAAAGCAATGTGATACTTTTATGACTGCTGTTTTAAATATCTCTTATGTTTTTGAGCATCACTTTAGCCAAAGAACAATAAAAAAGTGAAAACATTTAAAAATTACATTGTATTGTAGGCAAGTCTCCAGTCACATAATTCATAAAGGCTGATGGGCCAAATATGACTGCTTTGCACTATCCATTGCATCAGCATTGGTGCTCTTGAAAGTCCACACTCTCAGCTCTGACATGCTGAGACAAAAACTTAGTAGTAATTAAATTCACTGAAGAGACTAAGATAAATCTTCATCCCACTGTGAGGTACACTGACATCATGACCTTCCCTTTAGTCCGCTTACCCAGCACAATGAGATCAGAAGATGCTTCATCAAAACCTCGAGAGTTGGTGGCCATGCATGTATACGTGCCAGCGTCCGAGATGTGTGAAGGACTGATGAGGAGGCTGCCCGATTCCAAAAGAGTGAAGCGTGGCAGTTGGACTGAACCACTGGCAAGGATTCGCTCACCTGAGATAAGAATTTCAGAAATCGATTAAACTTAATTCATTATAAAATGGAGAGAAAGTGACTGAGCTGGTGTGTACATATTTGGGATAGCAACCAGAATGAATAAAACACCTCCCTCAGGAGCTTAAAGCCAGAATAAATAGAAAACAAAACAAAGAGAAAAATGGAGGTTAAAATAAAGAAAAAGAAACACAATATTTAGATCATAAAATGATAACAAAAGTACAAACATAATTTTCACCAAAATGCACCTGGGGAAGAGGTTAGTGAATCAGTGGAGCAGCAGTGAGACATGTGAACAGAAGAAATTCCCAGCTTCATTGCTATATGACAACTTTCTTTCAGCTTTATTAATTTTCTGTCTTTAGCACTTGTGCATGAAATACCATGAGTCTGTATACTATGGCTTTCTGCCGTTTCTGGAACAACATTTAAATTGTCACTCCAGGACAACTATACCTTCAACAAAACAGATTTAAAGATGGTCTCTGACGTCACAAAACATGAGAAGGCAAAAAAAGAAGAGCTTTGCTTTATTAATCATGAAAACATGCAACATCGCCCAAGCTTGGAGGAAAAAATGTCATAATTTAAATTTCTATGGTAGGCAGATTTTTTTTTTTATTAATGCAAGTGAAATTATGTGTCGTCATACATACAGTCCCTGCTTTATGATGTCAGAGGCTATCTTTAAAGCTGACTGGTATCAAGTGAACTTGTATCCTAGAGTGATAGCCTTAATGTCTTTTCACAAATAACAGAAACCCAGTTGTATCAGATCTTCCATTAGCTACCTAAATACTTCTCTCTAGAGACAGCATACAGCAAAAACAGAACAGAGGCTAGGTTCACAAATTATGTGGTGGAGCCTGATTTAGCAATACATCTAAGTGGCAGTAATAAAAACAATCAAAGGGACTGGATATCAAATGAGGTGTCTTTTAAAATATGAGCAGAATATTCATAAACAAGCCTGATGGAAAGACACTGGGTTCATAAACAGCTCACACTAATGAAAAATAAAGTTCTTGCAACTTTGAAGAACTGACTAAAAGTGTTATTTGTCATAGTTGTAAAAATGGTGGCTTTTTGGATGGTCAACTGCAAAGTTGGCAGTCTAATCCCATTACTAAAAGAGTCACTTATCTGGCCAGTGCTCTAGATGCAGTAATACAGAGAAAATGTTTTATATCCAAATTTCAAAAGTGCCTGTGAACATTGGCATAGAAAGGTGCGATATACAGTATAATTAAAGCAATTATATTTGTGCTTCCAGTTACATGTACTCTCTATGGAAAAAGGCTGGAGCTATGGTTTTGGTGCTTAACCTGTAGGTCTTAAAATGCTTTGCCATTGTTAAACCTGTTCATCTTCAGGGTATAATGACTAAACACCTTTAGCCCTATAAGACTGTACCTATTAAGGTGACGGAGGATAACAAAATGACCCTAAAATGCAGAATTGATGCCAACTAGTCCACAGAGATGCTCTACTGTGGCCAGGCTATTCCTAATGCCACTTGATACAACATGGTAACCACAGTCTAGCCCACTGAATCTATTTGTCGACATAAGATTTTGCTGTCTCTAAGTAGCAGAGAAATTGACTTACACAGAATAATAAAATAAAAGAATGTACTGAATCATCACTAACCTTTAAAACATGCAGAGAACAGAGATTAAGTATGGCTGCTGTCCTTTAGATGAAGTTAAGCAAGAAAACTTAGGACTCTTAAGGCTCACTTACTGATTCCTGAAAATTAAATGGTTAAGGGAACAGATAGAACTAGCTCACCCTTCTGCCATGTAATAGCTGGTCTTGGAGCTCCAGAGGTCTCACAATGTAAGATAACGGACATGCCATCAATCACTGTGCTGTCTGATGGGCCTGAAGTGATGTTTGGAGCAATGCCTGAGAGGAAAATGCAATAGACAGGGGGAAAGGTAGATTCACAGTTTATAAAAAGCAGAAAGACCACCTGAACAAGGGTGGAAATGTGAAATAAAGTAACAAAGTAGAGTTCTCTCTCTCTCTTATAAGTAAAATAATGCACACATGAAACTGCACAAATGTTCTACTGGAAAAAACAGTTCATGGGGCAGATTATCAAACAGAAGTAAAAACTGGAATGGGTCTACGTTCTATGTGGACAAACTTGAACATATGTCCTACTTGATTAGTGCTTCATGGAATTTCATTCACAGGCCTGAAAGCTTGGAAAGAACATATTTTACAGTGTATGAAAGATGTTATTGGACAGATTTTCCAGAAGGTACAGTTAACAGCTGGAATGGGTCATATCCTCAGAAGAAAATAGGCTCAGATAGTTTCCCTAGTGTACGAAAGATGGTATTTGAGAGATATGCCAGGATTACTAAGGACTGTCTTACTGGTGGGTAAATAGGTGGCATTGTGAAATGTGCCGCTGCCTCACAGATATAGAGACACATGGTTTTCAAACCCCACCTACACATTTTTCCATTTTTTCCTTTGTGTAGTGCTATTTCAACTGACATTATAAACATGTAGATGTTTGGTCAACAAGAAATTATAAATTAGGCTGATATGAATGAGCTGAAATGTGCCATGTGATAGAATGGCATTACATGCAGGGATGGCTCCCATCTCACAGTCAGGGTTACTAAGATATGATCCTGATATGTGCAATTGTATACTGGAAGGATCAATTTCAGAAAATAGACTTTTAGATGGTGATTTATGAATGATCTGCAATGGGTTTCATTTTTTAGTAGACAGATGTCTGACAGATTAACGGGCCCATATCTTAGTGAGGCAAACATTTTAATTAGGTCAATGAAAGGTACATGTGAGGCTTTTTTATTTGTTCATATATTTGCCATTTTGATGGTGGCTCACTGTTTTGTAGTGCTAGGTTGTTATGATCCTATTTGCTGCATGGCATGTAGTCAAGGCACTGTGTAACATTATGAGGACCATCTTATATAAGATAACTTCATCGTTACAAAGGTATCAGAATGTTGTTGAAAAATAAAGGAAAGACTATGCAAGAGAGTCTGTGTTAAAGTATTTTTTTTGTTTATCTGTTTTTAAGATTGCTTTAACAATTTTCAGTTTGTTTATGTCCCATAAACTCTGAATGCCTATCTTTGTTTCTAGTGTATCTGACTTTGGCAATGTTTGACTACCTTCTGCAACACCCCTAAAATCCATTCCACTCAATTTAGAGACTGATTACAGAAAGTTCTTGATGGACATGACAGTACTGAAGTAAGAAAAAGACAAACTGTTTTCTTGTGGATAAAAAACTTCTGGGAGAAATTCTGTAATGAATGTATAAGTAACAGATTATTTGGAATGGCACATATTTGCTAGGTAGATATAATTTAGAATGGGGCAACATTTCAGGCTGATGGAAAGTGGGAAAGTTGGAATTTAGATTTACTAAGGAATGACAGCTGAGAATAATTTAGTCTTCAGATGGATGAAAGAGGCAACATTCTGGTGACACAGAATGGGTTTGGTCAACAAAATCTCTTATGGAACAGAATTCAATGAAACCAAGCTTGATGATTAAAGATAAAATGAAGCACATTGGGGCAGAATTTGGAAAGAGACAGAGGTGGAATGAAAAAAGTTTACCAGTTTATATAAACTCATTAATTCATTACAAGAACCTTCTTTGTCCAATTCAAGATCTGGGGCTGGACCTGGAGCCTATCCTGGAAGCACAGGGCTAGAAGTGACTCTAAATGTGGTCCCAGCATATTTCTGGGAATATTCATATATACGCACATTTACACACAAGGGGCCAGTTAGCCTAACACACACATCCCGACATAGGGCGAACATGCAAAATGGAGTAGCAAAGTCGTGTCTCGAACCATTTCCCTGCTGAGCCACCCCACTGGAAATAGACATGGGACATATTTCCAGTTGAGTGACTGTGGGAAAGATATTCCAGGTGACTAGAGCTGGTGTGAGGTATACTTTTAAACTTATGTTTGGATAAGTGGATGAAACTAGGAAGGTGTTATTTTTCAAGTAGATTGCAAAAAATACAGAATGAAACAGTGACATTTAAAAAAAATCTTATAAAGAAAAGTGTGGTTTGGTGAATGTTTTCTAAAAATTAAATGCTTAACAGATTACTTGAAAGTCAAAAATTGACCAGAACATATTTCAAAATAGGATGGAGTTTACTAGTTTGGATAGATTCAGCTGTGGACAGATATTGGGATTACCTTGATTTCTTAATATATTCAAGCTTCTTGACAAATGCCTTAATGAATAAATGATGGAAAGGAACATGAGTCCCAGCAGGAGAACATTTAGAATGAAGAAGATTTGCTTATGAATGAAAGGCTAGAATTAAGATATTTACTAGTTGACAAAAACTAGGAAGGAATGGGTCCCAAACCTGGACAGATTTCCAACTGAATATAACATAGACTAGGGCATTGGCTCTGCAGTGGAATACATTCATGAAAAGAACAGATGCTGGGAGCTGATACAGGGTATGCTGGTGACTTTGGATAGAGCTGACTAATGAAAAAAAAAAAACTAAAAATTTAATGGCTGAGACATTAGTGCTTGTGACAGAACATTCTGTGTATACTGTCAGTGATATTCAAAGCCATCTGCTCTGAATGTATTGGACAAAGCACAAACAGGCACAGGTTACCACAGGCAGACAGAGAGTTTAGAATGATGGTCGTACTGGTTACAGCGAGGTAGGTATTGGTCTGCACTTCTCCAGCCTTGTTCCGGGCAAAGCACTGAAACATCCCAGTGTCATCAGGCAGAAGCCCATTCACCTGTAAGCTGCCCCCTGGCAGGATACGGTAACGTGGAGTTTTGATCGGACTTATAAGAACAGCATCTTTATACCAAGAGATCTCTGGCTGGGGAATACCTGCAGGAAAAGCATAGCCGAGAAAACATAAGGAAAAGCAGTGGGGCATTGGAATCCAGGACATACACTTAGATAAGACCAAGACCACTAAAAAGCCTCACCTCGGGCCTGGCATGGAATGTCTACTACCTTCTCCATCTCAGCTGTGATGTGTCTCTCAGGCTCCTTGACAAACTGAGGTGGTTCTGCATGAAAGACAGAATACAAAAGTGAGGTGCTGAAGGGCAACAGTTGGAATCTACCGTAACTTGAAAAAGAATCACAACATGAAACACATAAATGTGACAATTCTTAATGAGAGCTAATAATTAGAATTTCATGGAACTTACCTAGGATGTGGAGAAAGGCCCCGGCACTGACAGAGGGAACGCTGCTACTGCGGAGAACAGCCTCACACTCATAGTGTCCAGCATCGCTCACACTTGGGTTTAGCACAGTTACACGCCTGTTATAGTCACTAAGTCCGCTGGTCACCAGCACACCATCCTTACGCCATGAGACAGCCAATTTAATGAGAGGCCTGGAAAAGTCAGAGAGAGAGAGGGGAGGGGAGGGAGGCATGACAGTAGGATGAGAAGATGTAAGATGCTGAGCAGCAACAGATCTGCTAGACCATACTGCTAAGCCAAACTAACTTCCCCTCCACATAGATAAATATTAAGCTTAAAAACAACCCATTTCATTTTTTAAGCCTTACTGTTCAAGCTCTCATTAGCCAGAAATGCACTTTTCTTAACTCTAACCAATAATCTACATTACTTCCTGAGACATACCTTCACCCAGTACAACATGTAACCTATGACTCCAATAGCTGTAACCACTAGTTCATAGTTCTCATCTTTAGAAACTCTGTTAAACTGCTTCCCAGACATTTTCTATAGCTGTTAACCCATGTCAACTCCCAGTCCCCATCACTACCTCGAAGTCACCCAGACTGGGTCACTCAACCCACCTCACTTGTCCCCTATTCCATATAATTAACCAGCATGACATGCCGCCTCACTAACTACTGGGCCATCCAACCTCCCACCCCTGATGTGGAGCTATTAAGGCACACTGCCTGCTAGTTCTCATTATTAATGACTAAACCATCCTGGCTCCTTGTCCTCATGTCTAACTTTTGCAGCATGTCTGCTTCCCAGTCCACATCTCTTATAATCCACACTGCCTTTCAAGTCCCACTGTTAACCGATAAAGATCAATACCTCCAAGTGTTTAACCCCAACTGGTATTCCAGATCACCTTCTAATACTCACTTCTCACCAGTAAGCTCTACAATCCCAGCACCTCCCAGGTAACCACTAAGTCACCCTCAACCACCGATAATGTGGAAATAGTTTCTGGGAACAGTTTCAGTTTCAATGTATTCTTAAGTGTACTTCTACTTGTGACTCATGGGCTTTACAACATAACAGGTTAAACTTCAGTTAAAGATTTCTTCAAAATCTTGTGCTAGTGTAAAATGAATTTTTGCTCATTTTGCATGTTTAAAAAAACAGCTAAATGTTGTTTATTTTTTTAACTTTTATTTTCCCTTAAAAAGAGCCAGTTCCAATTGCATGATGCCAGCTCCTGGCAGTGTGTATATCAGCACTTTCTGAAGACTGCATGGCACATTAAGGAAGAATCTAACAGAATTCATTTCTTCACCTATGACTGAAGCAGGCAGCCATGACATATCAGGATAGAATGCAGTGAGCCTTCTAGTATGGGACATTAAGTTTTGCATCAATGATATTATCACAACAGAAGTTATACTAAACTTTCTCTCAACACACCTCACTAGTCTCCTATTCCATACAATTAACCAGGATAACATGCTGCCTCATTAACCACTGGGCCATTCAACCTTCTAGCCCTAATGTGTAGCTATTAAGGCATATTGATTTTAAATGCTGTAACATCACAGGTCCGCATTTCAGAGGCATTCTATCACTGAGGGAGGCACCACACCTGCTCCTTGGTCCAGATGTGCCTCAATACTGATTAAAAACTGCATTGGTCTCACCGGTTATTTACACTCACTAAGCAATCACCTAAACGCATTGAGCATGGGAAGGGAGCTATATAACTAAAATGTATTATTATTATTATCTCCTTACCTGGCATTTGCGACACACTCCATGGTGACCTCTGACGTTCCTAAGACCACACTGGTATTGCGGGGAGGGATAACAATGGTTGGAGCAATAGGATCAGCAGGGCCACCCACGTCTGTACAGAGAAAGATCATAAAACATTATTTATTTTAGTGTATGTGTGTTTAAGCAGACATTTTACATTTGCTTAGAGTCTACCTCACTTTGCAGACTGCTTCAGCCCCGAAATTAACACCTTTGACTCCAAATTGGCTGTCACCAGCCAAGAGTTTTATGCACACAAACTCTCTCACTGTCGGTGGGTGAGATCCAAGGACAATCTATTTGCCCTCATTGTGCCAGAGCCTCCCAATTGCTGATGTCTTTCATTACAACTAAGTAGTCCTTTTCCTAATTTAGGCTGACCTCATTGATTAATTAGGAAGACTGTCAAGGTCAGAAATATTTAAGTGTAGGTGAGACATGTGGAATATTTTTAAGACAGATTGAAGGGATATTTTATTTTTATAACAATGTATTGAGCTTTATTAATTAAGATTTTGGTACTTAAGATTTTTGCCCTAAAAGAGGAAGCTAATCTTAGTTGCAAATGTCTTGAAAAATTATCAACTCCTGATCATAAGCTGCATAAGAATCAGCCAAAGTGACTCAGGGTAAGGAGTCCAGTGGTGACTTTGTTTGTGAGCAGTGATTGTGGGTGCTTAAAGCAAAATTCAGACTGCCTATCTCCCAGAAAAACTGTACTATGTGACACAGACAGAGGGAGCGTCTTCTGATCTGCCAAAATACATAAAAAAAATGTTTTCATGCACTTGATATCTTTTAATCAGTGAATTTCCCATCGGGATTAATAAAGTATCTATCTATCTATCTATCTATCTATCTATCTATCTATCTATCTATCTATCTATCTATCTAATCACTTACTACAAAATGGCGAACAAAAAGAATACTAAACAATAAATGCTGTGCTTTGCCACTAGAGGGCACGCTTGTACACAATTTTCTTCATGGTGGAAAAAAGTACCTGAAGTGCAGAAGTATCTGCACTTTTAAATAGCATTCTGTAAACTTGTCAACATGAAATAATACAACAGAGAAACACGTGGAACTTTATTTCCCCAAGATTCATTTCAATTTACTTAGAAAGAGGCCAACACTCTGAATGTGCTCTCTCTGTGTGTCTCAACAGCCCTGTAAGTCCATATTGGCTTACTCAGGTAATCTGCCTCAAGTCACCTTCAGACCACACCATAGGTCCAAGCCAGGACTTCAAGATGATAATTCTGCAGTGGAACAGATGCGGACTGCTTCTCCACTCTGGCTGCACTGCAGAGGGACTGCCCTCCTCTAAAGATTAGCATTAATTAACTTCATTTTGAATCCTTTAGAAAGGGTTGAAGACCGACGTCATCTGTTAACATTCTTTATTATTTAGTAGATTCTCTGTTTTTATTGTTGGATTTTCTTTTAATAGTATGCCATCATTGTTATAATTCAGGGTATTCATGGTTTAGAGCTGATGCTGTAGTCTTTGTGTGTGTTTTGGTGCATTTGTGATTTTTAAGTCATTTGAAATAAAAATAGCACTCTAAAAATCTCTTAATCCATTTGAGACTCATGGGGTGCCAGAGCTTATCCAGGCAGTGCTTGGTGCAAGATGGGAATCAGTAGACAACTGGCCCTTACACACACCAAGGATCGATTTTGAATCGACAGTTAACCTCACACACACGCACACGTGTGTGAATTTCCCTTTGGGATTAATAAAGTATCTATCTATCTATCACACACACACACACACACACACACACACACACACACAAACACACTTAGAATGTGGGGGGTCCCTAGAGGAAAATCTATTTACACATGGTAAGAAAGTATGAACTACACAATCACAATGACTGCAAGGTAACAGTATTAACAACAGCACCATCATGCCACCCCCTTTGAAGAAAACATAAGATAAATAAAGAAAAGTAAATATGATCTGACTGGTGCAGTAGTTAGCACTACTGTCTCATACTGTATATCCAGGGTACTGGGTTCAAATCCTAGCATGGAAACTGTCCGTGTGATTTTTGCACATTCTTTCCTTTAATGTGCAGATTAGGTTTATTAGCAGCTATAAATTGATTCTGCATGAGTGTGTGAGTGGGCACATGCTTGAGGACCCTGTGATGTACTGATATCCTGTCAATTGCCATTTCTAGAAATGTGAGCAATGGTGCTGGAATCAGTTCCTCCCACAAGAAAATGACACTGTAGCTAGATTAATAGATTTAGAAAAACAAATGAATGATAAAAAATATTGCATATTCTTGCACAATTTGTACAGCTTCATTTTCTTCCATATACTCCCCTTGCTGTATTGATGCTTCTCTGTACCTTAAACTTCCAATCCTATATTTCCCATTTTGATACATT
Organism: Erpetoichthys calabaricus; assembly: GCF_900747795.2. Classification (NCBI taxonomy): domain Eukaryota; kingdom Metazoa; phylum Chordata; class Cladistia; order Polypteriformes; family Polypteridae; genus Erpetoichthys; species Erpetoichthys calabaricus. The sequence goes on from NC_041407.2 coordinate 13,918,104, forward strand.
GAATAAAAAAAAAAATCACTGAATGATTAAATGTGCCCTGAGATGGACTGGTAATAGGCAGAGATTGGCCCTATTTTACCTTCCCAACATCTAAATCGTCTTTGGTGTATTTAGTACAAAGCTTTTCAATTCATTTTTTGCACTAACAGGTTACAAGTTCAAGATACCGCTACAAGGGGACCTAACTGAACCAAACATGATGAACACACCACAACTGGCTCCCCTGCACCGGGCTCTTATCCAGTATCTAATTTCATGTTTAGCTTTCTGTGACTCACTCACTGAGCTGTCAATACAAACACACTTCACACTGCCTGTCATTATTTCTTGCCAGTACACTTCAGTCAGACATGTGACAGCTTCTTGGTCTTCTCACTGTTCATCTCAACTATTCATAGCCTCACCAAAAACTCTCTTAGCCCATGACTGCACCCTTAGCAAGAAAGTTTGGGACAAAAACCTCGTTGGTTGAAGCGAGAGGTCGGTGGACTCAGAGCAACTCCTGTTAAAAAAAGGCATTTAGTAGTTGGGCAAGTATGCGAACTACCCTATCGGAGAGACACAGCAAAAACCCATGAAGACAGACTTGGACCAACAATATAATGTTTTCTTTTTGTCATTTTTATTTACTTTTTTTTTTTTTTTTTTTTAAACTCTATCCAATTTGGGTTCAGGTGAGGTCCGAGTCTATCCTGGCACACTGTGCATAAAACGGGAGATAAAGCTGAATGGGGCACCATTCCACTTGCAGTCATTCATGCGCCAATTCACACACTCAGTGGGTCAACTTAAAAATTGATAGATAGATAGATAGATAGATAGATAGATAGATAGATAGATAGATAGATAGATAGATAGATAGATAGATAGATAGATAGATAGATAGATAGATAGATAGATAGATAGATAGATAGATACTTTATTAATCCCAATGGGAAATTCACACAGTTAACCTAACCTGCCTATCTGTCTGTCTTCAGGGATTTGGAAAGAAGATTGGAATACACAGAGGACTTTCCACACAGACATGTGAAGAACATGCCCACTTTACATAGACCAGACAGGGACAGGTTACAGGATTCAAGCACACACAGGACATTGGATCCATGAGACAGCAACACTAACCACTGTATTACCATTCTTCCCTCTCTCATACTGTATAAATTAAAAGACACTTGCATTTGTATGCCTATAATTATAGTGTCTTTATGTCACTTTGTATAAACAGAGATGCCAAGATGGTGATTTCCTGAAATATCCTGGAAAGGTAACACAAAATTTCTTAAACCTGCTTAATGCAGGGTCACTGAAAACTGGAGATTACCATAATAACAGTGGGTACAAGGCAAAAAGCAATCCTGGAAAGGGCACCAGCCCAATGCAAGTCCCACTCATATGCACACACCCACACCTGGGAAAGTTTAGAATTGCCAACTAAACTAACCAGCACATCATCAAGGGTGTGTCCCACACATACACAGGGAGAACATACAAACTCCACACGACAGTGTTGACCTTTGAGGCAGCAGTTTTGCCCTTGCCTAGGTGGCACATAAAATGAATCTGATTTTATGGTTGCTATCTGCCTAGCAATTTTTCAATCCAAAATCCTGACCACAATTTAGTTCACAAAATCTAAAGGTGATTGATGCAGAAAATCTGATGTAGGCTGCCAGAAAGACGTGGGATGGAAGTCTGGGTAACTAGACAAGCAGGATTACCAGACACAAGAGGAAGGGGAAAGAGAGCTGCAGCTTAATTTAACAATGTGCCAGGGAAGTAAGCTGCAAGTACCTATGTGATTTCTATAAAACCGTGAACCAGAACACAGAAACAGTATCAAAGACAAGGGAACGTAATCACTGCTAAGCAAGAAAGAAAGAAAACTGTCGCTTGGCAAAGAAATGAAGGAAATGTGTTTTGAGCGGCAAGAGTCAAATGAGCAAAAAGGACATACAGCACTGAAGGATATACTTGGTCTAAACTAATAGTAGCATACTGCATAAGGTCACAACAAGACTAACACACACAATTCTCTGAAAAAAAAAACTAAGGATCAACAAAATAACCACCGAGTCCAAGTGGGGTCTTCAGGAAAGTTCCTCTCCCATTTCTGTGCCCTAACAGACATTTTTTTATCCTCCACACTCTGTGTGGGTTTTTTGTGGGTGGTCTGGTTTTGTCCCACAGTCCAAAAACATGCAGGTTAGGTGGATTGTCAATGCTAAATTGGTGCGGGCGCGCGCACACACACACATATAAATATGGCATGTTTTTGGATACTTGTATACTATTGGTAGCGTCATTCAATTTTGGTTCCATTACAAAGTACATTTTTCTATGAAAATATATTATAAATTGATGTAGGAGTGCACACACACACACACACACACACTGTATACACACACATGCACAATTTACACAATCATGTATGCATTCATAAAGACAGAGAGAACATGCTGATGTTGCTTTGTATTTAAAGCTCGATATATCTAATCGCTGTATAAGCCTTATCCCTCCTTTGTCTACTTAGAGGACATATCCATGAATGAATAGCTTCCAATAAAAGAAAATAATTACAATTCTATTATCTCAAGGTAAATAAGAAGCGTCTGGCTGTAATAAACAGTTGCAACATCAGCTGACTTCTAAACAGACAGGTCGCTAACAAGGAGATCACCTTGCCAAGGGCAGTGAGGGAGTGCATTAAAAAGCCTTTAGTTTACTTGCTGTCTGCAAAAACAGTTATTGGGAGAAAGAGAAAGGTCTGAGATCTCTTAGTTTAAGGGCAAGCTAGTATCCAGTTAGTTTGTTTCATCTGCTGAGTCCAAATTAATCCCAAAGCACTGTATCATCATGTTAGTGACAGTCTTGTGGGGGTTATAAACAGGTCTATGTGTTAAGGTACACAGGAAGGAAGGAGAGGAGCAGGTGGTGCATAGGCGTTTACACAGAACTGAATACTGTACATATCAAAAAGATGGCATGCACTGTTTAACAAAAAAAAAAAACAAAAAAAAAAACAAGAAACGGGTTAAATAGGGTAAACAAGTGCAAGCTTCATTTTTGGTGTAGGAGACATCACTTTAACAGCTATTATATTTCCAAAACCCAGAACATTACATTTAAGGAGACTGAAGCCTGATATATTGTACATTATAGGGTAAGGACCCCACTAATGACAGAAGCAAGATTCAGATGCACATTGTTTAAAATGCTCACTTACTCTCAACAGACAGGGTGATTGGCTGGCTTGTCTTGTTCTCTCCATTCTTGTCATTCACTGCTTGCACGTAGTACCTCCCAGCATCTGGAGCCACAGTGGAGAGGATAACCAGAGTATTGTCCAGAGTGATGGCTCTAAGGATAGAAACAAAGTCTTTCTCAGATTATAAAGGTAGGTGACTAGTTTAGTTGTTTGCAAAGAAATGCAATGTCTACCTTTTTTTAGGGGCTAAAAATATAATGGGACAACTTCTTCTGTAGAAAGTTCAAAAGCATTCAAATATGACCTAAGAAATTACTGTGACCACAAGGGTTGTGTTAACTATTGTCTACAGTCCACAAAGGCACATTAATTTAATTGAAAAGTGCGCAAGACTGGGTAATTACCTGTAAAATGTAATTTACAATATTATATCGTAATGAAGACCATTAGAAATACAACAAAAAGAGGATATCAAGCTTGTTTATGTGTCAGTAGGAGATTGGTTTGAGAATGTTATGCAGCTACGTGTTAAATTTGAACAATATGTCAGCTTCAAAAATACTATGCCTTAAATTAATGCACTCCCTACAACTCTACATAAATAAACAGACGTATCGTCATCGCCTTTAGTGCTCCTCTCGTTCAGTTAGAAAAGCATATGTGTATCTATAGCAGGAGGATACACACACAGACCTAATGTTTGGCTATTGACCCATGGGAATAGTATTTTGTCATTACTACACTGTATTTTTATTTTGAATATGGTCTGAATAATAGGTTTGTGAGATTAGGATGGCCAAAACAAAAAGAGCTATTGCCTTGCACTTGAGCATATTTAATGACCAATAAATAATAAATGTACAATAAAATGACAAATTATGCAGAATTTAATTGGCCTACTTTATTGTTACATAGTTTGATATCACTCCCAATGCGAAGAATTTGGCATTTGGGTTGTTTTATCGTACTCCATAGTTGAAATATGGCCCCAAAGTGTAAAGTGAGTAGAAGTGGTAGGGTACTCCTCTCCATATTATGCGCCAGTTAAGATCTGGAATAACAATTACTCACCCAAACTGCAGAATGCAGTAAGTGTGACTGGGTAAAATGTTAAGATGTTATATTTGAAGATGATATTACTCATTTACATTGTTATTTTCTGCACAGATAACCAGCTCTATCACAGACATTGTAACAGGTGGGCACTGCATCTGCCACCCGCTGAGATGCGCTTTCTATGGCTGGGACTGGAAGACCCAGCACAGCAGCTTGAGGCCTGATTTATAATACCTGAGCCCTCAAGTGTCACAGTTTACCCCAGCTGGCAATATGCTGTCTTTGAACTTCATACTAGTAGTTCTACCAATACCACACCTCTTAATTATAAATAAGATGTTAACAAAATTTTCTTTATCATACCATTATTTATTATTGATTCAATATTCACAATTAATTGAGGATTTCAAGAGTCCAGAGCAAATGTACTTTGTTTATAATGTTTATTAAGTTAAGTATTAAATAAAATTAGGACTTGATAAAGTAAGGTGTTACCAAAAAACCTTAACATTTCTTTCTTTACCAACAACTTAATAATTCTATAAGTAGTAGGATAAATTATGATCAACACCTCAGGTCAGCATCCCCTTAAGTTCACGAGTATGTGTTCCTATGGCACAGAAATGTCAAGAAAATTAAATTTCTACGGTTGTCTCTAGGATCTGGGTGAAAGGCCTCATGGGTAAGATTTACCTTCCTTCTACAATCCTCTGCAGAATGTCAAGCAGGATGTCAAAACCAGAGACTGGTTGTGTTTCGAATCAATGCTTTATAATTAGCGTGTGTTTAACAATCTGGGTTTCGATTGCGTTCTGAATGGATGCCCCAATCTTTTCCCCATTGACTGCCTAATAAAAAAAGCCTGCTGCAGCATGAAAATTAGATGCACATCACAAGGGAATCAGAGAGGTAAATGAATTTCAATTAAACTCGGAGGGGGTTGGGCTCAGTTGGTGAGGACACATGCAGCACTGGAGCTGAATTGATCACATCTCTCAGGTTCCAGGAGAGCACACTGGAATGGGGCAGCCATGGCACAAACAATGCAGCTCACACTGTAATCTCATCTTTTTACTTTCTTTGTATGGATCCAAAAACAAAGCACTTTTTGTTCATGTAATTAACAAAATGGGACTGATAAAACAAGGCCGATTACTGCTTTGCGCCCAGTGCTATCAGGCTGCCGCTTAAGTACTGTGGATTTGAGAATGTTACATTACAATAGACACAATAACTAAAATGGTTGAAAAGCAACACCTCATCTAATGAATAAATGGCCTGGCAGTACGATTATCCAATAGTATTACCACCCTGCTGGTGTAAAGTGGAAAGTAAGTGGTGAAATACTTGACTGGTATGACATTTTCTGGAGACGATGGTCTTGATGCCAGTGTCAGGGGTCAGAGACTAAAAGAAATCATTTTTTCATGTTCACAACTGGTCCCTATCTTTACCTGTTCTTTTGTGTGTGATCTGGATATCCTGAAATATACCTAACCTGCAAGTTAGAGGTCAGGTTATCAAACAGAGAAGGAGATTTTACATTTCTACAAATGTCTCTAATTAAAATAAGGCAATAGATAAATATGCTTTACATTTGCTGGAGGTGCTTTCTGGTTGGGTTTTCATAACGAGATATTACCTTCCTGCAGTTGTTTCTAATTATGGCAGCTTATAGTATACAGATAATATATTCTTGATGCTGAAAATTAGTTAGAGACAGTATTACACAATTAAATAAATCATTATTGTTACTGTTTATAACTTGAGCTAAGCTTTCAATAACATATTGCAGACCTCTTGTTGCTAATTAGCTTTCAGTTTTACAAATACCCTGAACATTTATTGCTGTCTCAAAGTAGCCTTTAGTTTTAAATAAATACAAATTAAATTTCCTAGTCTTGCCTGTAACCAATTTTAAGCTTTAGGAACTATATGTTAAATCATGGCTGCTGTCAACAACTCGTGCTTCATTTCATATTATATATTCTTAATTCCAATTGCTGCCTCCACCGAATCTTTAGAAAAATTACAGCTTTCAGTTGCTATCTCATATTCACATTCAGTGGTAAATAAATACAAACTTAATTACTGATAATGTTTGTAATTTAGCCTTTCAGTAAAACACATTACTATCACTATCTACCATTTAACTATAAAAAATATATATTTTAGAGCTGTTGCAGTAACAGCAGGGATCAGTAGGAGAGCCAGCTGCAAAAGTGACAGTGATGTTATAGCACTCGCAGGTGACAGTACCAAATAGGCATTTGGAAGACTGGATAGGAGTGCTTGAACTCCACGCACATTGTGGTCAGCATGACGTCTCAGGCATTAATCTCAGTTGGGATGAGATTTTTGATTGGAGCTCTGTTTGTAAACAACACCGTATATTTCTGCTTGTTTTATTAGTTGTGCACTTCAGAAAATAATGTATTAGTTGTTTTATAGTACTGTACTAAAAACTGCAGATGATTAAAATTAATTTCACATCTATCATTCTCAGCCATATTTTAGTTAGAACATATTCACCTAGTTTTTACTTTCCCCTGTATACACTTTACAGTAGGAATTTAAACAGAAAATGTACAGTATTATGCTTGCATCCAAATTTCAAGTTTTCAATTAAATTGCAAGATGCAAGTATCCCTAGACATGACTTGACCGTTTCTGAAATAGCCTCTGTCTGTATACAGTATATCAGAATGTGGGCCTATGGAGATGACAATTAAAGGCTCACTCGATCCAAATGAAAGGTGTTACTGTTTTTTAAGTGGTAGAAGCGACATCGGCTTTGCACAAAATTGTTCCAGGTATTGCTCTACAGAGATGATTTTATATTTTTATATTTTCTGCATGCATTTACTGCTAAAACCACAGGTTTATGTATGTATAAACATGTTCTTGGCACCACAGATTTTTGCAGAGGGTGTGGCAGATTTACAAGTGACCTCAAAAGTTTTGTGGCTACTGATCATAGAAAGCAATTTTTAACCCTGAATGTGATGCTGCAGTAGTAAAGTAGTTTTGGAATATCTCAGGTTCAAGTGTATTGTCTCATTACAAAAGAGTCATGCAGTGGTCATCTCAATCTGAATATGGTCAAATAAAACTATTCACTCATAAAGATTCAAACACATCATTTGGTACCAGCACATAAACATGTACAAAATATCCATTTTTTACTAAATACAAACAGCATCTCAACACAAAATGAACATAGTGATCTCCTGAGCCTACAGTGTTGCAAAGAATGTTTGGCTAAATGGCTTATTTAGTTTAATTCTAAAAGTCTACTTGCTATAAGGACATGGGGCACAAAAGGACACAATGTAGCTAACCAGTGAGATCATGCAATGACTATCTTGTATCTAGTAACACTTAACTTCTATCAATAAAAATATAATGTGTAACTATGAACAAGAATTTCTTGACAACAAATGTGTATCATTTGTGTTATCTAATCAAGGTTGATACTGTAAATTAATTTGTTTTAAATAAATCCCCTGGCCTTTTCCATTTTTTATTTGTCAGTAAAGTGTAAATTTGTGTAATTGATATTAAAATAGTTGGGATTTTTTGCTGTTTATAACTAGCTTATGTATAATTTTGCATATTTTTATGTTTAATCACAGTTCCTTTAACTTTTAGAACTCTCCACAATCATTTTGTTTTACATAAACACATCGATAAACTCTGCTATCATCTCCAAACCTACGTTCAGCTTCACAGCTTACTCGAGAGAATTACTGCTGTTTTGTAATATTGCATAGCTCCCAGTGCTGCTGCCTGGCACCACCACTCTGTGGAAAATGGCTGGTAAAACGTTCTAAATGTCTGCTTTTTTTTTTTGATTTACAAAATTACAGAACTGAACATTTTGCAGAATGTGTCTGAGAGATATTTCCCCACTGAAGGGATTAGTTACTCCCGAGAAATGGCTCAGTGGCTGTGGTGGTGCTCTTCTGTGCATCTCTGATAAGTAAGGAAACTAATAGCTCACAATATAAACTGGGAAGAGTCCTGCTTCATTAAAACAAGTCAGTGTCTCCATTGGCTCCAGCCCTTGGCAACAGAGGTACCAGTGTATGTAGATGCCCAGGCCTGTTGACCCTGCTACCTAGAGTATACCACTGTTCTCAGCTCACTGTAGAGAGCACTATCACCTAGTGACTAGTGGGTTTTGCATTTTAAACAACAATGTTGTGCGTTCAGTTCATAGCCTTGCCCCCTGATTAAGTCTCACACCATGTCAAGGCTCTAGCTCGATAGAATATATATGTGATCAATTTTAATATATGCTGAGTTTCTAAGCTGATCTGAGTAAATGTTATTTGCCCAGTACACAGTAATAAGAAGCAGTGACTGTGTTTAGAAGGGGGAGATGGACAAAAAACTCAGAGGTAACTCCCAGTGGATCACAATCTATAGGCACAGTGTCATTCAAGAACAATAATACAAGATGCCCCTAGAATCTTTCACATTTTATTAGGATGTCATTTGTTCTTTTTCTTCAGGTTATTCTTAAAACTGAACCCAAAAGACATAACTGGAACTGGAGAAACTGAAGCAGAATCACATCTCCTTATTAACAAGCTAAGCCAGATGTGCTTGGATGGCCCCTTTACCAATTGTGCTGTGGATATGTGCGACTGAACTAAATAACTCCTTAGGACGATAATAGAAGAATAAATATCTCACTATTAATTCACACCTCAGTATATAGAAATAAAAGAGGCTCACAGAAAAAAAATTGTGTAAGTGGTAGTGCCTTGATGATAATGTAAGAGCCCAGGATCTCTCCTTGGTTCGTTTGTTAAAACGAAAAGTAAAACGCAAAGTGGAAAAATGAAAATTCAACGAGCAGCAGGTGGCGCCAGTGCTTATTTGCATTTTACTTTTCATTTTTGCAGCTTCACTGCGGTTCAGGCTGAAAATGAAATTACAAATGGGGTTATTTTATTTTCATTTTAATTTTTGCAGCATTTTTGCGTGCACACTTTGAAAATGAAATCACAAAAGAGATTGCATTTTCCTTTTTTTAATTTTAATTTTTGCAGAAAAAAACTCCCATAATAGATAAAAACATACTGTATTCATAATATTCCAGATACTACATACATGCGAATCCACATTACCTGTACATACAGATGTATGTATATATTATGTTAATAAAATGAATGTATATAACAAATTGAATGTAATATTAATAATTTTTTAACATGGCACTAAGACATATTTATTAATCACATTATATTCGCAGCGGCGAAGTACTGCTTTAAAATTTTTATTAAGAAGAAAAGTAAACCTTTTTAAACTGAGGGAAAATATACCAATAATTATTTGTTAAGGATCTCTTTGTATACCACGTTGTCAGCTCGGCCCTCCGGTTGTAATATGACCAAGCTGTGCTCTGAGCTTACTCTTGAGCATGCAACGTATAGTTGGCCATGTGAAAAGCAATCTTGCCTCAAATCAATGCCAACCTTTTGTAGGGTCTGTCCCTGAGACTTATTAATTGTCATTGCAAAGCAGAGCCTTACTGAAAATTGGAGGCGTTTGAATTGAAATGGATTTCATCGATAACTTCGCATCCAGCTTTTGAGAGTTTAAACATTCATAAACATCACAGTGTCCATTACTCAAATCGTCACCTGTGAATCTAAGATGTTGACGAGGCATTGGCGGTTGTCCAAAGGTGTAAAATATTTGGCCAATTCGGTACACTTGAAAGCGACAACCGAACAATTCAGCGGCAGCCATCAACTCACATGCAGAACCATAGGTGAAGGGCTTAAGCATTTCACTCTTCTAGTGCTCCTGTGTAGTATAATTATCTCCTGTACCGTCATCAGTCCACACCTTGAACCTGTCCCAGTCATTCAATACATAAGACACAATGTTTCTCCGGATATCAAGAGTGAGCCTGATATGGCCGTGCAATATGTAACACAGAGAATGGAAAAGGCAGGCGCCATCTCCGGGCATGGAAACCACTCGGTAAGTGACAGTTCTTTGATCAATGGTGATCACCTCGATAGACATGTTAATGGGGGTACGGTTGGAATGATAAAGGAAATGGGTACCTGAACAATGTAAACTAAGTCTAAAATACCTACACAATAACTATAATCATAATAAACGAACAATAAAACAGCGGAGAAGCCGTGGATTAAATAAAAAGGCTGCAGTTATCAGCAGGGAGACGTGAATACCGTGGCGAAGCAAGGAAGGGAATGAAGAGACCGGAGTGATGGACGGCCTTATATAGGCAAGCAGCCAACTACGTGGGAGGCGTGGGGATGGGGGACCCAACGCCGCCTCACACTGCGACCGAGCTGCAGGCTAAGGACGTATATATGTACATAAGTAGGATTCAGCTAGCGTTGGGAACCCGTGTACCAAATTTCTTGAAGATGTGCCCATAACTAACAAAGACCGCTGGAAAGTTCAATATGGTGGCCGACAGTGGTGTCATACCACTGAAATAAGTATGTACATCGGTTTTGGTTAGCGCAGGGAAGCCGCCTACCAAATTTCGTGAAGATGGGGCTCGTTGTCGACCGTTATGACCATTACGTGTAGAATTTCGAAATGAAACCTGCTTAACTTTTGTAAGTAAGCTGTAAGGAACGAGCCTGCCAAATTTCAGCCTTCTACCTAGACGGGAAGTTGGAGAATCAGTGATGAGTGAGTCAGTGAGGGCTTTGCCTTTTACTAGTATAGATGAACCAAACAAGGTTAAAGAGCAGATGTGTGAAAATCTCTTTTCCTTAAATACAAAAATAATGCTTTTTTTAACAGCAAAATAAACTGAAAACTCAAATTGATGGCCTTGAATTTAAGATTGTCTGAACCAACACAATTGAGGCGATATCTATGACACCAATTTAGGTTTTAGTTGACACATTTATACACTATTAAATATCTACTTTCTCCAGCTTAGAAAACTGTTTCATAATACAGAGATGCTGAAAAGCTACTCACTTATTTGTGTCTAACTGAATTGAAATGCTGTATTGTCAGTGACTACTGAAATGATTTACTGCTCTACCCAGAAACCTTTTCATTGTCACTATTTGTTTGGTATCTGCTCTACAGGTAACTGGTATTTATCATGGCAGCAATGTGTGAAACAACCCTGGGCTGGGGTCAGTCTATTGTTGTGAAATTACTTACACATAGTTAACTATAAATAATGCAGGAAGAATTATTAACTACAACTAGCAAATGCATCTGCATAACTCTCTATCTTAAAGCACTACATTTTCTTTAACTTAAGTTTACAGCTAATTTTTCAATTTTGGTTTTGTGAATGGTTTTGACTTTACCTTATAGAACTTACTAGCTTTATTGCATTGTTTTCATAATCACTAAAAGACTGGCTTTGGTCTGAATTAAGCACCCTTTGTTTTAGAGATTAACTAGTGCATCTATACTCATAATTTATTATTATGACCACCAGGTATATCTTGGGTGACAGAGTGAAAATGGTTAGTGCCGCTGCCTTCTAATTCCAGGAACATTTTAACAAATCCCTGTGGAAAATAAAGCTACACAGCCCTAAAACACTGGAATAATCTGTCTACTAATATTAGAGAAGCGATCAATCACTGCATTGATATCTAGGCTAAAATCTCACTGCATTAGTAAAGCATACTGGTGCTGTTCAAGTTGCTTTTTTAATAAGTGCGCCAGTTTTTGTCATCTGCTGCCTTTCTTTTGGCATCTATACAAGTGTAAAATGTGCACCTTGGAGCAGATGGGAGACAAAAGCACCGACCGTAAGAGATATAACATTAGACCTTCATTTTATTCCACCACAAACACTGGTGCAGTTATGCACCAAAGCAGATCACAGAAAGCTTGGTGGGAATTGCGTGATCACTTCATCCAGGTTAGATATACTTTGAACAGCCTTTTCCTAATGAGGTTAGGCCCTAGAGTCCTATTTGTCTGGAGTTTTCATTTTCCTTTCCTGCTTTGATAACTGGTGGTAACTATATTATCAATTACCATTTACTTACCTGTATATTATTATTATTACTTAGGAGCATTTAGTCAATGATGTATTAAAGATTCCAGTGGTGCATGCATGTTTCCACCCGCACGTTAAATGATGCTTATGTGTTTAATTTTGTTTAGCATTTTTCATGAATATTCAATTTTGCTTTATTTTAACTATATTAAACTGTAACCATGTACAGCAATCTGAGCTTGTATATGATAATTGTGCTATAAAAAATACTGAACAGAATAACCTGAGTAATTGCTCACATTAATGCACAAACTCAAAAGCACAAAGGAAGACACATGTATGCACTAATCAGTATACTCTATGCAAACATCCACATAGTGAAATATGTATGTCCTAGGAATATACATATTCATTCCTTTATTGACCTGAACATACTGTACTTGCACACACAAGCAAGATATAAATACTGTATGCATACACTGAGTTTTAAACTATACTCAAATAGATGCAAGCGTATTAATTCATATTCTCATTTGTATGCACATGAATACATGATGATACTTAATGCACACAATTATACATGTATAGCCGGACAGAAAATTGACAAACTTAAATTCTGGATGTTCATTTGTATACTGCATACACAGTCAAATACAGACAAAATTGATATCCAAACAGATACTGGCATGCTCATGTACATGCCAAGTTGCGCAACCCAATCATAGATATCCTAGCAGGGGGTGCCAAAAGGTGCCAGTTAAGATAGGAAACACTACCTAATTTTGGTCATACACCAGTTTTCTGCACAACTTACTTTATATTATGTCAAAGATGAACAGCCTCAGCGGTGAAAGAGAATTTCTCAAAATTGGAGTCTTAAGATTTAGGATTAAAACGTCAAAATACAAAGTGAACTTTAGGAAAGCAAATACATTGGCAGAGTACCGAGAAAGAAAGAAAGAAAGAAAGAAAGAAAGAAAGAAAGAAAGAAAGAAAGAAAGAAAGAAAGAAAGAAAGAAAGAAAGAAAGAAAGAAAGAAAGAAAGAAAGAAAGAAAGAAAGAAAGAAAGAAAGAAAGAAAGATAGATAGATAGATAGATAGATAGATAGATAGATAGATAGATAGATAGATAGATAGATAGATAGATAGATACTTTATTAATCCCAATGGGAAATTCACATATATCATCATCTTCTCCCACATAAGACTTTACATGAGTTATATAAAAAATTACTGTGCAAATATATTAAATTAATAGTGATGCATGTTAACAAGACCACATCAGAGAATCTGCAATTTCTGCATTTATCACGTGAAGTTCTTTGTGGTGACATTCCCCACATAAATGTGCTATTTAAAAAATAATATTTAATATGTTTATTGCAGTTTGACTCTGCTCTAACCCTATTGTCTCCTCCCACAGTTTTTCCAAACACTACGTCATGCCGAGTCTGTGGGCCAACCCTATCACAATAGCACAGAGGGCAGCTTTCTATTCAGACTGCCTCACATTTAGTATCTCATGTGCTAAATGCAAATGCACTGAATCATCTTGGTGCTACCAAGGTTTTTACGATCATTTACTAGGGTTGATGTGCAGTGGTGGTATCTAAAGTGTGCGGCACAAGACTTGCTGTGACTATTGTGACTGGGCTTTTAGCCTCAAGAAGGTAGAGTCATTCTCCCTATTGCATCCTGGGTAACTTGCCCCCTCCTGTCCTTCAGAGGAAATTGTCTTTACCATTGGTAATTAGCGAGAAACTATGAAATTCCCTGTTAAGATCTGAACTCCTGTGGAAACCTGAAATCAACCCCTATAGGTACTCCAGACAATACTTATCCACTGAAAATGTAACCCTAAGGATGCCGCAATGATACAAGACTGTAAAAGCAAGCAAAAGACCTAAAAGAGATACAATATTCTCATGTTTATTATCATTTACCAGAAAAACAAATATTGGAGCCTTGAGGGTCACCTACATACGGCTGCTGGGTGGAATCTTCCGTCCATCCCGGAACCATGTAACCTGGGGCTGGGGGAAGCTGTGTATTCGAGGGGCTGGAATGACAGCCCCCTCCCCCTGAGACACCGTTTGTGATCTCTCTCCTTCCTCAAAGCTGCCCATATCTGAAACACAAAGCAGAATGCAAAGGTGACAATCAGTTCCTGTTCTATTCTGTCTTAAGATTTCAGTCCATAGTCTCCGGGAGGAGATGTACATAATAAAAATGAAGCTGAGCCAAGTGTTCTACTTCAACATCTGGGCAATGGGATCTTTTACTCACAAGGGTTTGCCCATCAAACACAAGATAAAGCAACTCCAGCGTGTCACGTCTCAGCTGAGCTGGGAGCCAGCAAAAAGTTTCAGAGACAGATGGCTCTTGCTTTTCCATTTAATTGATATTACATAACATCTAATGCTCAATTTGACTTAGTTCTGTACTTCTACGGAATTGCAGGTTTTTATTTTTGTGAGGGTAGCAGAAGAAGAGCACAGTGTGAAGCATTAGCATTAAAGCCCATCATTCCTTATTAACAAGGACCACCTGTCAATAAACAAATCAGGTTCAGATAGTCTCTTGAGTGGGCACTGCAGGAAAGTCTATCTGAGATACTGGATTTCCCAGAGTCGCAGAGCTGGTGTATAGTTTTAAGACTTGTCAGCATACTGTATATGTTAATCTGCAATAGCCCAGATAAAGGAAATGCAAAATGCATTACTATAATTATTTAATATATTGAAAAAAAATAATTTTATAGCTTTTAACCAACTGTTCAGTATAACTAAACTAATAATATTTAATATATAACAGATTGATTAATTATCGGAACCACTTAATCCATTGCAGGGTCACAGTAGTTGGAAGGCTTGTCCCAGAAAAAGCAGGTAATAAGGCAGGAACTAACCATGAATGGGACACCAGTCCTTCATAGGGCCGAGTCATGTAAACATCCATACTCATACTGGGACAAATCAGTGTTACCAATTGACCTAAAATGAACACCTTTAGGATGGTGCAGGAACACTGGAGAACACATACAGATGTGGTCACAGCATGCAAGCTCCACATGAACAGTGACTGGGCCTGTGATTTAAATCCAGAACTCTAGAGCTGTAAGGCAACAGTGCAGTGCAAGTGACTGACACTGTATATAATAAAATGATTACTATTTCTTTTTTTATGTTTTGAAGTGATCTGCCAAAAGTCATTGGAAAAACACATAGCAAATTTGACTTGTGCTAATGGGTAAAACAAACAAATCACAAGGTTCAGCCACAATGTTGATATTCAGTACATTTGTGGTGTACCATTCATGGCATATCCTTGGGTGGGAGAATATCTCACCTCTTTAAAAGGGTTCAAGTCAGTAGACTGTTAATTCATGATATTTTGTTACCAGGCTACAGTTCGTCTAGACAGGTTGTTTATTTTCTGTTGAATGTATTAACTCATTGATTGCTTTTAGCCTACAGCTGCCCACCACAGAGCTCAGGTACCGATTGATTAAGGCTTATATACCAGCTGGATTACTCAAGTGTATGTCTCTATAATTCTATACTCAACCATAAGGAACTTTTTGTTTTACTAGTTTGTACTAAATAGGGAAAACATTCTCTCGGGAGAGATGCAAGCCACCCAACGAGTGTGCAAGCAACACTAAATCAGTTAATGACGATTACATGCAGTAGGTCATCACCAGCGGACAGGGTAGTAGCAGTTTACACATCCATTTTATAAGAGATTAATCCTGTTTGCACTGGCCTGGCAGGAAGAAGGGGATTGGTGAACATAAAAGGCATTTAGTCCGATATCATCTTCTCCTCTGATTTAAATGTAACTATAATTAAAAGTGAAGGGGCATACTCAAAAGCCTGGACCACTCGTAGCAGTAGGCACTACAACACTAGAAACCATTAAGTCTTTTGAAAATTGAAACTTATTTTCTGATGCTTTTAACTACTATACTTCTTTTTATTAAATTATACAGTATAGTCATTTTGAATGACACAATGATACAGTAGTTAGCTTTGCTGCCTCACAAATCTATCATTTTGTGTACACCCGGTCTTTGACTGCATGGATTTTACATGTTACTTCATATCCTTGCAGGGTTTTTGTCATGCATTCTGGTTTTCCCCACACATTCTGAAACACACACAGCTTACCATAAATTGGCCCCACTGTGAGTGTAGGTATGGACGTGATTGGATCCAGCAATGAAATGGTGCCCCGTCTTGGATGTTTTCTTTTTTTGTGCCCACAGTCCAGGCCTCCTGCACCCATGAATTTGATTAAGCAGGTCTCAGAATATACAGTACATATGTATTATTTTTTTCCTATTGTTTTAGGTCCTTTCATAGTCTGTTTCTTCTCTTTCATTGTTATTCGACATTGTCCATATCATATTGCTTAGGGCTATTAGTTACATTTAATTTTGTTTTGTTGCATTTGCCAAGCACATTTTACTGCCAACATGTAGGAAATATGCTGTATAAATAAAGTTTACTATTATTGATGATATTATTAGAACACAGCCTCAAACCAAGATATTTTAGAAACAGCTAATATGTCCATTATCCAAGTGTTCCTGGTTATTGGCTTCGTCCGGGTACCCTGAGGGACAACATGGATAAAAATATGCACCAGATGAATTGAATTCTTTGATGAACCTAAATGTATGCCATCTCAGTGATTGTTTTTCTTGTCCTGAAAGGAAGTCAACTGTTTTAAAAATATACACATACTGTATATGTAACTGCAAATCTGACAACCCTTAACAACAAAACATTTCCATCAATATTAGTTAGATAAGGTGACTTGTTTTTGACAAAGGCAATCTTTGCATAAGAGCAATAAATAATTTCTTTATACAAAGCAAATAATGTTGACTGGTTTCAGCTGGATTAACACTCTCACAGTTTAGAGACTAAACATATTTAAAGCAGGTCCTTGCCAATTTCCCGGGTAATAAAGTGCCACATTAAGGATGGCAGCTTTAGAGTTGTGTAACCAAGTAACTGAGCCTGCTGGGAAAGGGCCGAACTATCAGTTGAATGAAGTAGTTCCAGGTATAAAGGACCTTAGAGTGGAATAAAGACAGTTCCATCTAGTATATGTTTTAACGCCCACTAAGCTGCTAGGGGACACAACTTCCCTCATCTACATAAATATACCTGTGAGGGAGGAGAGTTAATTCAAAGTTTACAAGTATGAAAAAATGTTTGGAGTAAAATTAAACTGGTCTTTTTAATCCTTTAGAATGTATATTGATCACTGCGGAGCTGGATCCCCTTATCAAGACGGCCACTACACATTATTATTACTGGTCATTACTTTCCTTCCCTGCTCCCCATTCAGAAACACAAAATGCTCTTCTTTCAGTAGTTTCATGTTTTTTAAACTTTATAACCCACTTGCTTCTTCCATTCTTCCAGATCTGTATATTGATGCCATTATAGTGCTTACCATTACAAGCAAGCTCATTTTCTGACAAAAAAGGCAAAAAGGGTCTCTTCTAATTGATCACTTTTAACTGTAGTAATTAACAGAAGGTGAGAATCGTTAATGACACTCCTCATTACTGCCTGTCATTAACAGTGAGGCCTTACTAATTTCTCATTACCTACTTAATTAAGCAATTCTGTGGTGAAGTCTTTCCAACCACGAGAAGAGCGAATTGGCTAGTCAGGGAATCTCAGCTCCAATAAGTATTTCTGCTGGGCAGACAAAGAGCTTTGGTATAAACTTCTCTGTTAAAAGGAGCTAAGATTCAATCTCTGAAATTCACGTGCTAATGGATTCTGTTACTACAGACTGGGGGAGTAGGGGAGAGGTGGTTTAAGAAATTTTCTTTTGTTTATCCAAGTTAAGCACAACATTCCCACTGTAATGAGTCTTGTGAGTAGCACCCTTAGGTGGGAAAGAGAATGTTTTCCAGTGTCTTTTGACAGAAACAAAGGTACAGAATTAGCACAGCACTGACAGTGGAGAGGATTTTATTTTAACCTTTGAGAACAAAAATTCAGAGAGATGGAACTGCTGGTTGTTAAGAATTACTTAGTAAAGATACATAAAGCTAGAGAGAAAAAGTAAGGCACATTAAAGAGAAGCACAGGAAGAACAGTGGTCATTAAAAAAAAATAACATAGTAAAGTAAAGTTACTCGACACTCTCATATACTGTAAAAGTGCACTTACATGCCACCTGAACTTCTGTTCTTCTCTGCATCAGAGCGCCAACGCGGTTTCTCACAATGCACCGGTAGAACCCTGCATGTGTTCGATCCAGTGAGGTAATTAAGTACCTGTAGATGGGTAAAGGAAGAAAAGAGTAATTTGGCCCGGACAATTATTAGTTTTAGTCTTACACCTCACCATGAAGCAAACTGAAATGCCCTGCTCCAGACTTGCCAATCTCTTTGCTGTGGCAATACAAGAACATTAAAGCAGTGTCTCTCTGAAAATTTACATCTGGCTGTATGCAAGGGTATTCCACGAATCAAGCAAGCATAAGATTTCAAACTGCGTAATTTAGTTTAAAGATCATGAGGGGCCACAACCTTTCCTGGCAGCACTGGGCAGAAGGCAGTTACTAACCCAGGGCTAATTCAGGCACACACTTACATTTTGACAATTAGCGCTTTGAGTAGTGAGAAAAGCGCTATATAAATGCAAAAAAAAATTATTATTATTAATTAATCGAAGCTGTACGTCTTTGGGGAAGCGGGCGAAAACCCACATAGACATTAGGAGAACATACAAACTCCACACTGACAATGGCTGGGTGTATGATTCAAACTCAGGGTGCTGATCTGTGAGGTAACAGCACTAACCAATGCATTACTGTACCACCCACATTAAATAAATACAAAGTAATAACAAAAACATGATTACAAAATAAATATGCTTTTAAAAATTATTACTGAGGAGTGGCAGGGACAGAGGCTATAACAGGCTTGTGTAGTGCTTGATGAACGGCTTACTTGTATACAGTTCATAAGTACTGTAGTTAAAAAATGAAATAAGGATAAAAACAAAAGACATTGAAGTTTTATGGATCAATGAATATAGACACTGACCCATGTAGGACTACCTGATGATAAAAGTCCACCAAAGTTGCCTCCACACCATTTTCGTTTGAATTGTTTTATTGCTAACAAATCCATCATCCAGTCTACAGTTAGACGTTTCACTGGATTTCCAGTGATGATGACGTTCTACCCAAGTTTTTTCCACACCTTTATCTCGGTTTACATACAGTAGTCATAATTTGTCTTTGTTGAGCCATTGAGTGGCAGTGAAGGAGCATTGAAGCATAAATGTCTGTTTGCCATATTAATTGACAGCTTCCTTATCTGTCTTGTTTGATCCACTGACAATAAAGAATTTTAAAGCTTCATCAGCATTCTTCAGTCATATCTGGTGACACATTTATTATGTCTTTATTGAGTCATTGATGATGGAGATGAAGGCCCATGCAGATTCTTCTAAACCTTTCAATCATTCAATTTTCACATTCATATTTTGTCTTTCACTGAGAGTGAATGTTTTCTCCAGACCTTTCCTCAACCCATCATACATTTCTAGTCTTTTTCTTTATTGATCACTGACGACTGAGCTTTGTTCGAGCATCCTCCAAACATTAATATATCTAATTATATTTCACCATATACTGTATTGTGTCTTTAATGATGAGGATCTATCAAAGCCTCTTCTACATTGTTCTGTCATTTCAGTCTATAACATATTCTGTTTGCTGAACACCTTGCAAATCTATCCACCATCCATTTACCTATAACACAGGCAGATTCTAGATTTCCTTCAGCTTGCAACATTCAGTTCAAACCATTTAAGTAAAGTTGTACGTGCTTTTTGCTGTGCACACAGAGACAGCAATTTTCTTGTCGTCTTTAAATTCAGAAGAGGATTATCTGCATCTCATTTGTGTTCAATAATTCACAGAATGTTAGTTCTGGGATTTAATAGCAAGGGTTGAACGCATCATTCATAAATATGTCCCCATCTATTAATTCCACCACAGTTATTACAGTGTTAATAGAGAATTACAATGTATTTAATAAAATTTAAAACCATTCATCAGTTTTTGACATTATGTTTTGCAAGAAAATCTAATTCTTCTGTAACAAAATTTTTCTACTGGAAAAAATTAAACATAAACATACATTAAATTGTTCTTAGCCATTTCATCCGCTTTCATAACATTATGGCTTATTGGTTATCAGTGCCAGGTGAGAAGAACTTCCATGTATTTCCATATACCAACAGTACGGTCACACATATTCATGCCATGAGCTGGCCACTACTCAGGGCAGATTATTGTCTTAGTGAAGGATGACACTTGTGTATCATATGGCATAAATACTGGAGCTTTTCAGTCAGAGTGACAATAACAATAATAAAAAAGTTACAAGTCCTGAAAAAATAAAGGTAGGAGTTCTTAAATGTTATGAAGATCTCTAATAATATAATACTTTTCAATGAAATAATGCAAATAGTATCAAGATATTTTAATTGATCCAATGAAATGACCCCCTGCCCAGGGATAGACTTTAGCTCACCGTACCCTGACAAGATGAAAGCAGGCATGCAAAATTAATTTATGGGCATTGTAACTACACCTAAATTTCTGTTTAGGTGGAACAAAGTGGCAGTAAAATGTAAGCTCCTTCAAATAATACAAAGAGCTCAAAGAAGGCCTGCGCTCACCGTGCATCATTATTCAGTTTTTTATCATTCTGCTGGAAGTATGAATGCACGGTACATCACAGATATTCTGACATTTAAGCCTCAGTTTTCATATTCCAATAATCAGTGCAGAGCTTGGCATCTGTCCAAGTCCGTACCATATTTTGTCTAGTTTATCTTTTATCCACATGAATCAATTCACGGAGTTATGTTATTAACACAAAAAACATACACTAGTTAGGATTCCTTTGGTATTATATTAATTTGATTATTTTATTTCATTTGACATTTTTAGTATGATGTATGGAAAATTTTTTTATAATATAATGTAATGTAATATAATATTAGTGCAGTATCCCAATGGTTAGCCTAGTGCTTCATAAATCCATTATGCATGTGGAGTAATGTACTACGTGTTCTACCAGGTGTCTTTGTGTGTTTTCCTCTTGGTACTACTGCTTTCCTCTCGCATCACCAGACATGTGTGGGTTATATTATTTGGCGATTCCAAGTTGGCCTTGGTCTAAATGTGAATGTGTGCTTGAGTGGACTCTATGATGGACTGCAATCATATTCAGCTTTGTCAAATTGGATTAAGCAGACTCAAGTATTCATGTCCTGGATTTAAATTTCAAATGTCAGGATGTGTTTTCCTCAGAGTGTTCAATTTTTGTTCCCAAATGTTCAAATATGTGCACATTAGGCTCTTAAAAGGAAAATAAAATACACTCTGTATGTCACATTCAACACTTTTGTGTACGGATGGGTCAGAGATGCTGTAAATATGTTCCCCCACCAAATTTTCTTTTATAAATCGTGACGTTTATCTGAGAAGTTGCGCATGCACATTTTGAGCCTCTTTTTGTGCACATGCAAATATTTGTAAATGAAGCTCCTTGCGTTTTGGAGATACTCTTAACCAGTCGTATAGTCATCACAATAGTGGTCCTTGTCAAAGTCACTCAGATCCTTATACTTGCCCATTTTTCCTGTTTCTAACTGGTCACCGTTAACAACTGACTGTTCACTTGCTGCCTAATACACACTACACCTTGATAGGTGTCAATTCAAAAAGAATGTCAACATTATTCACTTCACCTGTCAGTGGTTTTAATGTTGTGACTGATCGGTGAATATCAGGCCATGTGGAAATGTTAGGCATAAGATGCAAGATTTCTGGCAGCCATTGATGATGATGTACTACAGTCTGGATTCTCTCCAGACTAACCTGGTGACTCTGACCATAACTCAGTCCAGAAATCTTGAAAAAAGGAAAACCAATGAACACTTGATAATGTCTAATCAGTCTTTGGATTGCAAGGTTGGTGTACACAATGGTTTGATTCTGTTTTCTCTGATTTTATGAAAATGTAACTAGCTTATGAAACTATCAAGTAATCTGCAAAATGCCTCCGTTCATCTAATTTGACAACCTACTGTAAATAAATCATACATCTGTTTCAGCAGCCTACCTTTTCTATTATTATGGGGGGCAGTGTGTTTTAATCTAGTACACTCTTTTAATTGTACATTACAAATGAGATGTTGCAAGACAGCCTTTGTGCTGCAAGCTAAATTCGGGTTTTGGGATGAGGAAAACTGGATGTGGTTTACTGCAATTTGTTAAAAGTTTGTCAATTTGTTCATGTCTGGTTTGATTAATTTGGGGAAAATAGTGCATTTTTGAAATGATTCCATATATTGGTGTATTATCTGAATTATTCCCACTTTATTAAGGAAGCCCCCTTTGGAGAGTGTGTCAAGAAAAAAAAATAGTTTGATGTTATCATTGTTGAAAACTGAAAAACTTAGATGAACAATGACTGCATTTCCCATTGTCCACTCCTTCATAATCCCTTGGGCCATTTACTGTACTTTCAAAATTTAGGATTCTTACAGAAATACCAACTGGTTTGTAGTCCTTCAGGTGACAAATCTCTACAGTATTGCAGGACAGCAGAAGACTGCAAAGGAAATGCTAACTACCAACTAAGTCACCTGTTCTCACTTCAAATTTGAGGCTTTACAATCAAGAAGGTAGCACTGAACGGCACCTTGATTACAGACCTTTAGGTGCAAGCAAGACAAGTTTGAGTTCAATTAAACCATTGCATTCTGAGGAGACCATAAAGATGAGAGGACTACTGTAACTGGGAAACATCCTAGTACAAATCTATGGTAGTAGCGTGCTGATAACTTACAAGCCATTCTACACATTTCAGCCCCATCCATAAACAGTAAAAAGGAAATTTCAATGGGTAGCACAGTCTTTATTTCTGTTGCCTCATGGTTTTCAGGACAAACAGCTGGATCCTGATCTTGTCACCATCTCAGTAGGATTTGCATGTCTTCCCCGTGTCCATTTGGCTTTTCCTCCATATAGTAGTTTTCCAGCCCAAGATATGCTAGGTCGTTTTTTTTTTTTTAGGCTGGGGTGGGTGAGCATGTACTGTATATGAAATAATGTGTGCTGGGATGCATTGTTTTTCACTCTACTGAAGGGAATAAGTGTGTCAAGCAAATGGACGAATAGATTATTTCAAGTTTCAATTAATTCCAAATCTTCCTTTCTGAAAACCTGAAATACAAATCTCAAAATACATAAAGTATATTGATACAAGAAAGAAAACTGCCTCAGTGACAAGGTAACATCAGTTACAGGATAAGCTGACAATTTTAAGTTTTAAAAGCAGTATTTTATACTGTTGTTTCCAGATTTTTAATAGTTAAAATTATTATACTGACTGAAAGGCTACAGTAGATTGCAATGATTTTAGGGGTAAATTCATAAAAACCCTTGGCTCGAAGTTATTACTATAGTCTGTCTAGATCTGAATGTGTACATGTCTGGTACCTGGAGAATATCATCTCACTAGATGTGACCCTAAAGCTTCATCAGTGTTAACAATTACACCCATCTTCTCTCACATTTTACATCAGCTGCACCTACAGTATGTGTATTGTATGTTCTTATTGACTCTTCTGCAGTGACACTGGCCACCCACTATGTCCTGTCAGTTAATTTTTTGCTTAGCCTCTTTCCTGCGACATTTGACATTCTGTATTTGAACTGACTCATTTTTTCCAATTCATTTCTTCCACTTTGAACTGTACATTGGTGTACAGTGTTAAAGGTACTATATAAAAAAAACAAATGGTTTAAATGATTAGGCATTAGCTCCCATTGTGCACTTGAAGCTCTATACGGTGTGATGTAATGACTTGAGTCAGTGGGTGAAATTCAATTCTGTTTATATATAGTACCTTTCTCAGTGGTCTTGCTTGCACTGCATAAGTAATCCGATTTATTTGGCCAAACATCCTATGGCACTCTGCTGAGCTTTATGTAGTTCAACAAATGTCTGAGCTCCGGAGGAATCCATTGTCAATCAGTGTTGAAATAATCTTGCTATGCATTTATCGTAGTAGGACTGCCTATATGGCTGTTTGCCTTTCTTTTTTTTTCAAAAACATATTATTTAGCTGCCTATATGGAGAAAAACAAAGTAAAAGGCAGTTTGAAAGTTTAAATAAAGATATAAAGACGGATTGGTCTAACAACACAGGGCCAGAGCAAAGCATAGTAATGTCAATGTCAATTTATTTATATAGCACATTTAAAATAACATAGGAATGCTGTGGCCAAAGTGCTTTACAATAATAGAATAAAAGAAAAACAAACAACATTAATAACAAAAATAGAAATAAAAATATATGAACATAAATAAAAATAAAATAAATAATAAACAGAAGTAATGTTATATAATCACAATGACGAAACCATCAGTATTACTGAAGGTCACGGAATGCAAGTGAATAGAAATGAGTCTTTAATCGTGTTTTAAACAGTTCAGTTGCTGATGACTCCTTTATATGATGTGGTAAAGAGTTCCACAGGCGAGGGGCAGCAGCTGCAAAAGCCCTGTCCCCCTTGGTTTTACACTTGGTACAAGGGCCAACAAGAGACAACTGACCAGAAGATCTAAGCACTCTGGATGGCTGGTGTAAAACACACAATTCGGATAAATAGGCAGGAGCAAGCCCATATAAAGATTTAAAAACTAGCAGCAAGATTTTAAAATCAATTCGAAAACTGACAGGCAGCCAGTGTAAAGAAGCTAAAATAGGAGAAACAGAGTTATACTTTCTTGTCCCAACCAGAAAGCGAGCAGCAGCATTTTGGACCAACTGTAACCTGTGTATCAGAGATTTGCTAATCCCAGAATACAGCGAGTTGCAGTAATCAAGGTGAGAAAAAACAAAAGCACGAGTAGCTTTCTCAAGATCCATAGAAGATAAAAAAAGGCTTTATCCTACCTAATAGACGAGGCTGGAAAAAGCAACTCTTGACTACAGAATTTACTTGTTTCTCAAAAGAGGTTACTGTCAAAGATTACACCATGATTGCGGACTTGAGGTTAGCAAAAGACAGAGAAAGAGCCGAGAAGTCCGAGACCAATTTGGGCTTTAGCTGATGGACCCACTATAAGCACCTCCGTTTTATTTTGATTCAGATCAAGAAAATTATCAGCCATCCAGGATCTTAGTTCAGAAAGACAGTTGTGGAGTTGATTTATTGCAGAGTTGCAGACAGGTATATAAACCTGTGTATCATCCGCATAGCAGTGAAAAGAAATGTTAAATTTCCTAAAAATAGCTCCAATAGGATATACTAAATATAATAATAATAATATAATATGCATAATAATCCTACAGCAGGGTGGCACAACGGTTAGCACTGCTGTCTCACAGCTCTAAAGTCCAAATCCCTGCTTGGTTACTATCTATGGAGTTTACACATTCTCCCTGTTTTTGTCTTCCCTTGTGCACCAGGGGCCTTGGAATAAATTAAGAAGGTGTAAGAATGGATAGATGGATTGTATTTCAGGATTTATAAGCACATAATTTGTGCAGCTCATTAACAGAAGCATTTCTTTCCAGTTAGAATTTCTGTGCTTGTCTGGAAGAAATTTATTAGTGCTCAAAGCACCACAAAAGCCTGTTTGTTTTATATTTAGTGGGCTGTCACTACATTCTCAGTTTTAACTCAATTACTTTCGAAATCTGCTTAAACTAGGGCAAGACTTATAGAAGTGCAGTGTGTCCCAGCAACGCTGAGTAAAAAGCAAATACCAGCATTGAACTGGACACCAATTTACCATAGCCAATGCTTATGCAAGGAAACAGGGATATTTAAAGAACTTTGTTCATTATTGAAAATGTCAAAGGAACACATTTTTATTAAACCAGGCTTTGCTTTACATTAAAAATGTATTTTCGAAGTTCTACGCAACTAAGAGTATGAAGGTAAATGAAAATTTCATCTGAATTGGGGTCAGCCTAACCAGATGAGCTAATGATTCAAGGACATGAATGTTGCGTCTTTATCCTGTTTTCAAACCCACAAGCACATTTATTCTAATTACCATGGCAAAGAAGTCTATATTTTGTGAATGTCATGCTGAAGCTAATGCTATTGAAAACTCAGCGAATAAAATAAGTTAATATTTTGTATGCAAAGACAACTTCGGCTGTGGCTCCTAAGAAGGGCCTCAACCAAAAAAGACAAACATGATGAAGGCATGGGACATATAGTATACAGAAAGGGTGATGGGGGGATCAAAATTAAAAGAGAGCCATGTTGGCAGTAATGGTGATGATGTTGAAAGTTATCACATGTCTAATGAGTAATCATAACAGTTTTGCTACAGGTAAACATGGGGACACTAAAATGGACGGACCATCAACCAGAGGTCTCACAGCACTGCTTGTTATCTCCTCCCACTTTTATCAGTGTCTCAAACAACATGGGAGCCTACTAGAAGAATGGACTTAGCAAAGAAAGAGAGAGAGAAAAATAATTACAAAGATGAGCGCCTCTGGACCAACATGCTTCATTGGATCAGATACATTTCAACAAGAGGTCCCCAAGACTGGTGAGTGGTCAGTGAAGCAGTGTTACACGGCATTACTTCTCACACCCACTACACAATATAGCTGTTCTCTAAAGCCATAAGCAGTTTCAAGTGCATTCTTACCACACTTGATGGCACAATCCAATTTGTATTAAAAGGAGCAATAGTGAAGATGGGTATACAGTATGAGAACATACAGATTTGAAACAATAACAAGGCTGTTGATGATCATCATAATCAAAAGCCCTTCTTATATCAGTATAGCACTCATTACTATTGCTGTCAGGGTCTAAGAAATAGTGTTTATTCTGAGTTGCTTTTAATCTTTTCTTGTTTCCTGTTTTTACTGGTTGCTGCCATTTGGGTTTGTGAGTCATATGTTGTACATGACTCATGGTGGTCAACTATTTAAAAATCGGACATTGTTTTCAGCTAACATCCAGACTGTGAAAATAACGACTCTATGAAAGAACAAGTAATTCCTCAGCAATCTTTTAAAAAGATATTGCCTTTTTGGGTATTAAAAGCATTGGTATAGTTCACATTTTGTTTTGCTCATTAGTGTTTTGATCCTAGTCTCAAAACTCAATATGCTCAATATGAAATATGATCAATATGGAAGTCAGAAGAGCTTCCTACAAATGAAAGTCTTGTAACAAAGCATGCATTTGAGATCTAAGATAACAAGAGAATTTGAAACATCATAAAATAAGGTTGTGCAAGAACAAAGCACATGTCTAATCCCTCTGTCGACACAATTTCTTACTAAACTGTCAGTAGCCAGAAGTTCAGTAGAAGACCTTTTGCCTAGCAACCAAGTCTGAATAGACACCAAAGCATGAGAATTACTCTGTGATCCCCTGCTGAATATAGTCAATTCTAGTTCTGCATTATCTACTGTATCTATATATTATTTTCCTCATCTGAGGAAGGAGAAATATGGATGTAGACTGCCTGCATTTTCATCTGATGGTGAATTTTGTAAATGTATCTGCAGACAAATGAAAGAGGCACAAACTCAGGGAGAACATTCTAGTAGTGGCCTTTAAATATCAGGGGTACAGAAGAAACTGAAGGATAGTTAGTTTAAAACGTTGGTTGCGTTGTAGCAAGCAAGGCCTAACCACCGCTTTTGCTCTGTGACTGCAGTAATTTGCCTGGATAATAATAATCATGCCACTTTATGTCTAAAGCATATCAGAAGAGGCTGCTGTGGAAATCATCTACACAAAATAACAGAATGCAATTAAAATGGAACACATCAAGTACAATAAGAGGTCACAAAGGGAGCAACTATGAAATGTCTGTCATGAAACAGAAGCACAACTACAGTACGACGATTTTGTTATCCATGAAGCTGAAAGGGTTTCATTTTGTCTTTGTTTCAAATTAAAGGATCTCTCCCTGCCACAGCGTATGTTATTGCTTTCAATAGGCTGTGAGCAGGAGATAGATGAAAACAAAGGGAGTTACAGAACTAGAGGTAGAGATGAAGCACTTCTTCAAAAAGGAACTGAAGATGGAGAAACTGAAATAGGGAGAAATGTTTTCAGAAATTTTCAATTTTAACATTGGGAAGCAGAAAAGCCGGACTCTGACAGTTCCTACACTGCCATACCATAACATAACAGTGTGGTTCCTCAGGCAAATTTCTGGTTCCAAACAAGAGTAATACAATCAATTCTGATATTTGTGTCTCATCTTAGACACCCAAAGCTGAGAATTTTCTACGTGGAGTGAAGAAGAAATGTAATTTATTCTTTCCCACTCTTCACAGAGAGGAACAATCAAAAGGAAGAATTAGTGCATGTATCTTGAAAAATCAGTATATGAGCATACCCCAAATGTAGATTGCAACTCCGTTGGCAGAGAAGGCGTTTAACTTAATATTCTTTTACAAAATCTTCTAACAACCAGTATTTGGCAAACAGAACACACACGAGATTAAAATGCTGTAGACAAGGAATTTGACACCATACCCAACTGATTTATCAACCACAGTTTACACTTACTAAAAATTCCATGAGTAAACTGAAACCAGGCCTGTTTCTGCTGCTTCACCATGGATGGAACAAGAAATATCTTGCAGTCATGGGCTCCTATGCCAAAATTCCTTTAACTTGTGCTCTTTTCCTTATTAGTGGCTGAATTAGCAGCACTTGGTTTACAATTGGCAGGCCACACAATCTCGTAAGTAGGCATTTCAAGTGTGTCTATACATTCACAAGCTACACTCGACTCCATGTTAATTGGGAGAAATTAGATGAATAGAATTGAAAAGCCTTGTTGGACCAAATAGCCTGTTTTCATCAAAATTGTTCTAGCATTCAATTCTTCTCACCACATTTCTTGTGACTTCATAGTACACTAGGGTGGCCCAGCAGGTGCATGGCAATGGGGTTTCTCGTGTCCCACTTCTTACAGTGAGGCAAACTCATGAGCATGCACCCTGAAAACACATACCCAAGTGAACACCTAAGCAGGACATGCATTGCACTGCTCCCCTGTGGTACAGAAGCCATTTAACCTGACAGAAATCTCTCAACAGTTTTCAATAGCTAATTCGTTGCTCCTGTTTAACACTTTCAAACAATGATTGATAAGTAGAAAATGTAAGAGAATAGCTAATCATCCTTAGACATTACTGTAATCATGACATTTGTGGGTTTTCAAATTAACAGGTCCACTTGTCAAAATAGGCCCAGACACCAGGCCAGGACTGAGAAACGAAATACCTAAAAATAATAAAGTGGTGCTATTCATAACCTCTCTGGAGTGGTACAGACCTTACTTTATGTATTTCCAAAACAGTAACTTGAACCAGGCGTGCCACTAGAGAGTGACCAAGGTGCTTGGATCCATTTTCAAGGTTACTATACAGTTAGTGAGGCTATAAAGAAGCACCCTACAATTTGACAGAAACTGCCCATGCCCTTAGTAAAATAGGTTCATTTAGATGCAGGGAGTAATGTAACATAACTTATAAAACCAAATCCAATTAATTAAAAAGTGGTAACTTTGAGAAGCCAGAACTCTCACACTGCCCTCACAAGCTTCAGCAAACCAATATGTCTGTTCAGTCAAATGGAGAATGTGGCTTAAAAGTCCCTAACTATTAGGGGTGGTGTCAACAATGAAAGTGAAAAGTTATGAAGGTAAGGCAAGTGGGTTGCTATTCTCATAATAGTGATGCATACAATACAAGTTTCAAGAAAGCCCCATAAAAGGTTTTATAGTCCATGCATCTTTGTTTAAAAGGTGTGTTTTACTCTTGTAATGCGCCACTGGATAAGGAGGTCATCGCAGGTGTCACTTGCACAGGATGCCCTATAAGTGTGGAATAATAGGGATATATATTTTTAACAGGACACCATTTTGTGATACAGTTACCTGAACAGTTTGCCAAAAACAAAGACCTTTATTAAAAGATTTTTTTTTTTTTTAAATAACAAATTTCTAATAATAGAAAGGGGTGTATGTGGGAGAAGAAGTATTTCAAGTAACACAGTCCATTAACATTGAAAACACTCTTCACATCATCCTCTGATCAATCTCCTAGTGACTTAACCCCTTTTGCCGCTTTATGCAACAGTCTCCCTAGCAGGCCGAGCACTTACCAATATCCAAACTCCTATCCCGAAACTCTTAGGCTCTGTGAATGGGGCTGTTTTTATCCGCCTTGTAAGAACCACATACCAGTATGGTACTTAGGATTAGAAATGCTCCAATAAGTCCTAATGCCCTTCCTCCACAGATCCCTTCCTGTATTCCTGAACTCCCTTACTCACTATGTAAAAAAGCTACACAGCCTTTTCTCTTTAGCATCAGCGTTTCACTGGGAAACATGGGAAAACCCTCCCAGCTTCTGATCTTTTCCTTCTAACCTTCTTGGAAATGTAGCTCCCCCAGGGTATTCATTGTGACACACTCAAAACTTAAAGAGAATGATTTCCACTAATATATGTTTTTACTTTTGTGGGTCCTTAATTGGCCCTTACAGTTTTCTGGATCCTTTATGCCCTTTCTCCCTGGCACCAACTTACCAGGTTAAAGTTCTGTCACCGTATGTTTTTATCTTTACAACCCCAAAAACTGAGTCAGAGAGAGGTTGCTGCAAATTTAAGAGACTTTAGTCAGATGGAGAATGAGAGAGCTGCCATTTTTATATTTTTCCTGTGATTCCAAACTTCATTAACCGAGTATCATTTTTGCTATATCAAGTCTGGCAAATATCAAACAATAATTTATGCATGTTACGTTCAGGATCAAGTTATTTTCAAAATCCATAGATGAGTTTTTGTGCATGTCTGTGAGTTGACAACGGAACATCATTTACCTTCAAACAGAGATAATAAATCAAGGACTATTTTTTCAGAGTGGCTGTATTGGAAAAATAAAGGCCAAAGACTTGTCACAGACTGTTTTCAAAAAGAGAAACTACACCCACAGCCATGTGATCGTCCTGCTTGCACTTCAGCATAAGAGAACCCTTATTGGAGATTATCTCCTCAAGTGATTGCAATTGTCTATTTTCTTCTGCTCCTCATCCTAAGCACGTTGTGATTTTGTGTGGGTGCGTGTGTACTATCATGTGACCATACCTCATTTACTCTTGGCAAAGGCTCCAGCTAAATACAATGCTGTTACTTCCATAAGGAATTTGAGAAGATAGAAAGTATGTACGCTGCCCTCTATTCAGCATCTGCTTAAGAATGTATTCGTTTTATAATAACTTTGAAAATTCACAACATAAATGGTTGTGCTACATTTTCAGCAACTCAGGGTCGCAGGAAGGCAGAGCCTATCTCAGAAACACAAGGTGTAAAGCAGATAACAGCCGTGGACAGACTGTCAGTCCACCACAAGGTCCACACATGCACACATTCACCCACAGGCACCACAATGGAATCATTCCTTTGGGAATTGTGGAGGAAAGCCAGAATATCCAAGAACAGAGGCAAAAAAAAAAACCCTGATATCATACGAAATATGGAAACTCCACTCAGAGCCTGTGCGGACAGATGAGTCATACACATGATACAGGATCAGTGATCCAGTGTAGCACAGTGCTGCCTAATATAAATGGTTTTAAAAATAACTTATGTAACTTAGCGGAAAATATGAAGATAAAAGAGGAAAGTACAAACCTGTGTGGCAAGCGGCTGGGGGTGGCACCCAGCCGGGATGCCCAGAAGGACTGGAGGAGGGATTATGCCTCCTCCAGACTACAAGTGGGCGACTGCCCTGGTGGCTTTGGGGACCACGGGAACTGAGCTTGGAAGCTCAACCCTATAGGGGCCCACGGTCACTGCCAGGGGGCACCCCGATGCCTGAAGAGCTCTGGTCCTCAGCACTTCCGCCACATCCAGAAGTGCTGGGGGGAACGCGACCAGTGACACCCGGAGTGCTTCCGGGTGCGCAGCCGGTACTTCCGCCACACTGGGGAGTGCCAGCGGAAGTTTATCGGGAGGCACCTGGAGCACATCCGGGTGATTATAAAAGGGGGCCACCTCCCTCCATTCAGTGGCTGGAGTCGGGAGAAGAGATGGGACAGAGCTTGGTGGAGAGGAGTGGAAGCGGTGAAGAAGGCATTTGGAAAGGCCTGGACTTTGGGGTTGTGTGCACTTGTGTAAATATTAGTAATGTATAATAAACGTCTGGTGGGTGATTATACAATGTCTGCCTGTCTGTGTCCGGGACGCTTTCCACACCTGTCTTGTACAGACTAGAAATTCTTAGGTAGGAGGAGAAATATGAAAATGTCTTCTATTATGAAAAAATCAATGACAGGGTTTGTTGCTTTTAAACACAACCATACAAAATGAAAGATGGCATGGTATCCTCTTCTACAGAAACAGGAAGATAGTCTGCTTTCTTCTTAAGCTCTGGAGTTCTCAAAACTTCCAAACTTGCCTAAAATTTCTCATTTCCTTCACTTTCTCTCTCTTCTGCTTACCTAGAGATTCTGGTCAGCCTTCTTCCTCCTTTCACTGACCTGACATCTCCAAATTCCATACTTTAACCTCATTTATATATAGCAATTGACACCCACCTGAGCCCTGAACAGGGTATTTACCTACGTATCTAACCTGTGGTCACTTTTAGAGTTAGGGACTCCCCAATAAATATTATGGTTCAGGTAGTGTTAAGGATTTTTTCTTGCTCTGAATAATTTTTTAACAACAGTACCATTTATTTTTGGAGATTTTAAGATTCTGGGGGGGGTTTCCAATCTAATTATTTTGTTGGACAGTTATGTTATCCAGAGATCTTGACAATATATTGTTCTTTCCTCTCTTGTTAAATTAACTCTAGCCTGAATGAATCTATTAATTTTTTACATTTAAAATTTCTCATTTAAAGATTTACCGATGTTGTTTCTTGTCCTAGAGTGTGTATATAAACATAGGGAACTCCAATCACTGTATTACAACTTGCCTGAAGAAGGGGCCCGAGTTGCCTCGAAAGCTTGCATATTGTAATCTTTTTAGTTAGCCAATAAAAGGTGACATTTTGCTTGGCTTTTCTCTACATTCATAATGGCTAACACGGTACAACACCGTAGTACTACAGTTATTTTTTCTGACAGGGTATACAGTAGCTATTGTTATCATGTTTTTGTTCTTTTCATGGTCGCTGAAGGTTGTGCCTTGTGACATCACCTATGCAACTGTTTAAAAACCAGTGCTACATGTTTCTGGCATCTATAATTTAAAAAAAATTATACTAAACAAACTCATAATAAAAATAATTGTGATTTGGTTTAGATATTGATTTCTGACTTGCAGTATATTTCAACTCACTGTGATCCTTTCTGACAACATACGTGTTTAGAGTCTTGGCTTGGTTACTTACTAATTGCTGGTATTGATTCTCGCTGTGTATTGGGTTCTTGCTCCATCTTCTGATCCCTTTAATAAATAAATCTGCCCTGCTCTGCTACTCATAGAACAACAGCAACTTCTGGGCACGTGATCACCATGTTCCCTGGTTAAGTCATAATGTCATAAAAGTCCTCAGCCCTTACACACATCTAAGGACTTTTTCTGGGCTGACTACTCTTACCAGTATAAAGAAGTACTTCTACAGTTGGGCTTAGCAACACCGGCTGCATCGCACCATCTGCCTGGGTCAACTAACATCCAGAAATGACTTAACTATTTTTCAACATTAGTTTCTGCTATGACACCACTTGAAGTTGCTACCCTGGACTAGAAACCCACTATGCCTCACTGGTATGCCTGTTTGCTGCTCCTCAGTTAGATGCAGCAGAGTAAGACAGTACAGAACTGTAAACTGTGGTAGCAAAAATAAATGCCAGGATATTTTTTATCATGCTTTTTTATTCATCCTCTGTTCTTTTACTCTTACTTACTTAATGGATTAGGAAAGGTATGTAACAGAGCTATTTAATGACTGGTGTCCTCCTGACTATAAGATATAAGGCAGCAATAAAAGCCTGTAGGATTCCACTCTAGCTGTGACCCTTTCCACAGGTCAATCTTTGATTCAAGTTTTTATTAACTCAGGGTTTCGTGTCTCTCTCTCTCTCAATACCTCCGTCTCTGTACAATGTTGGCAAGTTGAGCTTCATTTGAAGGAAATCTCTCTCTCTCATTCCTAAAACTCCAGATGATAACAAGTAAGCCAGTACTTAAGTCTGAGGTTCAATGTTTCTGTTTTTAAAAGGTTATTGACCTCAGGCAAGGATCGATTGAGATGGAATTAGTGCTAGAGGTTACTCTGTTCTCACTTGGCACAGTCGAGCAGAGGGGGGCTTAAGGGAGAAAGGGAAAGGAAGAAAGTAAGAGTGAATGATAAACAAAGAAAGGACAACAAGAATACAGAGTAAATAGCAAAAATGACAGAGAGGACAGGGATGATGCAGTACAAGGACTGTCTAAACAGAATGTCCCTGGCACACATCTGGACCACGCGCTTCCTAGACAGATGTCTCTCAGATTTGTTTGCAGGGTTTTCCACAATACCATCACAAATAAGCCAAGAAATGGGGGACACACTTGCAACTTCAACAACCTGGGTACAAGGGATAATATTGCCACCTAAGGGCATGAGGTTGATAGGAAGGATCTGCTTAGTAACATCATTAGACAATGCAAGTAGTGCTAATAGGAAATGAATAAGCAGAGAAACTGTGATCCGGATTAACTGGGGACCTGTGTTCAGTATCTTTATTGTCAGTGGGTGGTAAATAAAGGATAATTTAGAAAGTCAAGTTGGCTTTGACATTTTAGGAAAGGGGGCATGATTAAGTTATTAGATAAATAGTTTGCTTTTTTTATGACACCCCCATGCTGTTCTAAACTTGGCTTTGATTGGGGTGGTAGAGAGATGGTGTTTAGTAACTTTTTGGAAGTGAGTGGTAAAAACAAGAGTGTGCATGGATATGCTGGATATGCATAAGGCAATTGTTTTTAAAGGGGTCTTCCTGACTTCTAAATTACCATCCACACCAACTAGTGTATGATATTTGTGGTCATTGATCTATTGTAAACTCATTTATCTATTTGTGTTTTGTGACTTAAAATATTCTTGGACTTCTATTATTTGTTATCCATCCATCCATCCATTTTCCAACCCGCTGAATCCGAACACAGGGTCACGGGGGTCTGCTGGAGCCAATCCCAGCCAACACAGGGCACAAGGCAGGGAACCAATCCTGGGCAGGGTGCCAACCCACCACAGGACACACACAAACACACCCACACACCAAGCACACACTAGGGCCAATTTAGAATCGCCAATCCACCTAACCTGCATGTCTTTGGACTGTGGGAGGAAACCGGAGTGCCCGGAGGAAACCCATGCAGACACGGGGAGAACATGCAAACTCCACGCAGGGAGGACCCGGGAAGCGAACCCAGGTCCCCAGATCTCCCAACTGCGAGGCAGCAGCGCTACCCACTGCGCCACCGTGCCGCCTTATTTGTTATTGTTATGTTAATTATTTATTGTGCCACCACTTTATTTTCCTTTTCTAGTTTATGGCAAACACCATTTTGACAACTTTTGTTGTTAGCTATGACCCTAACGTGTTACTACCAGACCTCACATCATAGCTGTCAAGAGGATCATAACTATTTAAGATGGTAGTGTGCTGTGCTCTTTAGCCAAGATAATGAATTCCTAATAAACTAAATTCAGTGTTGTTTGTGGGTTTGTACGATTTTGGTTTTGGCATTGGTATATTGATTTACTGGTTGTAAATATCAACCTGTTTCTGGCTGAGATTTCCTGTTTATTCTTCTGGTCCATTTTTTTCAATTTTCATTTTCTGTCCTTTTCTAGGCATAAAGTGTTGTGAATCATCCAATGTGGTACTGAAAAGTTCCTGCCAGAAGCAAACAGTGTTTCAGTACTTTTGAAATCAAGAGTTAAATTTAAATTATATACAGGTTGTCACATGCGCACAGGAGACATCTAGAGGGCTTAAATAATAGTAATACCATTCCAGACCAGGGGTGGCAAACTGCACTAACTTTCTCTCTCCGTCCTCTGCAGACTATCCTCGGGAAATCCCACTAGGTACCAGCACCATTGGTAACATCACTTCTGGTGCCGGCGCTCTGGTTGGCATCACTTCCAGTTTTGACAACATCACTTCTGGTTCTGGCCCACACAACGTCACTTCTGGTCACAGCCTTTAAAGTTGCCATTTTACCAAACTCAAATCAATTCTGTTTTGGACATTGTACTAATCACAAGTCGAGAAAAAAATACCCATTTCGCAGCCAGGGATATTATACGGGTGGCTGCCCCAAACCTTTGATGTTTCCTGTGTCTTATTGTCATATATTATATACAGTATATATGTAACCACCCATACAATCAGATTGTGACACAGACTACGAATGCCGTGAATATTTTATATATATATATATATATATATATATATATAATAACAACAACAGTCAATCTGTTCCTATAACAATATTTTAATGTTTCCTTTCAAAATGAAAAATGCAGCATAATTTAAACATACAATGCAATATATCAACACATTTTCAAGACATTTAAGTTTTGTCATATCTTAATAGAAGCATAGGCTAAATTAATTAGTCATCAGCAAAGTCCCTTTGAAGAACAATAATCATCATATCTTATCTGACATCAAAAAGCATTTCATCAAAAAATACTTTTGTCGTGTGCTCTGAAAATGTAGGAATGGCTGGCTGGCAATATTAAATTATCCCTCCCTAATCCCACAAATGGCTTAAGTGGGGTTAGAAAACAGATGTTGAGCAGTAGGTATCAAAGAGAGAGGGGGCTTAAAGAGGCGGCAGGTCTGCACAGAGCTTTGTAAGTAAGAAAGTCCCTTTAATTTCAGTATGAACAAACTGATGATAGGGGATATTGTGCCCTATATTTTTGCAACATGAAAAAAGTTTCTGTTTTAACGATGTGTTTACATAGATGTTGTAGACACAAAACACACATCAAATTATTTCCCCTTACAATTCTCAGTAGCTCACTCCCAGATAATCAATCAAGGCAGGAACTGGGAGAACTTCTTGCCCGTTCTGAGGCGGTGGGGGGGATGGTATAGCAGGTTGCTTGCTGCTTGGGCTTATCAACACATTTAGAAGACAAAGACGCTGACAGAGAGGTGCGAAGGGATTTAAGGTGGGCCAGATTAACAAGTTTTTTTGTTGGCTCTGGTAATTCTAGTGTTAACATGGAATCGAAAGCTTGTACAATGAAAGTTGCATAATGAGAACTCTTTTTGCCTCAACATTTTCGTCAATCCAGTGTGCCATTAGACTCAACATACTCATGGGGTTGACATCTGAGCTCCATATATCTGTAGTGAAGGTAATGCTGGTGACATTGTTTCTTAAAAGCTCGTGGACATATGTAGCAATCACATCATATAATGCACTCAGTGAGACATCTGCAAAGTATCCCCGGCTTGGAAGAATGTACCGAGGTTCTGAATGATGTAGTAGCTTGCGAAATCCCTCATCCTCATCTAGGGAAAAAGGTTGGTCAGTAGGTTGGTTAGTAGTTATGCCTTTAGCTCTGGTGCGGTCTGGAGAAAATGTCTTCACGTGCTGAAGGGTTTGCTGTATGGGCTACCGCTAGCATCTGATTTAACTTTCGTTTTGGTAGCATTAGTTGCTAAAATTCTGTGTATAATTTGTTACAGTGGTTCTTCAGATGGGTAATTAAATTTATGATATTGAAAGATTTAATTCTAAAGTCTCCTCGCATTATCTCATTTTTTCAGGCAGAGCAGATAGCAACTATGTTGTCTTCATTTTTCACAGAAAAATATGACCACATGGCTGACATATTGCGTTACTAACGATATCTGCCCAATGAGTAAACAACGCGTGTAGTGCTCCTGTCAGTAAAACTAGGAAACCCCCTTTTTTTTTTTTGTGAGTGCATGGGGCTGTGCTTGCATGCATGTTTTTCTGCAGCTTAATGTCTGCCTCCCGAACAATGAAACGAACATTTATTACAGTATTTAGTGAACTGACAATGTTGATAATCCCAAATTATATCGGTTGGCAGTATTGATTTAAATGTACACATCTGACCGATTTTGATGTCATCATTTTTAATGAACATCGGCCTTTAACAATACAGTTTCCGATATATCGTGCATCTCTAGTATATATATGTATATATGTATGTATAAAATGCTGTGCATGTGTTGTATGAAAAACGCAGTTTTAATAGCAACTCCTCTGTAGTGCATTGCATGTTTGCTATTATGCTATTACAAATCTGTAGCAGAGGTACAAAGAACATTTTACATTAAGGTTAACCTGTCTTGGCAAAGTAGTATTTCATTGTTTCACACTGTATGAGGGTAGTCTGATAAATGTCCATCAACTGGTGAATGTTGTGTTTGTTAGACCACTGAGAACTGTAAGAACACCAGAAAATATGAAAAGGTTGACATAAGCAGTAGACATTCAGCAAAATGTGGTCTCAAAAATCTTCAAAAAGATTTATTCCCCGCATAAATGACTGATAGTGCTTACATTTTTTAGGAATAATTTAGCTTTTTCTGCTTGTTTACTTGGTTAATTAAATGGTTAAATGGAACCCAAGGTATATTAATCTATTATTAATGGTGGAACTCATTGTAAAAATGTTATATTTAAAAAAATGTTATTAAAGAAAAAGTACTACTGAATTTATATGTGAGCTCAATGACGTGTTGGGAACTCAGTGTGGGACAATCCCCCACCCCCTCCCTTTCGATGCAGTTTAGACTCTGTGGTGGATAAACCACCACACCCTGCCACTTGCTGTCTTCAACACACTGGAAAGTTCAAAGGATAATTGTAGCGTGTAGTAAAGTAGGGAGGCACATAATTATGTGGTGCAACATGCATTTGTATGACGAACAGGGTAGGGACAGGGTTAATGGGACTTATCCGTTACTAGTTACAATACCGGTACTGAAGTACTTATTTTTCTTGTCACGTCTGAGCCCCAGCACTCTTATAAAAAAAGCAAGATACCCAGTACTGTTCCGATATACAGAAGGCCCCATACATACTTTTCACACCTTCAGGTTACAAAGCTACTTTATCCTACTAACAAATTACCCAAATCTTCAGAAACATTTTAATTATTCTGTAACATGTCATTGAGATAGGTAGCCAGTTAGAGACAGGGGTAGATTAGGCCATGGTGGGACATGTAGTCAAGACATCAGGATACACCCAACTCTTTACGAAAGACACCCAGGGACCTTTTATGACCATAGAGAGTCAGGAGCTCAATTTTACATCTCGTCCAAAGGGCAGTGCCATTTTAAACAGCACAGAATCCCTGTCACTGTACTGGGGTATTGGGATCTACATTTAGACCACAGGGTAAGCACTCCCTGCTGGCTTCACCAACACCTCTTCCACCACCACCCCAAGCTTTTCCTGGTTGGTCTCCCATCTAAGTACTGGCCTGAATGTGCTTAGCTTAAGTGGATGACCTCTTTTAAAATGCATATGGCACATCTTAAGTAATTTTATATATACATTGCCCTCCACTATTATTGGCACCCCTTGTAAAAATTAGTAAGAAGGGTTAGAAAAAAAATCACTGTTTGCTGAAGAACTGTCATCTTGTGCTGCAAAAATGAGACACATTTATTTCTTGCTGAGGGCTTTGTTTTTCTTTGAATGAACTTGTTTCAATTAAAAGTCAGATGTTTCTCATTTTTTCAGCGCAAGATGACAGTTCCTCAGCAAACAGTGATTTTTTTCTAACCCTTTTAATTAATTTTTACAAGGGGTGCCATAATAGTGGAGGGCACACAAAGAAATTAAAACAAATAAGTCCATAAGTTAAGTTATGTGTAATAGAGTGGAATGACACAGGGGAAAATGTATTTAACACGCTTATTGAAATTTATTTAATACTTAGTAGAAAAGCCTTTGTTGATAATGACGGCTTCAAGACACCCCCTGTATGGAGAAAATAGTCGCACACATTGCTCAGGTGTGAATTTGGCCTGTTCGTTCCACACAAACTTCAAATCTTGAAGGTTCAGAGGGCCTCTTCTATGAACTCTGATTTTCAGTTCTTTCCATAGATTTTCAGTTGGATTCAAGTCGGGTGATTGACTGGGCCATTCTAGCAGCTTTATTTTCTTTCTCTGAAACCAACTGAGAGTTTCCTTGGCCGTGTGTTTGGGATCCTTGTCTTGCTGAAATAACTACCCTTGTTTCATCTTCAGCATCCTGGTAGATGGCAGCAGCTACTTATCAGGAATACCCCAGTACATTTCTACATTCATCCTTCCTTCAATTATATGCAGTCTGCCAGTACCATATGCTGAAAAACAGTCCCACACCATGTACTATATTCTCCCAGTATTTCACTGGCTTATCCAAATGTTGTGCATCAGACTTTAAACGAGCTTCAGCATGCTTTTTCTTCAGCAGTGGAGTCTTCCACAGTGAACGTGTATAGAGGCCATGGCGGTTGAGTGCATTACTTACTGTTTTCTTTGACACAACTGTACCTGCTAATTTCTGGTCTTTCTGAAGCTCTCCGCGAGTGGTCCTTGGCTTTTGGACAACTATTCTGATTATTCTTTTGACTCCTCTGCCAGAAATCTTGCAAGGAGCACCTGGTCGTGTCCAGTTTATGGTGAAATGATGTTCTTATCACTTCTGGATTATGGCCCCAACGGTGCTTACTGGAACATTCAGAAGTTTAGAAAGACATCTGTAACCAATGTCATCAGTATGTTTTGCAACAACAAGGTTGTGAAGGTCTTGAGAGAGCTCTTTGCTTTTACCCATCATGAGATGCTTCTTGTGTGACACCTTGGTAATGAGAAACCTTTTTATAGGCCATCAATTAGGACTAAACCAGCTGATATTAATTTGCACTGATAGGGGGCAGGACTGCTTTCTAAATACTGACAGATTTCATTTGATGTCTTGGCTTTCCATGCCTTTTTGCACCTCTTTTTCTTCATGTGTTCAATACTTTTTTCCTTGTGTCATTCCACTTTATTACACATAATTTCTGGACTTACTTGTTTTTGATTTCTTTGCATGACTGGATTACTTGGGTTGTTACCGACATCTTGTGAAAATTTCATGTCAATAGCCCCATTAGAAATATATTTACTGAGAAATATTATATATAATATAAATATAAATATAAATAAGAGAGAGAGAGAAAGAGACTTGTGGGAAGCAATTCATCACCAGCATCCCATTGGTTCCTATTACATATCTGTAAAGAGATGAAGACTCAATTTGTGTATATCTACTTGGCATACAATGTGGATCACTAAAATATGTGCTAATACCCCTCCTGGTTCAGGCTGAGTAAAATGATTAAAAGAAAATCCTAGATGGCAACTATTAAAAGAATATGAAGAGATTTGATTTTGCTACAGCAAATGTGCTGATTACCTGCATGAAAGAAAGTCTCCAGTTAAAATGGAGGCAGAAGTGTATTTTGGGAAATAATCCATTATGAAGTCCCCATTGTAAATCTCTCTCAAATATCCACGAAACATGCAAAGCAATTTTGCAAGTAATTATCGGCAAAGGCAGCATATTGGGAAAAATAATCACTGACAACAACCATTGTGCTGCTTTTTTTATTATAAATAATGCAAATTGAAGGTGCAATGAAACTAGAAAACAATCATCTGTGACAAAAACGTTCAACATGTGTTCATTCAAACAAATATCTGCAGGAAGACAATGAATCATGTTAGTTTCCAATGCTTTTAACCCCCAAGAGCAGCAAGATGGAGTGGGAGAGTGCTGCTGGAAAACAATTAGTTCAAAGTTTTTGTTCTGTTGCTTTCAATTACAAGTGGCCACCAAGTGGAAGTGTATCACATTTGATGATCCCAAGGTGAACGTAATGTGATGGGAGCAAGATGAAATCAGGGATTATTTAAACTAAGCAGAAAGGCTTCTCTGAGGATAAGGTGAATAGGAGAAGCTAGAAAAAAGTGTAGAGGAAAGGCAAACAAGAAGGATATGCAGGCCGCGTGCCTGGGTCGATGACGGACTGCCTGCAATTCCCACAATGCTGTCATTAATGGGCCTTAATGATGTATCAAATAATATTAGTGGAGGGTTAGCGGGGTGCATGCGCAGCCAAGTGTGTTAAATTACTTCTCGTGTGAAGTCTATTAGTGTTAATGGCATAATTAACAGCACTGAAAGTTGTGCGTCTGTTCCCAGCCCTGCAGTTCATTTGCACTCCTGCACACAGTTTCAGAGCACACTGCCAAAGTTGCAGATGTGCTCAGGAGCAGATGTTGCCATTGACTGTATGATAAAGCAGACAGGCAAAAGTGTAAGCTGGAAACAGGGCTCTAATATGGCTTATGGTGGGTGAATTCTCTCTATACTACTAAGAGACTTAAGATGTTCATGTGTGTTACTAAGAATCCTGAATGTCATGTTTACTGCCTTTGTATATGTTGTCTCACCGATGCCATCTTCATGACTTCTATACAAATTCCATGTCTCACTGTTCATCATACTGCAGCTCACGAGTGCCACTCTAACTCTTTTCCAAGTATTAAACCAACCATATCCCTGTAAATAAGAACAGCATCCCTATTCCTGATATATCCATATTTCACCTTTTCTTCCTTCTCCATCCACAGAACCAACTCATTATGTTAATTCCAAAAAACAAACCCATTTTCTGCCTATTGGTGCTTCAACTTCAATTCACCTAACCCATTTGCAAACTACAATTTTGCTGTCACTCTGTAACAAATCTCCAAATGTCAGTCTAACAGTTTCTCTCTGTAATACATTTATA
This sequence comes from Erpetoichthys calabaricus, assembly GCF_900747795.2. Classification (NCBI taxonomy): domain Eukaryota; kingdom Metazoa; phylum Chordata; class Cladistia; order Polypteriformes; family Polypteridae; genus Erpetoichthys; species Erpetoichthys calabaricus. The sequence goes on from NC_041407.2 coordinate 13,961,262, forward strand.
AAATGTCACACTCATTGCTTTCCATTAGCTCAGTACCTCAGGAAAAATTGCTAACTCCACTGCCTGTCTGTTACTCATCTCTTAATGCCAACCAACGAGGTTTGTGGTATCTCAATGCCTCGTCCTCACAAGCCTTATTTACCACCTCCTTATGCTGTACCCTAGCTCCAAACACTAGTCTAGCTGCTCCCTCAAACAACTGTACTCTATTAACATCATGTTTATGTTACCTCCAGCACCTGAAATTAACCTTTTTGAGAACAGGACTCACTGATTTTTTTTTTCTTTTAACAGTTGTAGGTTCAAGAACTATCTTAACATGATTTTCCAGATGCAAAAAACACACAAACACACACATACACACACAGTGTGTCATTAGACATATACATCTACATTTTCTAGGCAAAAATTGATTCTTACCTGACAGAGCTCCATTTCAATTCTACTTTCATAGAGAACAGGGGCGCCATATAACTTCATGTCTATCATTACCTCTAAAAGTTGATAACATTGTGTGTTAGTTGCTCAACAGACCCACAGCATCAAAGAGATTTGTCTCCAATCACCAGCACTTGGAAACAATCAGAATATATTAAATTGCAGAAAAGCAAAAAAAAGGCCTATAGATGTATATCATGAGTGCATAGGAAACGTGCTTAGCAGCATATCCTACTGTCATTTAGTTCTGGATAACTGAAGTCAGCGTACTAAACTTGCATTAATCTGAGCTGCATGAAACATTATCTGGCTGAAGAAGAAACCACACGGGTAATCCGAAACTGAGCTCTTTATTAAATCAATTTTTACAGTATGCTGGTCTTGTCGACATAAGTCTGCAAATCCCACTGTTTCTTCTACTAGTAAACAAAACAGCCTCCTGGTGAGAGTCTGTCAGTGTTGTGTCACTCGATACCCCATTTTCTTTCCACATCCATCCATATTTCTGCATATTAGCACATTAACAGCTATTTGGGCTTTCACCTAATTTTCACTAAAGGCTTTCTCTTCCCTTTTTTTTTTTTTTGCAACAACCGTTAAGTGTGGCTTTCACATGCTGCTTGTAATGAATGCATCTCTAATGTTCACTTTATGGCCATTCTGTGCATTGTCTGATTTCTTATTTTTATGTAATATTGTTCCTAATGGCTTTGAAAAGCTCTTTCTGATTACTCACCATGGATACTATATTCAGTAAAACTAAAATGATTTGAAACTCTTGGATATTTAACCATCAAGACTTCTGATGCTGTGTTTAAGTCAAGCTAGTAAATGAGGCAACACATATAGCAGACAACCCTGGCATAATTTACCTTTAAATTTCATTATGGGATGTAGACAAGAATAAAAGTGAGGCATCTTCCCTGCATATTCCTGAAAATGAATTCTGAAAATGCCCAGAGATTATCTGACAATGAATTTCTCTCTGTTTTTTTTTTTGAAGATACAGTACATACAATTCTGAAAATTGATAAGTACTGTGAATTTGGAGGTGATGTCCCTGTAGCGTGCAGCAAATTTTATCAATGACAAATTTGCCACTGTTATTCAACTTTAAATGGTTATGCACACCTATATAAAAATTTTGTTATATTTACAGTACACATAGATTTAGATGCAAATATACAGAAAACAAATATACAGTAATGTTTAGATTGCTTATGGAATTTAACTGGGAAACAAAGCCTTTTTGAAATTTAACCACCCGAAGACAAAATATAAAACAAGATTAGATCTGAAGAAAGAGTCGGAAAAGTCACCAGTGGCCTTATTTATAAAACTATGCATGGATTCCAGCATGAAAATATTCACTGCAAACAAACAGAAAAATGAATACAGCAAAAAAAAATTACATTTATAAAATCTGCTGAATGCACATTTCCATGCAATTTACCTTTATAAATCACAATCATCTTGTAAATGTGCGTACATGAACGTGCCTTAAACAGCACAAGATTGCCAACCGTGAACAACCATTCATGGACTATGCTAATGAACATCATACATATGTAATCAGGAAGCTGCAGACGCTTACTGACTGGTAGAGCAACTTCCAATTGCATATGAGGAGTTTTGTGCCGCTTTCTGCACTGCATTGAAGCGTCACTCCTCTGCTCTCGGGGCTCAGGTAAAGCAACTGAGCAGATACACACTATCACCTGGCATGGATGGACATGATTACTGTTACAATGAATAGTATAGGGCATATTAAACACAGGGGTTTGTCCAGTTACCTTACAAAAAAAGTCAGCCACTATATACAGGACCATCACCAAGTTGACTAATCAGCACTACTTTGCCTCAAAATAAATGAACCATGGGATGACCTAGCCAAGCAAGCCGCAACTTTTGTCATCGCATCGCAGATGACTTTTATTGCAGATAATAAATAATAATAATGTTAATAAAAGCAGCTTCATTTATGCTGCTGCACTTATTGGAATAAAAGTACTGTCAGTTGCCACGATGTGACCAAAGGAGAGACATGAAACAAAGCAAAGGGTCACATACCAGGGAGTTGGTCCTACTTTCTATTATGTTCAAAACACTAGCCAAGAAATCAACGTCAAGAAAAATAGTCTGGAGTCAAAAAAAAAAAAAAAAAAAGAATTGGTGGTGCCTGACATTGCCTTTCACTTATGGCTACCTCTAGGTCAGCAACATTCTAACAAGAGTAAGAAAATGGCAACGTCCTTAACAAAATCAAAATAGAATTCTGAAATGTTATTACATCTTACAAATAATAAAATGATCTCACACAGATCTGATTTAAATAATGCCAATAGATTCTTTATCCTAAGAAACCCATAAATAGACCAGAATTATGAAAATAATGCTGGGAAAAACACAAAAACAAACAAACAAAAAGCATGAGCATAAGATGCAGTATATCCCTATGCTGAATATACAGAGAAAATAAAGAGATCATGCTAATGCTGGCAATTACAGGTCAGTTAGTTACAAAAAAGGAATTAAAGAATAAATTAAGCATCAATATACACAAATAAATGTTCTGTATCAGCCATTCATCCACTTTCCAATCGGCTTAATTCAATCATAGGGTCAAGGTGAGCCGGACCCAGAATATTGGCACAAAGAAGGGGCTAGCCCTAAATGGGGTGCTACTTTATCAAAAACAACCTTCCTTTATACTACTCTGCCTATATAGTTCAGTGTAGCAAGGAGCTGTTGCCTATCCCAGAAGCACTTGGAAAAATGCAGGAATAAACCGAGGATGGAGTGTAGGTCCATCATATACAGTGGTGTGAAAAACTATTTGCCCCCTTCCTGATTTCTTATTCTTTTGCATGTTTGTCACACAAAATGTTTCTGATCATCAAACACATTTAACCATTAGTCAAATATAACACAAGTAAACACAAAATGCAGTTTGTAAATGGTGGTTTTTATTATTTAGGGAGAAAAAAAAAATCCAAACCTACATGGCCCTGTGTGAAAAAGTAATTGCCCCCTGAACCTAATAACTGGTTGGGCCACCCTTAGCAGCAATAACTGCAATCAAGCGTCTGCGATAACTTGCAATGAGTCTTTTACAGCACTCTGGAGGAATTTTCGCCCACTCCTCTTTGCAAAATTGTTGTAATTCAGCTTTATTTGAGGGTTTTCTAGCATGAACCGCCTTTTTAAGGTCATGCCATAGCATCTCAATTGGATTCAGGTCAGGACTTTGACTAGGCCACTCCAAAGTCTTCATTTTGTTTTTCTTCAGCCATTCAGAGGTGGATTTGCTGGTGTGTTTTGGGTCATTGTCCTGTTGCAGCACCCAAGATCGCTTCAGCTTGAGTTGACGAACAGATGGCCGGACATTCTCCTTCAGGATTTTTTGGTAGACAGTAGAATTCATGGTTCCATCTATCACAGCAAGCCTTCCAGGTCCTGAAGCAGCAAAACAACCCCAGACCATCACACTACCACCACCATATTTTACTGTTGGTATGATGTTCTTTTTCTGAAATGCTGTGTTCCTTTTACGCCAGATGTAACGGGACATTTGCCTTCCAAAAAGTTCAACTTTTGTCTCATCAGTCCACAAGGTATTTTCCCAAAAGTCTTGGCAATCATTGAGATGTTTCTTAGCAAAATTGAGACGAGCCCTAATGTTCTTTTTGCTTAACAGTGGTTTGCATCTTGGAAATCTGCCATGCAGGCCGTTTTTGCCCAGTCTCTTTCTTATGGTGGAGTCGTGAACACTGACCTTAATTGAGGCAAGTGAGGCCTGCAGTTCTTTAGACGTTGTCCTGGGGTCTTTTGTGACCTCTCAGATGAGTCGTCTCTGCGCTCTTGGGGTAATTTTGGTCGGCCGGCCACTCCTGGGAAGATTCACCACTCTTCCATGTTTTTGCCATTTGTGGATAATGGCTCTCACTGTGGTTCGCTGGAGTCCCAAAGCTTTAGAAATGGCTTTATAACCTTTACCAGACTGATCGATCTCAATTACTTCTGTTCTCATTTGTTCCTGAATTTCTTTGGATCTTGGCATGATGTCTAGCTTTTGAGGTGCTTTTGGTCTACTTCTCTGTGTCAGGCAGCTCCTATTTAAGTGATTTCTTGATTGAAACAGGTGTGGCAGTAATCAGGCCTGGGGGTGGCTACGGAAATTGAACTCAGGTGTGATACACCACAGTTAGGTTATTTTTTAACAAGGGGGCAATTACTTTTTCACACAGGGCCATGTAGGTTTGGATTTTTTTTCTCCCTAAATAATAAAAACCATCATTTAAAAACTGCATTTTGTGTTTACTTGTGTTATATTTGACTAATGGTTAAATGTGTTTGATGATCAGAAACATTTTGTGTGACAAACATGCAAAAGAATAAGAAATCAGGAAGGGGGCAAATAGTTTTTCACACCACTGTATAATAAAAGCAGACTTGAAAATAAATAATACATTAACATTTTTAAAACTGTATTTATTTTTGTTTTTTTCCTCCAGGTAGAAAATTGTGTGTGCTCAGTTAATTAATGTCTGTAAATTTTCTCAACATGTGACTGACTGAGTGAGTGAGTGTGACCTGTCAAGCATCAGTATTCTGTTCAAAGTAGGTGGCTGCCTCGTGCCTGATGCTGCCAGAACAAGCTAGCGCTTCTACCATACTGTAGCTAGAATAAGAAGATTCAGTAAATAGATGTAAAAATATTATTTTATGACATTCATTACAGATGCAGCATCTTAGGTTTAAATCCTATACCTGGTTGTTGACTGTATCTCCCACATCACCAATGGTGACTCTAAAGTAAAATGGGTAAAGTGGGTAAAATTGTGAGTAGATCCTGCAATGGACTGACATGATATCCAGGATTATTTCCTGCTCTGCACGAACTACATGGGATTATTACATTTTATACAAATGTAAATTTTTGGTGGAGCATTCCTTTAATATCAATAAACCAAGAGCCACACTCTTACTGCCACATTTTAATAGTGTACAGTAGAAGATGTTGATATCTTAACATACATAAAAGTTGGCATTTAAATCACTACATAAGATAGTAGCTGAATTCTGAGTATCCATTGAAGTGAAGAGTCTTGTATTTCAAGATATTTTAACAACATAACTTTTTTAAACTTTAACTGAATTCAAAATTGGTGGTCTGTACTATTGTGAGCATGTACATTATATTCACATGTAATTCTGCTGTTGCAGTAAAAAGATAGGATATGGATTTTTAGTCAGCAAAAAACAGGACAGTCAGATTTATTTTTGTATCTGATTATAAAAAAATAAAATGTTTGAAAATGACATTATTGGATGAGAGGAGTTTTTGCTTCAATGACCTGATTTTAGGGCAGTGACAGAACTCATGAGTCTAAAATTACATTTACAAAATGAAGTTGGAAATGAATGAGTTAAAGACACAACTCAGTTAACAGGCTGCACTAGTAAATAAGGAAAAACACAACAACAAAAATCTGCATTACTAATTAAAAACAGCCAAGTAGAGAGGGAGCACAGCTCCTGAACAGCTAAGCCATGAGGCTCTCCAGATCAGTGCTGCTATTTCAGCAAACCTCTGATGGCTGACTGTAATTTTTCACACCGGCATATGGATATTAAAAAGATCTCTGGAGTAATTACTGTGGGTGTTTAATAAGCAATGAATCAACACTCAGTATCTGCCTCTTTTTTATTTTCCTCTCTGACTGATACTTATGGTATGGTTAAGAATGTAGGTGTAATACATGAAAAATAAAAAAGTAACTCAAAACTTAAAAAGAAAACATTCTGTTGGATATCACAACACATCTCTGGCAAGCCACAATTTTGTTGATTGAGATCTTTGATGAAGTGTAATAGATCTCATCTCAGAAATGAACTTACGGCCTACTTCAAGTAGTATAATTTAGAAAGGTAAGCTGCTGAAAATGACTTATTGCCCACAGCTAAATAGCAGTGCCAAGTTCCTCTGTGAATGCATGTCTCAATTAGAACATTAGAACAATTATGATGAGAATAGGCCATTCAGTCCAACATAGCTCATCAATCTCTATTCATCTAACAGTCTCCCAAAAAAAAAAAAAAAAGGAGTTTTGAAGGTCCCTAATATACAGTGCCTCCCACAAAAAGCGCCCTGCAAGAAAATTATAAAGCAACACTTGATACCAAGGTAGATTACAAAATATCTGTAACTGAAACAGAAATATCACAATGTGGTGAAAGAGAAGTATCTGAAAGAACAAAATAAGAGGCATGAGGCCAGGTAATTTCATGCAAAGCACCCTTATCTTTAAAGGCCTGTAGCTCAGAAAAGGTGAAGTTTCTGTCGGTAGCAATAGAGGGGGAAAGAAGTGGAGACATTTGCACAAAGACTTATAGTGTCAATATGATTAGGGTAAGGTAGATCAGGGGATTTGTAGAAAAGGGTGTCAAGAATAAGGGAACTGTTGACAGTACTTGAAGGAGAGACCACCCATGGCAGAGCATAGCACCCTCAGGGATATTCCTAACAATATCCATTTCCTCACAAACAACTTGAGACATTACTGTATAGGTTATCAAATTGTATTTAGCACCAATGTCTAAACTGAAGCACTAATCCAAGTCAAAATTGCTTTTGATTCCTGGGAATTATTTGTCTAGGCGTATGTGTGAATATCACTGTAAATTGTAAGAGACTTAAACTATAATATATATAAGTCTGTGTCGTTCAACAGATTTCACAGAAAATCAAAATATAATATTCTCAAACCTGTTTAATACGATTCCGGGTTACACTGGGGTTGGTACAAGCTCATAGCAAGGTCAACTCACACACTCACAATGGAGCCAAATCAGAGTCGCCAATTAACCTAAGCTGCACATCCATGGGGATGTGGGAGGAAACCAGAGTAAACAGAGGATAACAAATGCACACAGTAGAAATTTTGTTTGCTTTACAAGGTTTGAATAATATGTGAATGTAAAATTCCTGTGTTGAGTGTTGTGGATGTAACTGTTAAGCTGCTTGTTTGGAAAGATAAGATAGCAATAGACAACTAGATTAGAAATTTCCTGAATGTTCATGGCATAGTGACACAATGGCTACTGTCATGTGAAAAGTAAAACCCCTGACCCTCATAATATAAATATGTCAATCACATCTTTAATTAGGATCTTGTCTGGACTTCCAGATACTCTTTTTATTAAGATCATAACCATACATCCATCTGTGTGTTGTCTGAACCTGCCTAAGTTTCGTTCATGAAGAATGAAAGCCATGCAAGTACTAAGAACATTGAGCAGGAGCATTGCAGAATACTGTCATCCACATGCTCACAACACGGTTCCATAGTGCTGTCCACTCATGACCATATTAATATAAATCAGCTTTGACTTTTCTGAATTTCATACAAAAAACCAAGCATGAAAGATGAAACACAGGGCAGAAAAAAAGAAGAATACTAGACACAGTTTTGTCAGTCTGCTGTTTATATTTTTGACACAGAAATCCGCTCATCATAACTAGAACCTCAGATATCATTTAATCAATCTGTTACTGAGAAATATTAGTCTGTTCCTCTTGTATACCAGTGCTGGAATCAGTTTAATATCAGCCAGTAATGACAGTTTGAGCCGATTTCTTTGAACAGGCACAGCAACAGATGTCAAGAAAGAACACAATAATACTGTATTTACTTGGATTTTCAAAGTGTGTTCAGCTTAGTGCCTCATGAGAATACTGGTTAAACTGGAAGCTTTAGGGATTGTGGGAGCTATCAAAAGATGGCTCTGTAGCTATCTGAAAAGCACACGTGAGAAATTTTAGAAGTCAGATTACATATAGTGCATTTAGATTAAAAGGGGCAAACCACTGAATTTTGGGATGTAGAGGGAGTGTAGAGAGGCAAACCATGCATAGCCAAGCCTACTGAAGTAGCAAAAATATCTTTTTTGCATCTTATTTTGTTTCTTGATAACCTCGAAACTCCCCCTCTTACATAATCCGTCCCTCATCTAATGCATTAATACCTGCTGGTTAGTGTAGCATGCAGAAGTGCCCCCACCACTACATATACTGATTTTTGTTTCATGTGGATTTGCAGCAATCATAAAACAAGAACATACCTAGTCAGCCACAATACTGCCACCTCTGTGATTATTAATTCACTTGAGGCTGATATGCTCTACTAAGAACTGCACAGATTTTCAACTTCCCTACTAGGACTTTATTTCAAAGGGTTTTTTGCTTCATTATTTTTATGGTAGCTTGAAAGAAAGACAGACTTTGGTTAATTAAATTTATTTATGTTTATCACCAAAATGACAGAAGGGTTTAAAATTAAATTAAATGACTAAAACAACTTTACAAAAGAAAGTTTCTAATTGAATGCCAATGCCTTTACTCAGGATAAACTGACAAGTGTTAATTCTTCTGTAACAGTAACTCAGCAGCTTAGGTTTCTTTCTAAATGTTTAATTCTTCATGGTACATGCAGCCAAAAAACAGAGGAAATGCTAGACAACACTGTCTACCATTTCTTTCATTTCACTGTTACGCAGGACTCACCTATACACATCTTTCTGATCATGCCAAAATTCTCATACTGCCAGACACACAAGAAACCTGACAAGAGGAGTCTGTTTAGTCCATCAAGCTTGTTTGTTTAGCTAATAGCTAAGCTTCTACACACCTCATCCAAACAATTATTAGAAGTTTGTCAAGGTTTCTGCTTCAACTACACATCTTGGCAATTTCTTCCAGATTTCCACAACTCTTTGCATAAAAAAATGCTTCCTGGTTTTACTCTTAAATATTTTCCCCTTAATTTTCATTAGTCTCCTCTAGTATGCGTTTCTCCCTTAAGGTGAAAGCATTCGACTGGATCTACTTTATCAACACCTTTGTGGATTTTGTAGACCTGGATCTGGTCCCCACTTAGTCTCCTTTGCACGGCTTCTAATGCTGTTATGTCTTTTTTTTTTTGTAGTGTAGAGACAAGGACTGCACACGATACTTTAATTAAGTCTGACTAGTGCATTATATAGTCCAAGTATAATGTCCCTCCATTTATATTCAACAGTTTTTATTATATAACCTAATATTTTATTCACCTTTTCAATCGCTTCCGCACATTGCTTAGATGATGGAAAACACAGAGTCAACATAAACCCCTAAATCCTTTTCAGAGGTTGCTTCCTATAGGACATGATTTCTCATCTTGTATTTATAACAGACATTCCTTTTGTCCACATGTAGCATTACTGTATGTTTTATTTCTTCATGAAACTGCACTTTCCAAGTTTTATAGTTCTGAAGCTCGTATAGGTCATTTTTGAAATGTTTATGCTGCCTCCTTAGTGTCGGCAATTCCTCCAGTTTTAGATTCACAAGTTTAATGACTATACCAAAATCAATGTCATTAATATAAAAAGTATTGGACCAAGGGCAGACCACCCTGAGGCACTTCACTGATGACCTCCATCCAAGTGAAGCATTCTCCTATCATCTCTACTCTCTGTCTCCTCTCAGTAAACAAACTTGACATCCAGTTTTAATGGTTACCTCTGATGTCTACTGCTTCTAGTTTTAGAATCTCTAGTATGGGACAAATTAGTCAAAGGCATTTTGACAATCTTAATTATTATTTGTATTTGTCAAGTACTCCAGTTGCCTCTTAAAAAAAAAATCTAAAAGATTTGCTTGGCAGGATCATTTTTCATTAACCCAAGCTAACTGTTATTTAGTACATTAATTTCAGGTACTATACTACTTGTTTCTAATTATTGTTTCCATAATTTTGCATGGTCCTGGTAAATAAGTAAGACTTATTGGATACAACATCTTCCTCAATCACACAGTATCTAGAGGTCTGAAGACTGACACCCAGTTCACATAGACATTAAAACACATATAAGTATACTAGCTGTCCCCCGTGGCTCCGCCCACGTAGTATTGAAACAGGACAGCGAGGAGGGCCCTGCCCAGCTCCCCACTCCTGACGTCACGCTTCCCCCTCCCCTCAGCCCACAGCCTCTGACTCGGATTAGCACGAATATATCACTCCTGCAAGCGAACTATGATTCTTACAGCAATGAGAGAAGTCGCAAAATCTACCAGAATGTTCAAGCAAATTATATATAAAAAAAAAAAAACACAATCTAAATCCGTTAAGTAGTTCTCCCATGAAAAGTGAACAGACATATAGACATACAGTTGTTGGATTTTATATTATATATATATATATATATATATATATATATAGATAGATAGAGAGAGAGAGAGAGAGAGAGAGAGAGAGAGAGAGAGAGAGAGAGAGAGAGAGAGAGAGAGAGAGAGAGAGAGAGAAAACAAGCAAAACCAAGGGGATGCATAAGCCAGTGTGTTTCTTTGTGCGGGTCCCAAACTGAGATAAATGGGGAGGGTTACGTCAGGAAGGGTATCTGGTGTCAAATATTGCCAGATTAATATGCAGACAACAATACAGGATTCCATACTGGATCGGTTGAGGCCTGGGTTAACAATGGCCGCCACCAGTACTGTTAGCCAACAGGGTGCTGGCAGAAATTGGGCAACTGTTGGCCGAAGAAGGAGAAGAAAAGGGGGGAAGACGTGTCTGGAGGCACAAGGAGAGGAGGAAGGTAAAGAGAGTGGAACTGAGGGTAGGAACTTTGAATGTTGTCAGTATGACTGGTAAGCGGAGAGAGTTAGCCTTACTTCTCTCCATCACATCAGCTAATATATTGTGCATGCAAGAGGCTAAATGGAAGGGGAGTAAGGCTAGGTGGGTCGGAGGTGCATTCAAATTGTTCTATCATGGTGTGGATTGGAGGAGAAATGGAGTAGGGGTTATTCTGAAGGAGCAGTATGTCAAGAGTGTTTTGGAGGTGAAAAGAGTGTCAGACAGAGTAATTATTATAAAGCTGGGAATTGGAGGTGTGATGATGAATGTTGTTAGTGCATATGCCCCGCAAGTTGGGTGTGCAATGGATGAGAAAGAAGATTTTTGGAGTGAGTTGGATGAAGTGATGAACAGTGTACCCAAGGGACAGAGAGTGGTGATTGGAGTGGATTTCAACAGACATGTCTGTGAAGGGAACAAAGGGGATGAGGAGGTGATGGGAAAGTATGGTGTCAAGGAGAGGAATGAAGAAGGTTAAAATGAATACGTATTTTAAGAACAGGGAGGAACATAAGGTGACGTACAAGAGTGGAGGAAGATGCACGCAGGTAAATTATATCCTATGCAAGTGGGTCAATCTGAGGGAGACTGAAGACTGCAGTCTTCAAGAAATAGTGGCAGGGGAAAGTATAGTTAAGCAGCATAGGATGGTGGTCTGTAGGATGACGTTGAAAATCAAGAAAAGGAGGAGAGTGAGGGCAGAGCCAAAGAACAAATGGTGGAACATGAAAAAGGAAGACTGCAAGGTTGAGTTTAGGGAGGAGGTAAGACAGGCACTGGGTGTCAGTGAAGAGTTACCAGATAGCTGGGTAACTACAGCAGAAGTAGCAAGGGTGACAGCAAGAAGAGTGCTTGGCGTGACATCTGGAAAGAGAAAGGAGAAAAAGGAAACCTGGTAGTGGAATTGGGAAGTACAGGAGAGTATACAGAGAAAAAGGTTGGAGAAAAAGTGGGATAGTCAGAAAGATGTAGAAAGTAGACAAGAGTACAAGGAGATAAGGCGTAAGGTGAAGAGAGAGGTGGTAAAGGCTAAAGAAAAGGCGTATGATGAGTTGTATGAGAGGTTTGACACTAAAGAGTGGGAAAATGACCTGTACTAACTGGCTAAAAAAAAAAAAGGAACCAAGCTGAGAAAGATGTGCAGCAGGTTAGGGGGATAAAGGACAAAGATAGAAATATACTCAAGTGAGGAGAGTGTGTTGAGCAGATACAAACAGTATTTTGAGAGGCTAATGAATGAAGAGAATGAGAGAGAGAGAAGGTTAGATGATGTAGAGATAGTGAATCAGGAAGAACAACGGATTAGCAAGGAGGAAGTAAGGACAGCTATGACGAGGATGAAGAATAGAAAGGCTGTTGGTCCAGATGACATACCTGTGGAAACAAGGAGGTGTTTAGGAAAAATGGCAGTAGAGTTTTTAACCTGCGGTAGGAGTGACGAATGCATTCAATGTGAAGGTGGGATTACATCAGGTATCAGCTCCGAGCCCTTTCTTATTTGCAATGATGATGGACAGGTTGACAGATGAGATTAGACAGGAGTCCCCATGGACTATGATGTTTGCTGATGACATTGTGATCTATAGCGAGAGAAAGGAGCTGGTTGAGGAGGCCCTGGAAAGGTGGAGATATGCTCTAGAGAGGAGAGGAATGAAGGTCAGTAGGAACAAGACAGAATACATGTGTGTAAATGGGAGGGAGGACAGTGGAATGGTGAGGATACAAGGAGTAGAGTTGGTGAAGGTGGATGAGTTTAAATACTTGAGATCAACAGTACAGAGTAACGGGGATTGTGGAAGAGAGGTGAAAAAGAGAGTGCAGGCAGGGTGGAATGGGTGGAGAAGAGTGTCAGGAGTGATTTGTGACAGACGGGTATCAGCAAGAGTGAAATGGAAGGTCTACAGGATGATAGTGAGACCAGCTATGTTATATTGGTTGGAGACGGTGGCACTGACCAGAAAACAAAAGACAGAACTGGAGGTGGTAGAGATAAAGATGCTAAGATTTGCATTGGGTGTGATGAGGATGGACAGGATTAGAATTGAGGACATTAGAGGGTCAGCTCAAGTTGGGTGGTTTGGAGACAAAGTCAGAGAGACGAGATTGCATTGGTTTGGACATGTGCAGAGGAGAGATGCTGGGTATATTGGGAAAAGAATGCTAAGGATATGGCTGCCAGAAAGAGGAAAAGACGAAAGCCTAAGTGGAGGTTTATGGATGTGGTGAGAGAGAACATGCAGATGATGGATATAACAAAGTTAGGTGACGAGGACAGGAAGATATGGAAAAAGATGATCTACTGTGCCAAACCCTAACGGGAGCAACCGAAAGAAGAAATAGTATATAAAGATATGCCTTCAAATATATGATAATATATGGAGATATAAGTTGTATAACAAGGACTATTCTGTTATTTGGTTTGATCCAGCTATAGTAACATTGCAGTTACAGAACTCACTTTACTATTTATTACAAGGTCATAAAGGAGTAGAAGTCTCTCCAAAAATTTCTGGACACAAAACAGAAACCTGCATTGGGTGAGGTGCTAGTTTATTGCATAAATAAACCTATCCACACTCACATTCAGAATTGTTTAGATATGACATGTACAAACTTATTATTTAAATGTATTTCAGTATATTTGGTTAGGGCTGGTGACTCATAATTTCTGTTACCTAAAACGGAATTCCGGAAAAATCACTGTGTCTGTGTAGCTTGCATGCTGTCCCTATATCAGCATGGATTTTCTATGGGCACTGTTTTTTTTCCTGCATCCAAGAGATGAAGATGTTAGGTTATTTGACATTTCTTTAATAGCTACTGTATAAAAGAGTGTAGGTGTAGGTGAGTGTGTGTGCTATATACAGTAAACTACAGATTGATTAAGACTATTTGAGAACATACAGTACATCTGTAACAAACATTATAATATTAATATCAGTAGAGTACTTTGCACTCTTCACCTGAAACTATCCTAGAACTACTGTGATAATGATATTGCTTAGAATTATGAATTTTGAGTCAAAAATGGATACAGATTAATAGTATCTTCTGGAACTTTGGCAAATCCCAGTAATGTATTATTTAGATGAGAAACCTCTGGTCTTGACCCATACCTATTTCATACTTGCATGAGGGTTCTAGTGTTTTTAACCCTGAACTCTAAAAGGGGATCTCTGCATTCCAAACATATTAAGATGAAGCCAGCCTTTAGGCTACAATTGCCCTACCATAACCATGAGCACATCTTTCTTTTCAAGACATTTCCAGGTACACCAGTTTTTCACTGACAGTGGATAAAGCGGTTTCATGCAGCATTTGCAGCAGATTTAATCTTTCCTGTTAACATTAAACAGCCTTATCTGAGCTCTCGAGTCTGGCAATTGATCTTGGATAACACATGTCAGTATGATTTAGTCAAACAGCAATAATAATAAAAAAAAAAAAAAAAACCCACAAAGCAGGCAAGTTGGAGAAATGCATAGCAACCACATGCCCCGGAGGGCAAAGAGCGGGTGCAACAGAAATTGCATTACTTACAGACAGCCCTGAAGAGGAAACAGTGGCCCTCAGGGAACTCAAGAACATGAAAGTAGGCATGATGGAGACGAACCTGCATATGAATACCTAAGTCATACTGTACACAGAACAGTAAACTGATTATTTTTAATCCCTTTCAATGGGCAGTCATGGCACTTAATTGCCAGATGGCTAGTGACTGGGCTTCCAGTGAATAGCGACTCAGAACTTCTATTCATGTGAGTGACAAACATCCACCTTGTGTCAAATAGCTTTCGCATGGCTCTGCTGTTCCATCTGCTCTCTAGTAAGAGGAAAGAGAGGAGTGTTTTAGCCCCCACTGTCTGACGTACAATATTTTAAGCTAGCAAAACTCCCTGCAAACAGATTTACTCCCATTAAGTTCCCTCTTTTAATGAGTCACTCTAATGCTGATGCTACCTTCTACTGACATGTGCAGGACCATTTCTGCAGCCAGTGTTACTCTCATTCTCTCCTCCTAGTGGTCTAATATGTAACTTTGCCCTGCCTTGTGCCTGTAGTGTAGTGGGTCCACTGCTCGGGAAAGAGGGCAGTTTTAAAAAATAAATAAATAATTGGTTGGCTCATTCTCCGTGGGTGTGTGCACTCATGCAGCTGCAAGGAGTTGGTAGAGTAACTGGGGCGAGACACACCTGCATGTGTAGGTGCGGCCTTTCTCAATTGCTTCATCAGCTTCCTGTGGTGCGTGATTGAGACGCTGCGCCCACAGAGCCTTATAAGTACAAGCTGGCATGAAAAAGGGAAAACAAAGAGAGAATGATCCGGGTAATGAAAGAAGAATGGAGGTTAAAGGAAGAGAGAGAAGGAGGCAGGAGGAACCGGTGCAAGCAAGCTCAAGAGCGGGAGAAGGCAGCTGGGAAGGAGAGCCCCTTGATGGGAGCGAGTGGCTGATGCCCAGGGGGTAAAGGAGTGATCACTCCTTGCCGTTCCAAGGACCTGGACCCGTGGAAGGTTGGCTGTGTCTGTCAGCAGAGTGCCTCCTCTGCTACGAGGACTGTACAGGATAAGCAGAGGAGACGTCAGTTTTTAAGAAAGAGGCACCAGGCGCTTAGAAAAGGTCGGTTTCCTGCCAGATAGTTTTTAACCTCATTTTAATGGATTTATTTATTTGAATTTTAACCTCCACTTTCATGATCACTGGGATGCTTTATTGGATTATTTATTGAACATTTTGAACCATTGCACTTTTTTGACACTTTTGATTAGTTTTAATAAAAGCAATGAGCACTGTTTCACTGAGCACTGTATTCCCCTTGTTGTGTGTGTGTTTGTCCTCATCTGCCAAGCTCATCCAGTTATGTTATCAATGTTGTCAGGTTCCAGACCAGACTGGAAGAATGGAGCGACCCGGACCATCACTGTGCCAACCAAGTACTGCCTTTGCACCACAAATCTCTGGCCAGCTAGTCAGACCCAGTTTCTCAGACTAATGCTCCTCTAGTGAAAATGCCTCTCTGGTTCTCAATCTCTTTTCAACATTAAATAAGCCAGTACCAGAGCATAGAATAAACATGACCTGCCTTAATCATTTTTCTAGGGACCTTTATGACAGCCGGGTATCAGCAAGTATCCTTCTTGTAGTCATGAAGTTATTAACCATCTTTGAAATACAGATGACTTATATAAGTAAAGGGCTGCCCTTGACTTTACTCTGTGTTCTCTGCAGTAATTGATATCTCTATGAGAACTGAACCTTCTTGGACATCTGTGTCTATCCTACACCAGAGAGCACAGTTCAAGCACAAATGTCCTTCTGGTCAGATGGAGAACTCAAGTCCCAACAGTCTGCCTTGTGCAGCATTAAGCAGTATTTCAAAACCAACTATGAGAAAACAATGCCCACCTGTACTCTAGAGAGAAACGTGTGAGCTCTGTGTTGTTGTGGAGCCACTTGAACTCTAGCGGCCAGCTGCCCTCGGCCATGCAGGTCAGCACAAGACGATTTCGCTCCAGATGCAACTGTGACCTCACAGGCTCCGTCTTGAAATATGGAGGCACATCATCTGCAACAAAAGAGAGAGAGAGAAATTGTGTTAAATCAGGGGAAGAAAAGAAGATGTTGCAACCACACAGAGACTAGGTAAGCCTTTGGTTTTGGGAAGAAAATACATCGCCTCAAGCACAACCTTTGCACAATAATGACTGAATTCAGAACAGCTGACCAGCCAGGCGATAATCTGATATCTAAAAATAAATTGACAGAGAAGCCACATGAATTAATAAGAGAAGCAATTCAGGTAATTTAATTTGGCCCTTGTAATTATTCCCTTCATATCTGATTTTGATTAACTAGTTTATTTCATGTCAAAGAGAACAGCAGCAGGTTCTCAGGTGTTTAAATCAAACATAAATGGACTGAAGAAAGGTTTTTCTTTTCCCTACATTATACATTTTCTCGCTTCACAAAAGATGGGGACTTGCAAAAGGGGTCTCACATTGTTGTGATTAGCTGGCGGACATACTAGCTCAGAGTGTGTCTGAGGATGCTTGCCAGTAAAATTGATTTTCAGGCTTGATTCTCAAATGTTGTTTCTACTTTCATGCAAATGCTTCTAATAACATCTCGTCATCTGAAATGAAGTCTCCCGAATTCTAAAAGAGCTCGAGGCAATGGGCCCTGCAGTCTGCTTCCTTTTATCAGAGCATACAAGGTAATGTGCGCTGCAATTAACAGCCAACAAAGAGACACTTCTTTCAACTGATACACATAATAATTTATATGGCAGAAAAATGCTTCCTGAATTTGCTCTACAAAAGAATGAGATCCACCACAGGATGTAATACAAACGACATACACGGAAAAGCATACGGTGTGAGCAGATTATTTTCTAGCAGTCCATTTCACCTTTTTAATAATTTATGTGAGCATCAGCCAGGTATAAATGCTTCCCTTTCTGTTGCCTTAAATAATTTAAATTGAAATTCTGTCACTTTAAAGAGCTTCTTTGCACATTGCTTTTTCCCATGCTATGTCAATGAGCATTAAGAATATTCCTCTTCATGTAGCTTTATCCATTTACAAGGATAGCCACCTACAGTTCTGCCAACCAGCACTTCCATAAAGACACCAGAGCTCCATAATGATCTACCATTTTGCTGTCATATACACTGCAGTCCTAGTACCAACATTTAAGATTCTCAGACTCATTTACAACCTAGTAGTAGTTAAAAAAAAAAAAAATGAAGATGTTGCACACTGCACAGCGTATTGACAAACACACATGAACGACAATACAGTAAAAAATTTACATCAACCCCTCCCATTCATTAAAGAGAAGGTGACATTGATCTCCAATTAAAGAGGTTATGACTATTATAATGCAATAAGAGCACATGGCACACTTCAGAAGAAATGGATACTCATCTACAGTGATGCTATGCCTTGATGAGGTCATGTCCTACATATTTTGCATTTAGTGGTCTTGAATAAATATAAAAAATATAATTATTAAAAATACAAGTGTTATTGTCAGGGGTGATGTCATTCTCTCTTAGTTCACAGAGAACTTTATCCAACCAGACTGAGAAGAAAATCTTTATAGTGACCATTGAAAACAGGGACCTTTATCCTGAGTGATGCTATATTATGACATCAGTGCAATGTAATCCTTGCCATGCTATATGATAACCTAAAACACAAAGATCTTGAACAACAGTGATGGTGCACTTAAGAATGAACTGTAGATAAATGGATGCTCAGTAAGAGTGATATGCTCCATGAAGACTCTGAAGACAAAGATCCTCAACTAGAGTGATGCAATTATTTATACACACTGGCATGCCAACCTGCAACATTAAATTATGTCTGAATATAAAGATCTCTGCCTGTACACTCATAAGCATCTATGCAAAGTGACATCATACAGTGTAATGCATTTCAATCAAGCATTTTATAATGCCTTTGAACTAATATTCTTATACCCACTTGATTCAACACAGGGCCCATAGAGGAGCCAGAGAGGTGCCAGGTGTAGGGCTCACTGACATGTGGCCAATTTAGAATCACCAATTAACCTAATATGCATGTCTTTGGGATGTGGGAGGAAAGCCAGAGAACCCAAGGAGAAACCCATGTAGATACAGAAGGATGTGCAAACTCCACACAGACATGCAACATACTAGTTTTGTGAAGCAACAGGACTAGGTACAGCACTTCACAGTTACCATTTAAGATATAGTCTACAATGGAACTTGAAAATTTTGAAATAAGTGTGATATGAATTATATTATTTTTTTGCTAGCATCATTGTAGGCATGGATCTGGATAGTCTGACATCCGTGGCAGAGCGACGGGCGCTGAGCAGGCTCCTGTCAATCATGGAGAATCCACTGCATCCACTGAACAGGATCATCTCCAGACAGAGGAGCAGCTTCAGCGACAGACTGCTGTCACCGTCCTGCTCCACTGACAGACTGAGGAGATCGCTCCTCCCCCACACTATGTGACTCTTCAGTTCCACCCGGGGGGGTAAACATTAACATTATACAAAGTTATTGTCTGTTTTTACCTGCATTGTTATCACTCTTTAATTTAATATTGTTCTTTATCAGTATGCTGCTGCTGGAGTATGTGAATTTCCCCTTGGGATTAATAAAGTATCTATCTATCTAGACACCTGAATCTCCATTCACAGTGGTATAACACTGTACAATGAAATCAAGCAAAAGATATTTTACACATAGTGATGAAGCTTTGAATAATGATATTAGAGCACAAGTCCATCCATCCAGAGTTTACTGAACATGCATAATAAATGTTTTGTCTTCACAGTTAAACACAGCCTATCCCGGCAGCATTAGGCACAAGCCAGTAAGAAAATGAAGAGTGCTGGGAATATACTTACACAAACACACTCATTTATACCTGCTCAATTTATCTAACTGGAATATCTTTGAAATGTAAAGGGAAAATCAGAGTATGCCAGACAACCCACATAGACAAGGGAAGAACATGCAAAACACTCCAGCAGTAAATAAGAATGTCTAAACAATAAACAAATAAAGTCTTACATTGTTAACATTGAAAAGTGGAACTATGATCCTAATCAAGCATAAATCTACACCTTCAGTAACAAACCTAGCACAACAGTTGTAAACGCTAATTAGAATATAAATATCCCTTTACACAGTGTCACAGTGATAATTTACACTTTTGTAATAATACTAAGAATTATAAATATTCATGGAGGCTCAGTCACAATTCTTTTCAATGATGGTTGTCTCTAGTTATGTATTTTGTTTAGAATTTCTTCTAAACAAGTCACCCCTTAGACTATGCTAATTTTAACCCTTTCTACATATTTTTCCAACAGTCCTAAAAACAGAAATCTGTTTAGTCTGCATAAACATCGTGCCCACAAACCTCCAGGGGCAGAGTTCTCAGAGTTAACTGCTTTAAGGTATACTGTATGCATTTATAATCAATCCAGTATCTCCAAGGCAGTGACTTTCTGTGTTTGTTTGTCTTGACCTCTGGACAGAAAGACAAAGACAGAAAGAAACTTTTTGCTCTGAGACCTCCCTAATAACAATCTTCACTTATTTCAGAGTATTCAGAATGCTTCTTCTTCTTAACAGGGTGAAGGCTAATCATCAAACCCTGTAATGTCTATCAAGATAAAATTACACTGGTTACCTATGAAGTTAAGACTTAAATTCAAATATACCCAGTTATCTTACAGAGTAATTAATAGCACATCCCCCAGTGCACAGCATATTGGCAACAGTATTCATCAGTACACACTTGCTTGCCATCATTATTTGATATTCTGTATATTTTCAAAAAAATCTTAGTACCATATTTAACTCTGGCCACTTGTTACAGCAGGAAGCTAAAGGGCTGCCTCACAAAGATGTCTATTTAAGAGCAAATTAATGCACAGTAGTTCATTGGCACCAGGAACTGGTACTGAGAGTTCTCAACTGGCATCCTTAGAGTAAATGGAAGATCACTGCTGCCAAATGAAGTGATTTTGGTGATATGGCTTAAACATGCCCCATGGCCAGAATCCTTTTGAGTGTAGACACTTCTGAAAAGGGTGGAAGTGCTTATTTGACATGATGAATCAAGGCCAGAGTCTACAGTAGAGACAGAGACAAACAGGACTGAAAAGTGAGTTTTGAAGTGATACTTGTTAGAATATGTAAATTGGTTTTGAATTTTTTATAACATTACAAATGTTCCTATGGCCAATGTTAATTTTTATTTCCACTTGGATACACAATGTGTGTGTATTTGGGGCACTTTGTTATGTATTATATTATAGCCTAAATAATCCATTCAAGAACCCTATTCCATAACAATTTCAACAGCTTAGGCGACTAAAATTAACCCCAACACTACCAGCCCTTGCAATAACCAAAGACAAGGATCAGATGGTAAGTTCTGGTTGAAACAGGCAGAGAGATGAACTCAGAGCCCTCACATAGCAGGGGCACAGAGGTTGGTGTTTAAATCCAGAATCACCTTGACAGAAAAGGGATGAGATGGGCCGCTATTAGAGCATATGAACATAAGTCACCTATGTGTTAAATCACCCTCTTTTCTTTACTAAAAAGAAGCCGTCAACTGATTTCAGTTATTTATATGATTAAAGCTATACAGTATACTCTACATGTGGATTTCTAAACTTGGTCACATACATTCACTCACGTCAGGGTTTATTCAAGAGCAGCACGTTTCTAAAAAAAATCTGCTCTACCATTTAAATGAATAACACCCAGCCCTACGTAGAACTGAATCTTGAAAAGCTATGTTTAAGGA
Organism: Erpetoichthys calabaricus; assembly: GCF_900747795.2. Classification (NCBI taxonomy): domain Eukaryota; kingdom Metazoa; phylum Chordata; class Cladistia; order Polypteriformes; family Polypteridae; genus Erpetoichthys; species Erpetoichthys calabaricus. Next base: position 13,982,703 of record NC_041407.2, read on the forward strand.
GTATATGAGTGTTAAGGAACAAACAGCTCACAATGTGTGAGCTGTGCTTATGTTGCCAAATGAGCCAAGCAGTGGAATTTAAACAACTTTCAGTACTTAAAGTAACTTGACTGCCACTCTAACTCCTCGTGTGTTGGAGAAGCAAGATAGGCGAAGAATGCTACCATTTAGTGGTTTCAAGGAAAGCAAAACTGAATCCTCCACAACCCCCCAGCCCCCCCTAATCAGTCACACTTAAGAGAGAGTTGACCCACCAATAAAAACACTAAGGCTGAGTGAATGTTTCAGTAAACAAACAGCTTTTATTCATGGCTACACATATCTGATTCAGAGTGCCTCTGAAACAGCCGCACATGAAAATGCCAGCTTGTGTCAATCCTCTCTTCTAAGAGTGTGCATGCAATCAAACAGCCACACAAGCAGGGCTTTGAAGAGCAGGGCATCCGTCTGACCTGAAACTACAAGAGGCTTTGGAGCTTTTAACAAGCAACGTTGAATTAGTATAATAATTAGCAGTGTTGTGCTCTGGGGCTTGAGGTACTGGAGAAATATGGCCTCAGAGAAAAATATTATCATTCTACTCTGAAAAGTCTATTCAGTGAAAGTCGAGTGCGAGTTATATGCATATGGTGTCAGTTTTCTATAGTTGGAATTAGAAATGTGCTCTTACTGTACCAACATAAAGATCCCCTTCACACTTGTAAACACACATACAGTACATTCAGATAGGGCCAATTACAGTGCACGACAACCTGTAACATAATAACATTTTAGTGTGTGATGAAAGACTATAAAGACAAGTAAAACGGGCTTTATTCAAAATTCAGCAACTTGTCTAGTGGTTTAGATTTACGTATTAACAGTTAACAGTAATTCTGGTATACATCTTATTTCTCCTTATATCCTTGTTTTTATGTACTGCTCTGCTCATATTTTTGATACTTTCAAAACTTTTTTATACTTACTTTGATACTTGAAGTCCCTTTTGCACTGTAAATTGTTCTGCCATGGTTCATGCTATTATATGGTGCCATACAAAATGATACAAAAGATTGATTGACTGATAGGAGATGCTGCACACCATAGTTAAAATATATCACCATACAGGCACTAACCTGTAATTGGATTTAAAAATATATACATAGACGAAAGAATATTATATCATCTGGGATTCATTCATCCATCATCTATACCAGCTTTGTCAAATTCAGTGACTAGACCCATTCATGGTATCAATGGGCACAAAGAAGGAAAAAGCCCTATAAAGGGCGTTTAGTCCATTACATCACATATGAGCAAACTGGTAAATGTGTTAATACATAAAATGAACAACTTTACACTGCGTCTTATACAATATAGCAGCAGCTGTAAACTGGACTATAACATTTAAATGTGTGTGTAAAAAGTGTTTATGAGACAAAATTCTAATCTAATTCAGGGCTGCAAAGGGCTAAAGCTGTGTGCAGTACCTCTGCATCACAGAGCAGTGTTTATATGTATATAATAATATATACTGTAGTAATATATAAACATAAAAGCTAACCTGAGTAAGCACGGAACATGAGTATAAAACCAGTGATGAAAATGATGATGAAATACATAAATGAGTTTATATACATGACTATTATTAGGATCAAGGATCTTTTATTGTCATTTCAACATTCTAATACAGAAGCAACTGTAAAATTGAATAATATATTTGATAATGACATATGTAATGCAACTACATTGTGCTTTTTTACATAAAATTGAAACAATTGAAAACCATTTTTAAGTATAACAGAGTAACTCCATAATAGAGAGTCAGCTATGAAATGTGAACTTTGTAATGTTGGAATGTTTGTAATTACTGCCTTTATAATAAAATAGACACGTTGTAAAGCAAGCAAGCTATATTTTCTAGCAAAAGAAAAAATAGGCAGGCTGTGCTCGAGAGTCCATAAAGAGTGACGATTAGGCTAGTTTGAGGTGAGCTGCCTCAGGGGTTTTAAAAAATTAAGCCTCATGAACAATGTAATACAGATCTGAATTATAAATAGCCAGGCTTCTCTGGCGGAGATTTCATGACAAAAAGGGTGGCAATAGTTAACACACAGAGTGCTTGTGCCAGGAGAAGCCCAATTTAAAGTCTACTGTACTGTAAGTGGTAAATTATTTTGCACATCTTAAAAAAAACACAAATGGACCATGGGAGTTAATTTCAGGTACGTGCCATACTGATGAGTAACATACAGTACATCTATAGAAAATTGTACCTAGCACACAGCCTGACCTAAATCTGTTTGAATAATGACATTACTCTTAAGACTTTTTGTTTGATACACATTTGAGTGCAAAGTCATCAAATATGGCTTATATGACAGCTTGATAATGCTTAATTAAGATGACTTAGTGGCCACAGCACTGAACTGTAAATCACAAGGTTCAATCCCTACAACTGACTCACAGTGTTATACTTAGCCTGCCAGGGTTCACAATGTATAAACACAGTAACAATTTTAATACACCTGTAAAGTGAATTTTAAACGCATGATTTCCAAAAAAACGTTTATATTTACTCACATTTATTTGCTCTGAACTTTTAAAATATATGCAGGCCAATAAAACACTATAAAGGTAGTAAGATAATAGGCATCTCGGTTAAGCAATTTGCAAAAGCATTTCTTACACAGAGTAAAATTAGGTGGAAGGTCTCTCAAACAAGGACATCATTCATGTCTGGTGTATTTGTTTGTGTGTTACAAAATATTTGTTACATTCAGAATTTTTTTCTGCAATTTCCAAATGTGTACATACATTTAGGAAAATCAAAGTCGATATAAGATTGTTATAGAGGATTTTTGTGATGCGACACCCTCCAATTGTCCTGTCTTGATACCACTTAATGTAGAATTTGGTCTTTGGTCTCTGGTCCTATATTAGCAAGCAAACAATGGGACAACCACTTCAGAAAATAAAATTTCATCGACATACAGCCAGTGGTGAGCAACCATCTGAAAACCAGGAAGCATTATATCGAGAATCAAGAAAATATCACAATGAGATTCTGTCAATTCTAGGTTAAGCGTTCAGATATTGCCAGTTCTCCATTTAGAATCAGTTGCTAAAAAAGAACTACACAGTTTAATATTTATATATAGCCCATCCCCTATATTTAACTGTATATGTGTATACACCAGTCAGCCACAATATTAAAACCATTGGCAGGTGAAGTGAATAACTTTGATTATATTGTTACAATGGCACCTGCAAGGTGTTGGGATATATTAGGCAGCAAGTGAACACTGTTCTTAAGGGTGATGTACTGGAAGCAGGAAAAATGGGCAAACATAAGGATCTGAGCAACTTTGACAAGGGACAAATTGTGTTGGCCAAACACCTGGGTCAGAACATCTCCAAAATGGCAGGCCTTCTGGGGTGTTCCCAGTATGCAGATGTTAGTATCCACTGAAAGTGGTCCAAGGAAGGACAACTGGTGAATCAGCTGGTGATTGGGTCATGTGCACCCAGGGCTCACTGATGGGGTACAAAGGATAGCCCATCTGGTTTGATCCCACAGGACAGCTACTGTAGCACAAACTGCTGAAAAAATGTTGGCCATGAGAGAAAGGAGTCAGAACACAAGAGTGCATTGTAGCCTGCTGTATATGGCGTTTTGTAGCTGCAGACTGCAGAGTGCCCATGCCGACCCCTGTCCACTGCAAAAAATGCATACAATGGGGTCTACAATGTCAGGGTCAGAACTGGACCATGGAGCAATGGAAGAAGGTGGTCTAGTCTAATCAAACAGATTTTCTTTTAGATCCTGTGGATAGCTGGGTGTGTGTGAGTTGTTTACCTGGGAAAAAGATGAGCAGGGTGCACTATGGGAAGAAGGCAAGGTAGCAGAGTCAGTGTGATACTCTGGGCAATGTTCTTCTGCTGGGAAATCTTGGATCTTGACATTCATGAGGATGTTATTTTGACATATACCATCTATCTAAAGATTGTTGCAGATCACATGCACCTCTTAATGGCAACAGTATTACCCTCTAGTTTAGAATGGTTTGAAGAACATGAAAAAGAGTTCAAGGTGTTGACTTGGCCTCCAAATTCCCCACATCTCAATCTGATCAAGCATCAGTGAGACATGCTAGAGAAAAAAGTTTGACCCTTGGAGGTCCCACCTCACAACTTACAGGACTTAAAGGACCTGCTGTTATAGTCAGATATCACAGGGCACCTTCTGAGGTGTTGTGTAGCCCATGTCTTGATGGGTCAGAGATGGTGGTATGAGGGGGATCTACGCAATATAAGGCAGGTAGTGTTAATGTTGTTGCTGATCAGTGTATACTCACACACACAAATATGCAACATTCCTTATGTTGAATATTCATTAATTTCATCTCAAACCACCTTAATACAACAACAATTCCAAAACATTTTTTCATGGATTTCTTTTTTTTTTTTTTTTACTATTCAACAGATCCTCTTTCATGATCCTATTCTTATTCACCTGTTAGATTTTATCGGCATCCCTTTCTGAATTCTCATTTTGCAAGCACAGTGTGTGAAACACTCCAGCACAAGATGTGATATAATTAGACTTTTTTTTTCTTAGCTATATTGTTTGCACTTACATGAGTTGGCCACTAGATAACACTACATTTCACACTTCCATTGGGCAGGGCATGTTTGCAGCAGAAGACATACAGTAGCTGTACAATGCAGTATTCTTTGTGTTTTTGGTACTGATACCATACCTTCTTCTGCTCTAGTTAGTTTCTGCTGTGTACAGAGATACATTATCTCCTTCACTAAAAGCAACACTGGCTTTAGATAACAGTTTTTCATTATCACTTAATGACAGGTGTCAGGGGGACACCATTACCATAAGAACTTCATTTAAGTGACATAGTGTAGATGAAATCATTATCACTATGATTTGTATGTTATAATTGCAGAGCTTTTTTTTTTTTTTTACACCTTTTATTAATTTTTATTTATTTATTTTATCATGAACATTTTAAATAAGCCAGAAAGGCGTCACAGCCAGAGTCAATTACTCACAGCAGCAGGCACTCAAGATGCAATTGCCAGCTTTTAAGTCCAGTCAGAATACGTCTGATTGACTCCAACATAGGTAGAGTGATCTTTGCTGGAACTGGCTAGTTGGCACTCTCATTGTAATCTGATCTGATCAGAGACTGGTTCCTATTCTAATGGTAAAATGCTAGAGGGTACTACCCTAACCCTGAAGGATGCAAAATGTGATTGTGATGAGGCCTCTTGCTATGCATTTAAATTAGAAATGGACAGGTAGAGAACCTTCCCTAGGAAACTTCAGTTCCCATAATCTGTCAGAACTGAGGACAATTTATTGTCAAACTAATGTTTGGTTGATGGTATACACAAACAAACGGGTATATAAATAATAATGTAACATTATGGGTCACATACTTTACCAGGCCAGATATGACAATCCACTAGTGTACAGTAAATGAAGTTTTCAGGGTCAGATGTCAAATTAAGGGTTGTCAATTGCTTGTTCTGAATCAACAATTTGTGAAGCTCTGACTGTTGAAGTATCCTGAAGCGTACACTCAGAAAAAGTACAGAGTATTGTGGAAAGACATATAGTCACACAGATTGCTATATTTCCCTTGTTTTTTTCCAGGATGAAAAAGAGGAGCTTCTGTGGATAAAATTGTGAAAGTAAAGAAAGCAAAATAAAATCCTCAAAATGAAAACAAAAGGGATACAATCTAAGGGATTGGGAACTGAGCCCTTTATACAGTATGTTCCTAATTCAAGACACTTCTAAAGACATTCCATTATGGAGTACACCGAATGGAAGCTTCCTGCATCTTTACCAAAGATGGAATCTGTACAAAATAATGACTGTCAACCTGCTTTGTTATAAGTCTGGAATGTCCTCACAGGTGGCACAGTGGTAGTGCTGCTGCTTTGCAGTAAGGAGACTGTGGAAGACTGTGGGTTCACATCCCGGTTCCTCCCTGTGTGGATAGCGCTTTGAGTACTGAGAAAAGCGCTATATAAATGTAATGAATTATTATTATTATTATTATTAACTTGACCCTTAATATTTCAATGCTGCTAAAATGAGGCGTGGCATACCTGGATGTCTCTAGGAGGTATTGTTCCTCAGACAGTTTCTCCTGTGATTTATAACAAATTTCCCAGCTATATTTTCTGGAATGCATAGAAGGTTGGCAGCTGACAGTGATTCTCTGGCAGAATGGTAGTGCAGTCTGGTTTGGGTACATTTTTTAGCTGAGTGCTGTTGGTCAGACATCTGTAGGAAGGCCAGAACAGCTGTCCCTTCCAGCAGTTCATGTATTCTGGCACTAATGAGTGAGGCCCACGCCAGGCATATGCTGTTTATTCAGTTGTGTGTTTTTCTCCTTCTGTTCTGTTATCTGTGTGCTTTATTAACACTTTTACCTATAGTTATGATCAATAAATGTCTCCATTGTGTCAGAAAATCCTGTCTCTAAACCTATGGGCCGTCTGGTATCACTATAGACTTGATGTTTAATTGCCAGACTGAGTGTTCTAAAAGAACTCAAACAACTGAAAGAAAACAGTTTTATGTCACAAATTCTTTTTCACCTTGCCAGATGCTGTTGACAGGGCAACCCCCAGTGTGATCATTGATGTAATCTGTCTACATACACTAGAGCATGAGCACTTACGGCAGCAACTAACCTCAGATTTCATAGAATACCCACTTTCTTTTTGGGTGTTAGGATACATCTGCTGAACCAGGGTTTAATCAGCCAATGAGCCATCTACCCCACGTGGTTAAGATTATGGAATATGGCGGATTTGCACCCATTTCTAAGTGCTATAGAAGAACTACTTGCAGCCAACTCTGATGAAATGCCACACTACTAATTTTTAAGACCAGATGAGGCTGAAAGGCTCGCTAATGAAGACTCTCCAAGGTGTCACTTGCTAACAGTCGGTATCCGCTCCTTCTGTCTCAGAGGAAAATGAGGTGTTAATGAAGCTGTCGTGATGTAATTTAAGGGGAGCCATCAGCACCAAAATCCTCTACCACAAGGGAGTGTGCAGAATAGGCTTCTGTTCTGAATACTTTCTTAGCGTTGTGCATGTTACTCTAAAGGTCATTTTTTATTTTAATTTCTACCAGCAGTTTTGTTTTCTTTTTTATATGATTCTGCCCACTATCTGTAACATTTTTATATATACAGAAATAGGAGCCTGACTAGAAAAAGGTTACACATCAACAGTAATTTGGTTTCATATAGTGCTCACCCAGAGTTATGCACATTAGACATTAAATGTCTATAAATAATAAATGTCTGTTAAATTCAACAGGACCCCTACCATATTGTTCTTTTTAAGATTAAAGATCAGCTTCCCGATTTTTAAAGCCTTCATCCAATGTATCTGTGAAGTCCAAAGCAATAAAATTGTCAAAGAACTGGCTAATGTAGCCTCCAATGGATGTGGATGATGGTGTGCAAATACAGTATGCAACTCAAAAAGGTCAACCTACAACTCATGGTGCTACAACACTGCACAAGATGAAATCCTTTGTGATCTGATACTCCCACGTCCAAAGGTGTTTAGAATTCTTACAGCATTGCCAGGATAGCCATTTAAGTTACTGAAGGTAAATGTGTCAGATCACAAGGAATCCGAGATTAAGAAAACAGTACTAATTGATATACTAGGTGTTAGCTCCAAGATACTACAAATACAGACAGTTTGACATTCACTCACCTCCAAAACACCTTCCATCACCACTCACTTGGCTCATCTCACCATACTACAAAAAGATAAGGATTCAAGCACTCAAAAACTCCATGATGCTAATTCTTTAAGCCTCACAGGTACAATGAGATCACTGTAAGGGCATGTACAGTAGTTATATGTTTCTGATACCAAACTCTACAGTGCTAACAAATCAGGTCACATACTCACTGGGTTCAGACAATAATACAACTTTCTGAAATTAGACAATAACACCACAAATATGCGTAAAACACATACATACTGTACATTCCCAAACCCGCTTAACAAAATTTCTGCTTCACAGAAGGTCAAACCTATGTTAACAGCTTTGGTTGAAAGATGGAAAATAACTAACAGAATGGCAGTCTATCACAGGTTTCACTCATTCACACACCCACATGAGGACTAGGACTTGGCAGTTAACATAACGTGCATGCCCATAGGGCACAGCAGAAAATCTGATTAGACCAGCTTCAACGTGCAAACTCGACAGAATGACTGGGCACAGGATTCAAACCCAAAACACTTCATATGAGATGCAGTGGTGCTAACTACTAAACCTCTCTTCAAAAAATAGGCTTCTAAAATTTGACAACATCTGACTGAATATGTGCAATTACAGCATGCCAAAGAGTGCATACAGAACCAGACTCCCAAGTTCTTAAAACTGAGTTATCACAGACATAACAGGATCTAATACACAACATGTTTTCAGAGCCCTACTGTAACTACATCTGGAGTCATGTGCATTTCAGGTTACCTTGCAAAAGATATAGAAGCTCCAGAAAATCTGCAGAAAAGAGCAACCAAATGCACCCTTGGTCTATAGGACAAGTCAGAAAAGCCAAAGTGGGTTCCTAATTCAGGACTTCAAAATGCTCAAAGGTATTGCAAAGCTGATCCAGCACAATTATTTCAGTTAAACAGTGAATCACATACTTGAGGACACCTATTAGAGACAAAGAAGAAGTGCATTTAAGACTGAAAGTAAAGAAGTACATCTTCACCTAAGGTAGTAATAGTAATATTTGGTATTAGATTCAGTAATGTGGGCGGCACGGTGGCGCAGTGGGTAGCGCTGCTGCCTCGCAGTTGGGAGATCTGGGGACCTGGGTTCGCTTCCCGGGTCCTCCCTGCGTGGAGTTTGCATGTTCTTCCCGTGTCTGCGTGGGTTTCCTCCCACAGTCCAAAGACATGCAGGTTAGGTGGATTGGTGATTCTAAATTGGCCCCAGTGTGCGCTTGTGTGTGTCCTGCGGTGGGTTGGCACCCTGCCCGGGATTGGTTCCTGCCTTGTGCCCTGTGTTGGCTGGGATTGGCTCCAGCAGACCCCGTGACCCTGTGTTCGGATTCAGCGGGTTGGAAAATGGATGGATTCAGTAATGGTAGTAGTAGTGATACTATCATGTGTACATAGGACAAAAAAGCCTAACCGAACTCCAAAAATGTATACAACCCTAATTCATCAGGCCTGAAATAAGCAACTATAAAAGTAATTATTTACTAAAACAAAAATCACAAGAATCAAAAGGAAAAAATACTAAAGGGAAACAATAACAAGAAATAAATGAATTAATGATTTACTTAATGAGGTGGAAGTACATAATAAACAAGAATAGTTGCATCAGATAGTTTAAATATTAAATATGTTCTTCAGGTTAAATGTTTCAAGTGTAAATATTCAATTGTAATAGATAAAAAAAAAAATCAAGCACATCATCATAATCCCTGACCTTGAAATACTCTAAAATGTTGCCCCACATGCTCATATTTGAAATTTGGCATATTGAACCTTCTGAAAGTGGCTCTTAGAAAGCCAAAACCACTGGTATTAAATATCAGAAAAAATCCGATATTTGAGATCAGCAACCTTGACACAGCTTTAAACAATACTCTACATGTCTGTATTACTTATCCTCATTTATTTATTTATTTTTTTTAAAGTTTTGTGAAATGGAATAACTTTGATCCCTTGTATCCCATTTGGGTGTGAACTCCTGTGGTCAGCTGATGTGGCACACAGAACCTCAGATTATTTTTGCTGAAGACACCTAAAGGTGTTATTTCGTGAACAAAATATGGTTCAAAAAATGGCCAAAAAATTAGGGTTTTTCCTAAGTCTAGAGGGCAAAAAATAAAGGCCAACTCCAAATAGCTTGACATCTTGCATAACTAGACATCAAGACAAGTCAAACAGTGTATCATAAATCTGTGTTTTCTTATACTGACAAGAGGCACCTGACAAAAAAAAACAAAAAACTGAAGGGATCTGAAAGCATTCATAAATGATTCTTAAGAACACAATAAAATCAAAAAGCCAAAGACAGAAACATTAAGGACAAAAAGGAGTGGAAGACAAAAATTCAAAACCAAACTTGGATCCTGAAGTCCAAAAGTACAGAAACCAAATTATAAAACTCAACAATATCCAGAAAACCAGAAGACCAGTACACATAGGCACAATCTCAAAGGAGCTTATCACTTGAAAGGTGCACAGGACAATGACTTGGCAAAAAGGCTGAATGCAACCCCGTCTTTTAATTGCCCTCAGGTAACGGTGCTAGATTAGCTGCAGCACTTGAGAAGGAGTTCGAGTTGAAGGCCCTGTTCCTTTTGGCTCTAAACTTAATTAGAAATAGGGGTTTAGCGGGGATTAACAACTGTAAGGGACATAATTAAGTAATTAAAAGAAAAAAGAAACAAAAAATGAGTGGAGGTAAACCCATGGCAACAGGTTGATATTGCAGGATGCTGCACATTTATGAGATCAGTGAAGTAAAGCTTTACAGTACGTCTTACCAAGCTTTGTAAGTAGGCATCAGATGCTGCTATCGTAAATGGCTTTAGAATCTTGTAGAATCAGAAACTAAAGTGAATGAATACCAAAAAAAAAAACCAGCATCATTCAAAAGACATGATTAAATTTGCATACAGATAGTAGTAGTGGACAGTATGACCAAAAATAACAGGATTTAATTAGAAGTTCTGGCTGTTTCAGTAGGTACCGATAAAATGTATTTGTATATACATTTGTTGTTGTGATTAAATTACATTTTCTTTAATTTTTTACAGTATTTGTTGACAATGTTGGTGTTGCTGAACATAGATTCATTTTTTATTTCATTATCTGTTTTTATAGTTAAAGTTATTTAACATTTTTGCTGATGCCATGTTGTCTTCTATGCAGGCTACGATTCTGTGGATGTAAGGCTTTCACATCTCTGTTCATGATGGAAAGCAGTCACATAGGCACTACAAGAGCAATTAGCAAATGTGCAATTAGCACAATCTGCTAGTTCATTCAAGTAACTGTTTCAGTGGTTATGACTGTCCTCAGCCAATGTCACCAGCATCAGCAAACTGTGGCATCTGCGAAACCAACATGACTCAAGAGGTAGGAGACCAGATTAATAATTCAAATTTATTAAGGTCATGCAGTTATTTGTAAGAGTGACAAGCCCATCATCATGGCATTCTGTAGTGACTCAATTCTCAAACTCAGTCCAGTTCTAAGGCAAAGGCTTTAACGGTCACCACATGCATAACGGTCATGCAAACCTAATCGTGCTAATCTCCCATGCTGCTTTTCTTACAACATGGTCTACTACATCTGAGTGTAACTCTTTTTGTCAGAGAGTGTACCATAGGAACAAAAAGTGATCAGGAACAAAAGTGAAGATACACATCTTAGATATGTAACAACAACAGACTAAAAAAAGCTGAAGTATGGGAGATTGGAAAGGGATAGTCTCTAGGGCGGTAAATGAAAGGTAGTACTGTGACATTCCTATTTCTGTTAGAGACACTTGTTCTGAGGTCAACTGAACAGAATAGAAGAAGACTTGCCATCAATGAGACTAGTCCTCCAAACACACAGAGCTCAACTTTTCCTTCTCCTTCCTTCAAGAAACAGCTTGGCAGAGAGAAATGAGGCATGGAAGACCTGCAACTAGAAAGACCTGTCACCTCTGTCATCTTTTGATAACTGCAACTCTGACAGACTGAAAAATAAACCCACCATAAAAGTGAGCTGCCAAGCTTTCTCTCTGGCCCTTTCTTTTCTTGGTAAGTTCACGGTTGGTGGCTAAGGTCTTATTTATTTACAAAATTTCATTTGCCTCTATTTGTGCTGAGCAGCGGCTTCATTCAGACTGAATATTAGGCATTTTTCGAGAGGTCTCAGGTCTTTGAAACCATTTCTACTGAAATCAAAGTCAATTTTAAAGTCCATGTTTGCTGTGGACACATACTGAGAAGCTAAATGGAAAAATGGTTGCTGTGTGGATTTTCAATTGCTCCTTAATAACAAGATAGGGGGGTACCTGGTGTTCAGAGACATGATGTTCAAACACAGCTCACACTTTATTCTGTATTATGTGAATTGCTGTCTCAAGCTAGCTGTGAGAGTGTTCTCTATAAAAGGCACTATATAAATGAGAAGTGATTGATATCAAACCTTTTCCTGACACTTTACAGCATGACTACACTTATGCAAGCCCTCATTTCACTAGGTAGTGAGAACGGTGTGGTTTACTAGTCAAGAAGCTGGACTGGAAATCAGAAGACTGCAGTTTCAGAATGTTCAGAATCCTAAGATCAAAAACAAGTCACATCACCTGCTAATCATATTACTATATGTAAAAAAATCGTACAAATGTAAAACACTTCAGGGAGGTGTCTATCATTAAAAGTTACTTTAAAATGGCAAAAAAGTCAAATGTAAAAATGTTACAAAAATCATATTCTCAAATTTCCCCATTCTTAATTTAGTAGCTGGTGCATGCCTATCACACAGACACTGATCATAAGGAAGCAATCAACCCTGGAAAGGGGCGATAGTCCATTACAGGGTCAATTTAGAATCATTAATTAAACTGATGTCTTTAGGATATGTGAAGAAAACTGAAAAAAAATCCACATAGTCAAAGGAAGAAAGTGCAAATTCTGCATAGACAACAACTGGGTAGAAATAGTTGGCAATACTTATGATACAGCACAGACTCAGGGGAAATGGAACTCCAAAATTCTCACAGGCATGAGAGATATTTGCTTCTGCATACATTTGTTTCACTTTATGCATTTCTATAGCCAGCAGCTGAAGTCTCTGCCAGCAACAACAGGCTGAGCACATGCACTATTTTACTTTCAGACAAACAGAATTTTCATAGAAATATTACTAATCTTGAAATATCACCTTTCACAAAGGAAATAAAGACTACACCACATATGATGAGGCACAAGTTCATTTCAATAGGAAATCAGGTAGGGTTTACAACGCTAAACTATAAAGGACTGCACTGCAGTGTGTTAATTCAACACAAAAGCACATAAAATCTGTCGGCAGCATGTGTGACTATAGTGTAAGTACATGTGACCAGTAACCGACAACAATACAAGTATGTCTGACTCACTGACAAGTAAAACACGAGTTGGAAAAAAAAAATCTGTTCAGTCTATTAGGACATAGATAAAGAAAAATCTTCATTGTGTGCAAAGCAGAAAAATAAAGAGTTGAGAGATGAGTCTATTCACAGTAAGGTGAAATGCATTGGCCTATGACTAGGCATTATGAATTAATAATAGTGAAATTTCTCAGCCATTGTGGCAATATACTAAGGATGGCAGCTAGTCGATCAGGTCCTGGGAACAAAGAGAATGTAGGCGAATGAAACGGTGAGTAGGAACTTTTAAATTAGCCATGCAGTGTTCTCTGTGTGATCAGTCCCTAATCCAGAGCCTTGAATTTTCTGACAGCATATGCAGTGCTTCAGTGATATTAGAGCTGAGTGCTGGTAAAGCTCGAGGTCAGTCAGTGACTGGTTCTAAACTCAGACACTCCTGTGATATTTACAGCAATAGTACTTAGCGGAGCCTGTAGCCTAGTGCTTGTTAAGGTGAAGGTCAGTCGCTAATTTAAAGGGATTGCGCTAAAATATTTAGGACCAGTGATATCTTCATTGAGTCCTTTATTGAAAGGTATTGCATTAAGATATTCATGAATGGTATTCCCAGAGGCAGTTCCTCATACAGCTTGGAGTTGGGTGCTGCTGAAAAAGGCAAAGGTTGCCAGGTAATCAGTACCTTGTTAAAATGAATTGTTTAAGGTATTGGTCACTAGTATCTACAGAGTGAGGTCTTCATAGAGCTTGCAGCTATTATGGACAAGATGGCAAATGACTGGTCAAACACCAAAACAAAGAAGGGATTTGTGATTGGGATATGAAAATATGGAGTTTCAAGGGCCAAAACAAAAAATTGTCAATAAACAAGTCAGGGTCAAATACTAGAAAATATCAAAGCTCCTAATACCAAAAACAGATGCCAGACAAAATTCACTGTCAAAAAACTAAAATTTGAAATCTTCTAAACTACTGGACATATCTTTCTCAAAATGGCATAGTTATTAATACTGTAAAGTGCTAGAAGCCTGGTTACGTTTCATTTGGACTGGCAGACATCAACAGATAGACACGTGTCACTCTCAAAGTGGTCAAATTACATTCAGTGACATCTAAAATGTGTAAATATGATGAAAGCGTGGAGTCTAAATTTTGAATCACTACAATAATTACCCCATACTTATATATACACTGAATATCATGCACACACTCATAATATAATAGGCAAAAATAAAAAACATAAATAAACAAACAACAGACTGAAACTGTACAGCCAGCATGCTTTGCACTTTCCACTTTAACTCAACAGCAGGTCCAAGTGAAAACACTGGGAACAACTCTACACTCAATACCTTAACAATGCTTAAAAATGCCCTCTGATGGAATAGATAAGTTTGGGGCAGGTGCTTTAAGAATTTTTTCCTCTTCTTGTTTTCTTTCCTCCTTTTGCCATCCAGCTAGAAAGGCCACAGACCTGAGGGGCTTCCTGCGCACAACACCCTCCTCTGCCTAAGGCTCTTTGACACCAGCACCGTGTGAAGGTGACAGTTGATCAATCTCTGTCTACTCTGACTGGGTGCGTTAATCTCGCTCTCCATTTTCCTTCCCCACCTGAAGGTCAAAGCTTTCAGGCTGGCAGAGCAGTGAAATCAGTCACCCTGTCATTGTGACCGTCGTCACGACAACCGGCGCCAGGCACCACCACTCAATCAACCTTGAGAACCCCTGGGATCTGCAGGCCTCCCACGGCACAGTTAAGTGTAGCAGTATAAAAGATGAGGACAAAAGGGGCTGACATGGTGTTCTGCTCTTGATACTCATACCAGCACTGAGACATCTCCATCAGGTTGGAGGTACAGAGACTCCAACCACCCACCAACCCACTCTGCATAAAGTACAAAAAAGGTACCATTTATAAGGATACAACATGCACTATAGGTGACTGTTACATGCCTAACTGTTCTCCAACATATCACCATTTCAGGATGACCACAACAGACAGAAACATATGGTAACAATAGATATGTATTTTTATTTCTATTCGCAGGTAATTGTCTTCACCTTTTACTTTGTATTGCTCGTTTACTGGAGAAATTTTTTTGTTACTGTTAAGGTAGAAGTATACTGTTATACAAGAGGACAATTTCCACTGTTTACTTTGTGTACCAAATTTTATGATAAAATTAGTGTGTTTTAAAGTCTGGCCATGTGTATGGAATTGGCATGTTCTCAGCATGTCTATGTTGTTACTTATGGTCCAGTTCTTCATCTCTATCCCAAAGGCATACATATTAGATTAACTGGTGATTCTACACTGGCTTTGTCTGAGTGTAGACGTTTGTAAGTGTGGGCCCTACAAAGGCATGACTTCCTATTTAAGGTTTTTTTGTGGCCTTACACCTGATGTGAACCGGTTAGTGAGTTTGTGAATGATATGTTATGTTAATTTAAATCCTGTTAGTTATGATCATTTTCAACATTTATTTTATATATATTGGTGTAGAAGTAGGACAATAGAAAACTACTTTAAGATGTCACAATGAGCTTCTGATTAAAAACATGAGTAAAATAAAAGCAAGCAGAAAATACGGTACCCAGGCATGGAGGATGACCCCTTGGCCTACTGAGCAGCCATCTCTTTACCTCGTGTGCCCTTCTAGAGAAGCATGTCTATACACACACCCATCCCCAGCCTCACATATGTACCCCTGTTCTAATCAGGGAGCCTAGGTTTTGCAAAAAGGTCGACTGCATGTGAAGATTAACCACTGAAAAGGGGCTCTGCAAGGAGCAATAAGAGAAAAAAAAAAAAAGAACAAAAACGCTTGAGACGATAGTTTCACTGCTACTTCTACAGCTGATTTGTAGAGAGCCAATAAAGTAACTTAAAAACAATTAAAGGCATCAATGAGCCAACAAATGGAGAAATTAATTCAGAGTGAAGACAGCGCAGGGAGCCATTAGCCTCAGGACTGAGTTATTGGCACCTGGAGGATTCCCCTAGTGCTGGTCGAGGCATAGTTCAATGGGATCCTCACAGGGGTCACCAATCTTCTGGTGGCAGCTCACATGAAAGAAAGTGTGAGTGAAGAGTTTGAAGCATAAATTAAAAGCAAAGATGTATGTTCACCAGTACCATGTCTGACGTGTATGTGTGTGTCTGTGTTTCTATAGAAGCAAAAATGAGTGAAAGAAAGAGAAGGCCTCATGCTTTAAATCTGAATAAATTCCTAGAATTGACAAAGCCACAGGGTTTGACCCTGTTCACAAGCCAACAGAGAGAAAAAAATGTACAAAAAAAAATTAAAATTGAAATTAATAAAAAGAAGTGAACCTTCAATATTCACTGAAAAAAATGTTAAATGCTCACAATAGTTGAATTTCTAGTTACTCACAGTTTTCTTTTTTTTACTTGGCTAAAAAACAAAGCAAGGCCTTTTAATACTTATTAAAGTGGTGGTAGGTGTATGATTTCAGAGTAAGTGAAATCAGGTATCAGCAATTGGTCTAACAGTGCTATTGTATAAGAAAGTCTGACTACAAAGACAAATCAGCTAGCTCTTTGGTTAACATCTTCTTTTAGCATTCCCAATGTAAAACAAATTATCTTGAAGCCATAACTTCATGTGCTTTTATTTTTATCACTGCTTGGCCAAATTACCTCCCATCAGTATTATCCAATTCTTACTATCCTAGATCATTTCACTTTAAACACACAGTAGCCATGATATGTCTTTTCCAGAGTGTGTGGCTGAAACCAAGACAAGGCAAATATTCCACAAATGAGAATGTTCTCAGGTCAAGTAAAGCAGTTCCTAAGTAACTGGGCCAAAACGTGGAATATCACCTACTGTAGGTGCTGTCTCCCAATAGGTGTGTGTTAGGCAATACAACAGTAAAGCTTTAATCTGGGTGTTTAGCCACTAGATGTGGTATAGGAAATTTACTTTGGTAAGACATACTGTATGTCTCTCTAAGTGCAAACAAAGTGATGGCGGTGCTGTGGCTTTTTGGGGAGGTCTCAGTACATTCCACTGGAAGAGTCTTGTGTTCAATTCCTGAAGCAGTAATTGTTTGTGCAATTTTCCTCTAAATATTCCAGTTTTCACTTACATCCAAAGACATGCTGGTGAGACTGATTGGCTAGTTTACACTGGCCCAGTATTGGGGTATACGAATAATAATTGTATTCATTCATTTTCCAAATCCATTTTCCAATGCAACTATCTATTGTTATCTGCTAACCTGTAGAGATGGAACTGTATATTTTGGTAGCTGGTATCTACTCTCACTGGCTTTAACGAGGCTCTTCATACTCCAGTACGAGCTCCCATTTTCTGTTGTTTTCTTTTCCTCTTTTATACAACTTTGATGAACATTTTGCCACAAAAACCTCTACCACTATATATATATATATATATATATATATATATATATATATATACAGTAATCCCTCGCTGTATCGCGCTTCGCCTTTCGCGGCTTCACTCTATCGCGGATTTTATATGTAAGCATATTTAAATATATATCGCGGATTTTTTGCTGGTTCGCGGATTTCTGTGGACAATGGGTCTTTTAATTTCTGGTACATGCTTCCTCAGTTGGTTTGCCCAGTTGATTTCATACAAGAGACGCTATTGGCAGATGGCTGAGAAGCTACCCAACTTACTTTTCTCTCTCTCGCGCTGACTTTCTCTGATCCTGACGTAGGGGGATTGAGCAGGGGGGCTGTTCACACACCTAGACGATACGGACGCTCGTCTAAAAATGCTGAAAGATTATCTTCACGTTGCTACCTTCTGTGCAGCTGCTTCCTGAAACAACATGCTGCACGGTGCTTCACATACTTAAAAGCTCGAAGGGCACATATTGATTTTCAATTGTTTGTTTCTCTCTCTCTGTCTCTCTCTCTCTCTTCCTGCTCCTGACGGAGGGGGTGTGAGCTGCCGCCTTCAACAGCTTTGTGCCGCGGTGCTTCGCATACTTAAAAGCCAAACAGCCCTATTGATTTGTTTGCTTTTCTCTATCTATGTGACATTCTGTGCTCCTGATGTGCACTCCTTTGAAGAAGAAGATATGTTTGCATTCTTTTAATTGTGAGATGGAACGGTCTTCTCTGTCTTGTCATGGAGCACAGTTTAAACTTTTGAAAAAGAGACAAATGTTTGTTTGCAGTGTTTGAATAACGTTCCTGTCTCTCTACAACCTCCTGTGTTTCTGTGCAAATCTGTGACCCAAGCATGACAATATAAAAATAACCATATAAACATATGGTTTCTACTTCGCAGATTTTCTTATTTCGCGGGTGGCTCTGGAATGCAACCCCCGCAATGGAGGAGGGATTACTGTATATTATATATATATATATATATATATATATATATATACACCTTACTTAATATGTAAATAAATATTAATTTACTAAACAAAAATGGGAAAACATGTATAGGATGTTTCAGAAACGTTTATACTTATGGAAATGTATTATTTGGAACTTTTTAATTCCCCTTCTTCTTACTATTACTTAGAAGAACTGCAAATAAATGTAAATGTAATAGCATACGTTTGTTAAAAATGCCAATTAATCTAAAACAGTGAGAGGAAAAACAGAGGAAAACACACAAACATGGGGAGATTGAGAAAACTCCATACAGTTACCAGCTGTGGGATTATAACCGATGATGCTGGATCTATGAGGTTGCGGCACTAACCACTATGTCACACTATATGTTTGTGTATACTGTACAGTATATACAAAGTATACATTTTTTTCCTCTGAATTTTCAGTGGTATGTCTATCTTTTTTGCTTCTGGCTGCACTCAAAAACTCTTTTAAAAACTAAGCAAAGTTCTACCTTATGTACATCTTTGAACAGAAAATCCATTACAGGTGTTTGTGACAAAACATTTGGCAAGGAGCATAGGATGAGGGCAGTAGGTAGGTGTTAAGAACAAGTCTGGTTTCTTGTTTTGCACAGATTAGTTCCAAATTCAAAGCCACATAAAGCTATTATTTTATTACCTTCTACTTCACGTAATTAACGCCATTTTTGTGTGTTGCACTTTATAAGGTGGATAGCATGGGTACCAAATTTATTGTTGCTAGTTTACAGTAGCTGTAGCCTTGGCAGGCACTTTCATCCTGGATTATTTTTTGCTTTCATTCTAAACTACAAAGACATGCAGTCAGGTTAAATTTCTTATTTAAACTTTTCCAGTGTGATTGAGGGTGAAAGTGTTTGTGGGCATGCCCTGCAATGAACAGGTACGTATGTTGTCAGAGGCTGGTCCTTACTATATATCTAATGGCCCAGTACAACAAAATCTGAAGTCCAAAAACAGCTGGTTGTATGCTTAGGCCTTTCCAAGTAAATCACCAAGAGAGGGTTCTTTATAAAATTAACAAAGACGTTTACAGAGAATTTGAGCAGACTAGGCAAATCCGGTGACATATGATCACAAGTGGCATTTTTTTTGCATGTGTGAATACGTGAAAGTTTACGACAGAGCTAAAGAAGCGATTTTCTGTAAAGCCATACATCCATAAAGTATCACAACATTTTTGTTTTGGTACATTTTGCTTGTTTAACTCTTTGAGGGCTGAATAGTTTTTCCAAGAAACTCAGTTTTCTGAAAAGCACACATAGCAATGGTGTCACACATAAATCAACATAAAATGTCTGTTGCTATGTGCTGTGGCTGCTGTTGGCATATGTTCGGCATCTCTGGCAGCAGTGGCTACGTGGGGGCACCTTGATGGTTAGCGGGAATGCACGGTGGGCCGGCTGTCTGGCTCTTCGTACAGCAGGTGGGTGGCGGTGGGGGTTGCAGTGTGAGGTAATCTGGTTTGTACCTCTTGACATAAGTGGTGGTCCTACCAGGCAAACGCTTCTGTAGGCGCATCAGCTGGGGACCGATCAGATGATGCTGGCACCTCACTTTTGTTTTTGATATCCATCTCCAGATCACTTGCATCAAATTCGGAGTCCGACAAGTCAGAGTCCTATTCAACGAAATTACGTAAAAGGTCCACAGAGTATTTTGCTTTGCACATTCGCTTTGGTCTCTCACCAGATGTCAGTGCCATTTTAGAGGTTGTTTGCTCTTCGCTACTCACGCACGTGTAGGGAATCGAGGTTAAATCAACAAACATATGTAACTTTCCTTCTAGCAAAGAGAGTCAAACTAAAATGTAAGGGTGAGTTTTACAGCTGATTACCATCCTCTACTCCGGAATTTTGACAAAAGTCGACATCAGCCCTGAAAGAGTTAATTTAAAGACAAAGGTACTGACTAAGATCAGTAATGAAGCAGAGAGTTCAGTTTTTACCAGGTGGTCATAGAGACTCATATACAGGACAATAGAACAAGACGACAGGAGATGACAGATCTTAATGACTCACATGGCATTCAGGTTTAGGATTAGTACTGATGATCTGCTACACTTATTCTGGACCCTTCCAATCATGCAGAAATATTTAAGTGCAGCTATCAAACTCTAGTTTGTCTAAAAATGCAACACCCTTATGGCTCTTTTCATTTGCTGCTATGTTAACCCATTCATTATTTTTGATTTGCTAAATGTCAGTCATCTTTTTTTTAAAAAACGAAGTAATTGGATGGAGCTTTCAAGCAGACTAGTTTGTTTACTTATCTGTTAAAAGTCAAAGTACCAATCATTAGTGAAAGTTATCGAAAAACAAAGTACTCCAATTACCTAGAGAACTAAGTAAACTTTTATTTTCCCCAACCAATCGGGGGTACCCTCACTAATGACATAACATAACCCTTTAAACCCCACTTTATCAAATTCAGGGTCATGGGGATTGGGGTTCAGCATCTAGTTAGGTGCTTGGCACAAGTCAGGAACCAGCTTTAGGGTGCTAGTCCATCTTTAAAGATGAAAGAGTAAAACTAAAAGAAGACACATACAGGAAAGGGGACTATATGCAAACTTCACAGACACACACAGAGTTGTGGGGTTCCAGCAGTTACCTGTAGACATCTCAGGAGCATGAAAGACTAAGCAGTTTTGGACCAATTTAATGCATAAACTAAATAAAGAGCAATATATTCCAGCACACCAGAACCTGGTTTGATTACTACCTGTGTGAGATGAACAGGTCACGCGGCATGGAAAGAGCACACTAGACCAAATAGCCTCATAGTGCCTACAGATTGGAGGTTACTTGACTAGGGGTAGCACAATGCTTTACTATGCATGCGGAGGTAAATCTACAACAACAGCCCCAAATCTTTTATCCATAGGAACACACACAACTACCTCATCTGAGGGAGCACAAAAGGGACATACAGAGTGTAGGTGGTTAAGCTGAAAGGGTTTGCTTACTTTACCTACTTGACCATAAGACCTGAACCTGCTTTTGAATTAATACTGAAGATGTTCAGATTAAGCAGCTGTTGATACATTTACTTCTTCTGAGACATCAGCTTTATATATGCTGGCCTGGTGGGGATGCAGCTGGTACCTGCTTTGATTTTAGGTAGGATACTTACAAATGTAGCACAGGACAATACACTTAAAAGTATTTAAATGCCATATGTTGGCTACATGAACAGTACCACAGTCAAAATATCACCACACTCTTGAATACAAGTATTAACTCTGAAATGTTTCAGACAAAACAAATTAAACAAATGGTGTGAGGTGCAGATGCTAAACTGAAATACAAGAGATTTCTGATGGTAATACAACACAGACAGAGTTTGATACACCTACCTCTCCCTCCCCATCCCATTCCCTGAATCCCAGATGTGTACAGGTACGGGTAGGTAGTAGAAACCATTGGTAAAATGCAGAAAAATAAATCCCAGGCAACTAGAGCTGAAGGTCATTATCTTTAATTTCTCGGTTTCTGCCATCTGCTGTGATTGTTTACACTCGGCTGGCTAATTAGTTCCTAATTAGTTGATGCTGACGAATTTTCTCAGCTTTCCAAACACATATCGGTGATAGAGGTGCATTAGCTCAACATCTGCACAGCTGCTGGGGAGAAGTGCACCCGACAGGCAATAAAGACAGCATCAGCACTGCAACTCCCTTTTGGGGTGGTGTGCCCTGGATGTGGATGCCTTTGGCGGGGGCTAACAAGTCACAGGAGACCTGATTTCAACTTTCCTTTTGGCACAACCTAACAAGTGCCAGTGAAGCTGCACATAGGCAGCTGCCTCACTCTTCTTTCTCACCTTTTGTTGTATTGGCTTTCCTTGTGAGGTTAATTTGGAAAAACATCCTGTAAGTTACCATCCATGGTTTAATGCTCTAAAACATCCTCTTAAAAAGATGCTATATAAACTGGACTACTTCACCCTGAAAAAGGGAGAGGAACCTTGTACTTAAGTGACTTGAAGCATATGGTCACGGGGTGAAATTTTACCACAATGTAATCTTGTGACTATGAGTGAGTTGCTGAGCAGGCCCCACTACAGTAAGCAGATATACTGTATGTATGTATATTGTCCTATACACAATAATCATGTTTGCTCTTTGAGGTTTCCCATAAAATATTTTATACAGCATAAAAACAGACTGAACTGTCTCACCGTCAAAAAAGACATGCTCAGCATCACTGTTTCTAAATGTTATGTCACATAAAACACTTTGGGAATGTTGTCAACTGTGAAAGGTGCTATTTAACTTACAAAGTGAGTGAGTAGCTGAATTTAAGGATACATATTTGAGAAGCTGCTGACTTCCTGTTTGATTTTAGTTCCTGCATTGCCTGGCATTCCTGAAATGGGTTCTGGTCCACCACAACCCAAAATTGGATAAAGCAGATTTGAAATAACATGGCTAGATAGATAACTGAACCCAGTGCTAGTAATAATTCTATAAAGCAACTGGTGATTGAAGCCTATTATGAAATGTGGTATATAACAAAAATTGACTCTCAGAGATGTGCTACTGGCTCACCACTGCATGACTATGGTAAAAAACAGCAACAGGATATCGCACATACAAGTTGTGAATAATCAGACTGAAACGAAGCAATACTTTTACAGAATTACTGCTAGCCAGCTAGCTAGATAGAGATAGATAGAGATAGAGAGATAGACGCTTTGTGAATTTCCCCTTGGGATTAATAAAGATGTGTTTTTCTGTAGGTTTTAGTACAAAAGTATTATCTGTATGTTAGTGTACTGTAATTGTGCTTGGGGAGAACTCTAAAAGCTGTAAAAACAAATGTTCTTTTTTCTTTCTAAAAGACTTATTAATCACCCTTTAAACAGGACCCTTTTCAGGCATACAAGGCTGCTTCAAGAGACTATTTCTACATTACCAATTGTCAGTACACACAACCTTATTGTACTCTAATAATGTATGTGACACTTTGTCAGCAGCAGTCTTTCCAATAAACATCCTCATGCACTGATTTTCAAAGTGAATTAACAAAAAGGTGTGGTGGATAGTATGTAAAAATTAAGCCAAAGTGTGGGTAACAGTGCAAGCAGTATGATGAACTGGCATCCTGTCCTGGGACTGCTGCTGCATGGTTACATTCCAGCCTTCCATGATTCTGAAATAGATTAAGCAGGTTTGAAAATGTTATGCTATAACTTACAATTCCATGGCTAGAAAATATGAGGGGCTTTAAGATTACATTCTCATGCTCACCTCTTACAAGATTATTTCAGCTCTTTGTTAAATTTTATGTCTAACCTTATATGCATTAGAAATCAGTTTAAATGATTTTTAAATTAATAAATTTGTGTACTTTGAAGTCTGAATCCCTTGCAGTTCCTTAGCATCCATCATTCTCCTTTTCACCACTAAATGCTAAAAAGATCCCTAAACCGCACCCAAATCAATTGGCCATGCACACATTTATCAAGAAGAACTAATGTTTGATTTATCGATATACTTGTACTGTTGGTGGACAGAATGAACAAATCAATTACTAAACCTTGTGTTTAGCACATTTCTATTGTGCACAAAGAAGTATCCTATTCTCAAGACCTATTAGCTAATGGTTCAACTTACTGCTTTAAATCTTGAATGCCACATATTCAAATGCTACTTTCTTGGATAACCTCCTGTTTTTCTATCATTACTTTCAATCTTGTGGAGATTATAGTATCTCCTGTCTAAGATGGATTACTTATGCATTCACAATGAAGTGTCTCAATCTTAAGGAATATTACCTGAGGAACTCAAATTACTATATTTCTACATATTGTGAATGATAGAGGGCATTCTTAAGGCATCCCTACACTCAAAGCAACGCCAAGGAGGTCATAATACCAAAAATAAAATATTTATCTGATAACTAACCTGTGAAAGGAATGAACAGAAAAAATAATCAAAATGAAACTAAAAAGGAACAAACTGTAAGACATGAGTTCAATTTCCAGGCCTAGCTAAATAGGTACAGTTCTGCCTATCCACTGGTGTGCTAACTCACTTTTCCAACTTAGTATCACAACAAGCACTCCTTTTTTCACCTCCATATCTCTTTCTCCAAAAAATATCTTCTCTTGATCTTGTCAGTCATGCCTTTGCTCGGACTCTCCTCTAAATGGCAAGTCATCCAGGGGCCTCATGTATAACTCCTTGCATAGAATTCCTACTAAAACATGGCGTACAGACAAAATTAGAAATGTTCATATGGACAAAAAAATTCAGATGTATAAAACTGTGTGTAAGCAAAGTTCCATGCACTTTCCCTTTGTAAATCCCAATCAACGTGAATTTTAATGCACATGTACAAGCCTATAGCCCCACCTCGTCTCCTCCCAGAATTTTACCTATTTGAATTGTGATGGATGGCCGGCGAGAGTTTCCGGCCCTCACCCCCAGGCCGCCAGGAGGAGCTCTCCTGACAGCATGGACAGGCCCCGAATTCCAGCAGGGCCTCATGGACTATGTAGTTTTTATGCACAGCCCTGCTGGATACCTTGGGGACCACCGGGAGTCGCTGTAGGGAGGCTCGTGGACTCATATATGCCCTATAACCCGGAAGTGCGTCATAATCCCATGACAGGAAGTAACAACGTGATCCCGGGTTGAAGATAAGGACTGTTTACCCTGACCCGGAAGGAATAAGGACTTGTGGGTAATGGAATAGAAACACCTCCGGGTCAGGGGGTATAAAGGACTCTGGAAAGCCCAGACATTGAGCTGAGCTGGGAGGTAGGGTGGCTAATTGTCTGGGAGAGGAGGAGTGAGTATTGAGAGAATTATTGTATTTATATGAGTAGTGTGGAGTGGAGGGTGCTTGGTGCACTGCATTATAAGAAAATAAAGAAGTCTTGGACTTTCACCTGGTGTTTGGAGTCGTACCTGAGGGTTCAAGAGGTGGATCAGAACCTCAACTGCTACAGAATACATAAACAAACTCATTCTCTGAAGGCACCTTTATATAGCAATGTGCATACAGTCAATTCCTCCGATTACATTTGGAAAAATGGACACTGCTGCGAATTGCGCTATGATGTTTGCCCATTCAACTACAGTGTAAGGAAATCTTATACAGTAATCCCTCCTCCATCGCGGGGGTTGCGTTCCAGAGCCACCCGCGAAATAAGAAAATCCGCGAAGTAGAAACCATGTATGTTTATATGGTTATTTTTATATTGTCATGCTTGGGTCACAGATTTGCGCAGAAACACAGGAGGTTGTAGAGAGACAGGAACGTTATTCAAACACTGCAAACAAACATTTGTCTCTTTTTCAAAAGTTTAAACTGTGCTCCATGACAAGACAGAGATGACAGTTCCGTCTCACAATTAAAAGAATGCAAACATATCTTCCTCTTCAAAGGAGTGCGTGTCAGGAGCAGTGACTGTCACAGAGATAGAGAGAAGAGCAAACAAATCAATAGGGCTGTTTGGCTTTTAAGTATGCGAAGCACAAAGCTGTTGAAGGCGGCAGCTCACACCCCCTCCATCAGGAGCAGAGAGAGAGAGAGAGAGAGCCAGAGAAAAACAAACAAGCACAAATCAATACGTGCCCTTCGAGCTTTTAAGTATGCGAAGCACCGTGCAGCATGTCGCTTCAGGAAGCAGCTGCACTAAAGATAGCAACGTGAAGATAATCTTTCAGCATTTTTAGACGAGCGTCCGTATCGTCTAGGTTTGCGAACAGCCCCCCTGCTCAAACCCCCTACGTCAGGATCAGAGAAAGTCAGCGCAAGACAGAGACGGAGAAAAGTAAGTCGGATAGCTTCTCAGCCATCTGCCAATAGCGTCCCTTGTATGAAATCAACTGGGCAAACCAACTGAGGAAGCATGTATCAGAAATTAAAAGATCCATTGTCCGCAGAAATCCGCGAACCAGCAAAAAATCCACGATATATATTTAAATATGCTTACATATAAAATCCGCGATGGAGTGAAGCCGCAAAAGGCGAAGCGCGATATAGCGAGGGATTACTGTATATTTAGATGACAAACGGATAATTCCATCCCTTACAGTTGGTTTGGCGCAACTCAGTGATGTTGAGAAATACCCTATCAGTCAGCCAGTTCACGTTAAAAAGATCCTATGGACAGATCTTGCAAGAAAGCAGGTACAGCACACATCTCCAAGAGGATAGCTCTTGGAAATCTAAATTGACTTAGAAGCCAGTTATCATCATGGAACAAAAAATCAGAATGATCTCTAAATTTGTGCTCTCTTCTAATTCTTAAATTTGTGCTGCCTTCTAACAATGCTAAAGCAGCCATGGTTGTTGGAATAGTTTGTCCATTCCATGCAGCATTATATTGTTACAAATTGATTACAATCAAATATTTTAAATTACTAAACAATATGCAATTCATTTTGGTGTATTTGATAAAGCCCATGTCATGGATACAAATATAAAAAAGAAATTGAAACCTCACAGAAACAGTAGCACTGCTTTGACACTGGGTGACACCTGTTTACAAAACCAAGCAGAAACATGCATACGCGTGGTCTGAGACTGCCGCGGAAAAGTGCATTGCATTACACCAAGTTTAGCTTTTATACATCTCAACATGAGCGTACAAACAGGCACACTCCACATTTGTGGGCATATGCACCGCTTATTCATGAGGCCCCTAGTCACTGAAGTTAAGATGGCTATCCACCATTTCCTAAGATTACTTCTGGGCTGTGGTATGTGCTCTGGAAGCCTGTTCTCCCAATAAACAACAGGGGCCACATATAACAGTGAGTATGGGAGCAGTTCTTTTCAATTTTCAGTAGTCCTCCATTGCCATTCTGCTAGCTTTATCACTCATTAATAATATAGGGACTCCATCCCAACTACCCCTCAAATAGCCCCTAGGGCCATTACACTTTCTGCTGTGGAACAAGAATTGCAGTTAACAATGTCAGAGCCTATTAATTTCTTATTGTTAGTATCCCGTGAAGCAATGACACATGTCTTTTGGCAATTCTTGTGCTCTACCTACAATCTTGATCATGACCATGCCAATCACACAATGCCTTACGTCGTGTGCACAATTTACGTTTTTTCCTTCAATATCCTATTTTATATGGATATCAGATTATCTAATTGACAGGAATTATTAGTTAATGAACACGCCTTACTGAGTTACTCCTTGGATTCATTATTTTATGCATATAGCTCATGACGTCTTTATCAAATCCATCCATCAGTGCTTATAATATGTAATGCTTTTGATCATCACAAGGAGCTTTGCAAAGTAAAACACAACTTATATTTGTCTTTCTAATTCCTCATTTACATTATCTAATATTTACAACTTGTTATCTCATGTTCACATCTTAATATTGCTTACACAAAAATTCTTTCCTGTGTATCTCATTTGTAAATCTTAACATAATATCCATCTCCTATAGCTTATTTACTCTTTTGCACATGTAAGCAGAGTATTGTGTTGTGCAAATGCCTTGCTGTACGAGTCTAGCAAGAAAGAGATAGCATGTTTGGACCATGAGATAACAAGCTGTAGCCATTTTTCTTCCTTCACATCTCTTCCAGTATCTGAAACTTTGCAGCATTAGCAAAATAAATAGCATCTGCAGCATATGGAAAAGGATCTGATTTACCCAAAAGGCTTTGGCTTTCTTTGCTCAGTTAACAATGGAAATGTGTTAAGCTTAAAAGCATGAATCTTTGTGAATTATAATTGCTGATATCTGGATTTAAATTATTGTTAGTCCTAAAAGTAGCACAGAAATGTTGTATTTGTGATAGAAAATCCCTTTTTGAGTGCATTTGCCAGTGAAACACAATCATTCTCAGAGAGTTAACAGTTCTTACAAGCTTTAATCCATTAGATCTCAGGAAGAATGCAGGACTGTTTCCCCTTTGCTTTTAATTTGTGAGCTGTGATGATGGATACTGATCTTCTGGTTTTTATTTCAAGTGAAGCTCTCATTTCATTTATCTCATTATTTTTTGTTTTCCTGCAAAATTGTTCAATATTTGTATACAGTTACACCATTAAAAATGTATAAATACACTTATCACAAGCTACATTTATAGCTCACAAAAATGTATAATGCATCCAGCTAATAAAATAAAACAAAGTAGGCAGGAGAGGTTTTGAGTCTTAAATGGTGTATCTCATTCAGCATTTATTATTTCAGTTCTTAGTCTCCTAATATCTATAGCATTTTGATTTTATTAAATCCCTTATTGTCCTGTACATATGTAACTATCAAAAGGCACTACATGAAGCCATGCCACTTCGGTACTTATCAAGCAGTCACTTCTGTGCAGCTCACTGATTAAGAAATTAATTCAAAATTAGGTCAATGTACGACCCAGAGTCAGTTTAGCTATTTGCACTCATTTCACTCACTGTAAAAATGTCCTACTGTATGTAAAATAACTCAGCATTTCATGTTTGAACCTTAGTGAATCACTTCTTCTTCTGCTCTTTACACTACTAAAGGTGTGCATCTATGCTGTATATAGGGTGGTCCAAATCTAATTATGCAATTATTGCACTGCATTGCATTAAAAGTTGCATAGTTAGATCTGGACCACCTTATATGTAAGACATTCTGAGATGGTGTTTATAGGTAATGGCAATGATGATATGAAAACCTGATCAACTACTGCACATGCTCACACATTTGTTGGTAGAACAGGCATTTTGGGACATTTTGTGAGAGTGAAATACATTGTGGTGGCATGGTGGTGCAGCAGTTAGTAGCACTATCTACCAGCTCTAACAGCCTAGGGTCATATCTCAACCTGGCTTCTGTTGATGTCAAGTTCTCCTGTTTGGGTTCTCCAGTTTTTCTTCTCCTTTCCAGAGGTGTACATGTTAGGTTAACTGACATATCTAAACTGGCCCTGTATGAGTGATTGGGCATGTAAAGCAGTGTGACCTGTGGCACTTCATTCAAGGCTGACTGATTCTGGTTTTGGCCCCCACCCCTTTAACCCTGAACTGGATTAAGCATATTTACAAATGGATATATGTTTAAAAATGCAATGGGAAAGTTTTACTGATACTAGGACTCCATAAAAGGACTATATAAAAAATAAAATTTTAGTTGACTGAAATAAAAAATGTCTAAAACCAGCAGTGCTAGTGTAAATGGCACACCCCTGCAGTGTCCTCAATGCCCCAGAGCAGAATCATTTACACGTATGGTCTCTTAGGCCAGCAAATGGTGATCCCAATTAGCATCATAATCTTTAGTTACACATAATCTCATTAACAGCATAACCTCTTGTATTCAGTTTTAACTTGTATGTGATTTACTCAGCATTACAGAGAACACTATGGGAATGCAATCTATGGCATCTTGTGTTTGAAATGTCAAGGCTGTGCAAGTTCAAGAAACAGAAAGTCAGGCAGCTGGTGGTCAGCAAATATGTGAGGAACTGAAACCATGCAGGGTCATCATAAAGAATAGACAGATAGATGTAAATGCCTATCTTGTGAAAGCATTTGGAGAGCTTCTTATAGTTGTTTAGAAATACTACCACATGCTCATATAGTCTTAAATGTTTATTAACTCTTTGAGGGCTGAATAGTTTTTCCAAGAAACTCATTTTTCTGAAAAGCACACATAGTAATGGTGTCACACATAAATCAACATAAAATGTCTTTTGCTATGTGCTGTGGCTGCTGTTGGCATATGTTTGGCATCTCTGGCAGCAATGGCTGCGTGGGGACACCTCAATGGTCAGCGGGAATGCATGGTGGGCTGGCTGCCTGGCTGTCTTCGCACAGCAGGTGGGTGGCGGTGGGGGTTGCAGTGTGACACAATCTGGTTTGTACCTCTTGACATGATAAGTGGTGGTCCTACCAGGCAAACGCTTCTGTAGGCGCATCAGCTGGGGACCGATCAGATGATGCTGGTACTTCACTTTTGTTTTTGATATCCATCTCCAGATCACTTGCATCAAACTCGGATGTCCGACAAGTCAGAGTCCTATTCAATGAAATTACGTAAAAGGTCCACGGAGTATTTTGCTTTGCACATTCGCTTTGGTCTCTTGCCAGATGTCAGTGCCATTTTAGAGGTTGTTTGCTCTTCGCTACTCACGCATGTGTAGGGAATCAAGGTTAAATCAACAAACATATGTAACTTTCCTTCTACCAAAGAGAGTCAAACTAAATCATAAGGGTGAGTTTTACAGCTGATTGCCATCCTCTACTCCTGAATTTTGACAAAAGTCGACATCAGCCCTGAAAGAGTTAATACATACTTTAATGGAAAAGTTAAAGTTACTTACTTGGTGAATGGTGAAAAGGATTAAGGAGGGGAGTCTAACCAATAGTGCATTGCAGAAACAGCTTTTCCACCATTGGATGTCCTCACTTAGATTCACTAAATAGACTTACAAAATGGGGCGGCACGGTGGCGCAGTGGGTAGCGCTGCTGCCTCGCAGTTGGGAGACCTGGGGACCCGGGTTCGCTTCCCGGGCCCTCCCTGCGTGGAGTTTGCATGTTCTCCCCGTGTCTGCGTGGGTTTCCTCCGGGCACTCCGGTTTCCTCCCACAGTCCAAAGACATGCTGGTTAGGTGGATTGGCGATTCTAAATTGGCCCTAGTGTATGCATGGTGTGTGGGTGTGTTTGTGTGTGTCCTGCAGTGGGTTGGCACCCTGCCCAGGATTGGTTCCCTGCCTTGTGCCCTGTGTTGGCTGGGATTGGCTCCAGCAGACCCCCGTGACCCTGTGTTCGGATTCAGCGGGTTGGAAAATGGATGGATGGATGGACTTACAAAATGTCTTTGGACATGTACTCGGTAAGAACATCTAGTGTTGGATCATTACAAAATTTTGACTTCGGAATCGATACTATCTTTCGGACCGCTGTACTTGTACCAAAATGATTCCAAAGCAAATAACATAACTCCAAAGTCATTATTTACTTGAGCCTCCCTGGTGTGCTGTACCGAACTATGCACCACTTTCTTCTTGATAACTGTAAAGTCGAACCAGTAAGGAAGTTACGACACCGCGAACTCTCAGTTACATTCTCCTGTTTAGTTACGATCACGTCGAAAACAATACAAAGTGGTGGGTGTCCAAATTGTATTGAAGCAACAAGGGTGTACCCCATGAAGTCCTCATAATAATAATAATTCTTTGCATTTATATTGGGTTATAGAGACTTCATTTTGTTTTGTGAATTCTACAAAAAGGACATTTTTCAACATCTGCAAAAGCAAAAGCAAATGATGGGGTAATTGAGAGCAAAGGTGATCTGAAATATTGGTACCATATAGTTTTTTTGATACTTTCTTTACCAGTACCAGTATACCACACAACCCTAACAGCATGCCAGTTCAACATAAAGGCTACCCCAGAGGGATCAGAACCCACCAAGTAACAACACTACCCTCTATGCCACAGTACGACACAACTGACTGCACATGTAATATTATTGTTATTAATGGAATGTCATCTGGCTTATTACCATCATTATTGTTATCATTACAGCTGCGTCCAACAAGGCCCAAAGAGGACAGAAGTGGCCATTCAACAAGACGGGATGGATTATTGGAGTGGCTCTCATCATTATTACTATTACTACTGTCAAAGATAACAGCAGAAAGGCTGCAGCCACTGTCGCTTGTATCCAAAAAACAACTGCTCATTTGTGAAGGAATAGCAGACACCATATTGCTGGAGGGTGACACCTCAATACTACCAATGTTTGTTTCTTTGGCAAATGACTGAAATAATTAATACATTCCTTTGGCAATGGCAATGACTAGCCGGCCTTCCTCATTCCCCCGTTGTTATAGGCATAGGTACAGAGTCATGGGGTCACATGTGCCCAGTGTCTACATAGGGAATTACTACCAAAAAAAAACTTGAATCCTTGACAAAAGGTTGAGTGAAGCTGGGTCACTTTTACAAAGAGTTGTCCTGTAGCACATGGGGACATCTCAGTGAACACTCTCTAGTTCTTAGTTTGCATCTAGAATGTTAGATGAGTGACATGCCCTCTTGGCCCCTCAAGTACAAACAGCACATCAATAGATGTCTGTCATTTCTGCCATTTCAGTCCCTCTTCAGCCCTGGAAATGACATTGTTTAAAATGTCGTCCATGGTGCTCATGCAAACAAACAGAAGAAGATAATGCAACTGGCTGTAGGACATATCTTTCAATAACAATGTCTTACAGAAAGAATCTTTAATTCACTATTTCTGTTTTTCAATTAGTGTTTGGGGGGAGGGGTAAAAAATGTATTAAAAGTATCTCAATGTTTTATTTTAAAGCTGTCTACGTTATGTGTGTGTTATACAAACAGTGAGACTTTCTTTACACTTTGTAGTGGCTTTTTATAATGAAGAACACCGTGATCTTCATTTGAGCTACAAAACATTTTTTTAAATATCCCCACACTGTGAACACTAGCAGGTTAAGTGTCTCACTCAGTCACAGTGACTGATTAAACTTGTGGTTTACAGTCAAATGTCATGGACAGAGGGCCACTATATAATTATGTATTAGGGTGTTTGCACAAAAAGTTGGGGGAATGTAGAATAAACATCTGAGGCACAGTTACTGCAGAAACATTGACAACTTTAATACTGAAACGCCTTACCTATTAATTAACTAAATCTGGCTGATGGGTTCTCGTTTCTCAAATTTCTTAGGTTAAGTATCATCAATGTCACATATGACTACTTCACACTGAATCAATGAGCATTCCATGAATATTTTTAAGAATGTTGTCCAGATGTTTTACGTCATGTCAAGCAAATTACAGTTTTCTACAGATACATGAGATCTATTTGTCTATGGAACAACAGGTGGACTTTTTAGATTGCAGCTGACTTGGCTGCAGTGACCAGAGCTGGCCCTGCCCCTTCCAGTCAGGGTTCTATAAAGCCTATCAGTCTCTGGAGTGATGGTGTCTGCTGTTGAACCTGGAACCTGACCAGAAGTAATCTCTTTCATGTGGTTCTGGCTGAAAAGCAAATCTGTTTATTAGGCTGAAAGCCATGTTTTCTTGAGGCTATCACGCCCAGTTTTGATTTTATCTTACTTTATCAAACAGGGACAACTGTGTTGATGCTCTAACATTGTGAAGCGACTCATGCAATTCTGTATATCATGGTGGGCAGCCATGGCTCTTACCTGGCTGAGATGTCATCATAAAGGAAGAACCAGGGGAGCAGATATGCACAAGACACAGCCTCCCTCAGAGCACTAGATGGCAGCCGCCCAGCGGTGCCTCAGATTCCCAACCTCTTTCTTTGAGCTTTGCAGATACCAGAATTCCTGATAGGAGACATTGGTGATGGGAAAATCAAGAAGTAAGAAAAAAGCTAAGTATTTTAATAATAAGCGAAAATTCTTTCCAAACACAGTAATGGTTTGGTGCAAAACTACAACACAACTAGTATGGCTGCATAGGCTTTATAAAGGAAGACAGGCACTTGATAAGCATCCCAGAGGGCCATCAACAAACAGGTATCTGTCGCTGCTACTGCTCCACATTGATAAAGGAACCCCACCTTACCTTAAGTGGGTTTACCCCTCTCAGGCAGATTCTCTACAGGTCTCAGGGGGAAAACAAATCCCACATGGCGCCTGTAAAGCAACTCCATAAACAGTGTCTCTCTTTTCTGTCTCAAAGAGCTGGTATGATATTCTGCACAGAAACAGCCAATTAAACAAAAAACATCAATTCAACAACTATCCTTTAATATTAATGGTGTTTTTATACATAGAAAAACCACCCCAATGAGCTTTACAATTACAGAGCTGTAAAACAAATACTTAAGATTATTTTGTACACTTGAAGCCCAGGCAGATTAACTGGTTTATTCAAGTCTACACAATGAGAGTAGAAGAGGGAAATGAATAAACTGCTTTTTGCTTTAAAGTACAATGCTTTACTCATCCACATATAGAATACAAATATAATAAAATATAGATTGCACTGACTTTTTCTTGCTTTGCACTTAATAGGCTCTGTCCTCCTCATGTTATGTATATTCTCAAACCTGCTTAATCCAGTTTGGGTTGCTGGGAAAGCAGCGGTTAGTGCTGCTGCCTCAGAAATCTCACACCCTGCTGTTGTCACTATGGACTCAGCACATTCTCTCCATGTCTCTCTGTGTTGTCCTATGGTTCCATTGTATTTTGGTTATTTGGCAATTCCACTTTGGTCAAGTGTAAGTGTGTACATGAATGTGACCTTTGATAAACTAGTACCCTGTCCTGGATTGGTTTCTGCCAAGTGTTCATTGCTGCTGTGATAGGCTTCAGCCCCCGCAACTGAACTGAATTAAGCACATTTAAGAATATCATCAAATTTAAAGATTTAACGTGTTTTTAATAGAAACATTTTTTTATTAGGACTTTTTTGTACAAAATTAAAAAATGCAGTGGTATTAATAATAGTCTAACTAAAGTGTCTACTTTTTAAATCATTTAACATTTGATATGTAGATAAATGTATAATTGCATACAGTACTTTCTCTTTATTTCATAACACACAATCTACATTGCAGTAACTAAAGGAGATGCAGCCTATTTTGGCTCCAACAGGCAAAATACAGAAACCAAACTACAATGGGCCACCAGACCATCACAAGACTCTCTTATAATATAAATGTACAGAATGGACCAATTTATAATGCCAATCCACTTAACTGAAGGACTGTGTTAAGAAACTGTAGTCCTCCAAAGGAAACAGTGAGAGAACATGAAAATCCCAACCACCCCATGAGACACCATGAGGGTGATTCAATAAAATATTAGCTTAAATATTAGTTTTGTTAATACATTTATTCCACTACAAGGTTTGTGGGGAAACTTGATCATATTCTGGCCAGTACTGAGCCAGGAATCAAGTCTGGATTGCGTACCAGTGTATAGTAGACAGAGCCAGGGCCAAGATTTGAACCTCGGAATCTTTTCTTTGAGTCATATTATTTTTGCAAATATGCTATAGTGCACTGAACTTTTAAACCAAAAAAAAAAAAAAAAACTGAAATGAATTGGAGTTGTGAGGTTGCAGTACAATTTCTGCACAACCATATTGTATTATAAAACACATATTGAGCATCTTATCCTGGCTGGGTAGACAGTCTTTTATACATCAAACTCAAAATCTATCAAGCTCATTTGGTTAGCTAATAAATAACACAAATACATGTCAAAGATGTCAAAATTTCCCTTCAGCTCCATGTATTGTAACTGAGATTGCCATTAGTCTTTGTGTAAAGGTACTTCAGACCAGTGACATCCCCATTACAAAATCCAAAACCAGTCTCCCATGAGAATACTCACACTATAGTAATGAGTAGCAGTTACTGTATTTGGGTACAAGTATGGGAGAGGGTTGTATCCAGTTCATGCACCTTCTACTTTACATATTGTTTCCTTTCACTAACTCCTAAGAAATTCCACATAACTCCACTTTACCCTGTTTGTTTGCAATTGAGGTACAATAGGGAGTTGTCAAGTAACAAAAAAGAAGCAGAGATTCTTATGTTTATCATGTGTTGTCTTTCATTTACACCAGGCCCCTTAGTCAATATCAAAGTCAGGATGCTTTCTTACATAACATATATCAATCACTGCAAATCAGAAAAGCAGTTAGAAGAGATAAAAGTTAAAGCAGGAATGCTGCAAATTTTAATTAAAAGTCGACTATACTTAAATCTCCAGGGAAATCTTTCAATCAGCTATGATATACAGAATTAACTCCTTCAGATGTCTGGCTATTGAGAATTTAATTGAAAAAGAATACAATTCGTTTAATATTCCCACATGACAATGAGCTTTTTGCATTTTTGGGAGATGCCAAATAAAGCTTTCTTCTCCATGAGCCCCATTGCAGAACAGCTGGTCTCCACACCCTCTACATTATTTCTTTTCATCTCTAAAGCTGATAGAATTTTAACACTGGGAAGACAGAAATAGATATGAATGTCAAATCTGTACTGGGATGGTCAACTTCAATGAGTCAAAAATAGACAAAGAAAAGGGATGAACGGGTTTATATACAGCAGCAAGGAGTATGGATAAGTACAATATATAATAGTAGAAGAAGTTGGCATAAAGCAGAAATCTATCAGCTAGGAGTTAAAACTTCAACACTAGTCATTCTGCTACTGACACATGATACACATCTGTCAGTGTTTTACTTCTCAACTGGCACATTTAAAGCAGTCAAGCTAAATGGCAGTTCAAAGCCAAAAGTGACTGTGCTTAATCAAGTTCAGAACTGGTACAGAGGAATGTCTTTAGAATATACTGTATATTCTGAGTTGTTTACTGCCCTTTCTTCTTATTTCTCTGGCTGATAACTTGCACGTTGCCTTGGGTAAAGCTAAGTGCACATTACAACTGTTTTACGGTTATTTTTTTACAATTGGAGCAAAGGCAGGCTGAACGACTTGCTTATGGTCACACAGTTAAAGGCAACAACTGAATTGTTATCCTTGCGGTTTAAAAGGACAGTGACGTTTCTCTTACATCATACTACCTTAGATTGGACTTAAATATGTGGTAAATTTCACAATTAGTCCCAAAACACCTGAAGCTCAAATAAATATATAAAGACTAAACACTTTTTTTTTTATAGGACCTTTCAATAGTAGTTAGAATCTTAGGGAATTTTCAGAGGTACACAGTAATATAGCTGCTTCTACATTTAGCGTACTGGCAGGTGAAGTGACTCACACACAGTGACACAGGCGGATTTATGATGTAAAAGTGTTCATAAAATGCACTTTAGCCTCCAAGGTTCTTTTTATATTTAGGGACAAGTTAACACTGGAAATGACTAAATTATTAGCTCTGGTTTACATGTGTATCCCGTTTAAATATGTAATATTCACTCATCACTCATGTTTCAAACACAACAGGCATGGCAGTGGCTAAGGGCCCGTCTCCATCCTTCCAGTTACATTTCAAAAACAAAGCAACTTTACAGTACCTCTGCTGAGGCTACAGGCCTATTGCTGTCCCTGTGAACTTCCCCTGAAAAGGCTATACTCCACTCCAAATTACATTAGCAAAGCCCAAGTGTCAGTTCAACAGCTACACTCCAGCTTGGACTTATGAGATAAGCTACCTTTGAAAAGGGCTGCACAAATCAAGCCCAGGCTGGTGACATCACAGAATAGCATGGCTCACACCTGAACAAACATACAAGAAGAGACCTACTCCAACAAAGCCAGATGGCTACATTTGAAACAGCTAAACAAATAACTAATCACTGGATCAACTGGAGCAGATGATATCAATAAACAAGGCAAATTTCAGTGAGGAAATATTCAAAC
Source organism: Erpetoichthys calabaricus (assembly GCF_900747795.2). NCBI lineage: Eukaryota > Metazoa > Chordata > Cladistia > Polypteriformes > Polypteridae > Erpetoichthys > Erpetoichthys calabaricus. Next base: position 14,020,566 of record NC_041407.2, read on the forward strand.
TTTAATGTAATCATTACTTATCTTTATTTGCAGAGAAGACAGGTAATAAATACTAGAAGTCAAAAGCAGAAGAAAAGATTCAGCCTGAATGATTTAAGTCAATGTCTGTGAATGTGAGCTTGGCTTTAGTATAAACATGACAGAGATGTTTTTGCAGTTTCAACAGTTCATTATTGTTACTCAAACTGAGAAATTCTTTAGAAGTATGTGGTGTCATGATGTCGTCCTCTCCTTCGTTGAGGCGCATTTTGTGTGGAGCTGCACTTTCGTAGCATGATGATTTGGTGTAGCTTTGGAACTGCTTACATCCTCTTTCACTCTTTTATATCACTGGTGCATTCTCATCCTTCCATTATTCATTCCTGTTTGCCTCTCTCAAATGCTGTTGCGTCTGCAACCCTCAATGGCTGTATTGCATGTACTTATCTCTCTTCTTCTTCTGACTTTTCCAGTTTTTGGCAGACCAATGTAAAAGTGCATTACTGCCACCTTCTGAGCTGGAGTGTGGAGCAGAAACTTCTCTCATTTGCCCTACAGATACTTGACTTTGTTCAGCTTCTTTTCCCTGCCTCCACTGTCACATCTTCTGACAGTAAAATGTCACTGCCTGCATGTCAACTAGATGTTATGGGCTAACCTCTTAGTAAGTTATTTTCTATAATCTAGTTAGAGTCTTGGTTACACATTTTACTCACTTAAAAGCTACATCTTCTTTAAATAAAACAGTAAATTAAATATTATGAGTCTGATTTAATAAACAATCAAAAACTCCAATTTTTAGTCCCCATTACAAAAGCAAGCACTTGCATCATCATACTAAGGGCCACACTGTGTGAGACATGGCCGGCCATTTATCCCGGCCAATACCTCCAGGTGGAGCCCTCCCTGCAGCATGGAGGTGCCCCGAATGCCAGCAGGGAATTATGGACATTGGAGTTTTCCTTTACAGCCCTGCTGGATACCACGGGGGCCGCTAGAAGGCGCTGCTGGGAGGAACAGCGATTATTTGCCCTACGCCCCGGAAGTACGTCAGAGTCACATGGACAAGAGGAATGATGTGCTTCCGGGGTGAAGGAAAAAGGATTTTATCTGACCCGGAAGTGTTCCTAGTCACGTGGACAGAGAGGGTGAAACACTTCCGGGTCATGGACTATAAAGAACTATGGGAAATCCCAGACGAATGAGCTGAGCTGGGTGGAAGGATGGCAACGCGTCTGGGAGTGTGGAGGAATTGATTAGTGTAGTGATTATTGATTTATTATTGTGTTTGAGTATTGTGGAGAGGAGGGTGCTTTGTGCACGTTATTATCTAAATAAATTTAATATTTGGACTTTTACCTGGTGTCTGACGAGTGGTCAGAGGGTTCAAGGGGTCAAGATCGACCTAATCTGTCACAACTGTCTTTTTCAGAGCTGGCACGTGGGTGGAGGGTGGATACATGAATGTTTTTTCAACTATTTTTCAACAGATTATAAAATACAAAAAATATGTTTACTATAATAAAAAACATTATAATGGGTTTTTCAGGAATATATTATAACAGTAGTTTTTATTCTTTTTTTCTACTAAAACCCCCTTGGGATATGATCAAAGAATGAGTGGCCCCATTAGGAATGTGAGGATGGGTTATTTCATACCTTGTTACGGTGGGTTTGTACTTTGGTACAGATGTGACCCTTTCAAGACAATCCTGGATTAAGAATTCAAAAGCAACATTAAATAAAGACCTTTTTCTGTAAGGCATTTTAAAGAATATTCTATCTCCTCCTCTTTTTCCTATATAGCTAAGTCTGTTTCACAGACTTTACATTTACTCCAATTTTATTTCCTTGTGTTACAGTATGTGAATTTCATTGAACATATGCTTTCTAATAGAGCTTACTGTAAAAGATAATATATATCATAAAGACAAATGTGTAACACACCACGCATGATGGCTACAGTGTCCTCCAGAATGTTTGGGACAAAGACACATTTTTTTCTGCTTCACAGTTTAAAAATTATATAATGTATCTTTGTCCCAAACATGATAGATAGATAGATAGATAGATAGATAGATAGATAGATAGATAGATAGATAGATAGATAGATAGATAGATAGATAGATAGATAGATAGATAGATAGATAGATAGATAGATTATATAACAGACAGACAGATAGATAGATAGAGGCACTATATAACTAACAGACAGACAGAGACATAATGTTTATGACAAGAAATATGTACAATAAGCTTTAATCCCACAACCCTGAACTTGATCAAGAGTGTTTAAGAATGTTATTCATATAAATATTGTTTATAATGTACATACGGTTATTTCCAAATAGAAAAGAAGGTAAGAGGCATATGGTATTGTTGCAGAAATTTGCCTTAATACAGCTGCTTTATAGCACCACACGTGTACAGCCTTATCTGCACATGGGCAGCTGCGTTCAGCAAAGAGACTAACTGGCTTTGAACAAGCAGACCAAAACGGTTGTCTTCTGAGCGGAGGTACACCTGTGTCACTCACCAGAGCAGGTGCCCGCTCACAGCACTGCTTTCTTTTGAAAACATCTCTTCTCAGTTGCTCACCCCTGTGGGAAGATGGCAATCACCCACACTAGGTTATGTTAACAATACAACATGACCAATCATCCATCCATCCATCCATTGTCTCCCGCTTATCCGAGGTCGGGTCGCGGGGGCAGCAGCTTGAGCAGAGATGCCCAGACTTCCCTCTCCCCGGCCACTTCTTCTAGCTCTTCCGGGAGAATCCCAAGGCGTTCCCAGGCCAGTCGAGAGACATAGTCCCTCCAGCGTGTCCTGGGTCTTCCCCGGGGCCTCCTCCCGGTTGGACGTGCCCGGAACACCTCACCAGGGAGGCGTCCAGGAGACATCCTGATCAGATGCCCGAGCCACCTCATCTGACTCCTCTCGATGCGGAGGAGCAGCGGCTCTACTCTGAGCCCCTCCCGGATGACTGAGCTTCTCACCCTATCTTTAAGGGAAAGCCCAGACACCCTGCGGAGGAAACTCATTTCAGCCGCTTGTATTCGCGATCTCGTTCTTTCGGTCACTACCCATAGTTCATGACCATAGGTGAGGGTAGGAACATAGATTGACTGGTAAATTGAGAGCTTCGCCTTGCGGCTCAGCTCCTTTTTCACCATGACAGACCGATGCAGCGCCCGCATTACTGCGGATGCCGCACCGATCCGCCTGTCGATCTCACGCTCCATTCTTCCCTCACTCGTGAACAAGATCCCGAGATACTTGAACTCCTCCACTTGAAGCAGGATCTCGCTACCAACCCTGAGAGGGCACTCCACCCTTTTCCGGCTGAGGACCATGGTCTCGGATTTGGAGGTGCTGATTCTCATTCCAGCCGCTTCACACTCGGCTGCGAACCGATCCAGAGAGAGCTGAAGATCACGGCCTGATGAAGCAAACAGGACAACATCATCTGCAAAAAGCAGTGACCCAATCCTGAGCCCACCAAACCGGACCCCCTCAACGCCCTGGCTGCGCCTAGAAATTCTGTCCATAAAAGTTATGAACAGAATCGGTGACAAAGGGCAGCCCTGGCGGAGTCCAACTCTCACTGGAAACGGGTTCGACTTACTGCCGGCAATGCGGACCAAGCTCTGGCACCGATCGTACAGGGACCGAACAGCCCTTATCAGGGGGGCCGGTACCCCATACTCTCGGAGTACCCCCCACAGGATTCCCCGAGGGACACGGTCGAATGCCTTTTCCAAGTCCACAAAACACATGTAGACTGGTTGGGCAAACTCCCATGCACCCTCCAGGACCCTGCTAAGGGTATAGAGCTGGTCCACTGTTCCGCGACCAGGACGAAAACCACACTGTTCCTCCTGAATCCGAGGCTCGACTATCCGACGGACCCTCCTCTCCAGGACCCCTGAATAGACTTTTCCAGGGAGGCTGAGGAGTGTGATCCCTCTGTAGTTGGAACACACCCTCCGGTCCCCCTTCTTAAAGAGGGGGACCACCACCCCGGTCTGCCAATCCAGAGGCACTGTCCCTGATGTCCATGCGATGTTGTAGAGACGTGTCAACCAAGACAGTCCTACAACATCCAGAGCCTTGAGGAACTCCGGGCGTATCTCATCCACCCCCGGGGCCCTGCCACCAAGGAGTTTTTTGACCACCTCGGTGACCTCAGTCCCAGAGATGGGGGAGCCCACCTCTGAGTCCCCAGGCTCTGCTTCCTCATTGGAAGGCATGTTAATGGGATTGAGGAGGTCTTCGAAGTACTCCCCCCACCGACCCACAACGTCCCGAGTCGAGGTCAGCAGCGCACCATCCCCACCTTATACAGTGTTGACACTGCACTGCTTCCCCTTCCTGAGACGCCGGATGGTGGACCAGAATCTCCTCGAAGCCGACCGAAAGTCGTTCTCCATGGCCTCCCCAAACTCCTCCCACGCCCGAGTTTTTGCCTCAGCAACCACCAAAGCCACATTCCGCTTGGCCTGCCGGTACCTATCAGCTGCCTCCAGGGTCCCACAGGACAAAAGGGTCCTGTAGGACTCCTTCTTCAGCTTGACGGCATCCTTCACCACCGGTGTCCACCAACGGGTTCGGGGATTGCCGCCACGACAGGCACCGACCACCTTACGGCCACAGCTCCGGTCAGCCGCCTCAACAATAGAGGCACGGAACATGGCCCATTCGGACTCGATGTCCCCCACCTCCCTCGGGACATGGTCGAAGTTCTGCCGGAGGTGGGAGTTGAAGCTACTTCTGACAGGGGGCTCTGCCAGACGTTCCCAGCAGACCCTCACAACACGTTTGGGCCTACCACGCCTGACCGGCATCCTCCCCCACCATCGAAGCCAACTCACCACCAGGTGGTGATCAGTTGACAGCTCCGCCCCTCTCTTCACCCGAGTGTCCAAGACATGTGGCCGCAAGTCAGACGACACGACCACAAAGTCGATCATCGAACTCAGGCCTAGGGTGTCCTGGTGCCAAGTGCACATATGAACACCCCTATGCTTGAACATGGTGTTCGTTATGGACAATCCGTGACGAGCACAGAAGTCCAATAACAAAACACCGCTCGGGTTTAGATCGGGGGGGCCATTCCTCCCAATCACGCCCTTCCAGGTCTCACTGTCATTGCCCACGTGAGCATTGAAGTCTCCCAGCAGAATGAGGGAGTCCCCAGAAGGTATGCCCTCTAGCACCCCCTCCAGGGACTCCAAAAAGGGTGGGTACTCCGAACTGCTGTTCGGTGCATACGCACAAACAACAGTTAGGACCCGTCCCCCCACCCGAAGGCGAAGGGAGGCTACCCTCTCGTCCACCGGGGTAAACCCCAATGTACAGGCTCCAAGTCGGCGGGCAATAAGTATACCCACACCCACTCGGCGCCTCTCACCGGGGGCAACTCCAGAGTGGTACAGAGTCCAGCCCCTCTCAAGGAGATTGGTTCCAGAGTCCAAGCTGTGCGTCGAGGTGAGCCCGACTATATCTAGCCGGAACCTCTCAACTTCGCGCACTAGCTCAGGCTCCTTCCCCTTCAGAGAGGTGACATTCCACGTCCCAAGAGCCAGCTTCTGTAGCCGAGGATCGGACCGCCAAGGTCCCCGCCTTCGGCCACCACCCAACTCACACTGCACCCGACCTCCTTGGCCCCTCCCATGACCAATCAAACAGAACAAAATCGGTATTATTACAAATCAATTTTAAATAAAAAAAAACAGTAAAAACGATGGTAGCAAAAGCAGGAAATACATTTGCAAAGAGTCTTAAAAGTTTAGGAAATTTATTTGAAAAAAAGAGTCTTATTAAAAAGTACTTATTTAAAAATACAGGTGATGGGATAGGAGTCTTTATAAGTCAAGGTGCAGAGCTTCTTCAGATTATAGTTCAGTTCACAGAGGTCTTGCTAATTTCTTTGGGCTCTTCTTTCTTTTCTTGTTCCCTTCTCTGTTCTGCTTTCCTTGCTTTGTTGTCCATTGCTCTGCTCAGCATGCATCCCAAACTTAACTCACTTCACGTCAAATTAACAATGGTTAACAATGATTACAAGAATAATCAATAAGTGTTTTTTGTTTCTCAAACTGTTTGTCCATTCCGATCTTAATTAAACCAGCTAGTAAATAAAGTTAGTTTTGAACATTCCAAAGAAATTAAGATAAAGATTTAGATCAATAAAAGACTGAAAGTCTAGGTTAATACATAGCAACAGTCTGCGCTAATATTAGTTATGTATGTATTATGTATTAGTTTAGTATGTGAATTTCCCCTTGGGATTAATAAAGTATCTATCTATCTATCTAGTTAAAAGATACAAAATATCAAATAAAGATTTCAACAGGTAGAAAATTTGGCTTCTTTAAGCATTTAAGTATATTTTAAGATATAAAAGAGTTTAAATAAACACCAGGCAAGTGTTAAGTTTTATGATTTGTTTAAGAATGTTCTAGTCCCAAAATGTTAAAGTTCAGGTAGCCCCGAGTGCTGGCTTATTTAATTAGTATTAGCTCACACATCTCAACTTTGCATGAAGTGGTACTAAATAATTAACAGTTTTGAATTAATCAATTGCAGTTTTGTGGAATATTTAATACTTAGTCATACTTATGAATTGGCCTGCTTTTGTGTCTAGATAAAGAAAAAATACCTGCAGTCACAAAACCAAATACATTTTTATTGGAAATGTAAGCAGAAAATTTAAATCTGTGTAAAAACCATTAAAGATAAATGTCACATCACAAGTAAATACAATTAAAAATTGACAGTCACTATTATAATTTTCAAGCAATGATTTAAAAGGTTAGTTTTGGGGAAAAACAATGAATAACAATTATAGATCAATTTTGCATCACTGTCCAAACTTTAATGAAACTAAAATATGCTTAAAATGAACAATTAATTGCTGACAAATTCACAGGAGGCTCTTGTTAAATTTAACAATAGAATGAATGTTTATTTTCCAATAAAGTTCACTTAAATCTAACTTAATAAAGCATTTATACTATATACACTTTCATAATAGTTTGGGTTGGCTTGCTCCACTGTTCTTATTCTAATGTTAATGAATAAAAAAAATATCCTCTTAATTTAGTTGTACAAGCTAAATTAGATCTCACATAAGATATAATAGAGAGACAAACCTCCACCCATCTAAAGACCTAATTTAGTCCAATCTGGCTCACAAAGGACTAAATGGCACTGGGTGCAAGTTAATAACCAACCCTCAGCAATATGCCAATTCATAGCAGCACACATTCAGAGAGGAGGAACATCCATCCATCCATCCATTGTCCAACCCGCTGAATCCGAACACAGGGTCACGGGGGTCTGCTGGAGCCAATCCCAGCCAACACAGGGCACAAGGCAGGGAACCAATCCTGGGCAGGGTGCCAACCCACCGCAGGAGGAGGAACATATTAGCAACTAAAATATATAATATAAATATATAAATAATCTATATAAATAACAATATATAAATAATATATATATAAATCACTAAATATCACTTATAATTAACAGATACAGTAGTTCCATTATGAGTCAACTGCCCTAAGTAACATAATTGAAAATTATATTTGGGCACAACTAGCCACTGTCACAAAAAAGTCAATTTTGAGTTGTAATTCATACAAAAAAATTTATATCAAAATTTGGATAAGTTAATTAGCTTAAAAAATGACCTTGGAATGTGAGAAAACAGCTTAAGCACAAGCACACGTGACTCAGAAATGAAATCCATATTGAAAACTTCATGGTATTGATCTCATTTTATTGATTCCAGTGCTCAAATTTCCACCATTCATTTGGAAGTTACACATTGTCTCTATGCCTGCATGAGTGGTTTTCTGGGTATGCTTTAGTTTTCCTACCACATCCCAAACACGAGTGTTAAATTCTTTGGAGTGTAAGAAGGACTGACATCTCTTCCTGGGTCAGTTTGTGTCTAAAAGCTGATGTTCCTGCCCTAATCTCTGCTCCACAAGACCATTACTTGGATTAAACACCTGAAAATGTAATTGTATATAATATGGTACCATGGCTGTCCGTTTGTCTGTCCAGGATTTTAAATCACCTGTAGCTCGCAATCCGTTTGACCTATTGACGTGAAATTTGGTACACATATACTACGTGATGTCTACTGTTCACTTTCGGGGTGATGATTGACCTCCGAAAATAACCTGTAGCTTGAAATTTGGTACATATATACTATACTGAAACTCTGCACTACAGCTTTATATTAAAAGCAAAGAGTTTGAGAATTATTACTCTTTTTAGTTTAATTTTATTGTAGAATCAACCCTCGGCAGTGGGCAGCTGGGCGGCCGTGCGGCGGATGCAGAGTATGGTCAAGTCGAGTGTATTCACTGCACATTATCACACAGTACGCCGTTACTAGTGTCAAATAATGCCATCTTCTAGGTGTATGCCATCTGTTAGTCTTAAAAATTCAACAGTTACCTCACTAGTAGTGCTTAAATCTATGGGTTTAATTACAGTTAGGAGCAAAAAAAAAATAAAAAACCCACCACTCACAGACAGAGAACTAATGTATGCATCAAACAATGCTGTCACTAAATTAGTTAATCAGGTCATTAATTAGCTACCTAGTTGTTTCAATTATATGGTGACTAATCAATTAAAAATTATGGTACACAACTACACAAAGAAGCTTTTCTAGCAGTCATGTTGGTTTCAGGGATGTCACAGCTGGAGAAACTGGATGAACTATTAAGTAGTAATTTATAATTTAGCATCTTATTTGCTTCACTGTCCAATTTTTCCTCATATATAATGAGCATAAGCATCTTCTCTCTTATTTTAAAAGATAATTTTGCTTGTATCAATCAATGTTGTCATCACTTAATATAAATAAACTAGCAATTTAATTAATCTTTCAATTAAATTAATTAGTTGCCTAGTTGATAATCAATTAGGTGTCGTATTAATTATATTACATGAAGCAGTAGTTACTTTTAGTCAATATTCCGTAAGTTAGCTTCACAAAAGTAAAAAATTTAATTAAATATTAAACATTAAACTTTAAGTAGCAATCATTTTTTTCATTTTCTGGTGTTGGGATCAAGGATGCCCTATAATTACTTAAAACAAAAACTAGAGAGTGACATGGAGGAAAAATGGTTAGTGCATCTAACTAAACTGCTCAAAAAATGAAGGGACCACTTTTTAATGAATATATAACATCAGGTCAATGAAACTTCTGGGCTATTGATCTGCTCAGTTAAGTAGCAGAGGGGCTTGTTAATCAGTTTTAGCTGCTTTGGTGTTCATGAAATTAACAACAGGGGCACTAGAGGGGCAACAATGAGATGACCCTCAAAACAGGAATGAATGGTTCAACAGGTGGAGGCCATTGACATTTTTCCCTCCTCATCTGTTTTGTCACTCGTTTTACATTTGGCTACGGTCAGTATCACTACTGGTAGCATGAGACCATACCTGGACCACACAGAGCTGGCACAGGTAGTCCAACTTCTCCAGGATGGCAGACACATCAATACATGCCACTGCCAGAAGGTTTGCTGTGTCTCCCAGCACAGTCTCAAGGGCATGGAGGAGATTCCAGGAGACAGACAGTTACTCTAGGAGAGCTGGACAGGGCCGGAGAAGGTCCTTAACCCATCAGCAGGACCAACCGCTATCTGCTCCTTTGGGCAAGGAAGAGTAGAATGAGCACTGCCAGAGCCCTACAAGATGACCTCCAGTAGGCCACTGGTGTGAATGTCTCTGACCAAACAATCAGAAACAGACTTCATGAGGGTGGCCTGAGGGCTGACGTCCTCTAGTGGGCCCTGTGCTCACTACCCGGCATACTGGGGCTCGATTGGCAATTGCCATAAAATGCCAGAATTGGCAGGTCCACCACTGGCACCCTGTGCTTTTCACAGATGAGAGCAGGTTCACTCTGAGCACATGTGACAGACGTGAAAGGATCTGGAGAAGCCATGGAGAATGTTATGATGCCTGTAACATCATTCAGCATGACCGGTTTGGTGGGGGGTCAGTGATGGTCGGGGGTGGCATATCCATGGAGGGACACACAGACCTCTACAGGCTATACAACGGCACTTTGACTGCCATTAGGTAGCAGAATGAAATCCTTGGACCCATTGTCAGACCCTATGCTGGTGCAGTGGCTCCTGGGTACCTCCTGGTGCACAACAATGCCTTGCCTCATGTGGCGAGAGTATGCAGGCAGTTCCTGGAGGATGAAGGAATTGATACCATTGACTGGCCCCCACACTCACTCATCTGACCTCAATCCAATAGAACACCTCTGGGTAGGACATTATGTTTCGATCCATCCGATGCCATCAGGTTGCACCTCAGACTGTCCAGGAGCTCAGTGATGCCCTGGTCCAGATCTGGCAGGAGATCCCCCAGGACACCATCTGTAGCCTCATTAGAAGCATGCACACCTACCTACTAGACACCATAAATGGACTAACCTGCTACCTCATTTTTTCACTTTGATTTTCGGGGCATCTTCAAAATTCAGCCCTCTGTAGGTTGATCATTTTCATTTCCATCAAACGATGTGGCATCCTTTCGTTCCTAACACATTACCCAGTCCATATCAGTATAGATATCCGGCATGATTTTTTTCCCCATTGAGATCTGATGTGTCTGAAAGTGTTCCTTTAATTTTTTTGAGAAGTATATTTTGGAGCTGGTTATACTTTCAGTGCAAATCTGAGTCTTTCATCACTTTTTTAGAGATTGTATATTATTTCTGTGTTAGAAAACTTTTTTACAGTCACACTTACAGACAAGGCAGAACAAGTAAAGATAAAATAAAGCAAGAGTCATATGGTATTGCAGTGGTTATTCAAATTCCTTTACTACTTGAGTGAGTTTGGAGTCTGCATGTTATTTGCTGACTTTGTAGGATTTCCTCCGTATATTTAATCCTTTCTCCTATATTCTCAAAGACATGTTGGTTAGGTTAATTCGTGATTCTAAATTGCCTCCCGTGTGAGTGTGTACATCTGTGTAATGGACTGGCACCCTGTCCTGGGCTTGTTCTTTACTGAGATGTCTGATAAACTTAAATTATATAAAAGAGGGTGCTAGGGCAGGTACCAGTACTTCCTCACAGATCCACCAACCTGGACTTGATATACTGGCACCTCATCCAGGGGTGGTAACTGGAACAGCAGCCAGCCCCTGATTAAGTGGGTTAGTAAATGGATGGATCATTGAAGAAAACAGATTGCTGAAAATGTGGAGAACATTAGAAGTCAAAAAAATTAAACAGATGTATAACCATTTGAGAGTCAGAAAAAAAAAATCCTTTAGTGTTTTTCAAGCTTTAGTAAAGATGAAGTTACAGGAAACACCATTAAAGTGTATTTTTAACGCACAAGGACAGAGGTGAATGTGGTAATAGTGATAGTTTTTTTTTGTTTGTTTGTTTGTTTGTTTTTTTAACTCTAATTATGAATATTTTAGTTTACGCCTTTTGTACTGTATTCACACACCTGCTGCCTAAGGCATGTTGCCAGCAATTCTATAAGAAAATTCTCATTAAAAAAAACATTGAGTCAGGTCACAAAAAAAAAAAGAGCTACCTACTCACTGCTCTGTTAGACAACATTTTGGCTTAATGTATCGATTATTTATTTATTTATATTCTATTCAGAGTAGCTGTAACAAAAAAAAAGCTGCAAATGCCCTGAAGCATTTCCAAAATTCATTAGTGCCACAAGGAGCTACTGTAATGAGTAGAGTGTTCCCAGAACAGATATCTGCGTGGGCTTAGTAACATAGCAAGGGCTTATACATGTTTATTAGAATTGTTTAATAATAACAATAATAAAAATACCTTTTGTAGCCCAATGCCAAACAACAGCTAACTTCATGAAAGTAAGCGTGTATGAACATATATTTTTTCTGCAAAATGTCTGACTTTCACCTTCGTTACAAAAAGAAGAGCGGCTGTGTGTAATTAGTTGTTTTATAGCATCCACACTGTATTTCTCCGGCTGTTGTATTTCCTGTAATAGGTCTTTTTGCTAGCCATTTAACCTCTTCTACATTACACCTTTTCATGAACAATTCTATTTTGATTTAAGACCATTATTCTCTTTCTCCCAGCCTTTGACCATGCTATCAGGAAATTTGCTTTTGATTGTGATTGCAGTGCATTCTGGTCTGGCATTATACAATTTGTGTGATAAAAAAAAGGACTGAAGTTGGACACAAATCCCATAGATGACATAATTTTTAAAACAAAACCTTACACGTTAAGATATAGTTTTTGTGGAATTGTTAATGAGCCACCCACGAAATAAGAAAATCCGCGAAGTAGAAACCATATGTTTATATGGTTATTTTTATATCGTCATGCTTGGGTCACAGATTTGCGCAGAAACACAGGAGGTTGTAGAGAGACAGGAACGTTATTCAAACACTGCAAACAAACATTTGTCTCTTTTTCAAAAGTTTAAACTGAGTTCCATGACAAGACAGAGATGACAGTTCTGTCTCACAATTAAAAGAATGCAAACATATCTACCTCTTCAACGGAGTGCACGTCAGAGAGAGAAAAACAAACAAATCAATAGGGATGTTTGGCTTTTAAGTATGCGAAGCACCGCCGGTACAAAGCTGTTGAAGGCGGCAGCTCACACCCCCTCTGTCAGGAGCAGGGAGAGCGAGAGACAGAGAAAAACAAAGTCAAAAATCAATACGTGCCCTTTGAGCTTTTAAGTATGCGAAGCACCGTGCAGCATGTCCTTCAGGAAGCAGCTGCACACAGAAGGTAGCAACGTGAAGATAATCTTTCTATCGTCTAGGTGTGCGAACAGCCCCCCTGCTCACACCCCCCTACGTCAGCGCAAGAGAGAGAGAGAGAAAGTAAGCTGGATAGCTTCTCAGCCATCTGCCAATAGCGTCCCTTGTATGAAATCAACTGGGCAAACCAACTGAGGAAGCATGTACCAGAAATTAAAAGACCCATTGTCCGCAGAAACCCGCGAAGCAGCGAAAAATCCGCGATATATATTTAAATATGCTTACATATAAAATCCACGATAGAGTGAAGCCGCGAAAGGCGAAGCGCGATATAGCGAGGGATCACTGTATTCAGAAAATACATCAATGGGTGGACGGACAGATAGAATAATAGAAAAAACAGATCAAAGTTTAATGAAAATGTAAAAAACACATTTAAAAAGGCAAACATTCAACAAATATCAAAAATGATCATGTCCTACTATCTTCAATAGCTCTGTTCATTTATTCATAGCTTAGGGAGACGTCTCATGGGGGCACTTTTCCATAAGGAGTCTCAGAATTTTCTCTTACTAGCCAAATTCTTCTTCTATGCAGGCCCTTCCCACTCACTAAAATTTATTTCAGCTATCACATCATGCAGCTACTTTACCAATGAATCTTTTAAGGCTTTATTTGAGAAACATAAAATCACACACACAGCATCAAATAAGCATTATCGGTAGCATAATTGCTTTCTGAATGCAGATTGCCAATAAAGTAGCACAAGATCCTGTACCAGATACAGTAAGCCATAAACTAACAACAGATATGTACTGTAATGGATCAGTACCAGGGATTATGCACTGGCAATAGATATTTAATAAGCTATCACCAGACCTCCTAAAATGTGTACTAGATGTGTAAAGAACTAAAACTAAAGGTGTGGCAGGCCAGCACAAGATGGACAGTAGACCACATATGATGGACAAGCACGAGGAGATGTGTGATAGTCTAGCAGCAGATACTAAAGACGTGATAGTCAAGCCCTAAATACTGTACAATCACACTAGATATTCATTCGGCCTGCAACAGAAGTATAATACGCCAACACCAGATGTATAATAGAGCCACATATAATGAACCAACACCACACGTTTAATGAATGACTAACTTGAAAAATTAAATAGACCATCAGCAGATAAGTCACACCACTAGACTAACAACAGTATATGACAGAGCAAATCTGATATCTAGTAAAATCACATATGATGGTCAAGCACCAGAAGTTTGTAGGAAACAGGCCAGCTTCAGATCCCAGGTTTGCGATAAACCAGTGCCAGAAATGTAAAGGACAGGTAGCAGTTGTTAAGTAGGCCTGCACTGCAGTGATAGTAGAGGTTTTATGGAGTTTGTAGACCCTTGTTTTAAGTCATCTTGCAAAGAAATAAAAATAAAATAAAGACTGGAGGAAACTATGGTCTAAACAATTTAAACCAGTTTATAAATGGTGGCTGTAGCACAATTTGATGTTTCAAATCAAATTGCTGTAATCTTTCTGCTTTTAAGTATATAACAGATATATTTCCTTCTACCCCTCTTGTGCTCAATTCCTCTTCGCTGACTACATGCCCTTAAAGTTTTTTAAGAGCTCATATGGTAGACCAGTGCATCCTGACACATCCCCTTGTGGGCTGAGCTTTAAGCCGCCTTTCACTTTAATTGCCTTTTATTAAGAGAAGCAGAATAGAATGGAAATGATAAAAAAGCAGCACTCCAGCACTTAACAGATCTGCAGGAGATATGAATAGTGACAGGTCTGCCTTTTGAAAGCATTGGAGATGACAGTACATCACTTGGATGTATATTTTGGTGGGAAGGTGGGAAAGCTCTGTTAATACTGGTACTGCGTGACCTCTAGACAATAAAACCCATTATCTTGAATATCTGTCTCGTCTAAAAGCCTCCCTTTGTCTCCAAAGGCTGACACACTCTCTGCACCCTTAGCATCAGGCCGCCTGTGTTCTTAAGATGTTCTGACAGACTTCTCCAGGCCAGAGCCCAGAGCGTGGGTTCACTCTACCCCACAGTTCAAGCCTTGAGGCTGTCCTTCCAGCTATACAATCATCTGCTACCGGAAAAGGAAACTTTCGAGTCCCTGGGGGCCTGAAGTCTGGTCAGTGTTGGCACATGTGACACCTTTATATGTGCCTCTTGAAGAACTGTAGGCATTCAGGCAATATCTTATGAATTGAGGGCTGCTTGAAACCTTCAGAGCTCTCATCTTATTTCAACACATTCCCACTCAGAAGCCCTAAAAATGGGGTCTATTCTTTAATGAAACATAAGTATTACTAAACTGGGAATCCTTTACACACATTACATTGTGTATTGAGCAACATGTCTTTCTGTTGTGTTAATTAAATTTAGCATACAGATTGCTCTGTCCCACACATGCCTATCACCCAATTGCCATCACATCAAACCTTAACTTACAACCTGCAGGTAGTGAACTCTCTTAGCAGCACCAAGCAGCTTTTTCAGATCTAACATTAAAAAGCTGTGTGGGACAGACGCCTGGCAAATACTGCTCTCAGGCATGGTTCTAGGAATTAGTCTGACTTTGTATCCTGGACTGCTGAAATGGCCTCCTGGGAGGAATCTCAAAGGCAGAGTTTTAACATGTTGGTCAAATGGTATAAAAAAGCTTCATGACAGAAGGAGAAATTTGGTGAACTCTAATCTGTTTACCTTTAAAACATATAGCTTTAACAATAGATCAATTCATGGTAACTGATAGCTAAGTAGCTTCTTCAATGCCTTATAAAATGCCTCTGAAGTGAAAAATATCAAACTTCTGTTCAATAGTCAAGAACAGTGGGAATAGAGTGAACAATGTGGGATATTGGGCAGTGTGGAACAAGTAAGAAATTAGAAAATGGTGAAGAGGTGGGTTTGGCAAGTGGATACCATGAGAATAGGCAGCTGTGATATGAAGGTCATTTTTTGATATTTAATAAATAACTATCAGTTCAGCCACCTATTATCATACCCTCTTCATTCATCTCAGGGTCAGAAGCAGAGCTTATCCCAGCAGCACAGGGTAAAAGAGTTATTAGAGACTGTACGGGCAACCCTGTAACTAAGTATTTATGAGTTTGTCATGGAGAATAAACACGAAGCCAAGAAGATCCCAACAACATATAGGTTTCAAAAAAGTAGTAAATAAGCAAAAAGAAATATTTAATCAATACATGCATAGGTTAAATGCTGGCGTGATGCTGAGAATTTGAGGTTCTTTGATAATAAATGGGCTTAGAATGAAGGACTACTGTTGTGCATCTTAACTCCTATATGTCTGAGAGATTACGGGCACATGTATGTATGTATGTATGTGATGGATCAGCATCACTAGATACTTCATAGAACACCACGTGCTTGTAGAAAAGGTGAGTTTCTGCCATTTGTGTGGCAGCCCTGTTTTTAAGGTTTTCATTATTTGGAGGGAATGGCAAGCACCTGATCTTACTGTTATAAGCTCGGTAAATAAAAAGGCAATTTCAGAAAATTAATGAACTTATTAACTTTTAGCAGGAATACCTCATAGCCACTGTAACGGAGCTCATGAGATGCTGTTGAAACATGTGGCAAAAAGAGAGGCTGGAAATGGC
Source organism: Erpetoichthys calabaricus (assembly GCF_900747795.2). Classification (NCBI taxonomy): domain Eukaryota; kingdom Metazoa; phylum Chordata; class Cladistia; order Polypteriformes; family Polypteridae; genus Erpetoichthys; species Erpetoichthys calabaricus. The sequence continues at coordinate 14,036,963 of NC_041407.2, forward strand.
ATACAGTAAATGTATCCAAAACCCCCAAATGGTGTTCTGCAGCATAACGGTTTGGCTCCAACTAGAGCCTGGTAACAGTTTCTCAATATTGTTGAGACTAGCATTGGTGTACTTTACTTAATAGTGAGGTAACAGATATGATTTGAAGGGCCTACCTATCACAAAAAAGCAGGCTTATCAAAATAGTGGTACAGTGCAGATCAATCTCCATTGGCTTCTTAAGTCTGACTCAATAAATTGGACATTTTGAAAGCCAGATGACAAAATAAATACATAAAGAGCAATCGCCTAGGCAAATGTTGGTAAAATAGCCAATTACAATGAACCGCTTTCATCATTATACCATCACAGAACGGATCCCAGTTGACAAACTGAAACCACATTCCCGCTCTGAGCAGGGAACCATAACTTTAAGGGTTGGTCCCTGACTTCACTGCCCTTTGCTGTTACTCTTGTGCCCTTTCACATCTGTTTTGTTTTACAGTGACCACCTTAAGAGGCACTTGGCACTGAAGAAGTCAAGTGGAGAGTTGCTGCTATCAGTAATCTCCAAGTATTTAGGATCTGAAAGACACTATATGCTATTTAAGACAGGTTAATCATCTTGATTATATCACATATCACTATCTTTGCGAAGCTTCCAGTATTATCTTCCAGTTTTTGAAAGTCAACCCTCCAATAAAAGTTCAATACAGCAAACCTAATAACTGGTGAAGTCTAACAAATCAAGTAAATGCCAGAATCCACTTGCTCCAAGTGGCACTGGTGTATTGTAAACACCAACTTCTCCCTGTGTCTGAAACAGCAAACACATTTGGTTACAGCTCAGAGGAGACGTCACGGTCACAACTGGCAAGTGTAGCGTGAAATTTAATTGCTCCGAGCAATGCCTTCTCAGCAGAAGCCTTTTTGTATCACAGAGAAGTGATGAGAGAAAACACCACAAGAGACACTGAGCAAATCTTCAGATAATGGACTGGATACTGTAAAGTACAGCGCCACCATGTGTTAAAAGATTCTTGAAGAAAAATGCGGATTTCTGCTGAATGGATGTGAAGATTAGAAATATGGTAAGGGTCTCACAGAGGCACTGATTTTATGGGAATCCTTAAATATTTGTATATTTTTTTTCCAAGAGTAAAAGTGCTCAGATAAACATCTCAGAGGATTAAAGATAGTTAAGTAACATCTGTTGCCACTCTTGTTTACACTGTGTCTGGCCTAGGCAGTGTTTCCAGTTCCTTTACAAATAAGTTTGGGCTGACTGGTATGGCTGTGATAATTTTATAGGTTTAAAGGGTAATCACTGTCACATGTACAGCGAAACTTACTTAATCAACATTAAACACGTCACCACTTTCCAACACCATAACAAGTGAGTAGAATTACTGCACCTGAAAATTCACAGAACATTTTTGTCACAATCATGCATCCCAAATGCACATTTCCTTTCCAGTATCTTAGCATTTCTAGTGAAACTGGAAAATATTTTAGTTAAACTGTGCAGTTTAATTGAGGTATAACAAAGAAATGTTATATGTAGTATTGCCCACTACACCCAGACGGACATGCCATCAGACATGTAACCTGGTGATGTTACCACACCTATTTTTCCTGTAGTTTAGTGACTGACCTATCCAAGGTATAAATGTGAGTTTGGCTCTCTCATATTTCCCAGTATAGTTGAGTTACAGGACTATTCCTTTATTTAACTTGAAGTAAGTTCTTATCAAACTGCCCTCTACAGTTGACTTCTACAGAGGTGTAACTTGCACTTTCTCCTTTGTTTACCTTGATAAAATAATTTGGCAGTTTGTCTGAAGTGAAACTGGGAGGCATTTCTTAAACCATTTAATTCTGGACATTCCGATTATATGTAAGGTGTACTTTGAAGGCATTTCCATTTCTTTTTTACCATATTATGTAATGTTGACCAGTTTAACGGAAGACAGAGTATCAGGTATTTTCCCTCATATTTCCATGCATGGCTGACCTGCAAGACTAGCCCTTTTATACAGTACACCTGGGTGACATTTTCTATCCAGTTTCTCTCTGTACTTGAGCTGGACAGTCTGGGAGAGTAGCAACTTGATGATGTTACCATTCCTGTTTTTTCAATTGCTGAGCCCTCTTGTGTGTTTTTTGTGTCTCTAGCTGATATCTCCTCATCTCTGATGATTATCAACCCACTCAAAAACCTCCTGAACAATAATTAACAAGTTCCAGTATGCTGATGATGTTGCAGGAGTAGCTCTTCACCCGGAAAGCCTTCAGAGGACTGTTAATAATAATAATAATAATAATTCATTACATTTATATAGCGCTTTTCTCAGTACTCAAAGCGCTATCCACACAGGGAGGAACTGGGAAGCGTTAAAGTCTTTACACTCAGCCTATTCTTGAATGGGCCATGAAATCAGCACCTCCAAGACACTGACCCTTCAGACTGCCTTCCAGCACAAAGATTCTCCAGTGGACATCAAGATTGGCAACAAGACACTGGGGAACACACAATCATTCCCCTACCTTGGAAGTATAATATCTAATGATGCCTCGGTGACTGAAGAAATTGGTAACTGCCTGCGATTAGCCTCCTCTGCATTTGGCCATCTAGGCAAAAGTGTCTTGTGTAATCGAAATCTCTGCACGCCAACCAAGGTTATGGTATATCACACGGTATGTATATCAACACTCCTTTATGGATGCAAGTTCTGGACTCCCTACCACAAGCAAATCCGCACTCTAGAAACATTCCACATCCGCTGCCTCCAAAAGATCCTGGGCATCACTTTGGAGGACAGGGTTCCATACTCTAAAATTCTGGAATGCTGCTTATCAAAAAGCATTGTAGCCATCATGCTGAACCGTGTCCTCCATTGGACTGGACACGTTATCCAGATAGATGAGTCTCGACTTCCCCGGATGGTCCTGTATGGACAGCTCTCTGAAGGATCCCAACCTCAAGGTGGACAGAAGAAACTCTGCAAAGACTACTTGAAACGTTTTCTCAATTCCGTATATGCAGCTTGAGAAATCTGCCGAGGACTGCATGCTTTGGAGACAGAATCCATCACTTTGAGCAACAACAAACACATCAACAAGAAGAGAAGACACTGGTAAGACATCACCAACGAAACCATCATTGCACCGGGGGAGCAATTCCCTTTCCCATCGTGCCCCTGGGTCTGCCTTTCCCAAATTGGCCTGCACTCCCACCAGCACACACACAGGTGGGGGAGTGACAGAAATGGACAAATGGATGGACAGCGTCATCATCAGATTGACGGACAGCCATGACTGAGCTGATATTTATGCTTCCTTTTCTTTTTGGAACACTAGACAGTCTGAAGTGGGGAAACCTGCAGTTATTTTCAGTTCTATTTACTTCTATATCTGAACTAGTCATCATTACTATGGTGTAACATGAGGATGTTTTCAATTCTGTCTTTCTGAATGACCAGCCTTTATGAGGTGTAAATGAGAGGTGTTCTATCTCTAACTTCCAAACAGAGTTGAGCTGCACAGATAAACTTAGCACAACTGGGATTCATTTCATGTATATCTCTTTGCTATAGCTTAAATTGATAATTGAGTTGACATGTAATTTGCTAATGAATCTTTGCCAGTTTTGTATATAATAGGGCTGGCCAGACTGGCATTTACTTCAATAACTGAAGTGAGCATTATGGGCTAAGGTCAAAAAGAAAGGAATCTGGAGATACTTGGACATTTTTTCACTTTGTTTCCACATCCATGTAACTGGGTGTGGTAATCTCATAACATTTCCCAGTATAGCTGAGCTCCAGTGTTTAAGGTAGAATAAAGGCAGCCAGCAATCCTCTACGAAACCACACACAAATTTTCCTTCATAACCTTTATACGTAGCTATACTGAATGCAAAATAACTTTGGTATATCTTGTACAGCAGCCTGATTCAGTAGTGCCTGTAGAAATTTCTCAGATTAGCTCAGTCATTTGTCTTAGTTCTTGCCAAATGCAGTTTGCTCTCCTCTCTTATACCCTCAGGTACCCAAATGACATCCTGACTTGAGATTCTATTATCAAAACACCTGAACAATTATATATGATGCCCAAGTTTTACTGTTAATTGAAAGAGAAATCAATCACAATTGTGTGTCAGACAGGAGGTGACCTCCTGGGTGACTCTTTCCTCAGGCAGGGAGAAAACACAATGACCCGAGACTGGATGATATGTCCACCAGCACAATTAACTCTGGAGCTCAAGGAAAGAAAAACATCTAAATTAAACAACTGATTTATGATTTTCATATCACCTCAGGAGCTCATTTTACCAAAGCTACCTAGATAAAGCAGTCTGATTTTTTTTTTAAAAAAAAAGTCAATGTATGTGAAGTTCTGTAGGTACAGAATTCTTTACAAAGATGTAGTTGCTTTTCAGACCTGTCCTGAGCATTCTTTTAATTAAGGCCACTTTTAGAAACATGTCTCCTCAGGAACATACATGCTTCTCAAATTCATATGAAAATGAACACTATGTTCTCCATTACTGTCAATTTCAAATGAGGAACAGTCAATGACTCTTTTGTTCATAACAACTTTCATAACGCATAGACCACAACCACTTTTTCAAAACAAAAATCAAAGCCTGGAGACAGTAATATACATACATTATCTACACAATCCTTAATTTATATAGTATTTTTCATAGTGATCATTACTACAACCGTTTTGTAGTCTGCCTTTGGGTTTGCATGGATGTTCTCAGAGCTACATAATGATCCTAAGTACAAGCTTTAGGAACATGAGAGGATGCTGAAGTTTGCAGCAGAAGTACACAAGCAAAGGAAAACCTGATGTCTGCATACAAAAAATTTGCCAGCCAGATATGAACCTGAAGCCAAGTGCTACTTTGTTGTCTTACTCTCTGCTCCACCCGGCAAAATGTGCATTTTCTAATAAATTGTCAAGGGAGCAGTCCTAACTGTTATGATTGTGGACACTAGTAATTTAAATTAGAGATTAGAACGATTATAGTACTGAAATTTGGTAGAAGTGAAGACTTTTCAGTTAAACTATGGTTTTCAATTACTGATGACTAATGAAGATTATTTCTTTTTGGTTTCATTTATTATGAATCTGCAATTTTGATCAGGTAAACAAAAATAATTTCAAATAAAATATTAGATGAAAATTCAGTCACCTGGAATGCTTTTTATTCTTAATATTTACGTTTATTTGAAATATTTAAAACTAAATTTATCTTTATCTAAATACTACATACACAGGTTTCCTGCATGTTAGGTTAGACGGCAGCTAGCTGGTAGGTGACTATGGATGGGTGTATCTGTGCGAGTACGCCCTGCAAAAGACCAGTTTCCCATCCAGTGCTGGTTCTTGCTTTGTTTGCAAATACTGAAAATTTTTAAATGTGTATATCTGTAAAATATATGACAATTATACATAACAAAATAATATTCTCAAACTGGCTTAATCCATTTCAGGTGAGCTGAAAACTACAACAATGGCACCAGGCATAAGTCAGAAACCAGTCCTGGACATGGTGCTAGTGCATTGTGGAGACTATTCACTCTAAAACTAGAGTACAATCACACTGGGGGCAATTTAGTGTCACCAATTAACCAAACACACAAGTCTTTGTGATGATGAAGAAGAAAAACCCCACACAATCATGAGGAGATTAACCATGGAACTGAAACCCAGGATATGAGGCTGAACTGCTAAACACTGCGCCAGTGAACTACCCCTACTGGTCAAAGTGAGATGCATATAATTCCTAGGTTTAAACATAAAGCAGAACACACAGAACAGAACTGGGAAAGGCATATACAGCAATATGCTAGCAACATCATTTTCTTTGGCAACAAAGGCGCTGTGGGGTAGTAGTTGTCTATGAAGGGAAAAAGGTCCACAGGGCAGGAAACTGCTGATAAAAGAATATTTACTCTGCCCTGGTGGACAACAAGACATGCAGTGTAATAGATCCAGGATGGGTCTGTCTGCAGATCATTCTTAATATTATATACAGTAGATTTTCTAGACAATACCATTACAAATAATTGATTGTAGCCATCTTATATTACAAAATTAATATTTTTAAACAAAGTGTTTATCTTTCAAAGTACTCATTCATTTTTAACCTTTTAAGGCAAAATTAACTCTTTGTGGTGTGCACAGTGTAAGCTACTACCCTCTATTTTCAGAGTATGGGATTCAGATCATAGCCAGGTCACTGTCTATATGGAGTTTACACATTATCCCTGTCTGTATGGGCTTTCTCCAGAGATTTCAGATTTCCCTCTAAACTGTCAAACACTTATGTGCCACTTTGCTTGGTCTATCTAAACAGACCCAGTATGCCTATATGGATGTCTAAATAGGTATGCTTTGTGAAATCCTGGTTTAGTTGCTGCCATAAACCCTCTGCTTCTCTTCTCAGCCTTCCTGACACTCTGTACTTGAACATGTGATTCATGAAAATGAACTTCATATAATTTATCGTGTTCAGTAGTGACAGCAGTGGACATCCATCCATCCATCCTCTTCCGCTTATCCGAGGTCGGGTCGCGGGGGCAGCAGCTTGAGCAGAGATACCCAGACTTCCCTGGGTAGTCTGGGTTGGGTGGTGGCCGAAGGCAGCAGTGGACAGTGATTGAAAATTAAAACAGGAAGCACATGGAAGTTGGTGGATCAGAAGTATGCAAAAAAACTGTACAGTCAAGATATGCAATTACAGAAAGTGAAGAAAACTAGATCGGTTAAGCATGCTTGGAAATCTAACAAACAATATGGACTAAAGACTGAAATTAGAAAAATCAAGTCTATTCTGAAAGCTTCTAAGGAGAGACCCTTAGAGTAGTAAATCTCCTTCTACATGAAAATGGCTGGCCAAGAGCTGAAATCTCTGGTTAGAGTTTAATGGGATCAGCATGCAGACCATCAGAAGGCTGTATTCAGTAGCAGATTAGTTGATCCTGAGGCAAGCTGATCAAGAGCACAAACCTGTCAGCTGCCAACTCTGGCAAAAGGTGCTTCAAGCAGTTGGTCAGTGACACTTAGAGACACCGAGCCAGTGGCAACTAAAACAGACAGATGGGATCACAGCTGAGACTCATGCCAATCTCAGGCTCCCTCTGCAGGCATCACACAGCTGCTCTGATGAAAAGCCTTCAGAGGCCATGCGTGTGGAGGGTTGGGTTAATGCTGAAGCCACCACCTGTTTACAGGGTGACCATCTGAATACTTTGACGGAAAAAAGCAAGAAACAGGAGAACGGGTGGTTAGAGACATGGACTTCGAAAGTGTCCTCTAGAATGAGAGGGTAACACCAAGAAATTCCACATAGAAAACAGGTCTGCTGTCTATATGCTGTACGCTATGTACTTTCAAGGTTCCCTTAGTAAGACAAGACAACAAAAAAAATCATTGATACCTAATCACTCAACCAAATGGCATAAAAAAAAAAATCACCGTTTTTTTCAAAAAGCAAAAGAGCTATTATGATGCAGAGGAATCCCAAAAGCATGTCATGTAAATTGAGCAGATGCAGCAGACTCCTATTAGTGCTGAACAGATGAGAGGAGGATTAGCCCCCTGCAGAAAGGGGCAACATGATCATCACATGTAGGCTGAGTTCTGTAATCTCATTTCAAGAGTTGTAAGAAAAAAATGACAATTTTGGGCACAAAACAGCACAGCCATCTCTGACTAATCAGTTACACTATGCCAAGTGTTAGTCACTGTGCTTAGTCTCCCCCCCCCAATCCAGGACAGCAATCACTAATATCACACATTTAAAACCTCCTTCTGGCCACAGTGAACTGCGATACAGTGAGGTACGTGCAGTTCACATCACTGGCGGAAGGGGTCTCTGCTATACAATTGTATGTTCCTCCTGCCCAGCTTTAAATTATGCTTTTCAAAACAAAGTGAGACAAGATGCCAATAAGTGGGAATTCCGTAGGAGCCAAAAATGTAGTGGCAGTTCGTCCACATTTATGCCATTGTTTTGCATTTTTTTTTGCTGTTGTTTATTTCGCACCACATTTCTTTGGTCAGTCAATCACTGGTTGCTACCTTGTGACTGATGTTCATGGCCCTATATCCCTAATTTGCATTAGGCTGGGTTTCAAAATGGATGTATAAGCTGTCTGCGGTGGGTTGGCACCCTGCCCAGGATTGGTTTCTGCCTTGTGCCCTGTGTTGGCTGGGATTGGCTTCAGCAGACCCCCGTGACCCTGTGTTCGGATTCAGTGGGTTGGAAAATGGATGGATGGATGGATGTATAAGCTCTTCTTGATAAAGAAATGCTATTTCTGTATTGTTACCTTTTGCTAAACTGTGTAGGAAATCAAAGGTGCTTAAATTGATGGCAGTAAGAAGCTTTCCTTGTCACTACTAGCCATGGTGTAAACAAACGTATGTGGGTGGTACCATGAAAAAAATGCATCTTCATTTATTTTGTGCTGTCTAACTGAAAATGCGGTCATGCTGTTGAATGTGCTTTTTATGTACTAAACAACAGAAAACAGTTTTAAGAGGCCTCATTTTAATAATTCTCCCATAAGATGAAGAATAAAAAACTGAAAGCCTTTACTCTGCGACCTAGTTGTTTAGCCCCTTTGGAAAACATGCTGTTAACTGCTTTATAGCTCTTCACTAACTTAATTGGTTGCTAATTACACTAATTAACAATATAAAGAGAGAGACAGTGCAACCTTCTATAATTACTTTGAATGTCTGATAGTGTGTATACAAACTAAAGGCAGTGAAACTCTTCATCCAGACAAGCCTACTCTCTCTCAAGAAGAGAGCAGATCCCTGGGAGGTATACCTTGTAAAACTTAATTTGAACTTGCCAGGTGGTGTCACTCCCACTTATTGGAAATAATGCACTAATATACTTTATTGTATAGTGCCTTTTTACTATGTACATCATCCTAAAGATGCTATGCACAGGCAAATTTACACAATCTGCTCTAGGTCGCAGACTGAATCAGAGTCACTGATTGACCCAAAAGCCTTATGGTTTAACATCCACTAACCTTAGAGGCACTAGATGCTCAGGTTATCTCTGTCTTGGTGCTTATTCTGTGTCATTACAGAAGCCGCAGGCAGTTTTATACTGTGCAGGATAAGATCTAGGCTCTAAGAGACACTGGTCAGGGGTGGCACTGGTAATGGCTTCTTAGAGAGCCATACAAATCTCACTGGGCTGCCAACACCAGGGGCAATATGTCTTACAAGTAGGCAGAGTGCCCTTCAATAAGGATTAGCAGGGTCAACTTGTAAGCCTGCTATAGGGCAGTCAATCCAGCATTCAACAAAGCTGCCTGACTCTCCGTCAAATGAGGCTGTTTAGATGGAGGAAGGAAGAAAAAGCCATGGAGTCAAGTACCACTGTTGTCTAGAGTAAGGACAGTGGGAGTCAATGGATGATATATAAGGAGGCCCCTTGTGTAATACTCAAAGGTGTCTTTCCACTCATTAAAATTAGTACTTATTTTATGTTTTAAGAAGCTAGAAGGAATGGGACTTTTTTGGCAAGCAAGAGTCTGGGAAGACTACCTTGCAAACTAGCCTACAGATTATTTTTTTCATTTAAGTAATAGTTTTGAGCAACACAGAGCTGTAATTTGTTTTGTGTGTTAAAGGAAAGTTCGGCAAACAGTGTGTGCTAATGGCTCAAGTGGGCCACAAAGCATGAGCCCTTCCACTGACTTACTGTTCAACCCCAAATGAATCACTTAACATAACAGCATTCCTACTGTAAGAATTTGACAATTGGTATACTATCAGTGTTATGATTACCCCTGGAAAGGAAAGAAAAACCAACAGTGTGTCACAGATTTCTTTCAACAAAAGGAATTCATTTCTTGGATTTCACATAATATGATTCCAAATGCATCTCTGAACTTAGAGAAGTTAAAATGTCTGATAGTTGTAGCCCTTGCATTTTGGAGTTTCCACCCTAGAAATCGAGTAACATCAATGTCTATACAACTAGGACAGCTTTTACAGCAAGTGTAGTAAACAGCATGCTAATTTATAGCACTTTTTCTTCAGGTACTCCCACATCCCCAAGACGTGCAGGTTAGTTTGTTTGATGGTGAGGGTGTGTGTAGTGATAACACTCATCTTAGTGTTTGGTTCCTGCCTTGTACCATTTCCTGTTAGCATAGGCCCCAGCTTCTTCTAGCAATAAACTGAGAATTGAACATCAGCTGATGGATGTTTCAAGCATGGGTGAATGGATTTTCTCGCCCTTCTGCATGTTGGGGCACATTTGCATACCTTTTGGAACTCAGCCTTTTCTGTCAGACTGTGGCAAATATGTGAAGTAAAGCTTATTTATATACCACATATTATTTTTATCAGCATAATGACTAACCAATGTCCAAAGAAAATTTTTTTTACACTTAACTGCATCTACCATTCACTCGCCAAGACTAAATATAAATTTCAATTAATGCCAGAGCACAACTGCGATGCTCAAGGTCTCTAACATACAAATGTGTTTTTTATAAAGTGCCTTACGTAGTATGCACTTTCAAAAGGTATTTTACAAGCCATTAAAGCTGCAATGAATGAATATGTCATTCAGTATGCGCTATTAAGAGACATCACTGCCAGTCACATCCATCCACAGTCTTTGGTCATCGGAAGTTACTTTTAAGCTTCAGCTTGCTTCTAAAACAGTGCGCATGCATCACCAAAATGGAAGCAGACCAGCCAGTTTTTCACACCCATGTAAATCACAATGTTTGAAATGCTTATTTATCTTTGCTTGATGCCTCTATGGATATGTTTGCTACAATTAAATGCATTTTGGGATACTAAAATGGTCCGTGTACTTTTTGGTATTGGAAATTTCATTTTAGAAGCAAAAACGAAAAAATGAAAATGAAAGGAATTTTCAGGTTTTGAAATTTGAATTAAAAATAAAATGAGGGGAAATAAGGTATTTTTTAAATTCTATGGTAGCAAATAGCAGTCATAAACTTAAAATTACACTTACTTTTCTGGATTTATTTGTGATTCAAATAATGAAAGTGTAATAGCTCAAAAACAACAAAACAGACGCATTTATAGCTTTTGTCACCTTTATTTCCAAATGTGTGTCAGAGAGTCGACATCCCGAGATTTGCTCAGCACAAATCTTTCTAACATTTCTCGCAGAAAACCCTCTCCCTTCTCAGTGTTCATATGACAGACGCTCAGATATAATTTTCGACGACAGGCCTTGTTTTACCATCTCTAAAATCAGGTCTGAGTTCTGTTCCAACGTCATGATGATTGTCCAGTCTACACACCAGTGACCAGTGTTTGCTGTAAGTAGCGCATTACCTTATCAGGTTGTTGACCTACAAAAATGTCCGGTTCAGACAAAATAAATAAAGGGCGTTTTCTCGTTCTTGTTTCTTGTATTTTTCTTTTCTGATGTGCGAAAGAACAAAAGGAAAAAACTAATTGTTTCGAGTTTTTTATTTTTCCCTTTTAAGCTGAAAATTAAATAAGTGTCTCTTTTTCTTTTTTTAAATGATATTTTCTGAAACGAAATTTCAAATACCAAAAAGTACACGGACCCGGAAAGGTCCGTGTACTTTTTGGTATTTGAAATTTCATTTTAGAAGCAAAAATGATAAAACAAAAATGAAAGGAATTTTCAGATTTTGATTTTTGATCAAAGAATGAAATGAGGGAAAATAAGGTATTTTTTAATTCTGTGGTAACAAATAGCAGTAATAAACATAAATTTACACATACTTTTCTTGATTATTTTGTGATTCAAATAATGAAAGTGTTATAGCTCAAAAACAACAAAACAGACGCATTTATAGCTTTTGTCACCTTTATTTCCAAATGTGTGTCAGAGAGTCGACATCCCGAGATTTGCTCAGCACAAATCTTTCTAACATTTCTCGCAGAAAACCCTCTCCCTTCTCAGTGTTCATATGACAGACGCTCAGATATAATTTTCGACGACAGGCCTTGTTTTACCATCTCTAAAATCAGGTCTGAGTTCTGTTCCAACGTCATGATGATTGTCCAGTCTACACACCAGTGACCAGTGTTTGCTGTAAGTAGCGCATTACCTTATCAGGTTGTTGACCTACAAAAATGTCCGGTTCAGACAAAATAAATAAAGGGCGTTTTCTCATTCTTGTTTCTTGTATTTTTCTTTTCTGATGTGCGAAAGAACAAAAGGAAAAAACTAATTGTTTCGAGTTTTTTATTTTTCCCTTTTAAGCTGAAAATTAAATAAGTGTCTCTTTTTCTTTTTTTAAATGATATTTTCTGAAACGAAATTTCAAATACCAAAAAGAAGAAGAAGAAGTACCACCTCCGGTTTCAGACAACGAAAATGCGTCTGTTTTGTTGTTTTTGAGCTATAACACTTTCATTATTTGAATCACAAAATAATCAAGAAAAGTATGTGTAAATTTATGTTTATCACTGCTATTTGTTACCACAGAATTAAATAATACCTTATTTTCCCTCATTTCATTCTTTGATCAAAAATCAAAATCTGAAAATTCCTTTCATTTTTGTTTTATCATTTTTGCTTCTAAAATGAAATTTCAAATACCAAAAAGTACACGGACCCTAAAACCAATTTATCTGTTATTTCATTTTCAATTTGAAGCACAATGTTACAGTTTCTGTGACAGGTATTTTTCTTTCTTATTTCCTTAGTTCCTTTTATGCACTGTTGTGTTGACTTTACTTACTACTATTGTGAAAATACAGTATGCTGTACTGTACATTTTGTAAAGTACTTTGTTATATTACAAACGGTGAAGGATGCTATATAACATGAAGCTTGCCTAAATGATAACCAAATTTAATTACAGCTATGCTCTTGACATCTGTTCTTTAACATCTGTTAAATGTAAAATAAACTGATGGCTGGAGGGCAGCCATTAAAATATACCACAAGCTGAGATTTGCTGGGCTTCAAATAGAGTGTATAACTGAGCAGTGATCCTCTGAAGATCTCTAAATGATAACCACTATTTTGTGTGATCTTCTTTGAAGTCTTTGATTTCTTCTATGTGGTAGAAAGCGTGTAGCTGAATGAATATGAACATTTTTTTTTACTGATATCTGACTAAGTGCTCAAACTGTCTTTAGGATGATAGGACAGACAGGTGGCATGTTCAAAGCTGGGTAGTATTTGCCCAGGTCAACATGAAATGTGCTTTGTATCCTGTACTTCTCTCGAGTGTTAAGGGGCTTAAACAGACACATTTACTAGACATCACTGTGCTGATCTGAGCCAAATGGGTGTGGGTTGATGCACACCAAAACTCCTATTCTGCATAAATAGCCCTACTGAATTTACCCATTCTGTCAACCCTCATTATGGATGGTGTAGGGCTCAAAGGAGATGAGGCAATGGGAATTTGACTGGGGAGTGGGGTAGCTAGAGGCAAGGAAGGGCTCTGACAGCACCAGCAGGAAGTGCACGCCAATAAATGCCCGCCTTAATTATCCTCATTAGCAATGCTACGTGAAACAATGGGCAGATGTGGAGCGAAGCGGGAGACTATTAATATTGCAATTATCAGGCTGAGCGTAGCACAGAACGCTTTTTATACATTAGTTATGAAAATGAGGATGCAAGTCACAATGCAGGGAGCTCAAGACTAAACAGAGGTTTGACGTCAAAAACACTTGGTTTCTGCAGTTCATACCCCTGAGTGGCATAATTGCTCCATATTGCATGGTTGCTTCCAGTTCAGAGAGAGGAGCCTTTGATTATTAATTTATCTATGATACATTTGCTTTTTTTTGCCATAAACTGCATTGCAAAAGGCACTTTTGGCTCACCACATTCTGTATTAATGACTGAAACTACTAGCCACAGGTGATGGCCAAAATGTAGATGTGCTACTTGAGTCAAAGATGTAATTCCCATCCCATCATACTCAGGCTGAAATCATAAAAACACAAAACATCACTGACTTTGAAAGGAGGCTGCCTTTTTGGGTGTGTTTGGCAGCAGGTTCAATGATGCATGATTACAACAATGTTTAAGCTGATGTCAGCATTGAGCTGAGAGGAAGTGACATCATCAGGAATTAGAAACTGCAGGTGCATACTCTTAAATTGTGATGCTTATGTATTCATTTGAAGCTATTTAAAATGAACACATGACAGATTTCACTCTAGGAAGGTTCATCAAGAGTGGTGCACGGAGCAGTCTACACAGTAATAATAATAATACATTTTATTTATATAGCGCCTTTCCCATGCTCAAGGCACTTACAGAATATAATAAAGAACGGCAGAATATACAGTATATAGCATTGTACAAACCAGATAAATAAATAAAGAAGATTAAGACAGTAAATTCTGAAAAAAACAGACAACATAATTGATGGTCTAGCACACACAGGTTACATTGGCATCTTGACAGAGATGTAAACTGAGAGAAAGGTAATAAAGTCAAGTAGAGCTAAAAGCCTTCCTGAACAGATGAGTTTTGAGTTGTTTTTTAAAGGAATTCATGGAGTCAGCTGACCTGATTAATTTTGGTAGGTCATTCCAGAGTCTGGGCGCTATACAGCTGAAGGCCCTGTCACCCATGGAGTGTAGATTAGTGAGGGGCACAACAAGATTACCAGAATCAGAGGACCTTAGTGGGCGGGCAGGCACATAGTGATGGAGGAGGTCACTGATGTAGTTTGGTGCGAGGTTATTTAAAGCTTTGTAGGTTATTAGTAGGATTTTATATTCGATTCTGTAGGACACAGGGAGCCAGTGAAGACGGAGCAGGATGGGTGTGATGTGCTCGCTGCTGCTGGTTCGAGTAAGGACTCTTGCAGCTGAGTTTTGAATAAGCTGGAGCTGTGATATAAGATTAGAAGGGGCACCTGCCAGTAGGGAATTACAATAATCGATGCGGGATGTGATAAAAGCATGGACAAGTTTCTCATAGTCGGGACACAGTTCTACCAGTGAGAAGGGCACAGATGGGGACATACTGTAGCACCTCTCTAGATAGCTTGCTGTCCTTAGAAGAATTGTTTGCTGTTGTAGTACTATTTGGAGTCATAAGTGACTTTGGCAGACTTGCTGTTTTATAGGTTCCCACTGAACCTGCTCATGTGCATGATAGAATACCAGCTCACACTGTTGGCAACTCATTCTCAGGCTGATGCAGCTTGTCAGCACTATTAGCAGGCTACAGCACAGGACACCATGGTTAGGGTGCAGTCTTCTAGTATGTCCCCACCTGTGCTCTTCTCACTACAATGTACTCAAGATGAATAATCTGGAACATTGTTCTGGACACAGTGGCCAGTCACGCATAAAGAAACCTCAATGCTTGTTTGTTTGGCTTGAACTGTCATGAGTTCTGACGGAGATTTATAAGGTGTGTGATACTTTTTCTTAGCATGGATTGGGCAAACACTTCACATTTGGTAACAACATCTATATTAAGAACTTTTTAATATACTGAGTGATCAACCTCATTGTATTTTACATTTCTTTTCTGTCCTCATTGAGAGGATCGTCTCCCAGGTTGTCATTACACCCACTCACTGAACAATTGAACCCACAGATTAGATAAGCAGGTTATAGCATCCCATAAGACAAGGTATTTTTAGTCACCAAATCTTAAACCAATCCAGTATTTATAAGGTGTATGCACAGGATCGAACTTTGAATCTGGGATGTTCACCGTTTTCAGAAAGACATTAGCTGATGGACTTTCTTTTTGCATCCATCCTAAAGAATTCCAGTTGCTTTATGCAGTACACACTTGGTTTCAGAAGAAACATGGAACTGTATATTCCAGCCTGCCATTAACTAACTTCATATTGCGGTTTCCAGTTTTCTGGCCACTGCCTGTACATAAGCCCAATATATAATTTGCAGTTAGTTGACTTGTACTGTACATGCAGATGACTCTGAAATGAATGCCTGATCTGACAGGCACTATACACAATATACTAATTAAACAAGTTAGTACTGTAGTTCTCAATGCAGTGGTGAAGAATTAAATGTGGCATCAAAATGTTCTGCAGGGTGCCCTGTTCCCAAAGGAGTTGCAGAGCCCAGTAGACAATGAATATGGGGAAAAAAAAACTAGGGGAGAGAGTACTAGAGACAAAATGGATGCTAGAAATGACTGGAGCATCCACCATCAACTTAAAGTGAATATTTTTAATTTAAGATACAGGCATTCATTAGTGAAGAAACCACATGGCATGTTAAGAGATGTGCAGCATATCAAATGGACTGAAATGGGCGAATATGTAAAAATTACTCCATTAGCTGCTGGATTCTTGTCCGATATCATATATCTGGTCAGGTTATGTTTATTGTTACTTTTTAAAATGAGACATGATACACATTTTTCAAATCAATAACTGCTTTATTCAGGACATTAATATATGATCTGTCACTGTCCAGCCATGTTGAGTCTGTAAAACATGGGCACTGCGTGGCAGCAATCTCCAAGGAAACTGTGAAGAACCAAGAGCAGGTGTGTTAGCTTAATGAACAGCTCTAATAAGCTACCGTTAATTGGTGTTCATCAGCAAAGTGGACCCCCATATGATAGGCCTACATTAGACTCTGATTACAAGAAATAACAGCTTTGTCTAAAATATCCTCCCCTTTACAGAATTACATCCAAAATTTGGACAGGTTCATATTTGTAAGATTATATCAAATTGTTAAAGTCCTCTGTTTAAACCTACAGTGAAATAAGGCAGCCGACCCAAGATTTTTCTTTAGTCTTTAGGGTTTGTCTTTTATTAACACAATCTGTGACACTGACTCAGCATTCAAGAGAACATATAATGAAGCAGGCATCATGTTCTCTCATATCTCCCCTAATAGAACAAAAGTTGAATCTTAATAAATTCCAGTTTGTACTCGATTTTTTTCTGCTATTTCCCAAAAAAAATTGTGGCTGAATTCTGTCTCCATTGCTGTAGTATCAAATATTAAAATCACAGTTGCCCAATGTGTTCTTCTCATAGTCTGTCAGACAATCCCTATGCTAGCCATGCTATCTCTGATGCCATTCTGCCATTAAGCTTAACCAACATTAACGAAATGTCATCTCTCCAGTTATAACCAGTTATAGTTAGCCATGGTATCCCAATTTCATTAGTCAGTTATCATGTCAGCTACATGTGCTACCTTGTTGCTTGTGTACCTGGTGATGTCCTCTGTGAAATAAGAGTAAATGATTGGGCACGTGTCAGGAGGCACACAAATGTAGCTTCTGATCTAAACCGAGGACAGGCTGACAGAGCAGAGCAGAGCCCTCTTTTCATGAGTAAACGAAATCTGCAAAACAGAACAAAAGACCACAATTACAGTTCTAAAAGACTGGCTGGGGAGCAGGGTTGCTTTAAACAGACCCTACTACCAGCTGGGCTTCTGAGCCACACAATCTGGAATGTGAGCCAGCCTTTTTCAAGTGTGCCTCCAGAATTCACTTCATCTTTTTTTGTTAACTTTAATCTCAAAAGCCTCTGTTTTTCAGAGAAATTAACTTGTGGTTTAAAATAAAATTGCGACATTACCCCCCGAAAAAGAGGCTGACATTAATTTCATTGAGAATAAAAATAGAAGTAGCTGACAGGAAAAATGCTGAATGAAAGCAAACCAACCACCACCACCCGCACACCCCAGCCACATGCCAAAAATAGGAAGACAAGACAATTGCCCACAGGATGAGAATCGGAGACAAAAGCCAGGCTGTGCTGAAATAGTGTCAGACAGAGGGTGGATGCAAGGGAGAGGGATCCAACTTTTCCTATCCCATTTTAACCTTTCTATACCAAAAGAGGATGTAGCCCATATCAAGCTACCCCAATTTAACTATTTCATTCCAACGGTAGGCAAGATCATGACTTCATTTATCACAGTTTTGAACAGCCTACCGGGACAGTGATACGCACACTGTTCCTCTCCTCCATTCCACTAGGATTGGATTGTGAATTTCCCCTTGGGATTAATAAAGTATCTATCTATCTATCTATCTATCTATCGATTTGAAGGTCCACCTTATTATATCTCAATTTAAGACCATCATCCCTAATAAGATAAGGGTATCATTTCATTTTACTCCAATTAAGGTATTCCAACCTAATAGGAGGAGAGGGGCAACTCATTCTATTCTGTTGCAAGTCTTTACCCCCATTAGAGCTTGAAGCCCATGACATCTTATCTCATATTAAGTGTTAAATACTAGTAGGAAAAAAAAAACAGCTTTTTTGTCTCCGTTTAACCATTCCATCCTAAAAGAAGGAACAGCTGAATGCATCTTTCCATCAAAAGAGAAAAAGTATAAGAAGGCACCAAACTATAAAACGTATGTCTCAGTGATTAGCATCCACAGGCTTGAAAATCAATCTTACATTTAAATCCATTTGCATTGAACTCCCACTGCAGATTAATCAACCACCACCTTGTGCACCTTGAGCCATTTGGTCATTAAGAACTGTAGATAACCTGCAATTTAGAATAAGTAACTAAACATTCAAAAATTATGGATTATCTGATTGCTTATCTGGATATCTGAAACAAGCATCCGCCATTACCCGCAAACTGAGAGATGATATGTGTTATAAAATTTGACTGTGATAAACATCAGCCACTTTACTGAAGCCCCACCAATTCCTCATGTCTAATGCATGGCTAATCACACATGCACTGGCACATGCAGGAGATGAACTAGGTTAAATCCAGCCTGACTGGAGGTTGGATTTAACCTAGTCACTTATTATGTCTGCCATAATCTGCGAGTGCAAAGACAGATGAGTGATCAGATGCCCAATTTTTACACCACTTGTGGTAAGTAAAATAATCTTGGTTTGACACAACAATAAATGAGGCTTTCTCACTTATCAAGCCAGGATCAAGATGTCACAATCATGTCTCTAAAGTGGTCTCATCAGTCCAGACTGCACATATCAGGAATGCAATGCAAAGCAAAGGCCACAGGGTTAGAAGACAATCTCTTTAGGCACTTAAACCCTAAAGAATGCATCAGCTGATTAGTTTCTTAAATGAGTGGCACTGCTGCTTTCCTAAATGTTAAACTGTCCTCAACAATTCACTCAGACTGACAGACAGAGGCTGGTCTGCTCAGTAATACTATTCCAATAAGTAGCAAGCACCACAGGCAGGTATACAGACAACTTAATTCAATATATGAAAAATGGTGCACTATGGTCTCTCACTGATAACAGAATCAAGGCAATGCCACACTGGACTCCGTTATAGGGCACTGGTGTTCTTTAGGGATACTAGACTGGACACCTGAAAGAATATCAACAAATTTAAAACACCATAATGGTTGGTGATTCAAAACTGAAAGTTGACTTCACCTGCAGAGCCAAATAAATTGACAGTGTAATCAGAAGTGGGTCACATCCTCTCTGCCGATTTGGTCTTCGATTCATGTTTAGTCATGGCCTATAATACTGCCATAAAAGAAACCAGTGGGCACACCATAGTAAGCAGAAGGATACATAAAATACAAGAAAATCAGGAGTCACTTACGGCATCTTTGGTAAATAACAAAGAAATCAATGATCACTCTAAGGCCCTTAACAACTGAAAACAAACTAAAAACACAATTAAAGGTCAAATACTCTCCCTTGTTAAACTGCACGAAAACAGTTTCATAGAGTTCCGTATTAATGCATAGTACAATTGGTAGCCATTAGCAGCTCCTTATTCAAAATATTGTGTAATCGGAGATTATTCAGTGCCTCCTTCTAAACTGCCAGGTATACAGAAATCTCAGAGTACATTTCACAAATTGTTTAACAACTAGAACAACCAAATGCCACAAATGAATGTCACCTCTTGCCCCAAATTATTGGGCAGACATTCATGGGTTGCTTGCAGACCTTTGTTGAATGGCAGTATACTTTCAGGTAATTTGTATGATTTTGTTACCAGGCATTAAAATCAGTGGTCATTTGCAGCATCTCCTTATCTGAAAAGACATATGGCTGGCTTGCAGTTCCTTAGTAAATGAAAACAAAATCTGCATTCATCCACATTTGTCAAAAATGACAAACTGTTTTTTTGCAAGCAACTGCTAAATGAAAATTAATTTACCCAAACAACTATGACAGTAATGTTGATTTAGTGATGTTCTCCACTACTGGACTAGGATACCAAAGCAAGAAGTATTTATGTAACATTTTTGTGTTTCTTATTCCATAAGAGCAGCACAATCCAATTACAACACAAAGTCAAGGGAAACATGACAACACAGCCCCTCCTATTTATTTTTTTGTTGTCCTTAATTAAGAGAAGGAGATTGTAAGAATAAAAAATAAGGCCACATTGATTTTCTGGTGACAAGGTGGCTGACACAATGAACGAGAGAAGGATTTTTTTCTGTATTATCTCCTGCACTATCAGGAGTGCCCTCTACCTCTCAACTGCCCCACCACATTCAGTCTTTGACAGCTGCCACCTTTATTACCCCTCTAAGATAACAACTCCCCCCACCTCCAAACTTTCCAGCTGTGTTGCGAGATGGCGATTCGAATTCATGCGGAATTTTAATGAGGACTAATCAATTTTGTGACGCTATTTGCCTGCAAGTGTTCCATTCAAGGTTTAAATTAAATTAGTGAGAATGAGAGCACACAGCCAGAAGGAGAAAAATGAACTAACCTTGCAGGCAGTTTACTCTGGGGACTTCCGCTTGGTGTCACTCTGTCTCTGTCTGACACCCAGCCCCTCTCCTCCTAACTACCAACAAATACCTCACACTCCTCCACGGAATGAGTAACAGGGACTAAAGAAGTGAGCTCCAAACTACTGTACCAGGTGACGGTATCAATTCACACTGCTCACTGTCTTGGTGTTTGCATATTCCAAGTATTTGGGTTTTCTTCAAAGTAGTCCTTTTTCCTCCCATACCCTTAAGGACATTTGTGTTTGGTAAATTAATGATCCCAAATTGGCACTATATGAGTATAGGTACGTATATGGAAGAGTGGGCTCTGCAATGAACTGGCACCACATCCAGGGTTGTCCCTACTTTGCACCCTGTACTGCCAGATACACTCCAGCCCACCCCTCAAACTGAATTAAATGGGTTCAAGAATGTTATGTTATAGATCCTTTTCTAGAACAAAACTATTGAAAGAAGCTTTATAAATCAGTCAACAATAAGGTTACTCCAAACTACTTACAGTACTTGACTGGATTCAATGCTGATAATAAAAAGCCAGCGCATTCTGCTTTGCAGGTTGCACCTTACAGCCTTTACAGTGATTTTTACTGTGAAAAGTGCTATTGTATATCATGTGAAGCTACTAAGTAAAGGTGACTGACCTTTAATGGATAGTGTGAGAGCCAGCTTGGAATTCAGCTTAACACAAGCTGAATGACAAAGCAAAGCACAGACTGGTCTAAGTTCAAAAATACAAAGTGAGAACTTGATGGAAGAGAACTGGAATACCTTAACAACTTCAGTCCATGGTCTGCTATCCATCTCTCTAGCCTTGTCCTATTAGTTTACTATTCCCACATCTTCTGATCAGTCCATCACTGAGTCATTCATGCTAACTCCATTTGTTTCCTGCTGTATTCCTGGCTCTTGTTCTTCTACAACCAGGAGCCACCCATTTTATTCTTATATCTGCCACATATTTGCTTATGCCTTTATCCTTCTGCTGCTCTTTTTCAGTCATTTATCTCTTCTCCTAGTCCACAACCCCTTTTTCTTGTTTCTTCTTCATTTGTTTGTTTTAAGTTCTATTTTTATTTCTCTAAATAAATAACTAGACGTTATAGGCAAGTAGAATAACTTGCCTTTTCACTCTCACTTCAATTGACAAGTTGCACTCCTATTTCTCTTGCCACTTCATCTACAGTATAAAGCTTTCTCTGACTCTCTATATTTGTTTCTCCTCTTTCTCTAACTTCCTCTTCCTGGTATGTCCTTGTTCTCTATCAGGCTGCTTTCTCTTTTCCCCACTGCTTCTTTTTACTCCTTCCCCATTTCTTTTCTCTTAGTTATTTCTCCTCTGGCTCCCTCTAAATCATCCACCACTTATCTTTCCTTTTACAACTGCGTGGCCTTCTTTTTTATCTTTCTTGTTTACTTCTCTCCTTTCTAATATTGCTCTGGTTACACCCTTCTCTGTCTGGCTGATTTTGCTCCAGCATTCACTTTCTCCATCTTATCCCTCTACCTCTTCCTCCTAGTCATACAGTATATGCCCTCCAATTATATTCTGTTCATTTCAGTCTCATAACTATATCACCACTGCCCCACTTCTCCTTCCCTTCTGTTCCTCTGCAGTTTTTCTTTCCATCTCTCCTATGCCTCTGCTCTGCATCTTTACTGCTATTTTCCTGTTTTTCTCTTTCTTGTCAGATACATTTTCTCTTTTACTCATTTTCCTCTTGCCCCAGGCTTCTTTTGCCCTTTTAATGCCTTCAGTCTTTCTCTTTGCCACTCTTCCTCACTTTTCCCTTCCAACTCCTCTTCATCTCTCCTTTTTCTTCTGTTGCTTTGTTACCTCACCTTTCCCTCAGTGATTTTTTTTCTCTTTGTAGTTGGCCTTCTCTTCTCTAAGCTTTTCTTATGTATTTGTCTTTGCTGTTTATTGTATTTCTTCAATTACATTTTCCCTTATTCGGATCATGTGCTCTCTGTACTTTTCTCCTCATACTTTATTTATCTTAGCATCCGCTCTTCTTTTTTCTCCTTACAAAGAGAACACATTTAAGGAGCCCATTTTGGTATGAATGGCTACATTTGTGCCCTCTCACTCATGAGATGTCCAAAATTCTCAAGTAAAAAAGTAGAAATATTCAAGTTGAAATATGTTAAATCTTTTAGAATTCTGTATCTTGACTATGTAATCACTGCAAATGAAAGCCACCTTTCCACAGTCTATGAATAAATGTCCCTTGGTTGACAGGTGAATGCCACACAGCTGCCTCTTTAAACAGGTAATGAGGCAGGACCTGTCCGCCTAGAAAACTACATTTCCAAGGAGGGATTGGAAAGGGTTAATGGCATCACTTGTGCCAGTGGCAGTGCATCGACTATCCAGAGTCCATAATTATACTCTTCAGCATCAGAGAAACAGAAAATTGCTACCCTTAAATGAAAACAGATGAGCATATTATACAATTTCCTGGAGTAATGCAAATTATTTCAATGTGTGCCCCACAGCTCTAACTGCCTCTTACCCGGGCAGGCAGCAACAATATATTGGTAGGACACAAGGGTGGCATATCAGTGGCAAGACATGGAAAGATCAGGCGAAGGATTGTCTCCTTGTACCTAGTCTAGTAGGTATGTAGCTGGCTCCAAAAATAATAAAAAACAAGGCTATGATCTCTGAAACCCCATACCTGCCCCAACAAAAACCAGTCCATAAAACTAGGGAGCATAGTGGTATTATACACCAGAGTACATGTGTGGTATACACCCCTATATACAGCATATTACATATTAGCTACTGTATATATGACTGCATTGCATTTCATGAAAGCTGCAGTGAGCACACTGAAGAAAGGTTCAAGTCCCAATCCATGACATATACTGTATAAAACAAAATATATAACATACAATGTAAACATATATTGTGTGTTTCTCTGGGTACTTCAGTTTTTATTGAATATCCAAAAAAATGTGCAGGTTTGGAGGATTGGCAATGGTGAGTGTGGGTATGCGGCTCTGAGGCTAGGGATCTGCACTGGCAATCGGAAGGTAAAGGTAAATGCCAAAAAGGGACTCTGCTCTGTTGGGCCCTTAACCTGCAATTGCTGAGCGCTTTGACTAGTGAGATAAGCGCTATATAAATGCAAAGAATTATTAATTATTATTATGTGCAATACAGTCTGAGTCATATAAGCAGGGATGAGTGTATCTTCTATATTAAACCATGAAGAGAAATGGCCAAGATTAAAAATTCAATTGGCTTTGAAATAAACACGGTAGTAGATGACCAAAAATGCTGGCATCAATCAGGAATGTCAATGTTGTTTCAAACTCAACATCATCACAGGTTTATCAAAAAGCAGACTCTTACCAAAAATGATTCAGCCAATGGCCATAAACAGACCAGCAATGAAAGAGGTCGATTGAAGGTGCCATGATTTGTGTAGATTCAAACGCTGACTATAGTCCACTACCTACTGAATAAAGCACTGATGCAAACAGAGGCATTTTAGAATAATCAGCTTTTACTATGAGTATGGCAGCTAATCACTCAATTCAGGTTCACTTCTACTAATGAAAAACAAAATGGTACAGTTCAAGTATGCCGTAATCACTGGACACTAGAGGATTGAAAAATATACCTAGTCCAATGAAACCCAGTTGCTACAGCTTCAAATATAAGGATCATAATATGGCAAAAACTCCACTATGGATTCTATGAAGTCTATAGATTCATTCAGCCAGAGTACTAGACTGAGCAATTCAGAGTAAATATTAAACTCTAGCTAATTTGTAACTATGGAACAAACATAGGGTAGCATTCCTGGGCTACACTTTAAACAACCTATTGAGACCATGATCCATTCAATTTAAGCTATTCTAAGATTAAATAGTGGAACTAAGTGACTATCTGATATTTGTATGCAAGTGGCCTCTGATTATATAATAATCACCCTGGCTATAAAACATAACATGAATGAAGAAGAGTGAAGTACACAATTATATGCATTAAATAAAATAATTTTGTACTGAGCAGAATGGACTAAGCTAATGGAATTGCATTATATAAGAGACAGAATGGAGGAAAAACAGGTGATAAACAGAAATAGAAGTGAACTATGGTTTGAAAATTTGGAGACAAGGTATGTTGTCACACCAGCTCAGACAGTGCAACACACAGAAATCAGTGACTCTTAAAAAATAATGATGGCAGCCTCATTGTATTAGAATTAGATGTGTAAATAGAGAACCCATGAGCTGGAAACAATTATGGTCCCAGGCTGAGAGATAGATTGAGAAAGTATGTGTGCAGCAAGACTGGTGAAGATGACCTGTGGTACAAATCGAAAAGCCAAATTGAAGCACAGAAGCAGAAACATACTGTCCAGCAGGAGACAAGCCAAGGCCACTGCTGAGCCAAGAATGGAAATTCAATTTGGACAAAGAGGCACAGCAGATGTAATGTGATGCTGGACAACAATACAAAGAAATCTTGCAGGATTAACAGAAATGATAGCTCACTATCAGTCCAAATTCATCTATTTAAAATTTGGGAAACCCTCATTGTAAGCACAATTCTTTGAATGACCCCTAAACACCCCACCCCCATTCTACATCATCCCCTCTACAGCAGCTTGTTGAACATGGTTAAAGAATGACCATTTCTCCTCGATCAAGGGGAATTTTCACCAATCAAAAGCTTAAGCACAATTTCCTTTCTCCATTATTAATACCACTTAACATAATATTACAAAAATCATATACAGTAATCCCTCGCTATATCGCGCTTCGCCTTTCGCGGCTTCACTCTATCGCGGATTTTATATGTAAGCATATTTAAATATATATCTCGGATTTTGTGCTGGTTCGCGGATTTCTGCGGACAATGGGTCTTTTAATTTCTGGTACATGCTTCCTCAGTTGGTTTGTCCAGTTGATTTCATACAAGGGACGCTATTGGCAGATGGCTGAGAAGCTACCCAACCACAGCCCGTATTATGTATTAAATAAAACTCCTTAAATATATTGTGAGCACGGGGGCTGTTCACATCCCTAGAGGACACGGCCGCTCCTCAAAAAACGCCCTCACATTACCCTCCCTTCTTTGCTGGGCTTACATGTGGCTGCTTTAGAAGCGATATGCTTCCCGCATGGTGCTTGGCATACTTAAAAGATCAAACAGCACGTATTGATTTTTGATTGTTTGCTTTCCTCTCTCTCTCTCTTTCTGACGGAGGGGGTGTGAGCAGAGGGGCTGTTCGCATACTGGCGTAAAGGATACGGAAGCTCCTCTAAAAAATGCTGAAAAATGCTTGCTCCCTTCCTCGCAGCTACTTTGTCCGGCAGTGCTTCGCATACTTAAAAGCCAAACAGCCCTATTGATTTTTGACTGTTTGCTATTTTCTCTCTCTCTCTGACGCGCACTCCTTTGAAGAGGAAGATATGTTTGCATTCTTTTAATTGTGAGACGGAACTGTCATCTCTGTCTTGTCATGGAGCACAGTTTAAACTTTTGAAAAGAGACAAATGTTTGTTTGCAGTGTTTGAATAACGTTACTGTCTCTCTACAACCTCCTGTGTTTCTGCGCAAATCTGTGACCCAAGCATGACAATATAAAAATAACCATATAAACATTCTGGTTCTGGAACGCAACCCCCGCGATGGAGGAGGGATTACTGTATCTTTAAAGTACTCATTGCTCACATAAATAGTAATATATATACCAGTGGCGGGCCGTCAGGGCCTGCAAGGCCTTCTCTGCTGCCCTAAAAAAATATCTGAATCACAAACTTATGTTAATTATATTTTGTCCATGAATACTTATTAAATAATTCCAAATAGTCTGTTCGCTTCCTTTCATAGCTTTTCCGATGGTTGTGCTGCACCTGCTTCCAGACATGTATTTTCGTATTAAAGCATTTAACCAATCACATTTCAGCCATCATTTGTTGCCAGGCAGGGTCAAAGTCAAACAAGTCTGCCAGGAGGCCTTCACAATCCATTCTGCAGGCCCTCTAACACAAAATAAATGTTGATTAAAATGTTGCTTCAACCAATCAGATTTTGAGTTGGTTTAACTAGGGCCCTCTAGCAGGCGTATGGCAGCGTCACCGTATTCAGACCCGTTGATTGGATAGGATGGTGTAATATAAATATCTGAATGAGAGCATCATTGGGGCAGCTGGACACATTGGTGTGTTTGGCGGTGACCATTCCCATGTCCACTGCTTCTGTCGAGCGGACATTTTCAGCGCTAAAGCGAATTAAAACTTATGCCAGGAAAACGACAGGGCAGGTTTGACTTTCAGCATTAGCTTCGATGGCGATAGAAAGGGACTTCGTGATGGAACTGAAGTGCACGGATAATCTGAACGACAGAGTAACTGAACTGTTTTTGAGGAAAGAGAGGAGGATGGATTTTGTTTGCAAATAATCTGAATTTTTGGTGGGTAAAATGTTGCGATTTTCCTAAATAATATTGCAAGTTTATGAGTTATTATTGATGTTTTTTATGTGTGTTGCGGGCTGTAGCTGCAGTAGAAAAGAACTTGTTCACCCCTGGTTTGTCTATTCAATAAAGGCATTTATTGTGGCTACAGGAGTTATCTATCTGCGATGCAACAGCTCTTTATACTGTATTTCTGCATATTAAGATAGTTTTATAACCATAAATTAGTTTTTGAGGGGTGGGTTGATTCAGACAGAGCACTACTGAAGGCCTAGGTGTGAAATGCACGGTCCGCCACTGATATATACAGTGTGCATATCATACAAATCAACACTAACACAGGCTTACAACTGATGAAACAATCTTTATTTTATTTCTGCAACAAACACTATCCAAATGTAATTTACCTATATAAATCTATAGGACATTTTTTTTTTTTTTTAACAACTAGTGGAGCACATGGACCTGCAGTCATCAAATACATGGGATAAGAAAACATAGTCAGAGGTGTTGTAACGTGGAAGTCAAAAAAAATAAAGAAATGTTTTATTGAAAAAAATCAAAAGAGCATGGAAAAAACATGAACTAATGAAAGAAAGTAATGAAACACTAAATCAAAAGCCTGAAAAAGAAATATAACAATTGGAAGTTGATTCTGCTTTTGTCTTATCTAATAAAGTCAATCTCCTCCAACTTTGACTTGGGAGTCAACAACATACTGCTGAAAAAGCGTGCTGGAACTATGAATAAGGCCAAAATCTTGTGTGATGGGCATATGATGTGATAAAACTGAAAAGCTGTTAAAGTTTTCCTGTCTATTCTTTTAAGACGACGACTGTAGCCATATTCACTGACTTGAAACAATAAAGAACACACCATTAGAATGACACAAGGACTTAAGATGTATATGCGTCTTCAGTTAGTCTTCTTTCAAGGAAATCTTTGTGCTGGCAGTTGGCCATTGTTTGTAGTGACGCATGGCAGGAATATAATTTGTTGATGTAACATCATACTGTTGCTGGTCTTGTGTAAATTCAGTTGAGAAGTGCATTTTTACTTCTTGAACCTATCTGCCCTTCAGCTTACTTCATATTTTTAAACCCTTGGGCAGAAAAACTATTAGCATCAATGAACTCCCATAGTTGTTGAAGCAAATGAGGAAAGAGGTCTTTATTTTCAGGCATTGAACATATCTTTAATGTAAACATTGGCGCGGGATGGAGGTTGGCCTTTGCAGGGGTGCTGTCCACCAATATAACTATAAACCTGATTGTGAGTTCTGAACACGTAGGTACCATGTCCTAGGGGATTATTAATAGAGGTTTCCATGGATGCAAAAGATAGCTGTTGATACTGTGTATGTGTTGTAAATAGTTGTGTCTTCCTGATGAAGTTTTAATGTCTTCTATTAAATAAGTAATCAAGGCCCTCTCTATTCCATAAAGGTATCATAAGACACACTTTCGAGATGGATTCATCGAAGGAGTCCATCACATTGAACAACAACTGACCCATCAACAAGACAAGAAGAGAGTGGTAAGACATCTCTATTGACACCAACCTACAGTGAAACGGCTCCTGCTTTTTGGCCTGATGCTAAGTTGAGGTCACGGATCCTATTGCTTTTCACAGCCAAATGATGTTTATCACTTTGTTCTATGATCGTACGTTAATAATAATAATAATAATACATTTTATTTATATAGCGCCTTTCCCATGCTCAAGGCACGTTAGTGTTTGTTGCGTCTGCATTTACTGTCCTGTAGCTGACACACATTTCATTTGTGTGTGCAATGTTTCTCACTTGATCACAGTTGTAATTCCTCTTCTTGGCATTATGGTGTGTAACATTCTGTTTTGCGATGAAGTTCCTTCTTTTTTTTTTTGATGCTCAGCACATGGCGCTGTGCAATGAACCTTGCGAAGTTGAGCGTTGCCACGCCTTGAATGTCCATGAGGGTGTGTGAGGCCATGCTTTTCCTGTCAGTGGCACGTGCACCTGTGTATTTCCTGCCAGCCAATTAGTGTATCCTCACAGGTGGCACAGTGCTAGTGCTGCTGCTTTGCAGTAAGGAGACTGTGGAAGATTGTGGGTTCGCTTCCCGTTTCCTCCCTGTGTGGATAGCGCTTTGAGTACTGAGAAAAGTGCTATATAAATGTAATGAATTATTATTTTTATTATTATTAGTGTATCTGCAACTCCATTTACCATGTGAACTAGTTGAAGCCCAAATTTAAGGCCACCATGGCCAGCACGTACCTTAAATCAAGCACACATGACTATGATGATATGAAAATAACACTTACAAATACAGACTGCCTCTTTTGACGCCTGCCGTAATGCTCAAAGCCAGCTTCCCCTTCTTCTTCATGCCCTTCTGGTGCCTACTGGATCTCTAGGTGGGCTCCTCTTTCGTCCTCCACTCCTAATGCACAGGATGAAAACTGATCGCTCGCATCTATGCAGGGCCACCGACAGCCAGCTTCCCCATACTGCGCTGGCTCGAGCATCCCAATTTCACCTTCTTCCTCATTCAATTCACAGGGTGTTTTTTGGTGTAGGTGTTAGCTTGTTTGCTTGTTCGTTCTTTGGTTTGTGTTTGTTTCCTTTCTCTCCTCCTCTCCTGCTTCCTGCCCAGGCTCCTTTAATCCTTCAATTGGGCACAGGTGCTGTGATCACTGACTCCAGAGTGCTAATGAGGCAACTGGCCACCACTCATGTCTGCATGTGAATGCTTGGCTAGTCAATTACTCACTAATACTCTGGAGCCTCTCCGCCACACTACAGCTGGCACCTATGCCCCTGAGCACCCTGTTAATTTATTTAAAAATCCAGTCAAAGTCATAGACCGATATATGCATCACTACATGGCCACACATACATGTTATGCACAGACATACAGGTATGCATGCACATGATAACCAATAAATGATACGCATGTATTTCTATGTATGTTCATTTTAAATTATGGCACACATGCACATTCAGAACTTGGACATTCTTTCACATAAACACACACACACATTAACAAAAAGACATGCACAAATATACTCCATTACAAACGTTGTTATGCTCATTCTGTCCTTGAATACAGGAATGCACACAAGTACTGTACATGCAGATACGCACACATTCAATCCTCTGTTTGCATGGAAGCAGCATAAGCACTTGTGTACAGCATTTTCCCAGATAAAGAGGGAGAACAATCTGAAGACATGAGGAGTGCTGCATGTAACCTCAGTGGAGTGGCACCAGCACGACTCTCTAGCAGCAGAGCAATCAAATTGGATTTGGTGCTCGGCATTTGCGCACTCCTGCCGCTCACATTAATGATACGCATTAGTGGAATGAGCTTTACATAAAGCGGACTGGCGATTTAATAACCCTTTTATTACAGCAGCTGTAATTACATGCCTCTGAATCAATCTGGTGCAACACATGACCCTCACTGGGTATGCCTCAGTGTTCAGAAGCATTGTTCCTTGCACCATCTATCTTGCCCCAAGTCAGTCACTCTTATGATGAATCACTAAACACATAAAAATGCATTCAGAGGAGCCGAGCCAACTTGTGTAAGTGTTGCACAGGTGTCTGAACTGCAAAGTACCCCACTTTCAAAGGAGGAGAATGGAAGTCAGTAGGTAAGGAGGTGAATTAATCCATAAGGATTACAGAAAATCTATCCATTTAAACATGCAGCGCTTTCTATGGGGACTCTCTGTTGAAGTATATTGCAATAACTACACTAAAACATAGTACATAACATTTTTTTTTTACAGGAAACAAAGAATTGAAACATGGCTGATCCACTTACTTGAGCAGTTTGTTTTATCAAACCCTTTGTAATCACAATCATAAGCACTCACTCACGTACTAGCCTATGCCACACATACAAAGGCAGAAGAGCACCCATCAATTTGCAAGTGTGTGAGCACACACAGGCTGCTCAGTGAAACAGTATCAAACAAACATACAATAAAAGAACACATACCCACACAAATGCATAAACACAAACCAGAAAAGGGACAGTGGGAATACACATGCACACAGCGAAAGGCACACAGCATACACAAAACATAGGATGATCGCTAGTACAAAACTATACAACTACAGCTCTACACCGCACTGACCTCACTTTTAGGGTTTTTTTTTTCTCCTCCGGTATGTGGAGATCCTGGTCTTAACAATAACCACTAGAACCTGTACCACCAGATTCAGAGATAGTTCATATCCACTCAGTGGTAATGTATAGTGCACATGAGTGATTGTTTCTTCTATAAATGGTGTATGTTTCTGTTGCATCCCAGGTATGATGTTACAGTCCTTGCCTGTTATTGGTTTTGTACTGCTGTCACTCGTCTGTCAAAGGCACACAAGCAAAAATTTCAATGTACAGTTTGCACATGATATTAAATTTGAACATGATTGCAAACTTCAACCTGACATGCAGCTATAATATTTTTGGACTTACTGTATATTGTCAGGATATTATTATTTTAATATATTTTAAATTTCTTTGCTTTACTCTATGTTTGACCTAATCTGTATTGTTGTGTTTGTAGATCATGTGATTTATATAAAATTTGTAATTTGTATATTAGTTGTAAACTTAATACAAGCTCAGAGCAATGTAACAAGTAAACAGAGTTATGCAAAAATGGCTTGACTTGACTTTCTTTGCACCCTGAATTGAATTATCTGTGCCTGAGAATGTCAAGTGAATTGGTAGTGAATTTGTACTTTCTGAAATTTAAGTGGATGTATAAAAAAGAAATGCGATGTGGATGTGTCTCTGCAGTCTGACAATATGGCAACAACAGTACAGTTATAAAATTAATTATATAAAAATAAGAATGAAGGTTTTACGTATGTTCTGTGGTCAGTGTTGTGTGCTATTAAATACAAATTAAAGGATTATGAAGCTGAGAATTGGGATCTGGGAATTCAAAAGGTTATTTGGTGCTTATCAAAACTATGGTTTACATAAATCCTTCTATAAGTCATTTTATTTCTGATTGTACATTTGAACACAATCATTTTTGGTTGGAGTAAAAATAAAATACAGAACAGACTCTCCAACATTTCTGTCCATTATATCTCACCATATATCGTTTTTCATGCTGAAGACTTGCTGACTTCGCAGTTTGTATCCCGGCCTAAACTTGGAATTTAGGACAAAATCATGCTTTAGCTACAGATTTTTTTTTTCAGAAAGTACGGTTGAAACTTTGAGCAAATTAGCACTTATCAGTGTTTCAGTACACTTTCATCCAAAAATGAGAAAGTCAGATTTACCGCAAACAACAAGAATGTTGCTTCGCACAAAAAACACATCTAACCTAAACCCTCACACATGATGGCGTCAACTACAAAATATTTTGTTGCATATAGAATTCACCTGACAACAGTAACTGCATACCTAGCAAGCAGTATGACACCAAGCCTATACTGTATAATGTGAATCTAGTAAAGGAGAATGGATTTTTCATTAACAATATGCAGACACCTTATAAAAACAACATCAACAATGGCCTAAAACTAGCTAAACTGTGAATACGACTTACTGAATATGTTATATTGAAACTCTTCTGCCCATTGTAGTTTGCCTGAAATACATCTACAATGTCCTCTATTCTTTGTTAGCCTAGGCTACAGAGGATCACCGTCTTTCAGCTTACGAAAATCACCAAGGCCTGCTGGTTGGTGTACGCAAATGGTCCAACATAGCTAACTGCCTCTACATTTTCAAATTCTTTTACATTGGTTTGAACACTGAGATCGTCATCATTAACACTGTCCTCACTCATAGCTCATACTGCCAACGACAAACATTTTCAATATTGTCATTATTTAGTTTATGCTTTTTACTAAAATGTTTGAAAATGTCCACTCCATTGTATCACTCTTGTTTATGTCACCTTGACCTTTTACTGCTCCATCTTCCTGGAAACTGAAAATGGGAAAGTTGCCAATTTTTAAAAAATCTAGCAAAAAAACTGCATTATTTAAAGATAGTTTTGTAATTTTATACTGTATACTTTTATAATCTTATAGCATTGCAAGATGCTGAGAAATGTATTCACGCTTTTGATTTTAGTCGACTAGATTACTGTAATACACTCCTAAATGGACTACCTAAGAAAGACATCAATGGGTTGTGGTTAGTTCAGAATGTAGCAGCAAGAATCCTAAACCAAAAATATTCCAAGAGCCAAGCTTAAAACAAGCGGTGAGGCAGACTTTTGCTGTTACGTACTAAAAATATGTAATACTTTGCCAACAAATATATGCCAGACTAACAATGGAACATAAAAAAAACTCCAAAACATTATATAAAAAAAAAAAAATAAAAAAAATAAAAAATTACAAAAGACAGAATCCTTAATGGGGATACTCAAAAGTATGTTCCTAAAATGAATGTCTCATCCTTGAGTTGTCAAGCTGTATCAAATCTACACTCTCTACCACAGATAGTCAATAGGACAGCAAGCTGTGCTCCTTGTAACCTAGTCTGCCTGGTCAACTCGCTTTCTGACCTCTCAAAGAGTGTAGCCTAGTGGAGGGGCTATGCCACTTAAGGTTCTTAGGAATGTCCCCTACCCTTTGCTCAGATTTAGTCCAGTTTCCCAGCCCTGCCAACCAGGAGTGAAGCTTGCCCCAAATCAGAGTACCAGTGTGTGCAGTCCTCATTTTTTGCTGTGATTTATTCACAAAGCTTTTGCAAAGACAGATGTTTAAAATTTATCTCGCACATCAAGCTAATTGTCTTCCATGTGCCAGTCTGTGGTAAATGCCACTGCGGTAATAAGCCTGCTTGTTTAGTATTTGGGAGGAAAATAACAAAAAAAGAAAAGAATTGCAAAATGCCACATTCTCTTGGATAATTAGCATCTTATCAAAGCTTCTCTAAGAAAACAAATAAATAAATGAGACATGTGAGAAGAGAAGTGAAAGTCGCCTAAAGTTTCCTCTCTCTCTCTCTTTCCATATTTGAGCAGCCGCTTAATTGCCTAATTTAGCAAAGACGCATTTCTGATTCTACTAAATGGGGCAATTGCCTGTTCTTTATGTCCTCTTCTGCCACATTAAGCAGCGGGTAGAAAGGCCCACAGGAAGAATCAAAGACATAGTAAAAAAAAAAACATGCCAAATGATAACATTTAGACTCAATGTTAATAGAAAAAAAGAAGAGGGAGAAAGACGCCTAGCAGGCGTCTACTGGGCAGTGTCCAAGGTTTCTGCTGCTGCAGTGTCAACTGGAGGGCCAATGTCTGCAAGGCAGAAGGTGAGTAGTCTGCTTCATCCTTTCTCAAACTGCTAAGTCTTGGTAATGACTAACAGGAATCATGAGGAGGAACATTATGGCTGAGTTCTCCATGTCACAAGAGCAGATAAATGCCTGGAATGAATATTTTTTGTTTTGTTTTGCATAGCAGCAGTTAGTAGTAAACAAGAAGAAGCTCTGTGTTGTGCTCGTTATGTCTTGTGTTTGTTAAATGTCAGAGTGCGGTTGGAAGACATTAATTTTTCATTGTCTGTTGGTAAAATAATCACTCTGATTAAATGCTGGCCATGTAGCAGATGGATTGAGCAGCTGATGCTAACTGTAATCAGAGTGTGAAGTTTCAAGGAGATAAGGTATGGACTAAAGCTGATAGATCAATGACAAAGAAATCCTGCAGGACAAAAACGCACAGCCTTGGGTCAAAGAACAAGGCTTCAGGTTAAAGATCAAGGGTAGGGTGACAAATAAAAACAACACGCTAAATATGATAGATAGATAGATAGATAGATAGATAGATAGATAGATAGATAGATAGATAGATAGATAGATAGATAGATAGATAGATAGATAGATAGATAGATAGATAGATAGATAGATAGATAGATAGATAGATAGATAGATAGATAGATAGATAGATAGATAGATAGAATACTAAGTTGCATCCCGTTTACTGTAAGTTTTCTCTTGCAGTCATTTGTGTGCACAACTTACTTTATTAAGTTACCCTTTAGTGAAAGGCTTAAAGTTCCTTAAACAATTATGATTGAAAATGACATTGAGGCTATCAAGATATTGCAGATTACAAATTTGTTATTATTCATATTCTAGGCCCGTTTATTCCAACATGATCAACAATGGTCTCACAAGGTAGCTTTTAGCACAACTAACCACAAAATACAACATCAGTTTTTCCAAAATAATTTTATTTTGTAAATTAAATTTGTTTAAATTTCTGAAACTCCTGATGCTGGATGATTTCTAATGAATTTCTGATATAATCCGAAATATATTTGTTTGTTTTAGAAGATAATGTTTCAGCAAAACTATGTTATATTTCAGAAGAAATATTTTGGAAACTCTGGAACTCCAGGATTTATCCTCATTACAGAAAATCTGTTATTTTTTCTGTGGGGTCAACTATTTGACTCTGAAGTGCAGTATGTTTGGATTGTTTGGGTAGTCCATCCATTAAGACATCACTCTCCATCAAGGTTTTTTTTTTTTTTTTGGTGACAAAATACACCAGTACATCTTACCAGCATTTTGGCTGTGGCAACTGGTTGGGGCATCATCTACAATCAATTGTGTGCTGTAAAAATTTGTATATTTTTATCCGTTGTTGTGCATTCTATGTTAACTGGTTCCAGTATGTACTGCATTTGTCAATATTGCTTAAGGGCCTTGCTGGTCCTTTTTGGTTTTATTAAAATGCTGTCCCTGTTTAATAATTCCATTGTGACATTACCATTGTTTATGTTGTGGAGCTGTTAACAAAGTATAATAGTAATTTAATAATTAGATCAAATGCATATTATGTGTAATTAATAATTAGGCTCTCTTTAATTGCTAAGTACTAGAAATCCATTGATGAAAACATGCAAAAAGTTTGGAATTATCTTTAATGCTCAATCAAATAAAGCATGGTTTGCTTTGCGGAACTACATAACAAAATGTTTGTAGAATAAACAAACAAAACATGTAGCATTGTTATGTTTCACCAAATAAACAAAACATGTAGCATTTGGACTCTTGGCCTCTATATATCTTCACAGTACCTAAAACTTCATCCTAACACAAATATATGCATACCACCACCTTTTTGCTTACAAAAAAAGCACTAGATTTTTTCAAAAAGAACAGATCAATAATACATTTGTTTTGATTTATCAAATCTGTCTGAAGCACAAGTCAGGTTTCACCCACAATAAAATACTGTATTTCTCTCTTCAAGAAGAAATATGCTCATAAATTAACTTAATATAT
Source organism: Erpetoichthys calabaricus (assembly GCF_900747795.2). NCBI lineage: Eukaryota > Metazoa > Chordata > Cladistia > Polypteriformes > Polypteridae > Erpetoichthys > Erpetoichthys calabaricus. The sequence goes on from NC_041407.2 coordinate 14,073,364, forward strand.
TAATGGATAGACAAATAGAATTTCTTTGTGCTCACCTCAAACTGGAAACTAGAGACACTGGATTTTGGGCTACTTGCACAAACAAACACTGAGTTTTGACCATGAGTTCTTGATCTAAGACAATCTGTGAACAATCAAAATGCATTATTTCTGCACTGGGCTAACATAATGGCACAACAGTGAGAAATCCTGTCACACAGCACCAGTAACCTGGATTCAAATCCAACATGGTCACTCATATCATTCTATGAATCTAAGTCTTCACCCTGTATCAACATGGATCTTTATCACAATAGTTTGGTGCTAAGCCTATCAAGGCAAACACCCATACAGAGTCTAATATGAATCACCAAGTTACCAATTAAATTTCTTTGGTGATGTTGGAAGAAAAACTGGAATACCCAAAGAATATCCAATGCAGAAAGAGGGACAACATACAAACTGCACACAAACAATCACCTGAGGCAAAATTCAAACCCAGGGTGCAGGATCTTCCCACCAATGTAAATTGCAAGGGTAAGCTGTGCTACCCACCAAATTAAACTGGTTTGAGTAAATGCATGTGTGTGATGATTATTACATTTGATGAACTGGTACCCTGTTCAGTGTTTTTAAGGTATCCACTGGATTCCTATGAACTTGCACTTGAATAAGTAGGTCTTGAAATGGTTGGATTTCTACACTGACACTTTCCTCAGATGGGTTGCCTTAGTGTCTTCACTTTGAAATACCTCAGCGTTGTAGAGATTTCAGAATTATTGTTTTTACCACGCTTATCAGAGATAAACTGTTACATGAATATTCACAATTAACTCTGTGGGTTATGAATGTGTGGTAAGTATTTCTGTGAGAGGGTCTTTCTTTACAATGGGTTTGTTTTTACTCAGTACAGCTAAATCATCCAAGGAGAGGTCAAGAACCTTTTCTAATAGGAAAGTAGTATCACTAATGTCCTACAATTTCTTTAACAAACTGGACTATGCAATAGGCCTTCCAAAAGGAAGACAAGACAGCAGTGGCGCTGATTTATAGACTCAACCCACAACTACAAGATAGACCATTATTTCCAGCAGGGACCATTAACATTTGCTGCTGGTCAGATTGAGGTTACACAGTGCTTCAGAAATAGTCTTCTTTTAATTTGGAGTACAAGTAGGAAAAGAAAATCACTTGTGACAACACCGTGAACAGTAATTACTTAACTTTTTAAATTTATTATTATTAGTATTATCTTTTAAACAACATACAAAGAGATCCAGCCTAACGTTCAGACTAATGTACCTGTAAAGGATTAAGCAATCCTTCAGCATTACAAATGTACCTAACACTCATTCGTGACTGCTTTAAATGGTGATTGTTCTGGTGTAGACTAACCTAGAGTACTTTGAAGATATTTCAGTTTGCTTACAGTTTCATCTGAGGAAGATGAAGTGATTTGCTCAGGGTGCAGAAGTGAGACATGTCACCACCACCATCACAACTGTTTATACATAAATAATGTTTATAGTTAAAATAATCTCGCCCCATGTTATATATCGGAATGTCTGACATCTTATATTCCAAATCGTAACCTCAGATCCCCAACTGAGTGTCTCCTTAGAATTCCAAGAGCAAAACTTAAAAGAAGTGGTGAGGCGGCCTTCTGCTGTTATGCACCTAAAATCTGGAATAGCCTGCCAATAGGAATTCGCCAGGCTAATACAGTGGAGCACTTTAAAAAAACTGCTGAAAACATATTATTTTAACATGGCCTTCTCATAACTTCACTGTAATTTAATCCTGATACTCTGTATATCCAATTCATTATAATAACTATTCATGGTGGCTCTAAAATCTGTACTAAACCCTACTCTCTCTTCTGTTTCCTTTTCCGGTGTCCTTTTGGTGGTGGCCACCATCTACTCAAAGCACCGTGATGTTCCAACAGTGATGAATTAAAAGCCAGAAGTCTGCATGACCATCATCATCAAGTCCTTCCGTGAGAACCCTAAAAACAAAGAGGACTATTTCATTTATGTTAGGTAGAATGCCCAGAGCCATTCTCGTGTGGTCTCGGAACCCCTGCAGATTTTATTTTTTTCTCCAGCCGTCTGGAGTTTTTTTGTGTTTTTTCTGTCCCCCCTGGCCATCGGACCTTACTCTTTTCTATGTTAATTAATGTTGTCTTATTTTAATTTCTTATTTTGTCTTTTATTTTTCTTTTCTTCATTATGTAAAGCACTTTGAGCTACTTTTTGTATGAAAATGTGCTATATAAATAAATGTTGTTGTTGTTGTTGATGTAGTACATCATTGCTCAAATTAACTGCATTTAAACATTCATAAAGATGAAATGTACAAAAATAAATATTCTGGAATTATGATTTCATTGATTATGTGCTTTTTCTTTTAAAAAAGCAAAAATGAAATAGCATATCTGGTATTGTTGAATAGGCATTTTGATTTAAACTCTGGTGTGCATTTATTTTTTTTATTTTGTTAAGAGTCTAGGTCTGCTTGACCTATACTTGTAAGAAAAAGGACAGCCTAAACACTGGCCAGGTAGATAAATAACTATGATTTATACCTCAGATATAAAAGAAAAATGCACTTGGTAAATTGTTTAGAAAAGAGATTCAGATGATGTAAAGTAAACGTGTTAATTAGAGGAAAGCCATAAGTTACTAAAATAAAGGTGCTGTGGTCATTTTACATTCCATGTGACACACTCGGGCTCATCCTACTAAAAGACTACTTTTCCATTTGTTCATTTACTAGGTGCAGTTTATTTCTCAAATGGAATAAAGGTTTAGATTTTTTTTCTTATAGATGTTGTTGTACCAAGACAAAAGTCACATTCTAATACAAAAAGAAAGGGCAAAGTCTGCTAAGACAGTGACTGGGCTCCAGAGTAGACTCTGATCAGCATCTTAGGTTAAGTAGTGACACTAAATTGGCCTTGTGTGAGTGTGTGTAGGTGTGTGACTTTTCCCCAGGAATAAATTTCCTCAAACATCCCAAAGACACCCATGTTAGGTTATTTGAAAACTCTACATCAATAGCAATGATGGATGGAGCCCTGTCAGGAGTTAGATTCCTGCTTTGTGCTTAATGATGCCTGGAGAGACTCCCGCCTTCTGCTACCTTTAATTGGTTAAGAGGTAGGTGAATTAATGAATAACATCTTACATAAAAAAGTGATAATGTTCCTGTTTTGTTTATAAATCGATGAAAAAGAAAACAGCACACTCTTTTATGCACAACAAACAAGACATACAATTAAACAACCTCAAAGAAACAATGCAAAGAAGCAGTTGTCATTGACTGTTCTGCTTACATTTGCCCACCACACTACAGGTCATGGCAGTCAACAGCATGCATGTTGCATTTGTGAAGAATTTGCTGTAGAGTTCAACAGAAGCAGGGGAATTTCCAGTAACAAGAATGGCATGGACTATTTTCATTTCCAGAAGCCAAGTTTGCAGCTGCTGCAGGCTTCAGCTTACAACCAGCAGACAAAGAACTGGGCTTCATGCGATTCAAACAACAAAAGCATATCAACACATAAGCAAATAGAAAATAGACAAGAAAGGCCCAGTGCTCATCAGGACCAACTATTACAAAATAACCTGACAAGAGCACTATGGAAATACAGTTTATATCATTTTACCTAGTCTGCATATTCCAGATTAGATATTTTGTACTATCACAATCTTGACAACACAGCAAACTGTCACTTTTAACTTCCACAAGGCACATTACAAGAGTCAGTGATCTCAGTTGTCACAATTAACACTGTCCCACAAAGCACTATCTCATTCAGATTTATGCAGCTTTCCTCTAACAACTAAAAAGTCATAATACTCTCCTCCCGTATAATCTACCAGATCCAGAGACAGTTTGACTACTTTGCGTGCCCACAATAGAGTTCAGACAGACTCAAACCACCCTTCATTTCATGATGTGCCTCATTCAGATTCACTCCTTTTCACTCCCACCCTGGAATGTTTTGCTCTCGGTCCCCATCATGCACCATATCCATAGTCAACACAGCTCTCCAATGCCACAATGTGCATCATTCAGATTTATGCTGCTATTTCCATAACATAAAAGTATGCAGCAAATATAATGAATTAGTATGTAGCTGTGATTTATGCTTTAAATGGTTATGCTGACAGATATGTATTTCTTCTTATGTTTGTTACATGTAGCTTGACTGTGCATACCATATAAACAAACATATAAATACAATTAAGTTTGAGATACGCAGCTGCTGAACAAGACCCTTTTCCAATATAAACATCTAGACACAAACTAAAAAACGAAATTACAACTTAACATATGACAGAAAGTATTTGATATAAATAATTTGCTGGAATATTTTGCTTACAGAGATAAATAGAGAGAGAAGAAAGGGTATAATATGCAAGAGAGCAATTGCTCCATTTCTATCATTTGCTCAATTCAACAGAATTAACATCAGTGTTGTTTTGGAACCATCATGGAATGATCCAGACTTCAAACATTTTCTCTAAACCAAATAAACTGGGCAGAGTCGCAAGGCTAAGATGAGCACCATACATAGAAAAGAAACTTGCTTCCGTTTGTGCCCCTAATGCATTGACAAGTTGCTACTCATGTTCATGGAAAATAACACTAGAAACAAAGGAATCCTTAGCATTTAACAATAAAAGGCCTCATTCTGCTTCTTATTAGCCTATCTTTAATATGTTTACAATCTTGTAGAATGACCTGGGAGGAAAGGTCAGTTAGCCTAGATCACCAGAACTGAGTATCAATCCCCAGAGGTGTATTTTCTCTAGGAACGCTCTTATTTGGAGTTTCCATTTTCATCTCTTCCACAGTCAACTGGCCATTTCTCAGTTATAATATTAATGGATGTTATATGGTCATGATGTGTTTATTATATGTTAATCATTGAGATTGATTATGATTTAATATTTAACATAACTTTACATTTTCTGACTTTCCTAATTCAGTTCAGGGACTGTCTCAGCAGCATTAGGCACATGGCAGGAAACAGGCCTGAACAATACACAAGTACATCACAGCACACAATCATGCCCCCTTACTAACACAGGGACAAACTGAAATTCCTAAAAACACGCACATTAAGCAATTTGTTAAGAAAACCTGGACATGCAGAAGAAACCCACTGAGACATTGGGAGAATTCCACACAGACAACCATCCAACAAGAATTTTGTATTCAACAGCTATACATTACACCATTGTCCTGTCTGTTTTGTTGAGTCTCTGTATAAAAATATTGTATGGTTTAATAATTTACTACTCATGCTCTACAATGGTAAACATGTGTTGGCAATCTGGTCCTGTACTCAGTGACTATAAAAAATAGATTCAATTAAACCAAGTCTCTAAAGCATGGCTCTTTACAGAATTCTGTAAACCTTTTAACTTCTGTATTTTAATACACTATTTTCTTGCTTATCATGGCGCCAGACAGCGGCAATGTGTTAGATGTTGACAGGACATAAAAGAAAGAATTTCACTATAGTTTGTACATGTGACAATACTACTGTTAACGATGTTTTAAGGTGTGTGGCTGTGTTTCTTGGTTAGAATTAGGCTGAAAGATAAAGTAACGCATTTGTAATAGAATGTGGGCCCCACAAAAAATTGGCATCTCTCTAGTATCCTAAAATATTGCACCCTGACACTTAACACATGATCCCACGATACATCTTCACTCAGTGACAGCCATGCTTATCTGCAGTCCTCTGTAATTCAGCGAGCCCAATGCAAGTCTTGCTACTCTTTATTCTCACAAAGTATATCGTTCAGACTCCGGCTACCATCTACTCCAAAAGTGCATCTTACTCAACATCATTCTGCAGTCTATGGTTAAAATGATACAATTAACCAATGTTCTCACAAAGTCCCCCAGTTGTTTTCTATTCCCACAAAGTTCCTTACCTCAAGAGAGCCAGGCTTCTTATTACTTCCATAATTCATCCCTCCCAGACATACAGTATGCTTTGCCCTCTCTCATAATTTGCCTCAGTCATGCTGCTCTCAGTTCCTGAAATGCACCTTATCTAGAGTTGCTATGCTTGGCAACAACTTTATAACTTCTTAAACAACGCTGGAGAGGGCACCATTATGTGGATGCCAATCAAACTACAATTTCAAAACAGGCAATGGGGCAGCAGATGTTGAAAAGAGAATTTCTCTTTTTTCCTCTTTCTCAAACAGGCCCAACCATTACCTGCTGTGAATAAACACGTAATTAAGGCACAATTGCCAAAGCAGTTATGATAATTATGGACTGAAACATGGAAGGAGGGGTTAGAACCAAAAATCTATGGGAGGGCAGAGGGAGAAAGATCTTGTTGAACAGAGTCATTGTTAATTAAACAACAGGCTTTCAGGCAAGACTTGGCTTAGCTGCTACTCTGTTTCTCTTTAAGGCTCCCTGTTTCCTTAGATACATTTTGCAGACAGGTCCTGATGAAACTTCAAGAGTGAGATAATTGGAGTTGGGTCACACATAATGGATGACGGATTAATTTATTAATGATTAATTCTCAGAATTCAAGAAAGGCAGCTGAAACAGTGGGTGGACATGCTAGCAATGAGCTTTAGCAATGAACTTTAGCACGGACTCCTGCAGGAGTGGAACTGATTCATAGATGTTACTAGCAGTAACACAGAAGACTTAGGGGAAGCAATTTAAATGGACAAAGGCATCTAGACTTAGTAACTGTCTGTGCCAAAAACCAAATCTCTAATCCAGGGCTGTGAAGTATTTCAGGTACAGTTCCTTCTGATAACCAAAAGCAATAATGCGACATAAGGGGAGCAGTTTTCTGAATGTAGCTCTCCACAGCTCCTAGAAATGGTTGTCTCTACTAAGTGAAAACAGTGACATTTATTTATCCAAGCCAATCAATATATTACAAATCCCACAACGGAAGCACTGAATGGTTAAGTAATGTTGATCCAGGACAAATATTATATATCATCAGTGGTGACTAAGGGGTCAGTCTTTTTCGTTCCAGACCTGTGCCTGTAAAAACCTTTCTTTCTCAGTGATCACTTCGTCATCAACACTGACCTTCTTCTCCACTTGTTGACACTTGCAACAAGAAGTTGTGTCTCATTCAATTAGTTTTAAAAGTTGAACAGTAATGCTTCTACTAAGTTCAAGTTTACTGCCATGTACACAGTACAAAGAAATTCTTACGTGCATGTCTCTCTGCTGCGAGTTTTACAGTATGAAAAAAATCCAACTCAGACAATGAACACAATGTCAGATGTTATATAACAACTCATACCAGATCTGTTCATGCAGCTGTCAATGTAAGTGAAAATCGAGTAGCCTTATGACCTTACAGATAAACATCTGTCTATAAACCTAGTGGTGTATGTGATAACGCCGGTGTATCCTTTGCCAGAATGAATAATGAGAAAAGTGGCTGTGCAGGATGACTGAAGTCTTTAATAAAACCGTTGTGTTTCTATTTATAGGGAGCTCCGTTTCAATACTCTGTACTGACTTCAGCACCCTCTCTAGGAGGAGCATGTGCTATACCAGGATATTATACAGCAAGTACGGACATTTCCACATTGTACATGTTGCGCTGTGTTACTATATTTTCATCTGAATCTCGTCTCCTATAAACTCAGGGTTACATCTGTTAGCAAATGCATGCAATACATTGTTTGATTGATGCTGTACTCATAATGCGCACTGTATGGTATGCACTAAGAAAGGCACTATATAAAGCAGGACCCATTTGTCTTTTGTAAGCCTTTACAATAAATTGAGTTGTTACAATGTACAGTGAAAAGTAATTATTTATAATGCTCTCCACACATTCCCAGCAGCATTTATTTCTACATTGTGAAGACATCACACTGAGCTGTGAGGGGCATATTTCACGGAGGTTTCAGACATTCAGTATTGTTGGATTGCAAAGCAGCAGGCACACAGCTGAGCTATGTGGAGTAGCGTTTGTACAAAGGGCCACACAGAAACCCCATTTTTTATTCTGCCTTACTGAAATAATACTGTACAGAACAAAAAAAATGGGAAAAATGCTCTAAGCAATACATCTCCCTTTAATTAAGATTGATTTTACAGAATTAAATATTTACCAAGATAATTATCCAGGCTTAGTGGCATAAAGCCTAATAATTTATCGATTTAAGTTCAAATGGCTTGTGTTGTTTCTTAAAAAAATGACCTCTCAGAGTCAAAAGAGAAAAAGTATTGGCAAGGAAGCACAAGTGTGCTGAAGCTGCAAAGACTGTCACTCAGGATAAATTTAATGTACTTTAAAGATGAGGACCAGTGGTTTTCAAAGGCAGAATGAAGACTTTGCTGCTTACTTACATGAAAAGCACAAGAGCCCGATGTTAAAGAGAGAACAATGAAGTATGGTTTCCATTCCTCATGCCTTTTGTATTTCTCCTTACTGTTTTCAACATACAGTGAGCTAGATTTGGTGGTGATTTCTTTTTTGGTAGACAGCTGTTAACCCCCACACGGTCTAGATTAAGACCAGCAATCTATCATATAATTTATATCCATCCATTCATTTTCGAACCCGCTGAATCCGAACACAGGGTCACGGGGGTCTGCCGGAGCCAATCCCAGCCAACACAGGGCACAAGCCAGGAACCAATCCCGGGCAGGATGCCAACCCACCACAGTATAATTTATATATACGTATATAATTTATCTTTGAAATAAATAGGTGTTTTTCAGTGTACATGGAATGTTGATGGGGGATATAACATGGTAAACCATTATCATTTGTCAGAAATCAAGATTTTACACTTCCAGTCATGTTTTAACTAGGCTCTAGTGGACCTTATCTGCAGCCACTCAACTTGCATCTAAACAATCATTCTTGATTTATTCTGATATGGAGTTGTGTCTTTACAAAAACAATTCTTGGAAATGTAAGTCTACTATTTTGAAAACATGGGCTAGGAAACCTAAAATGGCAGGGTGATTTTGAGATCTTGTCAAAATGACAATGACAATTTAACAAATGAGACATAGTGGATTGTTCATACCTGGTGGCATGGATCGTGGACTATCTTACAAACAGACCTCAGTATGTGCGTCTCGGGAATTGCAGATCTGACATTGTGGTCAGCAACACAGGAGCGCCGCAGGGGACTGTACTTTCTCCGGTCCTGTTCAGCCTATATACATCGGACTTCCAATATAACTCGGAGTCCTGCCACGTGCAAAAGTTTGCTGATGACACTGCTATCATGGGCTGCATCAGGAGTGGGCAGGAGGAGGAGTATAGAAACCTCATCAAGGACTTTGTTAAATGGTGCGACTTAAACCACCTACAACTGAACACCAGCAAAACCAAGGAACTGGTGGTGGATTTTAGGAGACCCAGGCCCCTCATGGACCCCGTGATCATCAGAGGTGACTGTGTGCAGAGGGTGTAGACCTATAAATACATGGGAGTGCAGCTGGACGATAAATTGGACTGGACTGCCAATACTGATTCTCTGTGCAAGAAAGGACAGAGCCGCCTGTACTTCCTTGGAAGACTGGCATCCTTCAACATCTGCAGTAAGATGCTGCAGATGTTCTATCAGATGGTTGTGGCGAGTGCCCTCTTCTACGCAGTGGTGTGCTGGGGAGGCAGCATTAAGAAGAAGGATGCCTCACGCCTGGACAAACTGGTGAGGAAGGCAGGCTCTATTGTTGGCATACAGCTGGACGGTTTGACATCCGTAGCAGAGCAACGGGCGCTCAGCAGGCTCCTATCAATTATGGAGAATCCACTACATCCATTAAACAGTGTCATCTCCAGACAGAGGAGCAGTTTCAGCGACAGACTGCTGTCACTGTCCTGCTCCACTGACAGACTGAGAAGATCATTCCTCCCCCAAACTATGCGACTCTTCAATTCCACCAGAGGGGGTAAACGTTGAACATTATTCAAGTTATTGTCTGTTTTTTACCTGCATTTTTTATTACTCTTTAATTTAATATTTTTTGCTGCTGGAGTATGTGAATTTCCCCCTGGGATTAATAAAGTATCTATCTATCTATCTATCTATCTATCTATCTATCTATCTATCTATCTATCTATCTATCTATCTAACTAACAATAACATAGCAGCCTTTCAAATGCAACAATATTATACATAGCTATTGAACAAGACCTCAGATAATGGTGGAAGAGACCGTGTACCTCATGCCACATGCAAGTTGGTACTGAGCAAAGAATTAGTTTTATTAATTCTATTAATTACCACATGGTGTCATCTCAGAGGAAGGATTATACTTGAGGAGAGTTTTGTCTTAATTTTGAATTTTGTCATCACGAGACCTTTCCCATTCTGTATACAGTAACTCTAATTACCGCTTATTTTCTAGATAAATTAACTGAAGCATTAGTTCAGGATTCTAATGCAGTGCTGGTCTCCCACTTTCATCCTTTATCATTCTCTCTTAACTCTTTGAGGTTGTGCAAGTGGGGTTCCTTACCACATTTTAATTCTATTTAAGCACTTATCTGATTACCCCCACCCTCCAAATCATCATAAAAATATGCACTTTGTGTTGAGAATGTGATTTTAATTCAACTACAAAATTCCTTTAGTACTGTCTGCTCCAACTTCAAATCTATTTACCCTAAAGACTATTAAGTAAACATGAGCTAATTAGGGAAGACCAGACTTCCTCTTGTCCAGCAACTGATGGAGTTTACTTCCAGCAGATTTTCTGCTGCTCCCAGTCCAACTGTGATATAATACTACACTTGCATGTTCAAGACAAGCTTCAGAAATCACCTTCATACTCACAAATTCCCAAGCCACCTTAACTGACTCCAGAGGAGAAACAGTAGTACTCCAGATCCTCCTAGACTACCTATAACTTTGCCCTGAAGTCCCGTTTAATTCCACAATGTCTAAATATTAATTTATTAATCATTTTATTACAATCTATTTTTGGCTAAGTAATTCCTTTATATTTGGGGGGCCATTGGCCATACATTGCACAAGCAGCTTTACTTTGATGAACTTCTACTAAAATACTTGCTAGAAATGCCCAAAATACATAACATGACATCCAGTTCAGGTTTGTGGAAGGTAAAACCCTATCTGTTGGGCTTGAAACAGGAACCAGTCCTGGACGTGACACCAGGTCCACCCCAGGGCCCACTTGTGCATATAATCACACTGATGCTCACAAACAGCCTATTTAACATACTCTACTAACATAACATCTACTTTTCTTGGTCATGTGGGAGGTAGCCATGCATATCATTCTTGCTTATAGTCTTCAAATGACTAAAAATCCATGGACAATGGATTCTCAACCTAGTTGAATTCAAACCAATAACATTAGGTTGGAGACTGTAATTCTTGATATATATTCTACTATGTCACTTTTCTGGGTAGCTAAGGGTTCTACTATTACTCATTCTGTATACCATCATATCGAATGGTCTTTTCAATGTTGCACTGCTTAAGATTATGCAAAAAGCCAGACTTAATTATTGAAATCTGTTGTCAGTTGGGTCTCCTACCATGGCCCTGCTTAGTAACCTAGGAAGCTGTGAGTTTCTCCTCCCGCTACTACTCCATTATTGAACATGACAAGAGGCATTGAGGGGCTATGTATCGTGTTGTCAGAATACTTCAGCTCAATGCAAAGTGAATGTATTTATTGCTCCCAGTCCTCCACAATGGTCAATTGTGCCAGACTCTCACCTGCCTCCCTCCCTCCCTCCCCATTTCACCTCATTACTCATAGCAGCCTGAGGGAAGCCAGGATAAATCCACACTCTAATTCGACATATATACCTAAGTGATTGATGTCAAGGCTGAACTACATGATGACCCTTGAGCTGGGAGGCATTTGACAATCAATAGCAGAAACTGGATAGAATGCATTGATCTCCTTTTGACACACTATACTGGGAGCAGGACTTCAATGTGTTAAACAGACCTCGATGAATCCTGTTTAAAGCTGTCTTACCCCCTATCAGCCCCCCCACCCACCAGAAGTCAGCACATTCCGACATCTTGATCCTCCCACAGCAACCGCACTCGGCAACCACACTCCCAAACTTATATTCAACATTAAAGGTCTAGCTCTCCCTTTACAGCATCCAGAGAACTCTCTCCCAGGAGACTGAGTTCACATTTCCCCTTTAAAGCTATTCTGGTTGCCTTGTCCCCCTAATTAACATGCAAACATCTGTAATACACATAAAAGAAATCCATCTACAACAGAAGAGGGGCTTTGGCTTTGCATGAATGGCATGGCAGAAAGCTCTTTGGATTCTGGCATGCAAAACTAAAAAAAAAAATGTATTTTATATATATATATATATATATATATATATATATATATATCAGTGGTGGGCCGTCAGGGCCTGCAAGGCCTTCTCTGCTGGCCTAAAAAATATCTGAATCACAAACTGATGTTAATTATATTTTGTCCATGAATACTTATTAAATAATTCCAAATAGTCTGTCCGCTTCCTTTCATAGCTTTTCCGATGGTTGTGCTGCTTCCAGACATGTATTTTCGTATTAAAGCATTCACATTACCAGCCATCATTTGTTGCCAGGCAGGGTCAAAGTCAAACAAGTCTGCCCGGAGGCCTTCACAATCCGTTCTGCAGGTCCTCCAACACAAAATAAATGTCGATTAAAATGATGCTTCAACCAATCAGATTTTGAGTTGGTGTCACTACGGCCCTCTAGCAGGCGTACGGCAACGTCACCGTATTCAGACCCGTTGATTGGATAGGATGGTGTAATAGAAAAATCTGAATGAGAGCATCATTGGGGCAGCTGTACACATTGGTATGTTTGGCGGTGAGCATTCCCGTGTCCACTGCTTCTGTCGAGCGGACATTTTCAGCCCTAAAGCGAATTAAAACTTATGCCAGAAATACGACAGGGCAGGTTCGACTTTCAGCATTAGCTTCGATGGCAATAGAAAGGGACTTCGTGATGGAACTGAAGCGCACGGATAATCTGTACAACAGAGTAACTGAACTGTTTTTGAGGAAAGAGAGGAGGATGGATTTTGTTTACAAATAATCAGAATTTTTGGTGAGTAAAATGTTGCGATTTTTCCTAAATAATATTGCAAGTTTATGAGTTATTATTGATGTTTTTATGTGTGTCGCGGCTGTAGCTGCAGTAGAAAGGAACTTGTTCACCCCTGGTTTGTCTATTCAATAAAGGCATTTACTGTGACTACAGGAGTTATCTATCTGCGATGCAACGGCTCTTTATACTGTATTTCTGCATATTAAGATAGTTTTTATAACCATTAATTAGTTTTTGAGGGGCGGGTTGATTCAGACAGAGCACTACTGAAGGCCTAGGTGTGAAATGCACGGTCCACCACTGATTGATATTTTTTATATATATATATATATATATATATACACACACACACAAACAAAAAAAGGAAAAACTCAAAGCAATCAATTTCCGTTAGCACTTTGAGGAAGCTCTCTAGCCAGCTTCAGGTCGCTGAACCTTGAATCCAAGTACAAACACAAAAAAAATCATTAAGGGATTCACAATTCTGCTCAAGTCCACTTTTCTGAGGCCAGTTTGAATTTAATCGGCAGGGCCAGGTTACAGAGTAGACATGGCCTTGCTTTAATGATTTGTACAACAAGCGTTCTGCTGGCAGGGCCCTCCGGTAATACTCGGCTCACTCCTGCTTACTTTCTTTGGTTACATATCAATGCTTCAAAGGCCACTTTTTTTTTCTCCAATATCTGATAGTCTACTGCAGGACAGCAGATATCCCATGAGTTTATAAATATATATACAACTATAATATAATGCTACTGTGCATATTAAAGAAAGTCACAGCCATACTGTAATAATTACTGAAGTAGTGAACAAAACTTGATGCTCATATGGTATTTAATAGTAGAAATACATTCACTTTACTTCTACTGTCTTTAATACTAGTCTGGAAATACTCACTATGGAGAATGTTACTAAGCTTAGGAAATTGACTAGTGCTACTGCTTTATTATGCAGGCACAGAGTGTGCTCAACTACCTCAGTCAATATAGGCAATGTGAGTTTTGAAGATGATTTATTGTTTGTGTAATGGCTCAGTGCTAAGTGATAACTGAAAGAACAGTTCTCCTTGGTTTGGGAGGGGATGTGGCAGTGTTATTTCAGATGGGATAAATCACATATAGCTCGATGTATGGTCACTTTGCTCTACAAATATCTAGGAAATTAGACACACTGTGGCAAAACAACCCCAATGAAGTCTGCTTCTCTTTAATTACATTGGGTAAACTTGGGTGCTTACCTCCTAGAGTTTGAATGCTCTTTTAGTTGACCTGTCAGTTATCTTATGGGACTGATGTTCTACCAGAATCTAAAGACATGGTGTTAGGTTGCTTGGTGACTTCAAACAGGACTAGTATGAATGATTTTTGTTAATCAATGAGCTAGAATCTTATCCAAGGAAGGTTTATGCACTTTCTGCTGCCAGTAAACGATCAGATGTCCCAAAACTCTGACAAGGAAGTAGAAGACTTACATAAAGAAAATTTCTAATGATTTTTAAATCTTTAGCACAGTCATCTTTAAACCTCCATCAAAGTCTCTCCAAATTATGCCTTTAGGTCTAACCAACCTGCAGTTTCCAAATGTGAATTAGTGTTATTCCATTATCGTTGTCCTTTGAGAAGGCTGTCGAACAATTTCAAATTTAAACTAAGCAGCCATCGTGAATTTTGTAATGGCTTTGCTCTCAACTGATATACAAATCATCACAATTAAAGTTCAGTATCAATATTGATAGGGAACTAGCAAACAGGTCATTGAGATTTATAAACTAAGCATTATAAATCAGTGTGTTCTTTTAATACTGAATATTTCCTATTACAGCTGTGCAATTTGATTCCTGCAGAATACCAAATGTTGGTCTTGCCAGCAATGCTCGATGAGTGCACAAAAAATTTATTTTTCAAACGCTTCATTAGCATTTAGAGTTTGATATCTAGTGACAGATATCATTTCCTCCCTGTCCCAGCCCTTTCCACATGCCTTTTTCACTGACCATAAATCTCTGCAAACATCCAAACCGAATGGTCGCATAGAATGCCATCTTCATTACTTAATAAGCACTGCCAAGCAGCTTCTTTACAGAGTGTGCCATTCCATGTGAGATCTCTGATCTCTTCTCTCTGTGCTCATCTTAATTGGAAAGGGCTTGAAGACTGCCTGCCGCCCTCTGCACTACATTACCTGCCTAATTATACAAAGGATTAGACTAAGCTTCCCACATAAACAAGACAAGAGCCAGAATAATAAAAATCACAGACAATATCATGTCAATAACCATGAACAAATGGACCCATTGGGGAAAACACTCTGTTGTCAGCGGTTTTTATGAGGGTGGTGAGGGACTGGAGGTCAGCAAGACCTCTTCACAGTCTGAGGATAAACAAGAGTGATGCAAGCCAAAAATGAAACAGTAAACCACAGAGAGGAATGACAACTTTATTTTTGCTTCACAGTTACACACAAAAGAACAAACTAAGAAAATCACAATGAGCTCTCACCTGTTCTCTTCTGGACAAGTGGAAAATACTGCCAAAAGTGGTGAAATTAGTGCAGAACTCTATGACCCTTGTTACACATCTTGTTACAAAACAACCTGCATGCAGATATTACGAACTAGAACAGGTAAAGGATGCAGGATCTTAAGGTCCTCAGAAATCCTCTTTTGGGTTAAATTGTATGCATTTACATCAGCTTTTCCATACACTGAAATTACTTTCAAAAACTATGTGGAGAATAGAAAGCTGACATCAGAAGTGTATCATTTACTGTAATTCCACCTAATATGTAAGGAATGAGCAGAGTGAACATCATACATTTAGTACAAGAATGCCTCCTTGGAGAGGATACAGTATGAAGTCGTTTCAGATAAAAATTCAATACATTAGCATAGCAGCGATATTACAGTCACAATGGATATAAAGTCAGCAACATCTTTGACGGTGGTGTTCACAACAGTAGTTTATATTAAATGAATATCCATCAATCCATCAATTTACCAAAGCTGCTTAATCATTTCTGAAGGTGGTAGTGAGATTGATCTTTTTTCTTCAGCATCAGGCACAAGGCAGTAACCCCTCTAGACGGAGTACCAATTGATAAAGGAATTTTCAAAATTTCCCTGTTTTACGGTGTTGTGTAAGCCAGTCCTACCACTGTTACAATGGAAGCCAAGGGTCTCGAGGGGGAAACTAAATACATCTTCACACAACACTTTCAAAGTCCAGTCATTTGGCAAAATTATTCACTGAAACTGTAAACTCCAACTATCACAAGTGTGGGTGACATTATTTTATTTTCCAGTTTTCAGTTGAAGCTGGCATATATTTTTTGTTTTAGTGATATTACTCTGAACTGAATTATGCAGGTCTGATAATGGATAGCTAATATTACTCACTGAGTGATTCCACCCTTTATGGAAACCTGTGTGACCATGTGTTTTGTGACTAATAAAAACAGCACATCCTTGTATTATTGTGTGTTAACCTCTGTTGTTGTTTAGGCAGGTTAACTCTTTCAGGGCTGATGTCAACTTTTGTCGAAATTCGGGGGTAGAGGATGGTAATCAGCTGCAAACTATGACAAAACTCGCCTTTACATTTTAAGTTTGACTTTCTTTGCTAGAAGGAAAGTTAAGTAGCTTTGTTGATTTAACCTCAATTCCCTGCGTGAGTAGCGAACAGCAAACAACCTCAAAAATGGCATTGAGATCAGGCGAGAGTCTAAATATGTCATAGACGTTTTACGTATTATCGCTGAATTGGACTCTGACTTGTCAGACTTGGAATTTGATGCAAGTGATCAGGAGATGGACATCGAATACGAAAGTAAGGTAGCAGCCTCAGCTGATTAGTCCTCAGCTGATCGTGGTGTTGAACACGTTTGTGTAGCTGATGCGCCTACGGTAGCGTTCGCCTGGGAGGACCACCGCTTATGATGACAAGACCATACTGTGTCACACTGCAACTGCCACCACCGCCCACCGGCTGTGCGAAGGCAGCCAGCCCACTGTGCATTACTGCTGGCCATCGAGGTGCCCCCGTGCAGTCACTGCCTCCAAAGATGCCAAACATGGGCCAACAGAAAACACAGCATGCAGCAACAGATGTTTTATGTTGCTTTCTGTGTGAAACCATTACTTTGTGTGCTTTTCAGAAAACTGAGTTTTTTGGAAAAAATATTCAGCCCTCAAAGAGTTAATGAAAGGTGATGTTCTCTCAAAGGCTAACATACCAATTTATTCTTATTTGATTAATCTGCACACCTTTACATGAAAATGTTGTCATTTTGTTAATAGTTTTTA
The DNA here is from genome assembly GCF_900747795.2 of Erpetoichthys calabaricus. Classification (NCBI taxonomy): domain Eukaryota; kingdom Metazoa; phylum Chordata; class Cladistia; order Polypteriformes; family Polypteridae; genus Erpetoichthys; species Erpetoichthys calabaricus. The sequence goes on from NC_041407.2 coordinate 14,090,740, forward strand.
ATGGTAATGCTGTCACCTAGGGGAACTGACTGAAATATACTTTTCATTAGGATTACTGCAGACAGCTGAACCCAAAATATTAACAGCAATTGCTAATCATTTTCACAAAATGAGAATACAGCACAGATATTTCTAAATCTTGGTAAACTGATCCTTTAAGTTTTGCCTACTCCTGACTAGTAGTGTATTAATGCGTTTAAGCAGAAAAACTGAATATACACATAGAAAAGCTGTATCATATATAGGAGATCTCTTTCTTCTCATAATAGCCAGCTAAGGAGTATCTGAAAAATATGCAATTAGACTAAATTAGAGTGAACAGGTGCAAGAAATATCACAAGTTCATTTGTTTGAAAAGGACATTTCTTGCCTTATGTGAAACAAATTCATCTAAAATACCACCTTATTACTTGGAGATGACTATTGCTAGAACTGAAAAGAAGAGCAGACATTTTTGGAGGCACATAAGTCAGACAAAGAGGTAATGTCCAATATTTGTGAAAACATTAACGTAAAACTTGTTCAATTGTGTTTTTTTTTTTTATATATAAACGCTGCTGATTCTTAATACATAGTGGCAATATCAAGCACAAATCTGGAATCAAATGTGGATGGTATACTAGTCTATCAAAGGCAACAGTAACTCAAACTACATCAAATAAGGCCAGTTTAGAGTTGTAGATTAATCGAACATGCACACCTTTGGGGTATGGGAGAAAATAAGAGTTATTGGAGAAATACCCACAAGGTTAAGACAACTATCAAAACTGCACATAGACAGTCACCAGGCATTGGACTCTGAGACAGCTACTGAATACATTGTTTGTCCTTAACCATCTTCAATTTATATTTGCCTTTCTTCACTTACTCTTCCTTCCTTGTTCACAACTTTTGGTTACTGAGTCTCTTTATTTGTTATAAATGTATATTGTTTATATTGTTTAACATGTGAAAAGCATTGCCCACTTATCACAATTTACTCTTCTGCATACCAACTTGCATTTTTATAGTCTGCATCCCCAGGTCATTTAATCTCCTCATTCTAAATGTGTGCCTTGTGATCAGCATTGCTGCTATGTAGATTTTGCACCTCACAGGTCTGGAGTAACTCCATCTCTTCGACCAGATCTTCCTGAAAATATCTCCATAAGTAAAAGGCTTTTCAGATTTAACCAACATTTTTCTCTTTATGTTTTGACTCTGATAAATGTTGGTGGAGGGTGGAGACTTGAATAATTGGTTGGCAGCCCAGTTTCACTCTTTATGCCCTCCCGGGTGTCTTAAATGCTTGCTTTCTTCTGTCATCTCTGGGCAGCCCTCTTTTAACTTGCTTTTTTCTCTAACAGGGACTCTGATTGCAGCTCTCAGGTGGATTTAAATTCTAGCAGAACAATGTATTGTGCACCTCTGGGTACCCATCTAATTAAAAATTAGAATAAAAGCTGCAGGAGAGGAAAACAAGAATCCATTATGAAAATGAAAGTTACACGGCGGCTTGGGCATTGAGGGTTGTATGTGAACACAGGTGTCTTCTTTATTTCCTTTTTATAAATATATAAAATACTCAAACAGGCTCCTTTAACTCTGCAAAGCAGATTAAGTTAAAAATGTGATAAATCCGAGTTTATAAGATATACCTTTGTGAACAATATAAGGACAGGGTGAAAGGAAAAAAAAAATCTCTAGAGGAAAATTGCAAAATGCTAATAACAATGGACAAATACATGCAGTCCAACTCATCTATCTGCAAAGTATAGTCACATTTCAGGGAGTAGCTTATTCTATAGCAGTGTACGGTAATCCTCTTTAATTTACAAAAAAAAAAAAAAAAACGCATTTCAGTTGTGATGTTTATTTTTTATCAGGAAAATGACATGAACTTAAAACGAGCATAGGTATGACGCCTACTTCACCCTCCCAATCCCCCCATCCAAAACCATAAGACCATCTTGAACCTTACCTCCACTTCGGAAACACCTTGTCTGGCTGCCGACCTACTTAGGCTGACAGCTGAGCAGCAGAAGCTGAACACCAGGAATAGAGACGCAGTATTGATATGCTATTTATAATTTCCTTTTGCATAAATTACATTAGTCAAAGAAACAGAAGGAGCAACCTGACAGCATAGTACCACAGCTTAGTTACACTCGTCCTCAGTATCACTGTTTTATCAGTAAAAGGGCAAGAGATTGGAAGGTAAAATAATGGGCTGTATTAAATATGGTGGAGGGAAAGACAGAAAGCTGAGAAGGTGAAGTGATGAGAATAGCAGCATACTACACAAGCAGTATAAATAGAGAAGAGATGAGTAGGAGTGTGTGCACATTTCAATTGGGGCTCAGGAAGTATAGAATATGAATAGGGGGGTCTGGGGGTTATCCTGTGAATAGAAATAGATACAGATGTATGCTGGAAATGGAGGATGCCAACAGTGAACAGTGAATGCAGCACATCAGGACTATATACTGTAAATAGAAGAGTGGTGGGATCTTTCAAAAAACAAATTAAGCCTAAAGGGATAATGCTGCTAAACTGTTGTCCCCACTGGTGAAATAAAAAAATGGACATTACTCTCACTTTTGCTTAGCTATTTTTTAATCAGGAAGGAGTAGTTATCTAGAACACAAACAAACAGCATCAGAAATATATACTATACAGAAGAGAAGCAGGGATTAAAACCATGAACAGAGAGGAATTCACTTTGACCCTTATGTACAAGGATGTACTGTACAGTGTGAATAGAAATGGGTGGGGTGTATACTGCAAATAACAGGCTTTCAACTGTGTATAAGGCAAGTACTGTGCACAAATCTGTTTTTGATGGGCTTGTTCTCTGCATTATATCCAATGCTGCCAGAAACGGATCAGGCCTTGGTAACTCTGAATTGCTATAAGCTGGTTAATGGCTGTATACATTAAGAGACAGACAAGGGCATGCACTGTAAGGTAAGGTTTGCTATATATAGCAAAACGAGGTGCACATGTGCCTATTGTGAGAAGAATGACGAAAGTGTGGTGGTGCACAAACAATAAGAGACTGGGAGCATGTTGTACACAGAGAGACTGTAGAAATGTACTGTATATTAATACATTTTTTTTGCATGATTATCATCTTCAGTACATGTATTTAAAGTTTGTATATAAAAGAGTAGGCATGTTGTACAAGTTTGTTTTTTCCATGCAATCACATTCCAAAGTGCACACAGTATATATCATATTTCTAGAAATGTATCAGGATTTATGAGGCCATTACAGACAGGTCAGCATAAATGATGTACGTGTATTAATGAGATTGTATTGCACTGCTATTTCTCAAATTTTAATTAAATGATAGACTATTACAGTATACTTTAACAAAATATAACTTATAAGGAAAATATCAGATAATTGCTTTGTCTGGGACTCATCAACTTTTCTCATCCGTTCTCAACATCAATAAAGTTTTTTTTATTGGTATGTTTCTGGCTATGTTGTGCCAACAGCTCCCCTAGAGACTCACTAGCAAAACTGAATTCTTGTATTTTTAATGGCTTCACCGTCATCCTTTAACCTGTTACCAGACACAAAGTAAATCTTCCAACCTGTTCTCTCGCTTTCTCGATCAGTATTGAACTGAAATCACAGCTTCTAATCACGCTACTGCCTCTTGCTGAAATGCTGTCATTCTCCTGATGTGCGACCATCAGCCAAGAGACAAATTACTTCCATAAATCTGCCTTGCTGTTGCCTAATCAATACTAAGCCTGAGTAGAGTTACATTCTTCATGAAACTGTTGGCGCTGTCAAATTGGAGAGGGCGGCTTAGTTTCCCACCAGCCCACAGTGCTCAGAGTTAGGGTGGGCTTTAGACGCTACTGAAAGATGTAATGATGTACTTAAATATCATCTGAATTCTGGGGTGCTGAAAAGTGTTGCATGGTGTGTCTGATCCTTGTGTTAACATGCCTGCACAAACCAGGAGAAAATTCAAGCAAATTGTTTCTCATGAAGCTTACTGCTTCAAGAAACTAGACTTGATGTTCCAAAATATCTTATCGTCAAGAATACAGTTACATTAGCTTGAGGCCTAGAAGTGTTTACTCCATATGTACTAATCACATATGGTACTCTGTTCTAACAAAAACGGGCTCTTGTTAAAGCTTAAAATGACTGAAGTCAAAGTGAAACATTGCTTTAAAGCTGTACATTAACAACTTCTCCGATTTCAAAGGTTGACAAAGTAGACAACATATGAAGTTTAATGGAATCCAAGTATCAGAGCCGAAAACTACAGCATATTATAAATCCTAGATGAATATATAAAACAACGAATTTGCAGAAGACAATGGTCTAATGCTAGGGATAAGGGAGCCTAATGAAATCTGACTGCAGGTACAGAATGTTTAAAAGAATCAAACTAAAAGAAGTAAAGGTTAAGGGGACAAAGTATTGGCCCAATGAAAAATTAAGGTGGTAACAGGATAAGCTTATAAAGTAAGAGTAAATTAAGATTAAATCATTTATGAAAGAGGCCTAACATGGTTTGATTACAAAACAGTTCAACTGCAGGATACTACATGCCCAAGGGGTCAAAGAGCTACTTACAATCAGGAACAAGTTGTACTGTAAATCACTGAGGTAGAATTTAATAAATTTATATAACCTCAGTCTATTTTTTTTTTTAAACTTGCTTAATCAAGTTTAGTGGTTGGTGGCTAGATCCTATCTCAACAGCTTTAGGATAAAAACTGCCCCTACATGGGTCATAGTTGTATCACGGGTCACACTCAAAGAGCATACCACTTTCCACTCATATAGGGCAAATTTGAAGTTGCCAGTAACCTAACATGCATGTTTCTGGGGTTTGGAAGCAAAAACAGTTCATGATGAAAACATAATAATGTTATAATCATAGGATACTGGGTACCTCTCAGGATCACACTGAACATCAACAGGCATAAAAGGTTCAGGGATCAACAGGAAAAAATGTTAAATGCTAATGTGTAACAGGTTACAAAACAGTGAAAGACGCAGAAGGCAGATGTCTAAATGATTTAGGACATCTAGTCTAACAAGGGGCGGCACGGTGGCGCAGTGGGTAGCGCTGCTGCCTCGCAGTTGGGAGATCTGGGGACCTGGGTTTGATACCCGGGTCCTCCCTGCGTGGAGTTTGCATGTTCTCCCCGTGTCTGCGTGGGTTTCCTCCGGGTGCTCCGGTTTCCTCCCACATTCCAAAGACATGCAGGTTAGGTGGATTGGCGATTCTAAATTGGCCCTAGTGTGTGCTTGGTGTGTGGGTGTGTTTGTGTGTGTCCTGCGGTGGGTTGGCACCCTGCCCAGGATTGTTTCCTGCCTTGTGCCCTGTGTTGGCTGGGATTGGCTCCAGCAGACCCCCGTGACCCTGTGTTCGGATTCAGCGGGTTGGAAAATGGATGGATGGATAGTCTAACAAGATCTGTTCAGCTGAAGAATGTTGGGATCTATTGTAAATCAGGCTATAAAATGGTAAAGTTCATGACAGGGAGTTATAGCAATACAAGTATATGAGGGTCTAACCACATCGGCTACACCACAATAAAGCTACATGATGCTGGGTATTTAAATGGTGATATTGTAGAAAGTAAAAACGTGGGTTGTGTTTTATGAAAAGAACACAGTAAAATCACATTATACTGATAACAAAAACTACGCAACAAGGCAATACATAAAATAAAAATTAGCATTTTATATGTTTATAAGTTATACAGTATGTCTAATACAGATACCTAGCCAGACCAAAAATGTACACATTCAGTAAACTGAGTGACTAAATGGGTTAGATTACAACAACCAACAATACCAGCATGCTGATCAGTGGGATAGTAAGGACCATACTACAGTCTATTGTAACTGTAGGAAATCTAGTGTGTAACTATATTTGACACCCAACATATATGGTGAAGATGGTAATATATCCCTTGCTGATGAAATGTAATTACAAGGGAGCAGAAGCTAACTTAATGTAGACTGGACAGTAAGGAGTAGGCTATCAGTCCTGAAGGTTCACTGTGTTAAAGCAGTGTTTGTTTCATTCTGGTTCAGTTTGACAGTCTTTGCATGTGACCTTCCCTTCAAAAAGTTGTACAATGGCCAATAGACTAACAATGTTAACAGTTTCTACCAGCACAGCCACAGTGCCTCCCACCGTGTGGCTCTGACTGTAAAAAGCAATTAAACAGATGAATAGCAATGACACTCTATCACTGAAAGAGAAATGCTGAACAAGCATGACTAACTTACATGCACACCTGCCTTATATATACTGTACAGTATGTTATAATGAAAGACTGTCAATTAACACTCAAAAGTTTCCAATAAAACTTGTGAAAATGTTCTATTCCTCCATCACACAATTTGTAATGTTTGTGGAGCAGATGTTTCCATTTTTGAGTGGATATTGTAAAGGTGTGACATCTGTGTTCCTTTGCAGCTGACTTAAATAAAATAATCTTACTATGCCTCTGACAACAAAATATTTCTGTTTGACAGGTTAAGAACTTAACAGAAATATAATGGTTGGCGACTGGGTTATTATAACATAAACCATGAAGATGCTGGGGTCTTGTAGTAACAGCCTATTACACACATGAGATAATGAATTTCAAGAACCAATCTGCAAGATCTAAGATGTCTCACAAAATCATACTGCAGGCAGTAAATGTCTCTCAGGACCTGTCTGAAGGCTACTGGGTGTTTATCAGACCCTCACTGTGGGATCTGGGACTTGCATTGAATTAGAATGAGACAGATTGCAGACACTTTACAGGATCAGACAGCTGGATAAGGGGAAGCTTCTCATTTCGTTTGCTTATGATTTAGCATAACAAGCTGGAAATGTGAATTGAGCAGAGCTCATCTCTTCATTGTTTGCTCAATGTATTTAACAGACTCCATTTAGCAAAGCGAGCTATTAAGCGTAAGAAGTGTGACAATAAATGGGATGACTGTCCTTTCGGGGTTCTACACATTATGCCTTCAGAAGGAATAATACTGTTCAACACCACAAACTTAGCTCACTAACTTTGCCAATGAGAGTCTGCCTGTATTTTTCAAGACAGGCTGTTAGCACTACATGCCCATGGGAGTCCTGTTTCAACATCTATGAAAACCATAGTTTTAAGCTACATACAAAACATAATATAATCACACCCACCTAATTCAGTTCTGGTTTGTCGAGGTCCAGAATCTATTCTGGCAGCACTGGCCGCAAGATGGGAAACCACAAAGCACAGGGCACAAGTCTCTTAGAGATCTCACTCATGTACACACCCACACAGAGAAAATTTAGATTTACCAGCTAAACTAATCAGCAAATATTTGTGCACGTGGGAGGAAATATTGAGTACCAAGAGGAACACCCATGCAGATGCATGGCAACACGTAGCCAGCAACGAAGCCCAACAGTGAGTTATTTGTTTTCATTTCAACAAATTGCCCACTCTGGTTAATCCTTTTTGATTTATTTTTAAAGTGTTAGTATATTGTCACAAGAGCCAGACAAAGGGTAGCCTAAAGCAAAGATTCTTATGTCCTTCTAAATCTAACACAACTCATATGACAATGAATCTAAAATTAAAATAAAAAACTTCAGATAAAAAAATAATTTAAGAAAGCAGGATCTGAGGAAAAGAAGTGCATAATGGGTAAAAAATAATTTCCATTTATGCCCCATGTTAATTAGCAATAAACACTCATTAGCTGCGGTGGGCTGGCACCCTGCCCAGGATTTGTTCCTGCCTTACGTCCTATGTTGGCTGGGATTGGCTCCAGCAGACCTCCGTGACCCTGTGTTAGGATATATAGCGGGTTGGATAATGACACTCTCATTAGGCGTTGAATAGAAACTCAAGGCTGGGGAATGAAAAAAAAAAAAAGGTATAGATAACATGTGATCTGCAATAAGTGAATCTTGCCCTGCATTCTGAACACCGATGGAGTAAATCTAAATTAAGGACTGAATTAAAAGAACAAAATAGTTTGGCTAGTGAGATTTACAAACACAGATGATGCAATTGCAAAAAATAAGATTTCTGATTGGAATCTAAGTGCAGAAAATGCATAGCTACGGATGTGTTTATAAAAGAAACAAAATAAAAAAAACAAAGGTTTGTGAAGATTCTGATTGTATTGGGTAAGACAGTGGACCAATTGTTAGTCTTGCCCATATCTGATCAATTCATACCTAGAGCCCTTCTTTTTGTAGTTTACATGTTCTCCCCAAGTCCTTGTGAATTTTGGGAGATTTCACTTTTCTATCAAGCTACAATGATGTGTTAGTTCACAGGTTTCACTAGTGTGTGTGTGTGTGTGTGTGTGTGTGTGTGTGTGTGTGTGTGTGTGTGTGTGTGTGTGTGTGTGTACAGTGATGGATTGATGCACTATAAAGAGAATGTTTCTGCCTAAATGTTGCTTGTCAAATATGCTCAGTAACATTGAACTGGATTTAAGAAGGCACAGAATGTGCACAGAACTACAGTATATTGAACTGATTTTTTAACTAAATCCTCAGCCATAATTTTTTAAAATGTTTCACTTAACCCATTCAATACTATTTGTTTTAATATGCGACTCTAAACTGGATAGGATTACAAGGATAATAAATAAGTGCTGCATTTATTTATCTGAGTGATGTACAGAAAGCAACTTACAGTATACAGCACAACAATTTTGTGGTTATATTTAGAAAGATTAATACTGAAGGGCAGAAGCAAGAAATTTACAATATACAGTATATTATGTTGCGCATGAGAGACACTATGCTAGACGTCTTAGGAAAGAATAAGACCCTTTTGTGTAGCACCCACTCAAGTGGGAAAACTGCAGCAAAGTTCTTTAACTGCATTTTGAGGCAGCATATTGGCACAGGCATTAGTGCTGCTGCCTTACAGCTCTAAATTTGAAAGATACGTGTTTTAGGTTAACTGTCATAGATTAACATTTTTAAACCCACTTAATCCTTTTCTGGAGGCTATCCTGGTAGATATCCAGGTTGTAGAAAACAAACAAAAAAAAGCTCTAATTTGGCACTTATCAAATTTGGCTTGATGAGCTGAATGGTCTCCTATTGGAAAAATTCTAATGTTCTGCATAGTATCTTTTATAGCAACTCCTATCTTACACTCCTTTAGAAGTTAACTGTCATTCTTATACAAGAATGTGGGTACCTAGCAGTGGAGCTTCAATTAGCAGTTTTCTAGTGTTTAAAAATTCGTTATTCAACAATCACTAAATAGTTTTTAAACACTTAATCATTTAATATTTTCATTAATGGGTCCTTAAAACCAGTAACAATCAAATAAACATGCATCAACAGTGTTAGTAATTAACAGACTGTTTATTAGTTCTCAGGGAAGGTGGTAAGTAAGTTGCCAAATTGTGATATATGCATAGTTGATTTCATTGGAACACAAGATCCTAAAGCAGTTTGTTGTTCAGCCTTCATACCCATTACATGCTTACTGCAAGTATTGCTGATAACTTGTTCTGTGTTTCACTGCAAAGCTCACACGTTCATCACAGATTTGATCTTTTCTATGACTACATTTGGCTAAGTTACCTTTTGGATATCTTGGACAGTGAACAGAGTGAGTTTTTTGTTGCCACACACCAATTAACGGTCTATAACTACATACTTTGTTCCATCATTAGCAACACAAAGCTAGAATTAGACTTTCATGATTCTCAGGGATTTCGGAAAAAAAATCATTATCGTATTACTAAATTATTATTTTCCAATCATTTGCACTCACCCGTCTATTTTTACCTTGCAAAATTTAGATTAGTGTTATGGAGGGTGTCCTATCTGAAAGCGTTATGTAGAAGTGCGAAACAAACCACTCTCTCTCTCTGTGTAAAAGATTAAGGCCTTAATCTGAAAAATGCTCCAGGGGTGCTGTATAATGACTGACCCTGTGCTCTGACCCCCATGCAAAAAGACAATTTCCCCTGAGGGATTAACAAAGAGTATATATAGTTTACAAATATATATTGTTTACGGGAGCACAAATTCATCAACGCATGTGTGCTCAGTATGGGGATAAAGTTCTCTCTCATAGAGTCATCTATGACTGGATTGAAATGTTCGAAAATGGCCGTACTAGTGTGACGGATGCAGAGAGCTCCGGACATCCAGCAACAGCCACGACCACTAGGAATGAAGAAAGTACCCTTATGGGAAAGCAGTGGTACATCGGTGGCTATGCGTTCAACCAAAAACATTTTTTGCTGATGGCATTAAAAAGTTGGTACAACGCTGGGAAAATTGCATCGCAAAGGAAGGTGATGTAATTTGGTTTTGAAATTCTTAATATAGAGTTAAAAAAAAGGGCAGAAACTTTTTGAACTCCCCTCATACATTATATATATGGTTGAAAATAGTTTTACTGTCAAATAATGCAAAGAGTACACGACACGTGTTTCGCCCTAATTCTGGGCTCATCAGGCATACACACTCACTACACCCCCTCTCGGGAATCGAACCTCAGATGTCAGCGCTAGAGGCAAAGCCCCTAATGTTGCGCCACGGTGTGTGGTTCGTTCGTTTCACAGCAAGAGGGCACCGCGGCGGATGTTAGATAACTTGCTGACCAACCACAAGCATTACCTGGTAGGTAACCACCCATACAATCAGATTGTGATTCAGACAACGAATGCCATGAATATTATATAATATATATATATATATATATATATATATATATATATAATATATATAAAATTAAAAAAAGAGAGAGATTGCCTTGTTAATGCTCCAGTTATTCATCAAAAGAAATATGTTGCTTCCCAACCTTTCAAACAGTTATAGAGAAATATTCATCATCTTTTATGTTGACTTATACATCTTTAATGATTCAGATTGCTTTAATTTGTACATTCTAAACCAGCTAACTCACAGAAAGAGTTGTGCATGTTTCTGTTACAGTCATGCTACTAATTGGGGGCTTCTGGGAACAATTTGACAAATCTTTTGTTGACTTTCATATTGTCACTTTGTTAAAGTTGAACTAAGCCACAAGTTCGTTTCTTGTTTTTTTGTTTGTGAAATTCCCTTAAATAAACTTGTAAATAATTTCCATTATAGGTGACAACATTTTTAAGAATGCAAACTACTTGTACACTGGAGACATGGCTCAGTGTGCAGACCAGAAACAGGTCCCCAGGGTGCTCCCAGCTAGCTATAGTATTTTATTTGTCCCACAGGGAAATTTAGCTCTTACAGATCCATGGCTTGAGTGCCACCTCAGTATAGAAAATTGCAATAGCGATCAAAGTGTTATGGAATAAGTACAGGATTTCACTACCCACATAAAAAGTAATGAAGTCTCCCAAGAAAAAAGATGTTATAACCAGGGCAACAGACTGTTAAACTTGCACCAACTGGAAATGTAAACTATAATGGTCAGCTGCTTTGCTAAGATACAAAACCCAAAACTGAGATGTCTGGTCACTACTTTCGTATTGGCCTGGTAGGTTGTCACTAATCATCTACTCATCTGTGAAAGGCTGATTTTTAGCCCATTTACTTCTGAAACATTTAAATGTCACATTTTTCATATCAAAGTAATGGCCAAGCAGGTGTAATGACTTTATATAAATTCATTTGAAATATGTTCATTATTTTGCAGCAAAACAAACCCAATTAACTACTCAACAACAAACATAAATGTAGTGTATTACAACAGCTTGCATACAATGACAGTTGAAATGTAAAAGATACATTTACACAGGGGTGTTCCTTTGACTTTAAATTGAGGACTGGCATGTGTAATAATTCTAATTTTGGGCGATCTTTGGCCACCATTTTGATTTTTGATTGAGAGGATGGCACATCTTTTGTTTAAGGTGGACCATGATGAAAAAGTCTGCGTGCAGGAGTGAGTAGGATATAATTTCCAAAATGTGCAAATAATTCCCCTAGAAGAAACCACACTTTAATTAATACATTTTTTTTCAGTAAGTCAAAAGTGACAAATTTTATCATTTTTCCTGTGTAAAAAAGGTCTAAGCGCGATGAATGGTAGCAAAAACATTGGCTCAATGGGAATCTACATCAGAGAGGCCAGAATCAGACAAAGCCTTAAGATTAAGTGTCAAAATGACAAAACCACAATGCCTGGAGTAAAATCATCTATAAGAAGAGAACTTTTTGTGATGACATCACATGAAAAAAGTCATTAGCATCTACTGGGTTGCATTTCTCACTTTTCAATTCAATGGGAGCTACAGATGACTGAGGAACAATGGCAGACAAAGTGAGAGGCACAGGCACTGTACCAGAGACATCTAAGGGCAAGATAAAAAGGACTATGCATGTGTGTGAAGGTGGAAAACCGAGGGTAATGTATAGCCAGCTGGAAGAAAAATACAGGGTGGAAAAAAAATGTACAGATTGTAGGTGATGGGATATTATTGAAAGCATAGGGAGGCAAATTAGAGTAACAAACTTTATAGGGACAGGACTGAGTGTAAGGAAGTGAGAAAATGTAAGGTAGACCTTATGTAAGGGGTAGAGACTCAACAGGGATCCTGTCACTTGACTGTATGTTTTGGAGAGAGACAGTTGTAGTCGGCTCCAACCCCAAAAGTAAGCTTTAGAAAAGAAAAAAAAAAAAAAAGATTTATTGACAATACCTGAATGAACTCCCACTGTCTACAATTCTGCTCTTGGTAACTATTCATTACGTTCCTCTGTTTATGCAAACTCCACTAAATGTTTCACATAATACCTGGAGGCCAGCTCACATTATACTTTATAGGTGCTAATAAACTTGATGTTCAGGGATAGCCTTACATGGCAACTTACACCTTGCACATTATTAAAAAGCACCACAAAACGTTTTCTAACATACAGTAGTTGCTCCCTTAGTTCAAACTACCTAAGCTCAATTCACACCATGTGTTATACAGGAAGAGCAATTCTGATTCCATTAAACCTTCTTTTTAATTTATTCATGCTTATTCTTTCTAGCATTATACAAGATATTGAACTATTCCAAATAAGGGTTGTGCAGGGTTGAAGGCTGTACCAAACAACTGACATTTAGTTACAGGTAACACTAACACACATACCAACACTTGCTCACAACAAGCCTGTTTAGAGTCACCAATTAACCTAACCAACATGTTTTTGGATGTCAGAGGAAAACTCAAACACGCTAGTAACATGCAAACTTAGCAAAGAGTGAACAGGCCCAGGACATGTCACCCTCATTCAATCACCAAAAAAAAAATAATAATTACAGAATGAATTACAAATGAAAAAGAAACTTCTATATTAAAATAGGGATGATGGGTTAGAAAATGGTCTCCAAAAATAAACATCGCTTCATTCATATTCAAGATTATCTGCTACCAAACTACAACCACACCAAATAAGGGAATTTATCAAAGTATGAATGAAATGGGAAAAAAAGATGTGCATGAACTAGAAATTTTACCCTTTCTTCATAATGTCGTGGCCATCATTGATTTTCATTTTCTGCTCACATAAAAACAGTGACACTTTTAAATATTCTCTGTAATCAATATGAATTAATTCATTAGTGGCAAGTGCTGTCAACACAGGCATTGGGCCTGCAGCACACAACCAGCTCCATTTAATATGAATACCTGTCTGCAGAGCCAAGTTATTAAATAAAAGAAATTAAAAAAAGATTGTTCTTGATCTGGAGGGGAATGAGGCAGAGAGTGTGCATGTGTGTGTGTATTGGGAAGCGGCTGTATTTGTTGCTACTAGGAAAAGAAAAAAAAGTCACAAAGTTTCTGTAATACCCAGCATATTATGCTATTTTGTTGTGAACGTTGATTTTTTTTTCCTCACGTGGACCCCATCACAAAAAGCTGTGTTCTTGCTGCCTATTTAAAAGTGAGGCAAGGTAGTACTTGTAGTAGGTAGGTACAGTATATTCCCGCCTAGTCGTTTTAGAAGTAGGTCCCTTGATTACAATGACTAGAATTGTGTTGACCTTGAAAAGTATGCTCAAGGGTAATCTGGGCTCAGTGTTACTAAAGGGTTAATTTAGTTAGGTATCCCCCCAGACACCCCATATAGGCAGGGATTCAGATAATGGAGCCATGCCAGGGAAAGAGGACATTTCCACCAGAGAAGAAAACAGGAAAGGGATTTGAATGTTTGCTATCAAAGATTTTTATTTTTCAATGCTTATGATTTTTAAGTCTGGTTCTTTTTTAAGACGTTTTCATATACTGTCTGCTATGAGCATTCTATACAAAAATAATTATTTTCTCCTTTTAAACGCACCGTTTGATTCCTTCTAACCTCTAATTTGGATTGCAAAGTACTGTCAAACAGTTCTAACCTTGAAAGGCACTCCATGCAATTCTTCCGTCAATACCCAATTTGCTTAAAATTCAGCTGCATTTTACTTTGCCAAGTAAATGGATATATTTTTGTGCTCACAAATATAAAAACTTTAATTAATGCTAAGAGCCTTTATATTGCTCTTAATGTCAAAGGTGTTTTATTATAGATTTCAATACACTGATTAACTCCTTTTGCACTATTATTTGCACTCAAATTATGCCGCTCTTTGTTTTCCATAAACTAACATTTCGTAGTGTCAATACTAGCTACGAAATTAAGTGTTTTGAGATTTTTCCAGAATTTACTGAGACACGGTATATGGTAAATAATCTCAATCCTTAGAAAATTTGAACTGACTTTGTAAGTCACTTTCAGACAGTGCTGAACAACAGCCTGAGGGAAAACCCTCTGCATCTGGCAGATATGGAAACTGACCTCCCCTAAAGCAGCTTTCTCACCAGAGCTTCTCAGGTAAGGGCAGCTGGTACATCACTGGGGGAGTTAAGCCACACAGGCAGTCTGGCTGACGTTGTGCTTCAAACAGTAGGTGAAAATCTAGAAATGTCCTCCCTCTAGCTTTGATTAATATCAATAAACATAATTCTTACACTTGTGGAAATGCCAGCTGCTTGCAGGTGACAAGGGATGTAGCAGACTGTGCTGGTATAAAGAGATCAGACAGGCTGATTTACACAATTTCCTCTGAGGTGACACAGTACCAAATGGCAGTAAAGCAGCAGTAGTAGTGGTTTACAGCTTTATGTGATCAGAGAGCTCAGAAGTGCAGCCCCAGTGGAACCATCTGCTGGTACTGCTGTTGTCTGCTTTGTGTTACAAGGCATGGGTGTAGATGGTGATGTGAAGGGTGTATTAGAGACAGACGGTGTACAACACTTCCCCAATCCAACTACCACCGCTGCCAGTGGGTACACTATTAGGTTGTAAATCACATGGTCGTTAGTTCATTCCCCTTCCTGTGTAACCCTGAGGAGTTACTTAAACTGCCTGTGCTTTTACTATACATATAGTGAAACATCTTTACTAATCTAATAAAGTACTATGGATTGCACTTACTATACAAAAAACAAAAGGTGTTTGTACCACTGCTGTAACAAGCTAAAATGTTTTCTGTCAACAAAGGCCTTTCTATGGCCTCTGGAACTGTGGTGCTGTCTGCTACAATGTGAAAAACAACTTCTTTCTCTTCAAATACCAATCTTCACAGTCACAAAACATGAGCCTAACGAGTCCATATAATTAACGTAACATTTTAAAAATTCAATCTAATTTATTGTCACAGCAGAGTGGAGCCCATACCATTACAACTGAACAAGAAAGAATCAACACTGGACTGAACACCAAATCATCACAAGGCCCACTTGTGCACATGTGCCCAATTTGGGCTCACCAACTAACTTAACATGCATGTCTTTGTAGGTGAAAGTGGAAAAGTGGAGTACCAAAGGAAAAGCACACGCAGCCAAGGAAGAAACTTGCAAACTTCATGCAGACAGGGGCCTGGATCTGATTTGAAATCCAAAGGCAGCAGTGCCAACTTTCTGCACTATCACGTAGCCAATGAACTGAGGATGGATGGATGGATGGATGGATGGATGGATGGATGGATGGATGGATGGATGGATGGATGGATGGATGGATGGATGGATGGATGGATGGATGGTTTTATTAATCCCAATGGGAAATTCACAATAAAATTCACATAAAACAGTGCTATAAAAATAAATGGATTCAACTACTAATTATTGTGTTTTTATTTATTTTTCTTCACCCAAATACAAAATGTGATCAAAGTCACTAAAAACAAATAAAGAAGCTTGCAGAAGATTAGGCATGTTTAACCTCCTAGCCATGCAACTGATGTACTCATGGAGTATATGCAGAGCTGAGGAGAATGGAGTCATATCCCTCTGATTATTTCATTTTTATGAATTAATCCATCAATAAAGTTGTATCTCAATTAAGTAATTTATAAACTATAAACAAGAATGTAGGTTTGAGCGACTCTAGCAGAGGCTTGGGAAATAAAATATTAATCTAGAATGCATAGCAAGGAAGTAATCCATTGATTTCTTTGATCCGCTTTGTCCAGTAAAGGGTCACAAGGATTTAGGGCCTAGAGCACAGCAAGGGGTACAAAATAGGAGTTAACCATAGATAGGATGCCAGTCCATTACTGGGGTGCACATGCAAAATTGTATATTTACCAGTTCAGGGTTGTCAGTTAACCTAACAAGCACACATTTGGAATGCCTAAGGGAAGCAGACTAACAGAATAAACTACATCTAGACACAGGGAGAACATGCCAGCTCTAAACATGTTATAAAAACTGTTGAACATAAAACAATGCAACAACCTGCACAAACTGAACCTGCATTTAGAGCCTTGAATGAAGTTTTGTCCAGAATTCAACAGTATCTAAAAATCTGCTAGATGGGGCAAAGTGAACACTTGGCTAATGAATCAGGCTTGATGGGATAAATGTAGGGCCCTATTAAATCCATTTTTTCAAAATTCTGTGTTATTTTTCATGGATTTTTTTTTTTTTATTTTAAACTTGGTTTCTTCTCTGTTGTATGTGTTATCAACTATAATAACACAAAACAATAGCAATATGGTACTGAATTCTTTTTATTGAAATTAGACAAATTAAAATGGCACAGATTGCATGTACACAGATTCATTAACAGAAGAAGTTCAGATCATAAAATTTGTAAATAAAAAAATAAGTATTAAATTTCAGGACATAATTGAAAATAAATAGACATTCAATTTGCAACTTAAAGCATCTCAGTTCAGGAGAGTGAAAGTCCTTACATTCTAATGCCCTTATTCTGTTCAATTTGTTTTAATTTGGAGCTGTACTCCTTTGGCTAAATTCCCAATTGAAGTGCATGATGGTGGGGCATTTGATGTTAAGACCACTGAGTGACTCTCTCGTCTGTGAGTAGTGTCTTGTATTTTCTTGCATTCTTCACACAATCAACTGACTTGACTGAAAAGTATATGTTGGATAAATCGTCATCTTGCACCCTTTCCAAAATCAGCAATCTCCATATGTGGAGAGAACCCCATGTTGAGGCACAATGTAGATAAGTTGCAGAAAAGCTGCTGCACAGATTCAGAAAAATCACTGGAAAATTAATTTGACCTGAATTTTGCAGTAAAGATTATATTTTTAAGATTTTTCAAACATTGCTGGGTTACTTCATGTTAGTTGCTTTAACATTTTCCCATATTAGTCCCAGGAAATTAGCTAACTCACATTCCTTTGCTGACATGCAGGTACCGGAAGCCCTGTACAGTGTGATATATACACCTGTCAACAGACATAAGAGCACAACATAATTTCTGCGAAGAACAGCATTCTCTCAAAGTACAACAAATATTAAGGTATTGTTTAAATTATATATACAGATTACTCAAAACATTTAATATTTTCAGAAATGTTTTCATCTGAAATTCATTTTTGTGTGTCACTTTTGTGATTCTGTTGTCCACATCACATACAGTGCATCCGGAAAGTATTCACAGCGCATCACTTTTTCCACATTTTGTTATGTTACAACCTTATTCCAAAATGGATTAAATTCATTTTTTTCCTCAGAATTCTACACACAACACCCCATAATGACAACGTGAAAAAAGTTTACTTGAGGTTTTTGAAAATTTCTTAAAAATAAAAAAATTGAGAAAGCACATGTACATAAGTATTCACAGCCTTTGCCATGAAGCTCAAATTGAGCTCAGGTGCATCCTGTTTCCCCTGATCATCCTTGAGATGTTTCTGAAGCGTAATTGGAGTCCACCTGTGGTAAATTCAGTTGACTGGACATGATTTGGAAAGGCACACACCTGTCTATATAAGGTCTCACAGTTGATAGTTCATGTCAGAGCACAAACCAAGCATGAAGTCAAAGGAATTGTCTGTAGACCTCTGAGACAGGATTGTCTCGTGGCACAAATCTGGGGAAGGTTACAGAAAAATTTCTGCTGCTTTGAAGGTCCCAATGAGCACAGTGGCCTCCATCATCCGTAAGTGGAAGAAGTTTGAAACCACCAGGACTCTTCCTAGAGCTGGCCGGCCATCTAAACTGAGCGATCGGGGGAGAAGGCCCTTAGTCAGGGAGGTGACCAAGAACCTGATGGTCACTCTGTCAAAGCTCCAGAGGTCCTCTGTGGAGAGAGGAGAACCTTCCAGAAGGACAACCATCTCTGCAGCAATCCACCAATCAGGCCTGTATGGTAGAGTGGCCAGACGGAAGCCACTCCTTAGTAAAAGGCACATGGCAGCCCGCCTGGAGTTTGCCAAAAGACACCTGAAGGACTCTCAGACCATGAGAAAGAAAATTCTCTGGTCTGATGAGACAACGGTTGAACTCTTTGGTGTGAATGCCAGGCGTCACGTTTGGAGGAAACCAGGCACCGCTCATCACCAGGCCAATACCATCCCTACAGTGAAGCATGGTGGTGGCAGCATCATGCTGTGGGGATGTTTTTCAGCGGCAGGGACTGGGAGACTAGTCAGGATAAAAGGAAAGATGACTGCAGCAATGTACAGAGACATCCTGGATGAAAACCTGCTCCAGAGCGCTCTTGACCTCAGACTGGGGCGACGGCTCATCTTTCAGCAGGACAACGACCCTCAGCACACAGCCAAGATATCAAAGGAGTGGCTTCAGGACAACTCTGTGAATGTCCCTGAGTGGCCCAGCCAGAGCCCAGACTTGAATCCGATTGAACATCTCTGGAGAGATCTTAAAATGGCTGTGCACCGACGCTTCCCATCCAACCTGATGGAGCTTGAGAGGTGCTGCAAAGAGGAATGGGCGAAACAAGCCAAGGATAGGTGTGCCAAGCTTGTGGCATCATATTCAAAAAGACTTGAGGCTGGAATTGCTGCCAAAGGTGCATCGACAAAGAATTGAGCAAAGGCTGTGAATACTTATGGACATGGGATTTCTCAGTCTTTTTATTTTTAATAAATTTGCAAAAATCTCAAGTAAACTTTTTTCACGTTGTCATTATGAGGTGTTGTGTGTAGAATTCTAAGGAAAAAAATGAATTTAGTCCATTTTGGAATAAGGCTGTAACATTACAAAATGTGGAAAAAGTGATGCGCTGGGAATACTTTCCGGATGCACTATAAATCACATTGTCCTAGATGAATGGTCTCTTCTCACATGAAAGCTTCCTTATGCTCTCAAACAAACAAACAAACAAACAAACAGGTACTGGCCATTGACAAGGATGAGTAAATAGAGTGCCATCCCAACTGCTATTGGTCAGCTGTCTCTCAAAGACATATCTGCACACTTTCATTTGAAACAGGGACTCACAGAGGGCTGTTATTTAACTTCACTCCAATTTCCATCCGTGTGTCCTGGCTATGGCTGCTGTTCCAACATGCCTAAGGTAGATGAACCAGGTCATCATATCCTCCAGCAACAGCTTCCAACTTTTCCTGGGAATTACCCAGGCACATTCTGACCAGCCAAGAGACTAATTCCTATAGCATGTCCCAGGACTGCCTGATATATCTTAAGTCAAAGATTAGGAATGTAGGCTATGAAAAACACGAAAAGGAGAGGAAAAAGACGCACTCTTGGTGAAGTCCCATGTCTGCAGTAAATGTATTTGACTTAACAGCTAGTATGTCAACACAACACTCGCTCCATGACTAGCACAGAAATCCAATAACACCTGAACACAACTGAAACCTTCTCCCTTTGAACCAAACAGTCTGCAGCATAGCCTGCACAGACATATTTGTTACTTTTTCCCCCCCACGTTTTTCTGTCAGATGGGTTCAGCATGTGATTTTTCGTATATAAAGCTGAAAATGTACATCCCATACACATACACTACCATTATAATAAACAGTTGTCTCTGTAGGGCAAAATCAAAAAAGTGTGACATGGATTACTTGGATTCACTGATTTAGTTTTGAGTTATTGCATCCACAGTATCACTTCCAGAAGCACACACAGAGAAGCATAGAAATAAACATCAATTCAAAAGTAGTCAAATCTTGTTCGCGGATGTCTTTAATTTGTAAATTCAATGAAAACTCATATACCCAAGTTTGCCCTATTACAATATTATCCCTATACACATGCACAAACACACACACATTTTTATTATATATATATTTTATACGAAGTGAGAGAAACCATAACAAAGGACTAATTAATACAAAAGACATCTTCCAATTTTCTCCACGTTTTCATACTGACCACTATCAAAAAACTATTTATTCAGGAAACAGCATTAGGGGACATTAAGGAAAATGAAAAACAATTTTTCTTTTCAATAGTGCCCCAAGGGAATGAATCTGGAAAATAAACTGCAAGTTCTTGAAGAACAAATCCGAAGATTATATTTTTAAAACCTGTACAAAACGAGGAAGAAAGAGAAGGAATCTGAAAGTTTCTCTTCTAAATTTAAAAATAAAAAGAATTCCAGTTACTTTGATAGAGAGGCTGAAAGGATTGATTGAGACAATGCTACTGAAAAGAGGACTTGAAAGAAAGTGAAAGAATATATAAAAATACAAAGCAAAAGAATTTGACTTCAAGGCAGGGAGGCAGCTATTGTTTCACTTTAATTTTACTTCATTCATTTTCCTTCAAATGCAGCACTTTGCAAAAATACAGCTTCATTTCCAGAAGTCCTTTCAACTGGTAATCCCTCTTGAGGAGAATAGCTTCAGTGCCAATATATCACAATGTCTGAGAAGAACAACAATGAAAGGTCTAGCGGAGCTCAATGAGGATAGCAAAAATGCAACAATCTAGTGGAGTAAAGTAGCTCCCTTTATAATGCTGAATTGTTACTGTCCTTGTCCCATCTTTCTCCTCATACAAAGCTGTCTTCCTGGCCTGATTCTGAAAAGCATTGCCCCCAATGTCCTGGTTTGATTCCACAACTCCTTTATTACAACATCTGGGCGAGAAGCATCCATGCTGTTTGTCAGTGGTGTGTCTAATTACAGTCAAAGTGCTTTGGAGGAAATGAGCCGCCTTAGCACAAAACACTTTCTTCCTCTTCTTCTTTGCCTCGAACCTCTCATGGTTTTCTCAGGTCCTGCTGCCTAAACGCTCAATGGGCTCCTGCCGTTTAGGAAAATCCCGCTGAAACCTGAAGATGTGCACAGTGGTTTATTAAACCCTTATATATGATCCTGTTCAACAGAACTCCAAAGAAAAAAGTATAATATTCAGCAACCTTCAAACACCTAATTTGCCTACTTGACCTTTAACCTAAAGAAATATATATATATATATATATATATATATATATATATATATATATATATATATTATATTATATTATATATATATATATGTGTGTGTGTGTGTGTGCATGTGTGTGTGAAAAGAGCCACATGGCACTGTGGAAATTAGCAAATCAAAGACCATTGGTAGAAGCTGTCCCAAGGCACAATGCCGGTTTTCAGCAGGACACTGTAAGCACATACACTCAATCATTCAAATTGGACCAATTTTGAGTTGCGAATTAACAAACCTGTAAATGTTTAGGATGTCTGGGGTAAAATGGAGTTCCTTCAGACCCTTTGAGACATATTGGGAGAACATGCTAACTTCACAAAGGCAGCGAGTAGGTGAAAGACTGGAACCCGGGAATCCTCTACCACCCAGACCTCAATGGAAATTATACCCCTTAATTAGTGCTGCACAGGCAAGGGACTTTTAGTCAGCCAGCATGTTTCCTGTAATTTTTTTTTTTTTGAATACATTCTTATCTAGGGATTTCACCTTCTACAAATAACAAAAACAAAACAAATTACAATTTGGGGCTAAGGGGAGATGGGTCATTTTAAAATGATTCAAATGCCATTAAGCAAACTTTTGTTTCCTATAAAAAATTGCCCTTACCCTCTTCACCTTCGGACAGCATAAAACATGCTCTGTAGATTGTGATGTCACTAACTACAAGATTTGAAGCTGAATTGCAATTATGATTGCTTACTCTATTTTGACATAGGGTTATATACAGTAGAGTGTTGTGTGGAGCTGAAGTTGAGAGGGTACTGTTAAACTGTACATCACATTTTGGTCTCATCTGGAATATTGTGTTCATTTCCAATTTATACTGAAAAAAAGGACATAATACCCTGAAAGAAAGTGCAGACAAGAGCTGCTAGACTTACTGGAAGGCTACACAGCTTGTGCTGCAAAGAAACTTTTATTGAGTTGATTCTTTTCAGTTTAAGTAAACAAAGATTTAAAAGTGATATGAAAGGACTGTGTAAAGTTATTAAGGATGCTTTATTTTTAAATGACATTTTGAACAAGAATGCAAGTTCCAGATGGAAAATATTTAAGAGTAAATACCATACTGTCTTTACACCTTTATGCAGGGAAGAACAGAGACATGACGTAAGATACCCTTCAAATCCCTGCTTTATTTTAAAGGTGATTAGAAACTAACAACTTCTATGTTGGGTTAAATGACCAGTTCTTAACAACACTTGTATGCTCTTAATTTTAGTGTGAAAAATTCATTCATACTACAACAAATCCTTCCATAATTCATCCATTTATTACAAAAAAGTGTGTAGTTACAAAGTTAGCAACAATCCTGAGCACTGGCCAGTAGTGGATCCGACTCATGTATAGCCAAACTCTCCCTATTATACCCAATCAAATGTCACTGGAGTAAAGGTGTACAAGTGAATGTTTCAAAGGGTTTCATCTTCTTAAAAATACATTTTAAAAAAGACGTTAACAATTGGGGTGAGTTAGTTGACAAACTTTTATCACATACCTGTATCGATTCTACGAAATTACTTTGCCCCTAACATCTTCACAAGTCAGTTTTAATTCTACTTTTTATCCTTAATAAGGAATCCAACTATTTTTTTTTTCTCTTTGCAAACAAAATTATTCAAGCTTTACTATGGGCTATGTAAACTGTTAGCCCCTGTGCTGTATTTTCTTCATCACTGACCTAAATCTGACTGTTAATGGACTTCTATATTGGTATATACCTGGCACATCAATGAGTTTACCTGAGCCAACAGAAGTAACAATATAATGCCTATATGCTTATTGGTTGGCCTATATGCCTGTCATGGCTAAAGTGTTACTCTGCCTTACAAACCATTTATTTTTATTTAGTTACAGAATTAAGTAGAATGATATTTTCCTTAAAAGTACTTGCTTTCTGATTCTGAGCTCAGACTGAATGAAACCTATCAGCAAATTTCACATAAACAATCCTGGCGTGGTTCCAATTAGTTTTTGCAATCTGAATAAAATAAAACTAAATGCCACATCCCTTTGTCACAAAATCGCTGTTTCTAATTGAGAAATTTGTAAATTCCAGCTCTTATGGCTCAATGATTTCAACTGCACCAGAGATTACAAATAGTGAATAAAATCTAATTATTTCATTAGTTAAACATATCCAGCGCTTCCACAGGATCCTCAGGTGTATTGCCTTACATTAAGACAATAGGTTGCTTTAATTATAATCTTAAGGTATCACCGACATAACACCTCATGCTAAATTCACTCTGATCCTTTTCATTTTACTATTTCTCATTTATTTGGCCAATTATTTTCCCCAAAGTAGAATTCCAATCCATATAACAATTGCTTTCCCAATTTTTAATCTGTAACATGTAACTGTAACATGTTAAGTTCCTTACTCAGGATCAATTGTAATTAAATTGTAGGGACAGAACTGGTAAAACTGTGGTATAGGGCTGAGAGTTGTAACATGTACTTGGGGTGTTTACAAAGAGTTTGTTTCAGCCACTAGGCTGCACTTATTACCTAACAAATTTTATTTAATTTATGTAAAGAACATCAGTTGCAAGGACATTACTATATTGCAGAAGAGGAGATGGGCTATTAAGATGTGCCTGCCTGCTCTTCCACTTAAAACACAGAAGAGTTGGGCATTTTACTTGAAATGTGGAATACAGGATTGCAGTTAGAGACCTGAGATCACTTTGGGGAATTCTATGAAGACAGTACTGTACCAGGGTTTTTATTTTGTTTTTTGTTTGGTTTTTTTTTTACATCATTCCTGACCTTAGAAATGTTCTTGTAGCCTGCTTTAGAAGTTGTTCCTGCCTGGGGCTTAAACAGTCCTTCTGTTCATCAGTAAGCTGCACTTGGAACCAGGTAAGAAGTGGGAAAAAGGATAAACTACTGGGAGAATGAAAATCCAGATGTTTCAAAGAAGCAGAAAGGACTGTTGTGAGGAGATGAGATAGGGGGTTAGTGAACCAGGCACCTCACAATACAATCCAAGAGAAGCCCAGAAAGGTTTAGAATCAGCATAACTCACACCAACAACTACTAGGCAAATAGAGTTAGGAAACCCTGCCCAACATTTTCCTGGCCAATGTGCAGTTGCTGCATAATAAACTAGACAACACACAGGGAAGACTGACTACATAGAGAGACATCATAAACTGTTGTGTTTTTTGTTTCTTGGAAACATGGCTAACTTGCAAGACACTGTAAAATGGGGAGATGGTTTTACCGTCTTTTGTAGGGAAAGGACTGTACTGTCAAGTTTAAAAAAAAAAAAGAGCAGATGTGCATTTTATGGTGAATAAAATGTGCTGCACAAATGTTAAAATCATCTCTAAGACGTGTTCACCTGATAAGGAATATTTATTAATCAAGTATTACCTGTTTTATCATCTGAGTTAAACCTCTGGTGCTTTTCTGGTTGCTGCTTAAATTACCCAACTAGCTAACCAAAACAATGTACTAAATTACATGTACAACATTACTACAGAATATGAGCATTTACATTTTGATGAATTATTTGTTATTGCTGGAACTTCTCAAACCAAATTTTAGGGTAAATATGCCTTATTATTACCAACATGTCACCTGCCTCACAAGGAGTGATAATATTCTGGATCACTGCTATACCTTGATAAAAGATTCATACCACTCGTTACTGTGCGCCAACTTCAGATAGTTTGATCACCTGTCAATACTCTTGCCAGCTTACAAGCAAAGACTGAAATATGAGGAGCTGGAAAGAAAAGTAGTACAGTACTGGACTAAAGAAGCATAGGATAAACCGTAGTAGTGTTTGGAATGTGTAAGCTGGGAGATGTTTTGAGACTGCTAATCATATCTGGTTGAGTATGCAGACATCGAAAGATGATTAATAAAAAAAATGTGATGATTATGTGCCAAAGAAACCAATCCAAATATTTTTTTGGAGTGACTATTGCTTATAAATTTAAGTGGGCACAATACATTTCACCTTTTGTCAAAAAGGCTCCTCATTGCCTCTACTTAGACATCTGAGGACTGCTTGCATTTCTCCATCAGTTACTTAGTCTCCACTGTGCACCTGTTAGAGGTCAATCTTCACTGTCTGCATCACATCCTGGTACAGTACCTGCATAGCTCAAGAGTGTGAAGACCTGCAAAGTATGGTAAAGGCAGAACTGAATATGACCAGTACCCAGCTGCCTTCTCTTCAAAACAAACACAACACTTGTTGCCATAGAAAGGCAAACAGCATTTATTTATCACCTCAGCCATCCTGCACAGCTGTTTTTCTTACTCCTCCATTCTGGCAACCAGTAGAGCACCATTGGCACTCACAACCGTAGATTTAGGGATAGTTTCTACTCACAACTTGGTGGCAAAACAGTCAATCATAAGAACAAATAGTAAGTATAAATATTTATTACTTGAAAACATGTAGTGTAAAATTTTATATATACAGTGATCCCTCGCTATATTGCGCTTCGCCTTTCGCGGCTTCACTCTATCGCGGATTTTATATGTAAGCATATTTAAATATATATCGCGGATTTTTTGCTGATTCGCGGATTTCTGCGGACAATGGGTCTTTTAATTTCTGGTACATGCTTCCTCAGTTGGTTTGCCCAGTTGATTTCATACAAGGGACGCTATTGGCAGATGGCTGAGAAGCTACCCAGCTTACTTTTCTATCTCTCTCTCTCGCGTTGACTTTCTCTGATCCTGACGTAGGGGGTGTGAGCAGGGGGGCTGTTCGCACACCTAGACGATACGGACGCTCGTCTAAAAATGCTGAAAGATTATCTTCACGTTGCTACCTTCTGTGCAGCTGCTTCGTGAAGTGACATGCTGCACGGTGCTTCGCATACTTAAAAGGTCGAAGGGCACGTATTGATTTTTGACTGTTTGTTTTTCTCTGTCTCTGTCTCTTTCTCTCTGCTCCTGACGGAGGAGGTGTGAGCTGCCGCCTTCAACAGCTTTGTACCGGCAGTGCTTCGCATACTTAAAAGCCAAACAGCCCTATTGATTTGTTTGCTTTCCTCTGTAGAGAAAAGCCAAGCAAAATGACACCTTTTATTGGCTAACTAAAAAGATTACAATATGCAAGTTTTCGAGGCAACTCAGGCCCCTTCTTCAGGCGAGATCCTCTCTCTTTCTGACAGTCTGTGTTCCTGATGCGCACTCCTTTGAAGAGGAAGATATGTTTGCATTCTTTTAATTGTGAGACAGAACTGTCATCTCTGTCTTGTCATGGAGCACAGTTTAAACTTTTGAAAAAGAGACAAATGTTTGTTTGCAGTATTTTGAATAACGTTCCTGTCTCTCTACAACCTCCTGTGTTTCTGCGCAAATCTGTGACACAAGCATGACAATATAAAAATAACCATATAAACATATGGTTTCAACTTCGCGGATTTTCTTATTTCGCGGGTGGCTCTGGAACGCAACCCCCGCGATGGAGGAGGGATTACTGTATACATTACAGGCTATGTACACTTTATTATTCTTATTTTCATTTACTTGCTCTTTTTATTTTCTTCATTATAATCTATTTTCCTTTTAGGAATTTAAATCCATAAATGTCCTGAAAACTTTTGTTAAAGCGGTTTTCTAAAAAAACGTGGAAACTAGACCTAGTCATTTTTTCTATAGTGAAATAGCATATTTAGTGACATTTGCACCCACTCAACTATTGCTGCTCATAGAGCACACAGACAAATATCGGGATGAGATCCACTGGAGACAGAGTCCAGTCTAATGAAAAAACAAGCATTTTCATTTTAATGTCCATAACACACATTATTCATTATTTTATATATTTCAGATACCCCCAACAGTTGCTTCAAGAAGTAGCAAGAACACCCAGAAAGAGCCCAGGACCAGCAGAAATCCTTACTCCTTTTGATGACTTTAACATTAAGAAACCATCTTAAAGTTACTGCTAAATAAATATAAATATTATCCAATTATTGAACTGATTTAATTTATGCTTCGGGCTGCCTAATTCACCTGTGAGCCCAGAAGCACCTGTAATAAAACCTCATTGTTTAAAAAATATAATTTGCCTACACTAATATACAGTCTTTAAAAAAACACACAATGTCAAGTGATATTTAGGGGGTGGGGGTGAAAAGGGGGGAGTCAAGAAAAGAAAAATCTCTGAAACGTAGCGAACTGTGTTTAATTAAATTTCACGCGCTGCCAAGTATCAGATACAAACTGCACAACGTGCTCTTAGCCATGAGAAGGAGATGAGATTTGATTAAGGGCCTGCTATTAATTTATGGCAAAGTGCTCTCTTGATAAGTGAAAGGCTTGCATTTAATTAATAGCCTGAAGGATTGAGAATTCAAGAGGAGTCTTCTTGATAGTAGCAGAAAAGGGAAAAAGGGGGAAAAATAAAATACAAGATAGATCCTTGGCTCATGCCAGGATGTAGGGTGCTGACTTGTCCCAGGGACCCATCTGTTCAGGTTGGTGGTCAGACTGGCTTAGAGTTAGTAAGCAAAAGGACAGCCACTCCCATTTATGATGAAATATCCTAAACAGATAGGCACAGAAGAGGTAAGGCATTGTGAAGTGACAAAAATCAGGTGCATTATTATTGTTCATACACTTTGAGGTAGTGAACCAATCTTTATTTTATATAATTTATTTATTAGAGCACACCATCACAAGTAATTTTATGAGGCACTCAAGAATATAATTCAAAGCAATCACAAAGTGCAATACCAAATAATTCGAATACTAAATATATGAAACCGCTGGGAAAGAAACATGAGGAAAAGCTCTGTGAATGTAAAAATAAAAATGATACAACACAGGAGTGTACTGACAGTATGTTAGAAAAAAGAGCAATGGAGTCAATCAATACAGTAAAGACAAAAAGTAAAAACACAGGCTGAAATGAGGTCATCATAGATTAAAAGCCACTAAACTGTCACCTTTTACTCTTGCCTTTCCTTTTCTGCATAATGTAATGCTCTGTTTCAGAATTACATGCATTAGTCTCAAATCTAGCTTAAAAGGTGGGTCCATTAGGAAAAAACCTGGACACATATCTGGAGCAATCTTAACAAACCACACTTCCACATCTTCTGCCTTCTACCATATAACTTACCCCACTGACTGTAGCTGCCAATGATTGGCTAGGGACCCCTCATGTGTTTATTTGAGGTGTGGTTTGCCTATGTTCTATTTATGAATGGATCAGAGCGTTTCATTGAAACAGTGATCTATGGCAATGAATGGACTCATTAGGTAACCTTTTTATCCAATATTATGACAAGCCCAAAAATGATCTGGTGAATTAGCTTTTCTGATGGTTTAAATAATATCTGAGAGTGCCTCGTTGTAAATTATTAAGCTGTTCCAGAAACTGATGTAATCTAAGTATTAAAGTACATGGATTTAATTGGTGATATGTGGTCATCTGACTGATTACAAACACTTCATGGGTCATGTGCTTTCTTCATGACAAGGTTAGGCAAACAAATTAGATTTTACAATACATCCATGTTGTGTGTTATTGTTTATGTGTTTATAGCTTGATTACCGGGAGAAACCAATTTGTTCACTCTGTCCTTATCTGATAAAATGTTATGTCCAAAAACAAAGGAAAATGGATTTGTCTGATGACAAGTGTTGACCTAATACTTTACTTATCTGATACTATAGTAGGTCCTAGTTGGTAATTGTTTCATAAGTTGAATGGTTTTACTTTTGATGCGCATGTTCAATTGTGCAGTAATTCAATTGTGCTGATGCACCGAATTGGCTAGGTGATCAAAATGCCCACGTGGTGATCTCATTGGTAGTGTATCTTGCCCATGTCATTATACTTGACAAATCACTGGTGAATGAATTCTTCTAAATGATATCTATCTAAAAAGATACGGTAATTCCCTCAAATTAAATGATTAGCAATATATACTTGTGGTGAACTAGTCAATTTATTTATGAATTACAATTGAGCTAGATGGATAATTCCATGAACTATTGTCTGTTTTGATGATGGGGTTGATTGACAATATATCTGTTACTTAAGAGTTTATCTTGTGGTGTACTTTATTATGATCTAGCTATTTTGTGAGCACCTATAAATGCCAATGTACCTCTGCTTTGACTGGGTTTGTAGATTTCATTTAATTTATATATCTTTGGTAATATGCAAAATTCTATGTGAATCTATAGCATCAGAATAGCTGCCTGACCCTGTCTGGAGAACATGGTGTACCCTCCCAGTGTCTGCAGCATAAGATTGTTTTTTGTTTCCTTTTTGTCTTAATACCCTATCCTTAAATGTTTAAGTACACTGTGTTAAAGACCCTGCTGCTATTCATTACAAGCACAAGCACACAGGAATTAATGGATGTAGGTTCTTGAGATGGCGGCCTTCCTCATTAAATATGAAATTTTTTGGTAAGAACCCTATTGGAGTACCCTAGAGTTGAAGCACTTGGCACTACAGTGAAGAGTAGGTCAAGGGGCAACCCAACTGTCTGAGCAGACCTCAGTGCTTACTGAAGCGGACACTCTTACCGCTCAGATGAGTGCACATGTCCTTTGATGAAACAGAAGTGCATTTTTAATAGTTCACTTCTTTCAAGCAGCAAACAATGTGAAGGACCACTAGGACAAGAGTCATTGTGAGTACCTAGTCTTATCTGGCAGAATGTGGATGACCCTCATCATAAACTACCATTGCATGGCAGGATTATATTGTCTGCAACACAGACAACACAATTATAGATGAAGTTGTTCTCCTATTCTGCTCAGGTCTGGCACATGCCAGTATAATGACTTGGCTGAAGCGGGAGCTAAGAGAGGCTTTTGATCTTAGATTCATTTTGTGGAACATGTCTGTACTGATTCTAAATTGTCCATAGTATTCCCTGTTTTATTAAATAGTATTTTGTGACCAGTGTGATTTATCTATATAGATCTGATATATGAAAATCAAGACCAGTCAGCCGAGCAGCTGAATGAAGGAATAACAGATTAATATGTTATACTATATATTACAGTTTAAAACATCTCAGTCTGCTCATGTAGCGCCTGTCTTATAGCTGGTCAACAATTACCAGTGTCAGTTAGACAAAGATAAAACAGACAAGGAGCACAACTCTTCCCAGTGGTTTAACAAAGCCAAAAAAGACACGTTATATGTGTCCTTTTCTCATTGATGACATCTCATCACTGAATGTACTGTATGCATATCGGTCTGTTACCTCTGCTGTGTTCAAGCTTCATATAAACACACTCAGAGTACGAATGTTCTTTTTGACAAAGCTAATAATGAAGTACACTTGAATGGACATGACCAAATAAGCTGGATGCCATATAACGCTCCACTGAGTAAATATGTACTATTTCAGCAGCAGGGGCATCAACAATACATAAATTAATATTTCAGAATTATTCTAATTTTCTGACTGTATATTGCACATAATAGTTTTTTTCTTCCAAATAACAAAATATCACTTTTAAAGAACAGTTGTTTACCTTCTTTAAGAGATAATTATATCTTTATAATGTGATGACGAGATCAGGGCCTTCATGATCATTTTTTTCTCAGGTTACACAACTTTTAAGCTCATAGTACTAAAACTACTTAGACCATTCCTGAGTGCCAATACATTTAGAGAAATGTTTGTGTCATTTTCACATGCATCCTTAGACCTGGCAGGACAACAAGAAAAAGGTTTACAATAGAGGGTAACCTTGTGAAATAGAGCAGCTGCTCTAGCCCCCATGTTCCTAGAGTAAATCAGTAAGGATGGAAAACAGATGCAGCAGGTGAGGTTACAACAATGGATGGGTAAGAATGACTGATAAATCAATTACTGAAATCCACTTCATATTCTAAACACTATAATAAAAGAATTAGCTGCAGAAAATTTCTTGTTGTCAAATAATATTTTTTTGCTCTTAATCCCAACATTTAATGTCATTGGCAAGGTGTTTTTTTGTACTTGTTTTCAGTCACACCCCTCTTCATTACAAAATGTAAATGGGATCCCCCCACCACTCACTTACTCAAATGACCATGCAGATATTGGACAAAAACCGTGGACATTATCAAACTAAAGCTTATGTTGAACTCATCTCTAGTTTTTTGCTGATCTGAAATTCTTCTTCCTCCTCTATTGTAACTACCTGTAAACCAAAACTTACAGTAAATCTGTTAAGCAGTGCTACCTGAGCCTACATACAATATAACTGTGCTAGATCCAGGTTCAGTAAATGTACCTCATCCATGTGCTAACCATAAGGACTGAAAAACATAGTAAGAGTGGTTGTTGACACAATGAAATATTGCATTTGGATTCTCCACTGGGATTTTTATTTCATACTACTAAGAACCAACAAATAAACACTACTTTTGTGTGATAAGGGTGTAGCTGGAGGTGGGGTCTTTGACATACACCAACCATTACTTTTTTATTTTCATTTCTCATTTAGAAACTTTCCAATTTTGAACACTACACATTTTTCCAATGCTGGGCACCTTCTCAAACACAAGAGAAGGCTAATTTAACATGCAGCATTCACTAGTTAGTGCATTGTTTAATGAGGTTCTATCCTCAGTCAGCTGCTGAACCTTAAAGCTGCAGCTATTTCTTTGAGACAAAGAATAATATAGTAACTGCATGAATTTTAGATGGTCCTCTCCTAAAGTGGCCACTATTATTTTTTCAGTATACCTTGAATATTTATTACAGAAGATTTCACCTTCTCACTGCTCCCAAGTGGGCTTCAGGCAGCTCTGCTCTGCACTAAGCATTCATGCCTGTCTTAAACATTTATAAAGCATTGTGCTGGAAGTAAGTGTCATCTCCAGAACCAACTTTATTTACGCATTCATTTATACGACTCGGTCACTGAGCAACAAAAATAAGGAGATTAGGGGAAGTTTGAAAGTTAAAAATGGCAAGGGCAGTCATGAGTGTTCTCTCTAACAAAGACCTGAACTGTAAAATCTCAAATTCTTTGCTTTTATCATTGTTTGATGCAACTGTACAAATGGGAGCTAAGAAGAGGATCTTCAAAGGAACATCTTGGCACAGCAAGCTGAGAGTGTCATTGTCATAAACAGCAAATTCAACAAACACTTAAACCAAAGGAGGCCACAAAAGAGGATAGTGATGTAAAGATCATATGCTTTCTTGGGAGTGTTTAGTTGTTTTTGAAGACCAAAATGACAGACCGGCAAACCTAAAAAACAGCACAACAAAAAAAAAGAAGCAAAAAGACTAAAAAGATCAAAATAACTGGATTCAAAGAAAAGACAATTAGAGAAAACGAGACTAAGAAGGCCTAAGTTGATGACACTATACTGAGGAGAAACCAAAATGATGAGTATACTAGAATTATATTACACCAAGGCCATTTAATCCCAAATAAAATAAATACATACTTTCTCAAACCTGCTTAATCCAGTCCAGAGTTGTGTGGCATCTGTGTTTATTCTGCCAACACTAGGAATAAGGAAGAAGAAAACCCTGGACAGGGCACAAGTCCATCACAAGGGCCCACTAAATAAAGTTAGTGAAGTTGTAAAGTACTAAAACATTCATTATGGCAGGAAATGAACAAAAGACCAGAATCATTTATCTGCTTCTGAACCCATTTTTGCATTGAGGGGTTCCTGGAAGCCTTAGGCTACCTAGACATTGGCATGTACAAACCAGAAACAAACGCAGGATTCAGTACAAATACATCGCACAACTAAAGAACACCAGCTCAAAAAAATTAAAACTGGAGATCAGGAAGTTCCCTTTCCACACTTTCACATTTTTCTTCAGGGAGACATTGTTGATGGGTAACCTCTCTTCCAGTGCACATAAACAATGGAAGAGTCATGAAAGGAGAGCTTCAGTAGTATTCCTCTGTGCTTAAATTCTAAACATAACCATCCTTGCCAGAGTTTCAACAGCTTTCCCACTGATGAAACATAGTAAACACCATAGATCCAAACAGTCAAAAAATAAAAGAACACATTTTTATATGCCATGTGTATATTAACATTTACATGTGACGTTAGTGTTGTACTGACAAGGGAATCGGTTTTTGAAAGGGTTGTCTCATAGTTGATGTGCGAGAGTCTATGGTAGTAGAAAACAGCATATCAGGTCCCATCCATCCATCCATTTTCCAACCCGCTGAATCCGAACACAGGGTCACGGGGGTCTGCTGGAGCCAATCCCAGCCAACACAGGGCACAAGGCAGGAACCAATCCTGGGCAGGGTGCCAACCCACCACAGGACTCACACAAACACACCCATACACTAGGGCCAATTTAGAATCGCCAATCCACATAACCTGCATGTCTTTGGACTGTGGGAGGAAACCGGAGCACCCAGAGGAAACCCACGCAGACACGGGGAGAGCATGCAAACTCCACGCAGGGAGGACCCGGGAGGTGAACCCGGATCCCCAGGTCTCCCAACTGCGAGGCAGCAGCGCTACCCACTACGCCACCGTGCCGCCCATATCAGGTCCCTTCTCAATGAAACAGGACTATGCAATGGCAATGGCACTTGCTCCTAGTCAGTATATACAACTTAATGTAACTGCAATTATATTTTTTTCCTAACTAACAATAAAAACATTAACTTAAATGTTGCATGTCTGTGTGTTCCATGTCAGGAACTTAACAACTCACATACAACAAACGTGAAAAAACCTTCGGTAACACTTTAGGTACAGCAAAAATGCATCTATTACTCATCTATTCTTATGAATAAGACCTTAACAAAGGCTTCTTTTGGTCTTCTTAACACTTATAAAACATTAGTAGATCAATTATTCATCGCAGTGTAGTGTGGCATATTGACATGATGGTAAAATTACCTGTCAATATGAAGGATTCACAGGTCTTATAATATTAAATATCAAGTGAAGTGTGTCTCAGTTAAGCCACCTTAGACAACTCCAAAGTGAATTTTTGTAAGTAGGTCTCATTGCAGAGATGAATAAACACTTTACTGATGTTTTATAAGTGTTACGAAGACCCAAAGAAGTATATGTTAAAGCTTTTTTACATAATAGTAAATGAGTAATAGATGCATTTTTACAGTACCTGAAGAGTTACCAAACTTTCAAAAACAAAAACAACAACAAAAAAAATCCTCACTAGGAGTATGTACTTGTAGATCAATTATGGTTATTTTATAAGACTGTAACTAAGTTTCTTTGTTTAGTCTACATTACAATATATTGACATCTGTCAAAATGGAACAAGCTAATGCTAAATATAAAAAAGAAAATAAAATCAGTTTACATGAAACTGTTGGCATAATAAAGTTAACAGACTTACCTTACAAATTATAAAACAAGTTCCTCCACTGAAATTTTATCATCTTTGTCAAGGTTTGATGGTTTTGTTATTTTCAATTATACTTCCTACATTGCAAAACTTGATTATCTGAAGTGTAAATAGAGATGCGGGATACACTCTATCCATTTCAAGCAAACTAACAGGAAGTAGATTTACCCGTCAATGTGATGCTTTCAAATTTTGTGAAAAGGACCCATCACCAAAGGTCTGCCTTTCACCCTCTCATTCACTGGTCAAGAGTCCTGTCTTCAGTTCAAAAGCACAGAATTACAGGAATGCCTTGTCTGGTGTCTCATGTATGTTGATTTTCCAGAAGTAACTAATAATAATATTTTAGAAAAAAATGCATGCATTTTGCATGTTTTGAGCACACAACCGGATAACGGACATGTGGATTATGCAACATGAGTAACATTTTTAAGTAATTTTTTTTCTTTTTTCCATGGATGTTTTTCACATTATTTGCCATTGTACAGTGCTACTCAACATGGGGTTTCATTATATAATAAACTTTTTTTTCTCTCATCAATATGAAAACATGAGATTAAAAAATTCTGTCAGACATCACTACAAACTCCATTGGGCAAATAACATGTTAAAAAAATATTTTTGAGTGAAATATTTTTTCAAGGAGGCTACTTACACCGTAAGATCCTAACAGAAGGATCTGGACAGAAGACTAAAGGGAGACTTGGCAGACAGTGTCATGTTACTGTCTGCCCCAAGGGAACTTTTCACTGAAATAGTTCTTATGATCCTTCCTCTAAATTCATGATTATTGGAGGCCTTTGTCTCACAGAATTGGGTGAGTCAGTAGTGAATGAAGTATGGTAGGTATTTTTTGCAAAAAAGGAAGTGAAAATTAAAAATATAAAATGAAAATGCAATCTCTCTTTTTCAATTTCATTTTCAAAGTCTAAGCACAAGAATGGTGCAAAAATGTCAAATAAAATGAAACACCATGTGCAATTTCAATTTCAAAGTATATGGGCCAAAAATTCTGGAATAATTCGAAAACAAAATGAAGTAATAGCATTTGTAATTTCATTTTAAAAGTCTACAAGCAAGAATGCTGCAGAAATTTAAAAAAATGAAATAACAGCATTTACAATTTCATTTTCAGCCTGAACAGCAATGAAGCTACAAAAAACGAAAAGTAAAACACAAATAATCACTGGTGCCACCTACTGCTGATTGAATTTCATTTTTCACTTTGAATTTTCAGTTTCAAGTTCTCAATATGCAAATAGTGTGGGTAAATGGGCGGGGCTTTGTACCTCTATTTCCCACAATTCTTTGTCCTTCGCAGCTATAGCCACCGTCACCTCTGTACTGCGAGCTTCACTGTTAAACCATCTCACAAAATCCAAAGACCATGCATAACTGTAGTTCTTAAGTCAGTAGTGTGCTATTTAATTATAATATTTAACATGACAAAAAATTGCCTTTATTACATCATAATTTACATTTATTTGAACTGATGTGGAAACGGAATACTGTATTTTTCTTTTTTGTAGTATTATATAATTTACCCCTCTACAGTTTCCATCACCTCCTCCTAGGTCCCACTCCCCAGTAGTTCGACTCATTGTTATAACTTTTTAAAATATCGTGACACAGAAGTAGCTTTTATTTCATTACTTTTCAAAATAAGGTTATACTATGGAGATATTTTATTCACTATGAAGACCTTCCATAATCAGTAATTTTCTTTTAATTCATGCTTCTTCAATTATTTTTAAGATTTTTTTTAACCCACCTGATTAAGTAATATGAGTAACAAATATGAACTCTATTATCTATTAATTTCATATTTATAAACAAAAAGAATGAAATATAAACAATCTGAAATCAGTTTCCTGACCATTCTAGAAAGTAGTGAATATATCATTTCAAAAATATAATTCTAAAATATGCTTGAATAGCTGCAAAATATTTTTGAATTGTGTTACTTTTACATTGTTATTTCATATTATCTTTATATTTGTATGTATATGTGATCAGATAATTGTTCCTATGAAATTACCTTCATTGTGACTCCCATAAAAAGTGAAGTGGGTTGTGAAAAAATCTATTTTGCAGAAATTGCTAAATGACACAAACAGCACATTACATTTTTCTCCACGTTAAATAAAAAACAGAAGAGGAGACCTACATAGTGATCCCTGGGCACACTTAATGTGCCAAATGTAGTTTGGTTATCTGCCAAAAATATCAATCCCTGGCAGCCCATTCTATGGCCTTTGAAGGGAAAGGGTGGATATCTGACTCTGAATCAGAGGCTTTGCCATTTCTCTGTCTGCTGACAGCACCACTGCCATGGGATAGATGTGTCCAGGCTGTAGTACTTGGCTTTAGAAGCAAACACCTGGAACTTCACCACTCTCCTGGGAAAGGACGAGACTTCACTCAATCACCTGCTCACATTTTTATCTTTTTTGAATTCCCCTTCTTGGAAGACACAGTAGCAGAAACACCTGCTAAAGAACATGGTGGTGGAAAGAAAAGGAGAGCAGCAGTCCTGCAGCAGCTGTGCCTCACTGGCAGCCACCATGCCTGTCAGATCTGTCACTCTTGGGAAAGAAACACACTTTGATTTGTGTTGGAAAGAAAGCTTAAGGAAAAAAACATGCCTCTCCAAACCGTCCCCAACCCCTCAAACCGCACAAGACAGTGATGGGTTTGGAAGCCTAAGTCATCTAGAACTCTCATACTCCTGAGCAATACTGTCTTATACACTGGCAAAGAGGAATAACGAATCAATTCTTTAGGCCTCTGGAGATTCACCCTTCATATTTCTCTTGTTAATTCACTAGTACCCAGTTCAGCTTTTACTGCAGAGGTTCCATCTTTGCAGAGCCCACTCTTTAAAATACTCAACACATCTTAGATATTATCTGTAATTATTGGGGGTCACTACCTCTCAGGTAACAACCACTTGCCAGTCCCAGCCTCTAAGATCCAATTCCTTACTTATCAGATGCTCACTGTTATTTATATCTCAGCTATAAATATTAGAACTCACTACCTCTTACATCTCATCTCTACTTTTTTGGGCTTGGTGCCTCCAAGATTAATTCTTAATGGAACTCCCCGACTCTCAGATAAGATCTCTAATTATTATGAGTCCCTGCCTTTCAAATCTCATCTATATTTATTAAACGTTCCTGCCTCTCAGGTCTTGCCTCTAATTATTAGGCATCCCTGCCTCCCAGATCTCATCTCTGATCACGGAGTCTTACTTCCCCCTAGTAGTCTTTCCTAATCATTAGGCTCCCACATCTCATCTCTAATCATCAGGACCATTCAAGACTGCATCCATTTCAATATAAGAAGAAAATAATTTACCAGCATTAGACAAATGGATAAGGGTATAATGCATACTAAGCATTATGCATACCACAGTAGTCTGGTCTTGCTGCTTTTATTCTTTTGGAAAAGCATGGTGTTAGGTGCTCAGAACAGCACAGTCAATGTCTCGGTGGTATTCAGTGCCTGTTTAGAGATTCTGGAACAGCGGGTTATTAACCATAAACCAAGGTGGAGCTCTTGATGTTGGTTATGGTTCCTGGTCATCAGTATGCCCTGGCTAGAAATGATGGGAGTTCACAGAAGTCAAAGTTGGCCAGTATATGTTTATCTGGTAAAATTCCAGAATTTATGTTTGAATGTATTTATTTGGGTGCAACATGGCTCCCTGAAACAATTTTTTGAAAAGCAGTTGTCATTACTTCAAATACAGGAAAGGTCTACCCAGAATCCACAGACCCTCAGAAATGATGAATTTAAGCACATTCATTTAACAGCAGATCACAACAAATGTCTAATCCCATCCTGGCACAACCTGCAATTAGTGGAATGAAACATGGATTTAATGTTTAAAAAAAAAAAAAAAGAAAAAAGAGGAGTCTTCTATTCACTCAAAACCTAATCAGGCTGCTTGGTTTTCCAGTGTTTTTATGGGGGGGGATTGATAGGGGCTGGGGTAGCGGTAGGCACTTTTTTCAGCATGTTACATAATTACTATGCAAAAAATTAGGCAGGCTGAGCAATTTTCACAATATTGTTGTTAGTTTATTATTAAGATTCTCTCCCTCACACATCCAACCAAACATGCTATTTTCATGTGCCAAATTATTATTCACTACATGAATAATATCTCCCTATAAGATGTAATATTTTAAGGGAAACATTCATAAGGTTTAAGGTTAGATTATCAAAATAATTATGTTGGGGTGGGCTGGCGCCCTGCCCGGGATTTGTTCCTGCCTTGCGCCCTGTGTTGGCTGGGATTGGCTCCAGCAGACTTCCGTGACCCTGTAGTTAGGATACAGTGGGTTGGGTAATGGATGGATGGATTATGTTGGGGTCTGTATCCCTATAAATTTCCACTCTGTGGCTGTTTAGCTATACTACCTACTGTACATGTTGAAATGTAATCAATTAAGATTTTTTGGCTAGTGGGAACAAAGTGGCACAGTGCAGTTTCATTATTAAAGCATAATATCCACCCAGTATTTGCGTGCTTCATTTAGAGTCTCCTGTTTTCCTTTTCTTCTCTATGCTTATGCGTCTTAGGTCCAACTGATTTTATACATAACTTATTAGTTCAAATGGGACCAAATAAC
This sequence comes from Erpetoichthys calabaricus, assembly GCF_900747795.2. Classification (NCBI taxonomy): domain Eukaryota; kingdom Metazoa; phylum Chordata; class Cladistia; order Polypteriformes; family Polypteridae; genus Erpetoichthys; species Erpetoichthys calabaricus. Next base: position 14,130,345 of record NC_041407.2, read on the forward strand.
AAGAGAGTGTAAGTGATAACTGACTCCTTTCTGGACTTCAGTTTAGGTAAAAAAAGACCAACTGGCTTTAAAAGCACAATCATATCACTTACAACCACTGAATATGAAATTTAAAAAAATACAAAAATTAACAAAAGGAAGAAGATGGGACTGGTCATTGTAAGACTTCAGGAGAGGCATTATTTTACACAGAACCAGGCTAACATATTCCTGAATAGCCAATAAAAATTACTTCTATTTTTTTCCCCACTCTCTCCAGAATTATTTGTAAAAGTAACTACTTATAAAATAAAAAAAACAACAACATAAATTAGACTACAGTGTGATAGGTGAGAAGGGCAAGCTTAACAGCTCACTTGCACTAAGAATCTGCATGACGTACCTACACCTGCAAAGAGATACAGTAAAATTGTACAACAGTACTACTTTAAAACCAAAGTCTCTAATCCCTTAATGCTTAGACACATAGCAAAAATGTAGCTGCACTATAAAAATATAAATAAAAGCACTATAGATTCAAAAATGATATCACAAAGTGTGTCCATATCAAATTGTATCAGACTAATATTTCAAGAAAAAAAAAACACAGATTCTGCTCGAAGTTATTCAGCCGGTGAAAAACAAAACCATTCAACAAACCTTTTTGCATTGATCCTTAAAGGACAGACACTGTCCTTAACACAGTCTCTCTATATGTAAAATAAGACATCTGTACATCTGGCATCCTTGCCCTTGCTCAGGTGTAATGTCATCAAGAGTCCACAAGAGAGAGGGAATGTCCGACGAAGAAAGGCAATAAGAAGTACAAAGAAGAGGAATGTAAGGGCTAGAATGTCCAATGAAAAGGGGCAACGACACATACAAAGAAAGAGGTTTCCAAGGTATATTCAGTGAACAGAGATTCATAAATACACAACACTTTAGAAATGGACAGACTTACCATTGTAACATTAATCCTGCTTTAATAAACGAATATTTCACTATGCTAGTACAGGCATAAACTACAAGTTCATAAAACAAAATCACACATTTTCATGTCATTTGTTATGTTTTATACAGTGCGTAGTTCCTTTCAGAGAAGACACCGCTTGTGCAATACAATGTAATTGCTGGAGATCTGCATTCATATATCTATGGAATATAGTGTTGACATATACAGTATATTATGCAATTCTGTAATCACATTAATTTCATCCTTAACCTTCTGCAATATTTCTTTTATTTGTTGCCACTAATCATTATTGTTACAATTAAATATTGATCAAATGTTAATCAGACTTTCTGTGATTTGAATTTGACTTTGTGTATTTAAAGTATGAAAATCTCAAAAACCAAGTACAAACAAATTAATTGCAGTCATTTTTGTTAAACCCATCCAATTTTTTTGGTCTTAGCCAGTATACTCAGGAAAAAAAAAAAAAAAAAAGTTGAGTATGTGATTTCACTTCCTTAGAAATTTATGAAATTTGAGTATTTTCACATTTGCTTTTAGTACATAGGAAATCATTGGGTTAACTAATTTAGGTTTTGTCTTTATTTAATTCACTTGCTCCTTAAAATATTCTGTCTTAATTGATCCTATTAATCTTGAGTAGTCACTGGAGGTGCTCTATGAACCAGCAAGGTGAGACCCACGGATTTTACTCATCCAATGTAGCCAAACTACACTTTTAAGTGATAAAATCTCTATTTTGACAAGTGATACGGAATTTTGCTGTCCGATAACCACTTAGAAAGTGCTTTTACAGCATTGTCAGTACATTGTAAAGGGAAAACCAAGTTCCATTTCTAAAACACTATAGTACTGTCCAGATCTCTACACCTCCACGAGGCTAATCCTGTTTCTGTGCTCAAAGGTAAAAAGCATAGAATCTATCCAGGTTTGCTTCTGGAAATTTTCATTGTCTTGAAACTGTAAGAATAAGCCAGCCAGTCTTTCTTTAATACAACAGACCTTAAAAGTGTGCTGAAGTGGATGTCCGATTACCAAGCATCAGTTTTCAGACCCTCTAGAGACTGGGGTCCTGGAGTTAGCTGGGAGTGTTGAAGCTTTTTCTCATCAGGAAGAAGGGCTCATTGAAACCCACGGGGAGTCATCACAGGATAGTTTGGACATCATGCTTGAATTATTAACCCTTAAACCAGTCAACTTCACCTCCTCCACCTGCTTTTCTTTCAAACACAGCATAGCTATTCTCCAGACTTTTCATAACACTAAAAGTTAAAACAGATCTTGCATACACTGACTACTGACACCATGTAAAATAAGTATTTCAAACAATTCCTGGCTACTTTTGAAAAACAAATCTAGCAGCAAAAGAATTACTGCGAAAGCTAAGGGTGTTAAATTTGCCCCAACCAATTGTCATCTCCTTTATATAGAAGAAACCTGAGCTAGAAATTTTTTTTTTTTTTTGGAAATACGGCATTTCATCTTTAAACATGAGCACCAGCAATTTTGCAGAACCCCTCACAAAAAAAGTCCAGGACCACTTTTGAATCACTGTGAAACAAAATTGGTAACCAGTTTCCACAAGCATATTCTATATGGATAGAAATAAGGGAAAAACTTGGCATTTTCACCTGCTATTGATGGCATTATATAATTTTATGATTTCATTTTTAACTGATTATATCTGCTCCGATTGTAAAATCATGAATTTAAAAGGTAAATATCATATTATTCTGTCACTTTGCAGAATTATTTATAAAGACCTGGTCTTTTACAGTATTGTAGATACAGGGTTTGATTTTTCCTCTCTCTATGAGTGAAAAAAAGAAAAGGGTGAAATGCACATGGCTCTCTGTACTATAGCCCTTTTCCCACCCCCATTATTATCAGGGGTCACATGAACTTTCAGGGGTTTGATCCCACCACTGGCCTATATCTCCTAATCTGATTGTGGGTTTAACTGGATTACACAGACAGTTTCCACAGGCAGTGATGTAAAGTGCCCATTAAAAAGAGCCAAGAGCAATAAGCAAGTTATTTAAAGAAGGATTTCACAATTCAGCAGCAATATGCTCCAAGAATCTGAAAAAGGCTTTGCTTGCTTGCTCTCTCTCTGTCTTGCCAATGGCAGCATAAGCATGCTTGGAAATGCATAAAAGCTTTAAGGAATGTTTCAAAATATCACAACCTACCCTCACACTAGGTATTTGGTTTGCCACTTTCCATCTGCCATAGGAAAGTAAAACCATCATATGAAGCAAAGCACAACAATATAATAAACTGGGACCCCAATAAACTTACAGCATTGATCCTGCCAACTTACTGGGCATTAGACAATACACTGGGCCCACGATACCATTTATATTGTGATTCAGGATTCATGTTCATGTACAATGCTCCCAAGACATGAGAATATTCATAAAAGAAGTGTACTACATGTTTTGTGTTACTTATTTTTAGTCATTCATAAAACAAAATGTTGCTAATAAATTAAACTTATTGTACAAATACAAAACCTTTTAGCACAAGCTTTTTCTTTTATATTAAAATAATCTGAAATATTAACAATAAATACATTGCAATAATATAGTAGTGTTGCATATTGATTAGCATGTACAAGTAAGAATTATACTGTACTCTGTACACTTGATACACACTATTACCATTTAAACCTACAGTATAATATAAAGTTACTGCAGTGCAAAGTGTTCCAAACTTAAACTTATTGTTTTGTTTTGCATGGAGTGTAATATGTTCAGAAAAGTAGACTAGCGCAGGCAAGCAAAAGGTTGGGCACCATCTGGGTTGGCATGTTTAATTAAAACAAAAAATACAGATGTGCAGTAGCAAAAATTGGAAGTAAATATAGCTACTATCAGCCTTGCTCTAAGTTAGTGATGGCAACAGAGTCAGAGTTCAGTCCTCCTCATAAACGGATCAAACAATGACACCACTTTCCTTCTGGGGCCAGCGAAAGAAAAATGGCCTGTCCAAGTAGTAGTGTCTTCTCAGATGCTTGAGTGTGGAGCAAGGCATCATTGTTGGATAATCTTTCGATGGTACTGGGGAAAGAGAAGATGCTGTTAGCATAAGCGACCCCCTTCATTCCAGGGTAGAACTGCTTACCTCACCAGAGCCATTAAGGTGGTCCCCAGGTGCACGTGTGACATGAGTCAACATCAAACATTGCTCCAACAACGCCTTAATGACCCATTAGCTGTGGGTCCCGAATGGATCTACAAAGAAATTATAATGTGACATTTCCTCTTAAGAAAAACTAGAATGTCAACACTCTGCATGAAGCTGAGACTTCTCTGCTGTGACAATAACCCCTGAAGTTGAACATACACAATAGGTACAGATGTAGCAAAAACCTCCAATGGGTACAAATGTAGCAGGGACAGAAGTATAATTTGACCAGAAAAGCAAGCATGGGGAATTCAGCTGCTTTCTCTCTCCACCATGATAGAGGACTGGTGTTAACAAAAATATAAGATCCATTTCAGTATTATTCCCTATAACTGTAATCTATGCTCATCGATGTATCAGTGTCTCAAGCAGTTGTTCTTATATCTGTGGCTTGTGAAAAGTGGCGAGTGCGCAGCTTGCTACACCCAGTAATGTCTGAGTATATCATGAAAACTGTTCCAATATGTAAGTCTGTGCTTTGATGATCCCAACAGACTTTGATTTAAAAACAAACATGTGGATGCAATGTTGTGTTTATGAAACAATGTTGCAATTCACTGTACTTGTCCAAGGAAACAAGTTACTAAATGCAGTCCAAGCCCACGTTTATATACAGTGATATTGTGTGTCAACAGTTCCACCATCACATCATTATACAGACAGTGAACAATGGTTGCACCAAAGTACAGTCAGTTGGCATGTTATACCTTAGTTCTTATTTTTCAATCCAAGTTTTAAACCCTCTTCTATTGATGAAAGATCTTTCGTTTGCCATTGTGCTTCATTTCAGTTGTTGCAATTTCATACAATACATGATGCAAGGGCTACATTTCATATTAGCAGTTCGTAACAAAAAAATTCAATACAATAAAACTGTCTCTTGCCTACTTGCATGAGTCTTGCAACTCTCCCATGGACACCATTTTTGCCCACTGTTTTTCCATTAGTGGAATCATGAACACTGAAATTAAATGAGCTAAGAGAGGCCTGCAGTTCCTTAGAAGTTCATCTGGGTTCTTCTGTGACTTTCCAGATTGGGCAGAGTTACCACTGTTCCAAGTTTTCTCCATTTGGAGATGATTAGTATCTCTGTGATTTGCTAGTTTTCTCAACTAATATGTTTCAGTAACTTTCTCTGATCTTCTGGAATTTCTTTTGATCAAGGCATGCTGTTTGTTGAAACCTTTTAGACAATTTGACATTGCTGGAAAGGCCAGCAATTTGATTAAATGGTTGATTGAGTGACTGTGGGGGCAATTACTTTTTCACACGGTGATATAGTTGTAGGTTACATTTTTCCATTTGATAAATCAAATGATCATTTACAAACTGTGTATGATGTTTACTGAGGTTGTCTTTTGTATTATATATAAACTAGCAAAATACCCGCGCTTCGCAGCGGAGAAGTAATGTGTTAAAGAGGTTATGAAAAAAAAAGGAAACATTTTAAAAATAACGTAACATGATTGTCAATGTAATTGTGTTGTCATTGTTATGAGTGTTGCTGTCTTTTATATATATAATATGCACACACACACACATAAACATATATATACATAAACATATATATATACATATCTACATATACACATATCTACATATACATACGTATATACACATCCACATAAACATATATATACATATACAAATTTACATATCTACATATATATATATATATAGACATAGATATATACATACATACATTCACATTATATATATATACTAGCAAAATACCAGCGCTTCGCAGCGGAGAAGTAGTGTGTTAAAGAGGTTATGAAAAAGTAAAGGAAACATTTTAAAAATAACGTAACATGATTGTCAATGTAATTGTGTTGTCATTGTTATGAGTGTTGCTGTCATATATATATATATACATATACACATATACACACATATACAGATATATTATATATACATATACACATATATTTTTTATATATATATATTATATATATATATACACACACACACATACATACATACATACATACATATACACACATAGATGCACTTACAATAACATAGAAAACAATATAAACAACATTAACATCATTATCATATGAGAATATGAAGTAATATATAAGAAGCACATTTCATATAAATATAAATTATTAAACAGTAAAATCTTCTTCTATAATTTGCTACCGTGGCTTTTCGTTGGTCTGTCCAGGATTTTAAATCACCTGTAGCTTGCAAACCGTTTCACCTATTGACTTGAAATCTGGTACACATATAATACGTCACGTCTGCTATCCGCTTTATGGGTGATGATTGTATTACTCTTTTTATGTTTATTTTATTTTAGAATCAACTCCTATCTGCGCACACCAGGGCGGCCGTGGGAAGATGCGTATGGTGTATTCACTCCATGTTATCGTGCATTGCGCTGTCACTGGTATTTTGATAAAAGAATTTGAACAATATATAAGAAGCGTATAAATTATTAAACAGTAAAACATTAACATTTAAGAAGTAAAGTTACATTGAGTACTACTGCAGTGCCTTCGGGTATACCTCATTTTTTGTTTGCCCATTACATGCTTAAATGTATACATTTTTTGTTGTACCTACCCGAGAACACGAGACATATAACCGAGCGTGGGAGAAGCATGGATTTTAAACACGCGTTGAGTTCATCTGCTGGTCTCCCTCGTGGAATAACTGGTAATGTTTGACTAAAATGTACAGCGAGTAAAACGACATTACCTCCTTTTTTTTTTTTTTACGATCTCTGAGATCTTGCTTTTTTCGGTTCAAGGCTTCATAAGCTCTTTTATGTGCCATGGTGTACTTAATAAGTACTAATTATCCCAAACCATCATCTTTGAATGTTGCAAGACTTTCGCCTTGTATGTAGATCGGGGTAATTACATTCATTGCATTCCTAGTCTGAATCACAATCTGATTGTATGGGTGGTTACCTGGCACTGTAGGGTTGCCACCCGTCCTTTAAAATACGGAATCGTGCCGCGTTTGAGAATGAAATTGCGCGTCCCGTTTTGAATCAATACTGGACGGGATTTATCCCGTATTTTTTTTATAATTTTTTTTTTAAAGCAGCGTGTCATGCAAATCATCCCACACGCATTTTATGAAGATGCCTCCTTTCCTACTTTTGATTGGGTAATACTTGATGTCATCGTTAGTTTGATTGGTCTTTTTAACTGTCCAGTGAGGAGGGCGTGTCTTTTAAGTAGAGTCTGCAAAGTGTTGGCACTGAGATGTGGCGTCAGCGCCATAGTTGAAGCCCCTAACGTTGCGGTCAGCAAGTCGGCTAACATCCGCCATGTGCCGTCTTTCAGTTGCGAGAAGCAGATCATAGAATGGTTGAAACTGTTGCCCTTAACGTTGCGCCACGGCGTGTGGTTCGTTTATACCTCGTGTCTTCTCATTAAACTTTTATCTCGCGAATATGTTATTGCAATCCGCAGCGGGAGCGTTTCTATAAACTTAATTTAAACTTACGTTTTACACCGTGCTTTGTTTCCCTTATGAACATGCTTGTATGCTTCACTCGCTCCGTTCTCAATTGTTTAATTAATTTTTTGCTCTTTGCTGTTTCCGGCTGTTCCTCCATTTCCCCCTACTTCGTTCTTTTATCTCGCAAATATGTTATTGCAATCCTTAACGGGAGCGTTTCAATAAACTGATTGAAAATAGTTTTGCATTTACCTTTTTAGTAAAAGGCGAGCTTTTAAGCCTGAGAAATCACCCCGTAAATGCACACGTTTAATTGCACATCTGTTAATATGTATGGTTACACAGTATTAAAAGACAGTGAACAACGTCAGTTACCTTTGTTCCCGCGTTTGATAAAAGGTGAGCTTTTAAGCCTGACAAATCACCCCATAAATGCACACGTTTAATTGCACGTGTTAATATGTATGCTTACACAGTATTAAAAGACAGTCAAAAATTAACGTCATTTACCTTCGTTCCCGCGTGTGACTCGTGCTGTAAATCTCTTCCTTGTTTTTAGTTGACGTGATTACGTAGGAGGCGTGATGACGCGATACGTGACTCCGCCTCCTCCATTACAGTGTATGGACAAAAAATATGTTCCAGTTATGACCATTACGCTTTGAATTTCGAAATGAAACCTGCCTAACTTTTGTAAGTAAGCTGTAAGGAATGAGCCTGCCAAATTTCAGCCTTCCACCTACACGGGAAGTTGGAGAATTAGTGATGAGTCAGTCAGTCAGTCAGTCAGTCAGTCAGTGAGGGCTTTGCCTTTTATTATTATATATATATATATATATATATATATATATACTGTATATATACATATCTACTTATTGGCTCCTGTATTTAGGATATGGCAGGTTGGATAATGGATGGATGGACATTTGTATGCATAGCCCTATTTGCCCATTTTCATTTTTTTTCTTTCTTCAGTAATATTTCAGCAAACCCAGAGCTTGTCAGTTCAAATCCTGGTACTGACACCACTGTGTGACCCTGAGGAAGTCACTTCACCTGCCTGTGCTGCAAAAAACAAAAGTAATGTAACAAATTGTACTTCAGATGTTGTAAGTTGGTGGAATAAAGGCATAAGTCAAATAGATAAATATGTATTATACACATAGGAACTATTCATTTATTTTCAGTTAAGTCATCTGCAGCAAACTTTTATAAATGAGGGTTTCTGATTTTTAGATAGTGCAAACTGTTTCTTCTTCATTGACGTTTTCTCTTGGAGAGCTTTTTTCATTTCATTGAAAATGAAAGCAGCAGCTGCCAAAATATGTAGCTTTCTTATTAATTTTTCAACATTGTGTAAAATAAATGTATAAAGTAACATAAAAGGTTTAAATACTGGTTATTCTTTTACACTAAAATATTACTACACAGATACAAAAAAAGTAAAATGGATATGTTCTTTTTCTTTAAGGAGATTAAATATTACTGAAGAAAGAAAAAAAAAATTAAACAACCAAATGGGGCTATGCATATGAACTTAAAAGGTTTAAATAAAACAGAAATATATATTTTATTTTTACTTGGTTAACTTGTGGAGGGTGTATCCTGTAGCAAAGCCCTAACTGTTTTCGTGAAAGCCCGTTTCAGTCAATAAGTCTTATGTGTGTGTTTATGTATGTGTGTATATATATGTAGATGTGTATATGTAGATATGTATATATATATGTTTATGTATATATATGTTTATGTGTGTGTGTGCATATTATATATATAAAAGACAGCAACACTCATAACAATGACAACACAATTACATTGACAATCATGTTACGTTATTTTTAAAATGTTTCCTTTTTTTTTTTCATAACCTCTTTAACACACTACTTCTCTGCTGCGAAGCGCGGGTATTTTGCTAGTATATATATTATATATATATATATATATACACATACATATACACACATACATGCAGTTTCAATAACATAGAAATCAATATAAATATTAACATCATTATCATATGAGAATATGAAGTAATATATAAGAAGCACATTTCATATAAATATAAATTATTAAACAGTAAAATCTTCTTCTGTAATTTGCTACCGTGGCAATTTGTGTGTCTGTCCAGGATTTTAAATCACCTGTAGCTCGCAAACCGTTTCACCTATTGACTTGAAATCTGGTACACATATAGTACGTCACGTCTACTATCCGCTTTATGGGTGATGATTGTATTACTCTTTTTATGTTTATTTTATTTTATTGTAGAATCAACTCCTATCTGCGCACACCAGGGCGGCCGTGGGCGGATGCGTATGGTGTATTCACTCCATGTTATCGTGCATTGCGCTGTCACTGGTATTTTGATAAAAGAATTTGAACAACATATAAGAAGCGTATAAATTATTAAACAGTAAAACATTAACATTTAAGAAGTAAAGTTAGATTAAGTACTACTGCAGTGCCCTCGGGTATACCTCATTTTTTGTTTGTCCATTACATGCTTAAATGTATACATTTTTTGGTGTACCTACCCGAGAACACACGACATATAACCGAGCGTGGGAGAAGCATGGATTTTAAACACGCGTTGAGTTCATCTGCTGGTCTCCCTCGTGGAATAACTGGTAATGTTTGAATAAAATCTACAGCGAGTAAAACGACATTACCTCCTATTTTTTTTTTTTACGATCTCTGAGATGTTGCTTTTTTCGGTTCAAGGCTTCATAAGCTCTTTTATGTTGTATGGTGTACTTATCCCAAACCATCATCTTTGAATGTTGCAAGACTTTCGCCTTGTATGTAGATCGGGGTAATTACATTCATTGCATTCCTAGTCTGAATCACAATCTGATTGTATGGGTGGTTACCTGGCACTGTAGGGTTGCCACCCGTCCTTTAAAATACGGAATCGTGCCGCATTTGAGAATGAAATTGCGCGTCCCGTTTTGAATCAATACTGGACGGGATTTCTCCCGTATTTTTTTTATCATTTTTTTTAAAGCAGCGTCTCATGCAAATCATCCCACACGCATTTTATGAAGATGCCTCCTTTCCTACTTTTGATTGGGTAATACTTGATGTCATCGTTAGTTTGATTGGTCTTTTTAACTGTCCAGTGAGGAGGGCGTGTCTTTTAAGTAGAGTCTGGAAAGTGTTGGCACTGAGATGTGGCGTCAGCGCCAGAGTTGAAGCCCCTAATGTTGCGGTCAGCAAGTCGGCTAACATCCGCCATGTGCCGTCTTTCAGTTGCGAGAAGCAGATCATAGAATGGTTGAAACTGTTGCCCCTAACGTTGCGCCACGGCGTGTGGTTCGTTTATACCTCGTGTCTTCTCATTAAACTTTTATCTCGCGAATATGTTATTGCAATCCGCAGCGGGAGCGTTTCTATAAACTTAATTTAAACTTACGTTTTACACCGTGCTTTGTTTCCCTTATGAACATGCTTGAATGCTTCACTCGCTCCCTTCTCAATTGTTTAATTTTTTGCTCTTCGCTGTTTGCGGCTCTTCCGTCATTTCCCCCTACTTCGTTCTTTTATCTCGCGAATATGTTATTGCAATCCTTAACGGGAGCGTTTCATTAACTGATTGAAAATAGTTTTGCATTTACCTTTTTAGTAAAAGGCGAGCTTTTAAGCCTGAGAAATCACCTCGTAAATGCACACGTTTAATTGCACATGTGTTAATATGTATGGTTACACAGTATTAAAAGACAGTGAACAACGTCAGTTACCTTTGTTCCCGCGTTTGATAAAAGGCGAGCTTTAAAGCCTGAGAAATCACCCCGTAAATGCACACGTTTAATTGCACGTGTTAATATGTATGCTTACACAGTATTAAAAGACAGTCAAAAATTAACGTCATTTACCTTCGTTCCCGCGTTTGACTCGTGCTGTAAATCTCTTCCTTGTTTTTAGTTCACGTGATTACGTAGGAGGCGTGATGATGCAATACGTGACTCCGCCTCCTGCATTACAGTGTATGGACAAAAAATATGTTCCAGTTATGACCATTACGCTTTGAATTTCGAAATGAAACCTGCCTAACTTTTGTAAGTAAGCTGTAAGGAATGAGCCTGCCAAATTTCAGCCTTCTACCTACACTGGAAGTTGGAGAATTAGTGATGAGTGAGTCAGTGAGTGAGTGAGTCAGTCAGTCAGTGAGGGCTTTGCCTTTTATTAGTATAGATTTGCTATGATATCAGAAACAAGTGTTATGGATAAGAAAAAAAAATAAAGGAAATCAGGAAGCAACATCAAATACTTTCTCACAGCACTGGGATTGAAGAATACATGGTAGAGAGACTAAATGAATCTAAGATGCCTTGTGATGAGGTCTGTGTCATCAAGGAGCATCTGAGTTACAAATGGATTTTCAAATGTTACAATGTCAATGAATATATGACTAAGCAGACCCAAGCTGGCTTATTTTTGTTGGATAGAAAACAACAAAGTAGAGTCTGTTGAGCGTTGTTTCTCATCTTAGGCTATATTTAACTAATTTCAGGACTTGCCGAGGAATGGCTGATTGTTAGTTATGTCCTTATATAGAAAACCATATATTTGAAAAAGGGTGTTTACTTTTTGAAGTGGCCGTAATAAGGATTTGTTTTTGTATAACTCATGGCTTTCAGTATGTTGCTGCATCCTATAAAAGGAAGGCACACAATGGTGAAAATAAAAGGCCTACTGTATCTGGATTTTATTAGCCAATACTAATAATAGCCTTCTCAGAATGAGAAACTAACAGGTCAGTGTAACCAAGTCAGTATTGTTTTTTTTACTCTTTGTCCCATAGAGGGCAGAGTTTGCTCCATTGAGAAATTTAGGCTTCGACAATCTATTCAGGTATGCATAAAACCTCTGAAATGTGGCTTAGGGCTGCTGTGTTATGTTACCATAAAATTTATATGCTGCAAACCAGAATTATGCTGGATTAGGGAGTGTGTAGGGTAGATAAATAAAATAACTCTGAAAGCATGTATCAAGGGTATGAAATTTAGACAACAAAAATAAAATAAAATAAAAAACAATAAAAGGAGGTTGCAAAAAATTAATTGAAAAATTAATTGCAGGAAGTCTTGATGGTAGATGTAGCAGACAGGAAGGAAGAACCTTTGTGTCATTAATAAAAACTGACACTTAGTAGTTTAATTAGATGCAGTCTTCAATGAAGCCTATTCTGGTTCCACAGGCCAGCCCTTGCTCCTGCTCCACTTGGCTGCAGAACAAGCCTCAGTGCTCTACAACACAACAGCAGAAACAGAAAGAGAGACAGACAGAGAGAAGGCACTAGTAAGATAAACAAAGAAGATTAACAGATGCAAACATGGCTGTAGTACTGAGAGCATTCTGTCAGTCTTCCTGGTTACCTTCTTGGTGTATTCTCTCAAAATACCTCCTCCCTTTCATGCAAAACACTTTAGCTGAACACTTCTGTCTGTCTGAATGAGAACCAGGTTGCAAAGACTTTTGAGATCGCATGATTTAAAAGCCTCTACCTTAAGCAGTTCTTTCCAAATGTTTTAAAATACAATAAACTAGTGTGTACTACTATAGTATAAGCACCCAGGCACCAAAGCCATATGCTAGGAGGCATGTGCCAGTGATCTTTAAATTGAATGGGAAAGTAGAGAAAAAATGAGGGGGTCAACCTTCCTAACCCCAAAGTGACTGCAGAATTAGGAAGATGTAGGGAAATTGGACACTGACAGGGCACAGGGCTCAGCTAGCCAAACATTTTTTAATAATGTTTATGATGAAAACCTTTGATATTACAATACAGGATACTGCATACTATACTTTAGTCAGGTGTGAACAGGGTTGCAATGTGACTCAGCTGCGTTGTGACCTTTCACTCAAACACCCTGGACTGACCATTTCCCTCCCCAACCTCCATCCTTTAATGAAGCCCAAGTTTTTAATTAAACCCTTAACAAGCTAAACTACTATAGCCTGTCTGGCCATATTTTGCAGCTCTGGTAAAAATTATATTTGTACATACTTCTTTAAATTTGGAATTTTTAAAGATGGAAATCTCTGAAATAAACATGTAATATCCTCTGTGTTTGGCTCCAGCAGACCCCCGTGACCCTGTGTTAGGATATAGCGGGTTGGAAAATGGATGGATGAATATCCTCTGTGGGCTACAACAGCAACTACAACATTAAAGTTTGGTCATGATGGGGAAGTAATCTTTCCTCATTTCTGGTATTTTAGAAGTACAATCATCATCTATTGAGTTAAAGCAGACTAAGCAATTACACACAAAAACACCCTTGCATACCCTGGATGCATATTTATGACTAGTGTTTAATTTGCATACATCACATTTGCATGTGGCTGCACTTTCCCTGCTCCAGTGCCCTGGAAATAAAATTGTCCTTCTCAAGCATATGCAGGCTGTTGTCACAAGAAAAGCACAATCCTGGCAGTTTCTCAGCTCAGCAGCCAGAGACGCACAATAGCTGAGACAGGCATTCTGGCCTAGAGGCTAAGAATTTAGAACGGAAACCACAATGTTCATATTCTGCCAGTCACCGTGTCACATAAGCATCCCACTTCACCTGCCGCCACACTGATTCCCAGGCTCAAAGAAGAGTGCAACTGACACAGGCTGTTGTCCTGTGGAATACACTGTAAAAACAGCCTTCCCTAGTGGGACTCCAGAAATTAAAAGAGCTGGGAGGGCACTTTCAACTAAAAGCAGGCAGAACAGTATATTCCAAGTGAAGACATACAGTCAGGATCAATGCACAGTTTAGTGTTTAAAGAACAGTTATACAGCTAAGGTGAGAGGTAACAATGAGCTTGACACACAGACATAGACATACAGAGCATGATGAAGTATGCAAGAGAGATGGGACTACCAATCACAGGGGAAAGAAGACCTGCTTGGGTCATTAAAGAATGATTTTTCATACATTAAGTACAGTAAAGCACACTTTCACAAGAAAGATTGTGCACCTTGAAAAGCTTTGCTGTGCTATGAAAACCCCTGTCTATCTAGTCCCATTTAGGTTGCCTCATTTCTGTTTTCTTTGATTCTTTCTTGATGAGTAAGTGAGAGTATACATTTGCCTATAAGCAGATAACACTCACATGGAACCTCTTTTAAAAGTGCAAAAATAAACACAAACACATTCAAAGAAGCAGTATTAATGACATGTCCAAATAATCCTGACACTGTTTTCACTATTACTTAAAATACCTAATACTAGTTTATGTAGCAGTTTATGATTATACAAAAACAAATTAATAGGATCTGAATGAAGACGGCATATGACACTTTCTACATACCTGTAGAATCATTTATGACAACAGATGGGAGATTAAAGTTGCAATGTGAGGGCTGTGTATCCAAGTCAGTGCTGTTAGACCACATGACACTTCTGTTTCTTTATAAAAGGATTTGAAATCTCATGAATTTTATGCTCTCACAGTAAACAGGGGTTGACACTATGACATAAGTGTGGAAATAGAAATGTTGTGCCGAGAACACTCTTAAAGTACTGTAGATGATGGAAGAGGGTAAGATTGGTGCAGTAAGTTATACACCATTAACTACTCTATCATTCTGTTTATATATGCTGTTTTAATGATATAGCCTCAATAATAAAAATGGCATTATTGTTATATTTTATAACATACTATCATAATATGCAATCAAATAGAGCTAAAAGTTGTGTACCTCTTAACCATAATCTAAATGTTTTCAGTATTGTAAGTTTGTTGCAGATTACACCCATTTTTACATTCTATTTGCATAACATGAAATATTAAAACATCAAGCATCATGAATAGAAAAGAAGCAAACTTAAGGGATAAAGGGAATTTATTACACAAACAATTACACTGAAATTTAAACTAAAAAAAATTAAACACTTTTCTCTGAATTAAAATGAGCAAAAAGGATGCCTTAAGAAAATAACAATAACATTCCTACACCTGCTTAATCCAATTCCGAGTCACCAGCAGCAAGACACAAAGTAGGAAACAGCTCAACCCATTCTCAACCACATCCACACTTAACATTCATACATAGTCAATTTGGAGTCACCAATAAACCTAACTAGCAGGTGTGTAGTGATGTAGGAAGACAAGCAGACTGCCTGGAAGAAAGCCCATGCTGATACAAGGAAAACATGCAGTCCTCACATTGACACTGGTGCACTCCTACAAGTACTTGGCGGTCCAAATTAATGACAGGCAGAGCAGACACTTTTTTCTTAGGAGATGGTGCTCCTTCAATGTGGGTAATGAAATCCTTTACATATTACACAACTATGATGGCCAATACGATTTTCTATGCTTTGGTGGGCTGGTCCAGTAACATCTCTTCAAAAGAGTAACACCAAATCAATAAGCTAATTAAAAGGCCTGATTAGTTATAGGACACACCTCCTGTCTCATTGGATGCAGTAGAGAAGTTGAGAGTAAAAACAGAACTAAGTGCCATTAGGAACAATGAGGCTACACATCCTCTTTCCACCAACAGTGCGAACTTTCAGGCAATTAATTATTCAGCAGAAGAGTGTCAAGAAATTAAACTGGGGCTCTTTGATGCCAATGGAAACATGCTTGCATAACGTCTCAATATGACTGTACCTGCCAAGTCAGAAGTTTGTTTTGTTTTCTTCCATTTTAGTCATTCTGATGTATATTTGAGAAGGGTTTGATGTTTGTCATAGTACAATAACATTTATGTATATTTTATTATTTAGTTTCTGTAAAAAGTCATTTTTCCCCTTTGGGACAAAATAAACCTCTATCCATCCATCTAGAGCATGATCGGGAAGGAGCTTCAAGCCCAATATGTCAGAGCCACCAGCTCTACCCACTGTGTCACAATGCTGCAACTCAACGATATACAATTCCATAAACTGTAGCACTGCTCCTTATCATGATTGCTATGTGCGACTAAGCTGTGGAGGACACAATCAGGAAGGAATTTTCATACACAAAGGACACACACAAAAGATAAAATTATGTGGAAACTTTTGTGTTTTACATTTTTTAGCATTCTTTACAGTTTGAGCATGGGAAAGGTGCTATATAAATAAAATGTAATAATAATATTTGTGTAGTTTGAATGTAAATTAAACTTAAATAAATTTTCAATAATAAAATGAAAGGCACATCTTCCTGTCATACATAGCCAGACCACTCTCCTAAGTCTACTGAACTTCTCTAACCTAATGGAGTAATGGAGATTCTGCCTTACTCTGTGCAAAACTCTACACATACATGTGCTTCTCAAGTTGATATTTGGGACCAGGGCCAAAGTCAGTCCATTTACATTTTTATAGCATATCCTTATACAAGCTTTGCATGGCGTAACGCTGAATGCCTTCTCTTCATTTCTCCAATAATTCACTCGCAGAGCGGTGGAAGCAGCAGAGCAGCAAGACACAAATCAAACTGCGCCTGCATTTCTTTTCTAAGGAAATTAAAAGCCACATTACTTTGAATGTTAATTTGTGTGCACTTCTATATAGCACAACTAGCAATTTCTTTTCAAGCAGGAAAATGTCAATTTTTTCCACAGAGAGGGAAAAAAAACAGAAGATGTTGTACAGAGAAAAAGGCTCAAAAGTCTGCCAAGATGCCACTTACAAAAAAAAATGGCAAAAATGACAGGGCAGCAAAATAACAAATAAATGAATATGACTGGTCTCTAAATTTTCTTTTTTTAGATATGAGAATAAATTAGAATATTGATTGCTTCCACTTGACTGATTCATAATTTTGGCATGTTAAAGAATTTCATTAATAGTTTTCTGAAGAAATTAATTTATTTACAGTGTTATGTTAACTAAAGCAAAGAGCAATGGGCATTCTGCCCTCCTTAGGCTGTGCTCAACATAAGCCAAGTAGACAGTGCTAATGGTGTCATTTAAGAAACTAACAGCATGGTGACTGCAGAGATGGGCTTCCAGCTTTTTGATCTTCGTCAGTCAGCATTTAACACAAAAGAGTCCTCACCATCCTGGTACTGGTATACTATATTTATAGAACTTAGTGTAGTTTCTTACCTCAGTCTTTAGCAGACTGTTTCAATTTGTTTTTATGGTGAACCAAACCATTTAAGTCTCAGAACTGAAAAGGAGTGAAGGAGTAGAGAAGGATCTACATAGCTTTAGTGTTGTACTGACTTGGCGGCAGTGAGGTAGCAAACACATTAGAGTTGGAAAAAAAAAAAAAAAAAAAAAATCACAAGGTACTTGGAAAATTTCCTGGTCTGATATTTAATTTTATCTCACGAAGGCCCTGTGGTAATCACTGCTGCCTTAAGCCTCAAGCTACATTTTTTGGCCACAATTTCTGGTACAGCATAGTTGTTAGATGTTTCCCTTGTCATCAGGCACACTTCAAAGACCACTACACTATTATAATCCACACAAAACTAGTTTAATTTTAGTACATTTCACTGAGTTCTGCAAAGTTCCCTAACATTTCGCCAAACTGAAGGTGAATAATGTTAAATACTGTAGATACTTCTGGTAAAAAAGAGTGTCGTACAAAAATGAAGTCCATTCAAGGAAATTCAAGCTTTGAATCCAAGATCTGCCTCACCTCTAATTCAATGGTCATGTGAATAGTCTACAGTTCAAAAGCTTGAATTCACTTAAAATGGGCTTCACTTTTGTGCACTTCATGAAAACATGACATTAAAATTTTTTACCAGCATTTACTTCAAGTAACACAAGGTAAGTAACAGATAAAAAAAAAAAACAAAGATTGGGAGGTGTACTATTTTAATCTGGCTATTTATTTAGAGGTAGTTTTTGATCATTACATTTTAAAGTATTCTCATGAAAGTTGGTTAATGTATTTTATATAGGACCTTTCTGATCTATTTATCTATCTTACGATAAATATGTTCTTAAGTTTTGAGGTAAGGTACTTATACTCACTAGTCACTGCACAAGAGAGTGGGGACATACTGTATGTTGATTAACACATGGAATTAAGAATTTTATTGTAGTCTCTACACAATACAGTCATCCAGTAAATCTGCAAGTTAGTGTCCTGACCAAAGCTGGGAGGGCCATATGCAGAATTTAATGCTGGATGAATTGAAGACCAAACAGGTTCAATAATGGATGGATGCATACATTTAAAAAGCAGTGTTTCATGGAAAGTTTCCATGGCTGGTGGTACTGCCCACTCCAGTACTAAAATCTTATTTACATTTCATTAAACTCTTTTGAAAAAAGAGAAATCTAGAATCTAGAAAATAATGTCTACTGTACTTTACCTGCAACAGGTACTGTGATTAAACGTGTAAGAGGGAGGAAGGTACAGTCTGAGTTTAGACACGGAGCAGAAAAAGCCTTTTTTATATCATTATTGCTTCTTCAGTTTATAAATAACAAATATATTTTCAAAATCTATACTTAAATCTTTGACATAGACAAATATAAGGATATTACTGATGGCATTTCAAGGACCGTTCAAAGAAGCAGATTTTGTAAAGTACAGAAAATCCCCTTTGTTTAATGAAATAAGCTATTAATTGTGTAAAATACTGGTGCTAAAATGATTACCTGCTCTCCTT
The DNA here is from genome assembly GCF_900747795.2 of Erpetoichthys calabaricus. Taxonomy (NCBI): domain Eukaryota; kingdom Metazoa; phylum Chordata; class Cladistia; order Polypteriformes; family Polypteridae; genus Erpetoichthys; species Erpetoichthys calabaricus. Next base: position 14,149,466 of record NC_041407.2, read on the forward strand.
AAGTGGTCCGCTTTGTCATAAGCTCATTTTAACAAACAGATTAAATTCCTGGGAACAAGATGTGGCCTTTCTTTCCATCACTAATGCTATTGAAACCCTATACCAATACCTGACCCATGGGCAGCACAGGTTGAGAGAGAAAGTATTGTGGTTCATCAGCCTGTCACTTCATTCTTTGCTGTTAGGTGATTGCCATCCTTACTGAGCTGCAGCCAATGCAGGTGCTAGGAGAGTGAAGTTCACATTATCCTACTACCTGTCACCTGGGGGCAAAGGAATGCCATTATGAAATATACACTCTGTACAAGTGAAGAGCAAGCAAAGGGGTGAAGGAAATGTCAGAATGTGTGTTTGTAGTGCATGCCAAAGACTTTGAGAAATGGCAACGCGCAGGAAAGACTCAAATAGTGAGACAGGTTAGGCATGAGGTGCACCTCTGTGGCTCCCCCAATGAAAGGCACTATAAATCTTATGCCTTTCACCCCAGTTGTCTCCTGAAAAAACTCCAGTTATTAAAAAAGTTTAATTAGGAAAATGTCAGCATGATAAATATGTCCCATTTGCCAGAGATGTGCTAATTTCTGTGAACTTATTAATTGCTATATTGCAGCTTCTAAAAATCATCAATCATGACTTTTTTTTTTCTTTTTTTTTTTTTTTTAACAAACTTCCTATACAGTCAAAAAAAAGTCTGCAGTCACAGGGCAATATCTTGATAGGCAGTGAGTTCTTTCTATAGCAGTCATCAAGATTTTTCTTGCACTGATAACCATCAGCATTTTGAACTGTAATTTAACTAACTATTGTATAACAACAAATACAGTGAAAGGTGTTATACAAAAATAAAGCCTGGTAGATGTAGTAACACTTTAAGATGGCTGCCCAATATTTCTCTTTTTTACTAACCGTTTAAAAGCCAGGGAACTGCTTCAATCACAGCTATTATATAATAAATCAAATCAGAGTAGCAAAGGTAAAGTTTTTGCTTTTTAAACAGTAAATCAGGAGTGCAACATAACAGGTCATAATGTAGTAAAATGTTAAAAATGGTCAACAAATAAACACTACTATCAGACAGAGCCTGGCTGTATAGTAAGAAAAGCATTTCAAACACTTGAGGCAGCTCACAATACAATAACCTGAGCTGGCATAATGTAGCTGGCTTTGGAATGTAAAGGAAATGAGGTGTAAGAAGTGCGTCATGTAAAGAGCATATAAAGGATCGCTTCAACTCACCTAAAGCAATTCATCTGGAAAAAGCAGCTTAGAGTTGCTATGCACACAAGCTTGTAAAAAACTAAAGCTCAGTGTCCGAAACACTGGTGACTCCAGCACGGCACACGGCACACATCCAGTAATAGTCTGCTTCAGGCATCATGCTAATATTCAGACAGGAAAACTAACAAACTATTTCACAGGGTAAACAGAATGAGAGAAGGGCAGATGTAATGACTGAGACATAGTGGCTGCTCCAGACTAGCCCTTAGCTTGAAATTGAATACATTGAATCCCATCCTCTGTAATAGCATTTCCATAGAGATGCCATTTTTATAATAGACATGCAAAATAGACAAATATCTTTGACATAAGCAAAGCTGATAGTTTGATTGACAATTTCCTCACAATTGTACTGCCACATTAATAAACATACTCTGTAGATAGATCTACTTAATAGACCATCACTGAAAGCTAATAAAGAGATACTCAAGGTAGGTTTGGTTCTTGTATAGGTGGACATACACATAACATTCTGGTCCTATTATTTTTACAAAATTTTAAAGCTGCTTTTGCTTAAAAAAAATTACAAACCAGGGACGCCAGCAATCTGGTGGAACATGATTGATGACCTGAGCTGAATCAGCCAGACTGACTACGCCTCTGCGCTACTGTATTGTTTGCAACAGTTTTCTTAATTAAAAAGTCTGTGTTTATGTAAAAGCTGTTTGTTTTTGCTTAGTTATCCATCTGAAAAATATTCATTGTGTTATTAAATATTTTCCACCAAATACTGAGAGTCCCTAGTACTTAAGTTGTAGATACACAAAAGAATGTCATAGCTGTCCATGCAATGTTTCCTAAAATAACACCTGTGAGCATCTAAGTAATAAAAATTGTCTGGGGGGAAAATACATAATAAAACAGATAATGATCACAGATCTGCTTCTTAATACAACTATATATATTACTAAACGACAGTTTAATTTATGCACGGCGGACGCACCAAAGCGCATGCGCACTGCGCCGCAGCACCCCAGAGTCAAACACAGTGGCTTCCCAGAGTCAGTAGGTGGCGCCCAAACACAACCTGTAAACTAAACTTGCTCTAATCCACTGTGCCAGCAGTCTGTGTGGCATGTTCAATTATGATTCCTAACAGTAAACGACGTCTACCTAATGACACTGCAACAGAACAACAAAGACGAGACCGCATAGATAAAAACAATAAACGGAGGCTCCTACAACGCGCTTCAAAAACACCAGAAGCAAAGACGTCACGGCTCCACAATGGAAGAGCTCAACTAACGGAAATACAAAACGAGCCCGTATGGATAAACACAATGAACGAGCGTGCCCACAACGTGCTTCTGACACAGCAGAGGCAAAGGAGGCACGGCTCCAAATGGAAGGAGCTCAACGATTAGTAATACAAACACGAACCCGTATGGCTACGACCTGTAAACGAGCCCGTATGGATAAAAACAATGAACGAAGGCGCCCACACAAAGAAACCGCTTTAGTACAAATAGGTTTATTTAATTAAATGAAAACTTTATCATGGCTACGACCTGTGAACTAAACCTGAGGTAAAGCGTGCACGCCAGGTTGTACAGCCGCCCGAACGCGTCCGCCCACACCACCACATATACCACGTTCGTTTAGTAATGTTGCCCTCCATGCCCGGATCCGCTGCAATGGTCACTTCAGCACGTGAATCCGCCGCCATCCGCAAACAACTTCTCGCTAACGACACAGCCATAGAAGAACAAAAAAGAGACTGCATGGATAAAAACAATAAACAAAGGTGCCTAAAACGCGCTTCTGAAACACCAAAACCAGAGGAGTCACAGCTCCAAAAAGAAACCGCTTTAGTAGAAATATGTTTATTTAATTAAACAAACTTTCCCAGGACGCACCCACCCTCCATGCTATTTCATCCCTCCAAATATCGGAGGGAATAGAAAGTGATTGCCATTCTTGGATTTGCGATTCTTTCGAGAATCGCGGGCTTGCTAGTTTTATCCTGGACAAGAAAATAAAAAAAGGCATAGTTTTGTTGTTCAGAGTGGCCCCTGACTAGTTTAACTGTTTAGCTATACCCACTGCTGCCCTTTTAGACCTCTACTACTTGGCCATGACATCTACAAGACTACCTGATAAGCCCCTGACGTAGCCAATCCATAAATTCTTATCTAGATAGGAAATATCATTGTGTTAAAATTATATTCTGGGTCCATACTTGACAGAAATTCAGTATGCAGTGTACAGAAATATACCATTACATTAAAAGGATAATGATATTATACACACATATTGTATAGCTGTAGGCAAGACTAAGTAAAGCAGAAATTGATGCGATATGACCAAAAACAGCTTTTATGAGGGAAGAACAAAGATATACTGTACTGCATATAACACAACTGAGACAATGGCAGAAAAAAAAAAAAAAAAAACATCCCAGAAAGAACCACTACCTTGAAGCACTGGAGAAGTCCTTCTAGTCTGAGGGGAAACAAAGAAAAATAGCTTTCAAGTTACAGGTGCTTGTAGAGTACCAAAGAAACTGAACATCAGAGACCCACACCCCATAAAAAAACACTAAGTGGTGGACTGGGGACTTGCAAATGCTTGACAGTGAGATCATAGGCGTCTGCTGTGATGGTATTCTACTTCGACAACTCTAGTCAAAGAAAAGTTTTCTCCCTTTTTTTTGTTGTATGTGTGAGCAGTCAAACCCGTCAGGGAACATGACTCCCCCTCTCACTGGAAATATAAACATCGCACTCCTGCCAGCTGTCGCCAGCCAAAGAGCTGTTGATCTGAGTTAGACAAGCTGTTCCTCTGTCATTCACACAGCAGCCGCTCTCCAATGCTTTACCATCAGTAGGTGGTCATTCCTGGCACAAGTGCAGAGGACACAGATCTCCCCACAGGCAGAAAGTCCTGCCAGGAGAGTGGTGGGTGGAATTTCAAATGTAATGCAGGACTAGCAGAGGGGCGGGGTGAATCTTGATTAGGGCTAGTAAGGTTCTTATGAGGAGAAGGAAGAAAAGGTCAATTTGCACTTATAAACTGCTTACCAAAAACCTAGCTGAGGATGCTGTGCTGCAAGTAGGTTTCTGCATAGAACAGGCTATGAACTGAACTAGCCAGAGCTGTTCAGTCAATATTGCCTGGGCTGATTCATAGGTTTATATCCTTGCAACATCATCTCTTCTCAATGGAAATATTGTGTTTTGTTGGGGAGAGTAGCCAGTCTTTCAGTTTAGAGAAAAAGTCTGTCACCCACTCAACTACAAAAACTCCCTGTAAGGTTGTGATTTTAAACAGTGCTCCAATTCAGAGGTTGGCCTCCTGTGATTTCTGTGAAGGGACTTCCATTGAGACCACACCTAGAAAGTGTTTACCTGCTGTGTGATTTAACAAAAAGGAGCATATATTTTCTACCATTCATGTATTAAATCGGTTATGGTTATTTGTAGACATACATACCGTAAGAAATGGGGGACAAAAAAAGACAGAACAATAAGTATAATTTATCAAAAAGGAGTATGCATTTTAAACCCACATGGCACTGAAACAATAACAGCTACTAGTAGACACAGATGGCTTGAGGATATTGGAAGGTAAAGACAGAACTAGGAGTTTTAAAATAACTGCCTTTCCCTATAACAGCAAGGTTGCCTCTGTGGAGTAAGCAGAAGGATAAGAAGGCTGGTGGTGAGATGTGCTCCATAAAAGACACTGAGATGACAGCTCCTGCTGCTCTTAATCTCATCACTTAGCCCCAACACCCTGCCCTTCCAATTTAGCATGCTTGCATTTCATTAAATGGGATTAATGCATCCCTTCTGAGAAATCCCTTGGAATCAGCTGCACAATAACCATTTTGTTTGATTAAAAACCAAAAAGATTGAAATAGCCAGCAGTAATGCTTTATGTTCAGGTTCTCTAAACAGCGTCTAATCGTATATTAATTATGGATTTAGAAATACCTTGAAACAATACAAGGCACTTGTGTACTTAAGTCAAACAATGCTCACTGAAAAGTACACAACCTAAAATAAAGATTATTTGATTGAAAATTGCCAGAAAACAGAGCGGAACATCATTAGATTATCAATGGTCACCTCAGAGTAGGTGTCTGAGTGAATGTAATCTGCAGTGGAACAGTGCCCGCCCAGTGTTGGGTCCTGCCTTTTACCTGGTGCTGCCTGGATATGTACTGCCCCCTGAATTATATAAGCAGGTTAGAAAAAGGTTGACAGATGGACTAATGTTACTGGTACAGTGCTGTTGTCTTTGGTTCCCAAGTCAAACATTTAAACTGGGGAACTGTCTACATGGAGACCGCACATTTTCTGGCATAAGGCGGATTTTCACACGGATTCCAAAGTCATATTTTGGATTGACTGGCAAATCTAAACAGACAAGGTAAGATTGTGCCTTGTGCCCAGTGCTTCCAGGGGGTACTCTGGTTCCCATTATGATATAACAGAGTAAATGAGCTTTTAAAAAAATAAGAGCTGTGGGGTAGTTATGAATGATTAATTTCTACACAACTGCACTCTATTTAGGGACATATAATTCACAGTGTATCCAGAAAGAACACATATGCTTGCCCGTAAACTTTTCAACTGGCCTACAGAAGACTTCATTGTGACCCCTATACCTTCTATTGCCACCACAGTCCCTAGTTTGCAGTTTCAGCATTCTACCACATACAGTGCCATCTTCCTTCATTTGCTACACTCCTAACCAACTACCACTTGTCCCCAAGTTCACAAGCAAAAAAGTATTTTCAAGAGTTTCAGGGAGTATTCAGAAATATAACCAAAGACCTTGTCTAAATTCTATTGTTTTTGTAGAAAGCCAGCAATGCATTTGAAACTACATCCAAATGGGTACAAATCTACCATACCTCCATCTGTCTGAAACAGAAGAATGTACAGATGAATGCCCCTTCCGTGTCTTGCATTTTGACATACTCAAATATTCTAAGAAGTGAAATCTTCAAAGGGTGAAGGAAAATATAGTGAGATATAGCTAGGAAAGCTTTGAGAAGTGGAGGACAGGATGTCGTTGTAAAAGGAAAGAATAGCTTCTTTAATTATTTTGAAAGAAAACAAGAACTTATGTCAATATCACCATGTGTTTATCTGTCTATACATTTTCAAATATACTTAATTGAGTTCAAGATTACAGGGTGAGTAATCTGGCTTTAGGAAAAGCCGGACCCACATGAATGCAACTGCACCTGGCAGAGCTTCCTACCTGAGAGTCCTCCCAACCTTTGTTGGACAGACATGTGCATAAGGTATGACCAAAAAAAGTGCATCACTGGTGGCTTTATTATTATTTTTATTTCGAAGGTTACAGAGATAGTATTGAAATAAAAATTTTAAATTGTTTCAATTTTCTTACACCAAAAATTGTTTTCTAAGAATATCCAAAGTCCTAACCAACAATTTTCCTTTTTATTCTTTTTAAATTAAGTTTTTCCCCTTTGTTTTTATAACATGGAATTGGACACATCATTAATTGTCGCACATGCTGCAAATACGCTGCAACAGGTAAGTAATCTCTAGATACATAATGTGTTGTGAAAACAAAGTGGTGTCATGAAAAATCAAAAAAAGAGAAAAAACAATAACACAGTACATTTTTAAGGAATAAAATATGGAAAATTTAATAATGAGAATCAAAAAGTAAAATGTATCCCCCAAACATTCCTGATTACAGGAAGCAGAGGTTGTATACAAAAATCCTTTAAAAAATCCACTTGATAAACAGTATTATCTATGCGTTTTTCAGCCATTGAATAAAAAACAATTGATCTTACAGAATTACAGGGTGCAGGTTTAAGTATCATCATTATACTCATTCTATTAGCAAATTTTGACTGCAAAGAATGGATGTTGGTAAACTTTAGATTTAAGACACAACAGTGGAAATAAATCTATACAAGGGGGTGTAGGGTCCAGTTAATATGAACAACCCCCCTCCCCTCCAAAAAAAACGACAACTTCTCAGTTTCATACCATGATTAAAGATTTGATTCTGGATGCATTATTCACAAAATTTGCACCTTTACAATATAACTCTTGGCTTTAATGCCTGGACAGCAGAAGAAATGTTTATCTGTAGGGAGTATTCAGACAGAAATTGCTACCCTCAGGAGATAGATTCAACAGTTATTCTCTGATTCAACACTGGTAGCATTCAGGCTCTGACATCTCTCTACCTGTTCCCCCAATTCTTAACTTTAAAATGCAAATTTCTGTAGCATTCTGTATAGATTCCAGAAGTACCTCTTATCTTCATGGTTATAAGCTGAAAAAGCATTTGGAGGGGGAAATGACAGTTAACTTCACATCATTTATTCAGATAGTATCTTTTTGCTTTAAGGAACATAATCACCTTTAGGTGATAGAGTTCTATAGGGATAAATCTAAATAGCAAATTGTAAATTTAACAAGTGTATTACATTAATAACCCACAAATTCAAGACTTGTACAAATCAGGTTCTGATAACACTCTCCAAAATCATCTTCCAGTCTGAAAATTTGAGAGGTTCAGAAAACTGAAGTGATGGAGTCAATAAATGTTGATGCCAGAAGATGAAATCTTAAACATTTAAGTAGTAGCAGTGAAAACTTGAGTGTTTGCTAACGGTATTTTGGCTCTATTACTATAAATCAGTATTTCTGACAATCAAGCAAGCCTTACATGTGTTTAGGCCGCTGGTGACTGGGAATCTTTGCAACACAACTCAGCACAACACAGTAGGCCATTTCCTTTTGCCACATTTAATGATGGGTTATGGTTCTCTTTATGGTTATTTTGCCTTTGAAGAAATGCTAAAAAGTTATTGTTATATGACACAATCAACTAGCAGACATTATTACATATTTGATGACAAAGATGATTCTTTAATGGAACACAATTTACTCCAAGATGGTACACTTGACAGCCTTTAAAGATGTAGTCGCGTGTGCAGAATAAATCCATTTTAACAATGGCAGGACTGCTGTCGGCTCCTCTGAGAGAAGCCGTTTCGTACTTTAAACTCAGATACACTCCCAAGTCTTGTTTGGGATCAACAAAGGGTCATCTTTTGAAAAGGACATTTACTAACATACAAGAGATGAAGGAAATAAATGTTGAAATACAAAATAAAATGAAGTAAAATTACATTTTCTATGAAACTCTGCACTCCATCACTGCAAAAGCAAGAAATACAAACAACTTTATCACACAAAAACAAAAGTTTCATTGTCTTGGATGGTGCTCAACAGGTTCCACATAGAGTATGCTTTTGGTGGAACTGAAGTGCTTTCATTTTTAAAGCATTCTTCCATCTTACAATCAGTAAGCAAACAGCACTACTGGTTCGCAAGGGAGTCATCATAAATGCCGACCTTATTTTTCTGTGACTCAAAAGCAAACTCATTTCAGCTGAACAAACTGACCTTGCAATCTGAGAAAGTCTCAGAATAAGAAATTAATTCGATGCATCTTTTCATTTTTAGGAGAAAAAAAAATACCTTTTTTGTTTTCAATATATATATATACCAGTCCCTGTAGGACTTTGAAGGCGATTCTTAGCTTTTCAGCCCCTGCCCGATCCCGTCTAGTAAAACAGTAGGAGAGCAATCAGCTAAGCCAAGTACCACAGCATCCCTTTTCTACACCCAAACACAGTTCCCTAAATCCCAATTACACTCTAATGATCCTGATTTCATCCTCCTGCCAGTTAAGCCTTCTCTCCACTTCACCTTGTCACCTCATACTCAATTAACTTGCTGCCCATTGGAAGCTTTAAACTTTCTGTTGAGGTTAGCTCTGGCCAAGTCGTGGAATCACTATTTTTGCTACAGAGATGCCGGGCTATAGCTTTATCTAGCAACATCTGCCCTCTCTGCACCCCAAAGTCTTCAGCTGCCCTTGCAAGGTTGGGCAACTCAGACAGCTTCTCCTGATGACAGTGTAGTTCCCTCGTTCATTTGGAGACTTGGTATGAGATGGAAGGGTATTTTCCACCCTCCTTGTTGGGTTCTTGACCCTGGCAGTCACTTACTGAGTTATTAATTATAAAATCGATTTTATTCTGAAAGTGTGAGTGTGTCTTTAATGGTGCTCAGGAAGAAACTAATCATAGCGCAATTATATACTTGCCTTGGCAGTTCCTTTCACAACTTAGAACTACCGAAGAAGCAAACATGTCTTAAAACTTACACAAACAACTTATTTTAGGTTTTGTTTTCAGGATAAGATTTTCACCATGTATGTACCATATACTGTATATATGCTGTATATCCTACTTGTAAGTCATAACATTTACGTCCACACATTACTGCTCTCACACACACCATTAAACACACTATTGTAAAGTTCTACTAATTTCTAGATGTCCTAGTAGAAAGGTGCAGCCTCAGCGGATCCATCCCAAAAATAAAAATGACGCACAGCTGTTGAACTCCCCCATTCACATTCCTCTCAAATAAATGGACATTTCAAAATGAGCAGAAAGACGTGTGGGCATTATTGTCTGTCTGCTTGTATTCTCTACAGTAATAAGGCACCATAATCCCACTGATCCCCTTTTCACAGCTGTCAGCTGTTTTGTGACAGGATGCAAGTGGCCAGATCCACCAGAGAACAGCTTTACTGGCAGATCGCATTACATCGGACCCCCATTTCAAAAACCAAGTTGCATACCCTGTGCAGTGCTATTTGAAAGAGGTGATCTGAGAAAGGCTTTAACAGCAGGTCACATTCCTCCAAACAAGCACTCACACTCAACCACTTATCTAATGATAAGATGAACTGTAGAACTCCAGACCTGTCAGCAGAGGGCAATGGCTCTGCATAATTTCAGAGTTGGCTCCACTGCTTCATTCACTGGGTGGTGGTGGCCTCAATTCCTGACTCAGCCTCATGCCTAGTAATACCTCCCTAGACACATACCGTGATAGCTGTGTGTAATAACAATGCCACATGTCCATACCGAAAGCATCGAAATACAGTAAACTTGTGTCTGGCCAAGTCTGAATGGGTATGAGCACGGTCCCAAGATGTGTGCAGTAAGACTTTGATAGCTTCCAAGTGTTAACAAGTGTTGTATATTTTTAGCAATTTTAGCTTTTTGAGACTATTAGTAGCACCAGTATATGGGCATCATATGAACAGAAAAAGGAATACATGACATGGGTCACTAACTCCAGTCATTGCATCCAAGTCAGCCAAGAGGATAAAAAAACACTAAGCAGATCTTGCAAATCTCCAACTCAATCTCTAGCAAGTTGTGCACTGAGCTTAAGAGCAGACAGTCCTATAGCCTCTAGCTAAGGCCAATTAGCAGTCATATCACTTAAGGTACAATGCTGTATTTGTAGTTTATTAAGGAGACAAATATTCTTATCAGCATAAAAATGTATAACTCAGAGTATAATAATTACACACTTTAAGAGATGGGGAAAATGGTGAAAATCCTGTGTGATAACAACAGTTCTGAGTAAAGAAAGTGAGAATGTCAATTACAATAGAGTGCCTTTACTTCAGAGTAAATTCTGAAAACCATCCAAACCCAAAATTCACCTCATACATTACAGTACATATCATACATTACAAAGTAGAAAAAAAGTAAATAATTATAATTTGCACAAATTCTTTCAACAGGAAAAAGAAACATTAAGTAGTCAATTCAGAAAAGGAATCACTGTATGTCTCTTCCATTTTTATTGTCAGTTGATCTTGATGTGGTTTGCTAGCATCTTTGCTACTCCCTCATACATCAATGCCACAAGAACATTGTTGCTCATGTCATTTCAACATAATATCTTCCAGTGAAGAATCTTATGTGATTTTCATGTTTATCCGGAGTATCCACATAACACGTTATATCATTCATCTAGCATATGTTTTACTTTGCAACTACCTGACAATTTGTTTCTTCACACAATATACCCCCTTAATTACAACATATTCCGCAATTCTAATATTTCAATCGGTTCTAATTTGGTTTTACTCTCAAGACTGTCCTTTCTCCTTTTTATTCATGGTGTGTTAATCAAAAAATATCTGTAACACAGCAAAATAATTTTAATTTGCAATACAAAGATCTATGTGCTACACCTGCAATATATTAGAAGCATGAATGACAGAATACATGCATCTCAACATATCATCCTAACACATCAACCACACTATTACAAGGAAGTACCAATGTATCGACATAACATTTGGAAAATAAGAAGGAAATAACAAAATAGTACCAATATATGAACTATAAAATTCTGAATATGAAATCTACAAAAATGGGGTCCATTAAATCAAGTATTTTCTTTAGTTAAAGAACGGAATTCTCAGTAAGCTAGTCCATGGGCTTAGCCTCCATTACAAACTACACCTGCAAAATGCCTTGGGTGGCATTCACTGTGAAAAAGTGATTTGCAAAATAAAATTTAAAAAGTGAACAATATGGTTTAGTATCTATGGCAATAAATTGTTTCTGAGTGAGATATATGTTAGAATCCAAAGTTAGATGCAGGAAACACCCTCAAGCATTTTGTCTTTTAACCTTTTTGTATAATACCTGTTAACTTTGAGCGTTCACTGCTTGTTTTTGTGTGTGTAAATTTATACATAAAATTCTGAAATCCAAATAATTAAATTCAGGATCTGCAACTGACAAAAGTCAAAATTATTGGGTAACATGGCCCACTCATGGAAATACACAAAAAAAAGTAATAAAGTCAAATGCCTTCAGGAATGGAAGTACACTACAATGCATAGAGAAAAACCTAAGCTGATATCAAGAGAATTCACAAAATTCCTAACAGATAACAGCTGAGCTTTAGATTCAAAGCCCAACTTATTGCTATGTGAGACAGTTGTACAGCAGTACTAACCACTGCACAATTGTGACTCCTCATTCATAAATGAGTGAAATATTAAAATTTGTGACTCCAGTGAAGCCAATGATGGAAATAGCATGTAATAAACATATGTTGGCAATTTCAGGTGTTTTCTTAAAATGTTTGCAATTCTTAAAAGTCACTTTTCGTTGTCGTTTTTCATTTCTCTTTGTGGCTTAAATTCTAAAATAATGCTGTCTAGTTGCTTGGTATACAGACCAAGACTTTTACCTACTGCATTGTACTTTTGTGTCTGATGCTGCTGGGGTAAGAATTTGGGTCACAATTAAAGTATAATGGATAAAGCAGTTTTAAAAAATAGCTAAATATATCTGCAAGTCACTTTGGGTAAATAACAACTAATCAAATGAAAGTAAACATTCAGTAAAGCAATATGACTGATTTTTTAAATAAATAGTTTCTTCTTTCTTTAGATAACCAATGCTGTGGCCCATCTAGATAAGACAGGTTCAAACAGCTGAAAACCAAAGATGCAGTTCTAAACCTGATGATTCAGAGCTGTTTCTGAAAAAATAGGAAAAAGGCCTCTGTTGACTTCTCAAACAAGAAACAAATCACCCTTTAATCAGATTATTGCAAAATAGTTCATATCCCACAAGATGCTCTCCAGAGATGCAAAAATAAGTGGGTCAATAGCTAAGCATACAAAGATAGTTTTGCTAGAAGTGTTATTCTCAGAGACATGGAATAACTTTTGCCGGGATTTGTTTAACATGTCATAGAGGCCTAAGGGGGCAGCTTGAAAATAGCAATGAGGAGTTTGGGGGATTATTAATTCTGTGATTGCTATGCTGATATCCTGAGGGAGGTATTACTTCTCTGGCCCGTGGCTAGAGTTAGATTATTTCCTTTCTTTTTGGCAGTTGATGACACTTTATAAACTGACTCCCACCTGCAAAGTCAGGGTTGAATAATTTTCTTTTTTATTTATCTTGCTCTGACATTATTAGACTTCAGATCAATGGAACTTAAAGCCTTGAAGCCTGTTATGTCATGTCACTGCACAGACAGCAATTTAAGGAAATGGAAAAGAAAGTACTGTATGAATATGCGAATCGTTCATTAGTGGTCTGACAGTGAAGATGCATGAAGCAGATCATTCTAATATGCATAATATTTCAAACAAATTTCAAAATTTGGTATTAATTTTCTTATCATGAAATATTTTTATGAGTGTAGAGCTACCACAGCTGAATTTTTCATCTACTGTATATGTTGTACGCCATTGCTGATTCAATATAAATGGAAGTCAAAGAAGTTACCACGTGTAAATCTACACCAGACTTTGTCAAAACTTAGTCATTCTACAGTCTAAACTCCTGCCAATAAAGACAGCATAGGTGGTATTATTTTCAGTGGTGTTACAAAATTAAATGGCCTTTACAGTTTTAATAAATCTTAAAAGCTTGTGACACTATTATTCTACTGCTACTACTCTGTGGTAGTGGAATGCCTCCTAAGTACTTCCAGTAAAACCTGTGAGGCTATTGCTGTATTTTTCAATCAAAAAATTAATGATATTAGAAATAACACAGTATATCTCCCCAACACTAAGGATCCTCCTAAACCCCAGTATTCTGTTATAAACAAATTAAACTTTCACTAGGATAGATTTACCTGATTTACATAAAATTATTTCTCAAATGAAACCCTCCACCTGCGTCCTTGACCCAATACCAACAATTTTTTTCAAAGAAGTATCGGGCATGCTTATTGATAATGTTCTTGACATAGTAAATTCATCATTAGATACGGGGGTCTTCCCAGACTGTCTTAAGACTGCTGTAGTTAAACCCCTACTTAAGAAAAATAATCTCGACCCCTCTGCTCTTGAAAATTTTAGACCCATCTCTAACCTGCCTTTCTTAAGTAAAATTCTAGAGAAGGCAGTCATTATGCAGTTAAATGAGCACCTCAATAAACATGCTATTCTTGATAAATTTCAGTCAGGTTTTAGAACAAATCACAGCACAGAAACTGCACTCGTTAAAGTAGTAAATGATTTGCGGGTAAATGCAGACTGAGGCCATTTATCTGTTCTCATCCTCTTAGATCTGAGTGCCACATTTGACACCATTGATCATAATATTCTTAGAAATCGCCTTAGTCAATGGGTGGGCCTCTCTGGCAGCGTCTTAAATTGGTTTGAATCCTACCTGGCAGGGAGAAAATCCTTTGTTAGTTGTGGTAATTCCAACTCAAAGACACATGATATCCTATATGGTGTTCCACAAGGCTCTATCCTGGGTCTGCTGCTCTTCTCAATCTACATGCTTCCATTAGGTCAGATTATCTCGGGACATAACGTGAGCTACCACAGCTATGCTGATGACACACAGCTGTATTTCTCAATTGCACCTGATGACCCCGATTCTCTTAATTCACTAACACAATGTCTAACTTGTATCTCAGAATGGATTAATAGTAACTTTCTCAAGTTAAATAAAGAGAAAACTGAAATCTTAGTGATTGGCAATAATGGATACAATGAGGCTATTAGAAATAAACTGGATGCATTAGGATTAAAAGTCAAAACGGAGGTAAAAAGCTTAGGGGTAACTGTTGACTGTAATCTAAATTTTAAATCGCATATTAATCAGATCACTAGGACAGCATTTTTTCACTTAAGAAACCATAGCAAAAGTTAGACCTCATATCATTGAAAGATGCTAAGAAATTAGATCACGCGTTTGTTTTCAATCGACTAGATTACTGTAACACAATCCTCTCAGGACTACCCAAAAAAGACATAAATCGTTTGCAACTAGTGCAGAATGCAGCTGCTAGAATCCTAACCAGGAAAAGAAAATCCGAGCACATCTCTCCAGTTTTGATGTCACTACACTGGTTACCTGTGTCATTCAGGATTGACTTTAAAATTCTGCTTATGGTTTATAAAGCCTTAAATAATCTCGCCCCGTCTTATATATCAGAATGTCTGACGTCTTATATTCCAAATCGTAACCTCAGATCCTCAACTGAGTGTCTCCTTAGAATTCCAAGAGCAAAACTTAAAAGAAGTGGTGAGGCGGCCTTCTGCTGTTATGCACCTAAAATCTGGAATAGCCTGCCAATAAGAATTTGCCAGGCTAATACAGTGGAGCACTTTAAAAAACTGCTGAAAACACATTAATTTAACATGGCCTTCTCATAACTTCACTGTAATTTAAATCCTGATACTCTGTATATCCAATTCATTATAATAACTATTCATGGTGGCACTAAAATCTGTACTAACCCCTACTCTCTCTTCTGTTTCCTTTTCCAGTGTCCTTTTGGTGGTGGCTTGCGCCACCACCATCTACTCAAAGCACTGTGATGTTCCAACAATGATGGATGGATTAAAAGCCAGAAGTCTGTAGGACCATCAGCATCAAGTGACTCCGTGAGAACCCTAACTACAAAGAGGACTTTTTCATTTATGTTAGGTAGAATGCCCAGAGGGCACTGGGCGGTCTCGTGGCCTGGAACCCCAGCAGATTTTATTTTTTTCTCCAGCCTTCTGGAGTTTTTTTTTTTTGTTTTTTCTGTCCACCCTGGCCATCGGACCTTACTCCTTTTCTATGTTAACTAATGTTGTCTTATTTAAATTTCTTATTTTGTCTTTTATTTTTATTTTTTTCATTATGTAAAGCACTTTGAGCTACTTTTTGTATGAAAATGTGCTATATAAATAAATGTTGTTGTTGTTGTTGTTGTTGTCAGCCTCTGAGGAAAGTCTGTCAGAATAAAGTAGACATAGCTCTCAAGTTGCAACATTGCGTTAAAGAGGTGTAGCAATTCCCGTATTCAGCTTTGGTTTGAGTTTGGTTTATAATTGACAATTCAGGTCAAATCTTTATTCTATTCTTTATGCTAACATATTTTAGGGGAAGAATATAAATCTATTTAAAGTGAATATCCAAAGTCTATAAACTGTTATTTAAATATTAGCTTTTCCAGACAAAGACTTACATCAAAACAAATCATATCACTTTTTTGTCATCATTAATAAGATCTTGTATCCAAAATTTCACAGAAAAACAAAACACTTTTAATGACCACCCAATGGCAGTAAGTTATATATCTACTAGAGTTCACACTGCAGTTCACATTTACTTGCATGCATTTCTCAAAGTTTGTTTCATTATAATTGATCATACATTTACTCGTACTGTAGTTCTTCATTTTATACATTCTTGTTTATTGAGACACCAGAGAGAGTTGACGTGTTGAGTGTTAGTTGGACACACAAGTAAGAATTTTACTATACTCTGTATACAGGACAACATTACTGCTACTACTACTTAATCGTGTTATCTTCAGTTTGTACGTATTTACTACACAAAGTGTCTAATAATGGGCAGACCATAATTTAAAGACTGACCGATTAAATCTGCTTATAACCTAAAACATGATTTACCATACTGTAAATGAACTAGTTTTTCAAACCTGCTTGTGCCATAACTGAGTCAGATATTTTATTGTTTAGGAGCTATGAAAATAAATTATAATGCTAATTAGTGAAAAGTTCACATTTGTAAATATATTTTTGTTAAAGTTGCAGTTATCCATGTGTTCAGTATTCAAAAGATGGAAATCATGTTGAAAAAATATTAAGACAAAATTAAATCCAATGCAGTGTACTGTTCATAGGAACATTCTCTTAGAAAGTGCACTTAAAAAGCTACACAAGACCAAAAGACCATTTCATATTATGGCATCACTAAATGGCTGAAGTCTTATATAAACATTTCACAGAGTGCAAATTTGAAGATTTTCAAAACAGCCAGGGATTCAGAGTTGTTCAAAGGCCTCCACTGATAGCACCTTACATCACACCCTACTGGGTCAAAAGCACTTGGAAGATTATGAGGGCATCTGTGTTCATGCAGTAACAATTGACTTTGACTAAATTGACGACTTGATTAAATAGCTGGTGCCTGTGTTGTAGTGATGATATAAAAGTACAACCTTGATGAAACCTTTAAGTTTCTTGGCCCAGCACTAACTTTACGACCCAGTCCAAAGAGTCTCTGGAATGTCTGGATTAGGGCTGAATGCCAGAATGTCTGCTGCCCCAGCCTCTTGACTTCAGGTGTACCTAGCATTACAGTACTTCATATATTGCTTTATACAGTAAGCACAATATCAATACATGACAACTGCATCAAGTATGCCATTGATTAAAACTGATTTGGCCCAATTTCCTCATGTAATGATTGCCTGGAATGCACCGTGGGCAGAGCCGTTTCTAACACACTTTTGCAGAGCAGATGACGCTTTGTTTCAATGCAGAGCTTTTCCATTTAAAATGCTTCACAGCAGGCAGGCAGAATTTCTCATCAAAACAGAAATTAAACCAGCAGTTGAAGAAACGATCCAAGATTAAAAAAAAAAAAAAAAAAAAAAAAAAACCTTAAAGTAATGTCATTATGATTCCTGTCTATTTTGATATCAGTGGCTGATCTAACACCACTTGTCACAGTAAGTGCACAGGGTACCCGGGGTCAGGCTGGTTCAGAGGCTGAGACTGAAGGGAGCAGAGAAACCAACACCAGTGAACCTCAGGGCATAAAGCCGGACTGTAGCAAGATGCCTGCTGGCCTAGTAGACTGTGCCACTGCAGAGATAGTCTGCCCATGGCATCTGTATAGACACATGCCGATTATTTGGCGCGGTCTTGGCTGCCTGTGGGCATGTCTGATTGTATCTCATAATTAGAGAGGAAAAGGCATTTATTGAAAGTTGAACATTTGCTCCAAATTAACGGGCTGATTTATGTTCTGCGTGTGGCATGTTTTACTGATGGAAGAGATGTGACCACTCATATAAGGCAAAAGAAAAACAGAATATAAAAAAAAATTGAAAAGACAGGTTTCACTGAATCCATCTGAACTTAGACATGCCGACAATGGATTCATCTGTTTTGGTAACTGCAAATTGGGGGGCAGCAACCTGCACTGGACTGATGGCTTTTTAGCTTCACACAGTGATGACATCGGCACATTCAGTAACATGATTACATGATCCATTTTCCAGCTGCCTCTTAGACACAGAGGATAACACCTAGCTGGCACCCAGCAAAGCCTACAATTAGAGATGTGAATGGGAGAGTGAAGTGTCAAGGCAGCAGGCAAGTGTGAGTGTTAACAAGCTGATAGGTGACAGCTTAGGGTTAGAAATGGTGAAGTGACCTAGCAGCTGAGAATTCATGAGACTTTGGAGTTCAGATATTAGAACGAGTCACCAAAATCTGTTCTGTGAATGAGTCTTTCAGTCTTATGACATGTGCTACATAAACTTAGACAAAATGAGAACAATTCAAATTCTGTTTAGTTTTGTCACCTGTTGTGCACTTAATTTGGGCAGCATTGCCATTTAGGAAAAGTCTACTATTACCTTTCTTCAATTGCTCTGCCACTTACTGAATACTAGCTGTATAAAAAAAAAAACAATGTGAAAGGCATTGCATAAATGCACAATGTAACATTTTAGATTAAGTGCTTTAAGGTGCCTGTTGTAGTATATCTATTGGTTATTTGTTGCTACCATATGTAAAACAAGGACCCCAAAACTCTGAAATGGCATACCTATTAATATTAGAAAGGTTCACATGATCTCAGTGTAGCTGCTACAGCTGAGGAAGTTCATATTAATTTTTAATAATTATGGAAATTATTTAGTTAGCAGGTAGTACATGTTTCCCATTTTCTTTTTCTTCTCAGCACCCTTTCATTTACCTTGTAGTGACTGAGTATTCACCAGTTATGACATTTGCTATTCTGCTGAAATCACTGACGTTTCCAGTACTGTGATTCTGTACATAGTGTGATTATCCACAGAACGCTGGACTCTTGCTTTGATGCTTTAAGAAACATTTATTAGTTTTTGCAAAAATACACATATTGTATAAGGACTTTTTCATTTTTTTTTCTTATACATTGTTTTTCTCAATTTTTCAAATGTTTTCAATTTTGTTTTACATTTTTGTTTCATGTTTTTTGGTTAATTGGAGATTCCAACTTGGCACAGTGTAAGTATGAGAGAGGGTATGGGTGTCTGCGTGACTCAATCCTGAGTTGTAAAGGCACCGTGACTAGAGCAGATTCCTGCCTTGCACTCGATTCCACTGAGGTAGGCTGCACCCCAGTGAACTTGAATTGGACTTAACAAGTTTGAGAAAGTTATTTTACATATTTGTAGTGGATATTACTTTGATTGATGACTCTACAATGATGATCTACAAGTATGATTGTGTACGTGGTGTGTCTTGCAACTGAGTGAAGACACAATCCAGGTTTGGTTCCTGCCTTTTGCACAATGCTGTCAGAACAGGTACTGACTCTCTGTAGGTGTCTAAACCGGATAAGCAAGCTAATAAAAGGATAGAAAGGTATATTTGTAGTATATGGCTTGTTGGACTTGCAGGTAGTGAACACTTCAGAAATATAAACTGAACTGAAAATTGAATTGGAGAAAGCCCTGGATTGGATACCAGTTTAATATATTACACACTTACTTGCTCAGACATAGCAAAGTTAGTGTTGCCAATTAATCTATTATTCATATCTTTTGGATATGACTGGGATTCAGAATACCTGCATAAAAAAAAAAAAAGTCACAAGAAACAAAATGCAATTTTTTTCCAGTTAGAAGAGGTGAAATTTGAACAATGAAACAGCAATGCTAACCACAGTGCCCAATAATAATAAATAATAATAAATATGAATAGATGCTTTACTAAAGGTCAGCGGACAGTTTACCTTTAACACATTTCTTGTTTAGAAATTTTCCTGTACAAACCTTTTAGAGCTGGACTGCCATAATTGCTGCAGACTAAAAGTCTAGTCTAAGATAATGGTGATATATATGTGGCCACTGGGTAGATATACTATCTTGTGAACCAACACCAGCTCCTGACAAGACAGATGTTTTTTTTTTTTTTTTTTTGGTCCCAAAGGTGGCATGTGGATTTGTCCACTCTCATGTAAAGTTTTAACAGACGGGAAGTGTAAAAAAGTGCAATGCTTGAAGCTGAAAGGGCCTCCTAGAAAAAAGAAAAAAATCACAGAATACCACATGCAATAAGCCGAGCTTCAGTGGTGGGAAGAGAGAAAAATAAAGTACTCTCTTCATTACTGCGATTTCATCACAGTCTGACAGAAACATATTTATGGCTGTCCTATTGCTCACCATTATAAACCTAACCAAGCGAGGCTGCATAATAAGCCTACAGGACCACTAATGAGGACTGAATCCCCCCATAGCTGCCTGTGACAGGACCAAGGAAGCAGAAAAGCAAAAAAAAAAACACAGAAAGCAAAAAAAAAACAAGCAGTGAAACCACAAAATAAAGTGTGTGGACGTCCATGTCTGATTTTAAAACTCTTACCCTTTACCTCATTCTCATTCTACTCTTCCTATCACAGATCAGATTCACTCTCCTGTGTAATATACTTTTGGAAATGTTCTGTTAAGTGCAAGGTGACAAATCTGCAATATTTGCCACACTCCTAGGCAGTAAACAACAGGGTCAAGTAACCATGAAAACGAGCTAGAAATAAATTGCTGGTAGTATGATGGGACTGCCGTCACAGCTGGGGGGCACAGAACAATGCAGCATCCAGGCCATTTAGTTTTAAGACACTGGGCTGAAAGTGATGCTAATAACGGAGAGAAGCACAATAATTCACAAAGGGGCAAGTGAAGAGAACCATGTTGCCCTACTAGCGGAGTTTAAGCATGCCCCTAGTCACAGATGGCTTCTTAAGCCTTTTTATATCACCAATATTCCTTTTATAATCATCAATACTTTTACACAGAGGCACCAAGAAGCCATGCAAAAAAAAAAAAAAGGTAGCTAAAGCATACTATACTAATGGAATGTAAAGTACGAGTACTGCAAGCACAGTGATGAAACCCTTAATTAAAAAGGGGCAACCAAGCAAGGTAATTCCAATCACTTTAGATGACAGTAAAAAAAGTCAAAAAACTGAGGGTTGGAAAAGGTAATACATTCATTGTGCTCCCTCAAAGATCTGTTAAATTCACCCACAATAACGGAGACAAAAATATTAATAGTTGCACCAAATCCCTGTAAAACTTGGAGGTTATTGCAAATGTTGCAAGAGGTTTAATATTTTTTATACACAACCTTTATTGTAAAACCCCATGCATTTTGTACATACAGGCAACTCTATAACCACTCCCTATCATAAACAATCAAACAACCCCCCATAATCCACAGCTACCGTTCATACTTGTAAGATATTTCAGATTCCAGCAGTCAAAGAAAAACAAAGTCTGTCTCGTAAAAAAAATGTGACTAGCCATGTGACAGAGCAGACAGCTGTTTCACAGACTAACATCCCCAAACCCCATTCAATCTTCTCAAGCTTGAGTCACTGCTGGCAATCAACTTAGGACAGACAGACAGGCAAGACTTGAGCATAAGGGTTGATATGGACAACTGCAAGGAAGGCTGGATCACTGAAATGGTTGGCAAAAGCAGAGGTCACATGTTAAACATGCATAAAATGCAAGTCAGCAACTTTGAAATATCTTAAGGCTATTAAACACAAAATAACGAGTTTTACCACACAAAGGGCTGTCAGGGGCTCAGGAAACTTGACACTTTGACCAATTATTACACATATAAGCAAAAAAATTTGGCCACAAGTGTCAATAGACTTTGCACCCTAGGAACCGAGTTACTCAAACTATTCTCTAACATTTCAGTAATTATTTATCTCTCTGTTGCTGATCTTTCTGATCATAAAATAGGTTATTACGATAACGATTGACGAGAAGAATTCATAATTTGCAGAACTACGGTATCTAAGAGTTCATCCAGAGTGCCTCTTTCTCCTGCACGATTTGGATGAAAAACTAATCAGCACATCATCATCATCTCATAATAGGCTTAAGTTTTGAGTTTAGTATTTTTCCGTCCAGCTGTTTTAGCTCTAGACCGTCCTCAAGAAACTATGACAGACTGACAGATACACACACACAGACACCCATCATTGAGTTAAAACGCTGAGATCCATCGAAAACCGGAGATTGAAATTTTTGACAAATCTAAAGCTTTCACTCCCTCCCCATAGACCATAGGTTATGGTGGAGGAAGGGCACAAAGCAAAATGATAAAAACATGAATTAATAATGTGAAGAAAAGCCATCACTAAACCTATGGAAAAGGATCACACAACTTCATTTGTTTGAGATGTTAGTCTAATTGCACAGTATCATTCAATGAGGAAAGACTTGTTCATAAATCCTATAACTGATCTATGCTGAAGAAACTGAAAAATATCACAGCTGGTGACACATGCACATCATACACGAGGTAAACTACTTTAAGATTTTCTATTAATTAAAATGAAGTTATGTATTTTACTATATTCTTGTTTAACATAATGCCAGAGAGTGGTCACATGTTGCATGTTGGTCAATTATGCAAGTAGGAATTTCATTGTACTTTATATATCTCAGAATACAGAGACTGCTACTGCTACTACTAACCTACCTTTAAGCTCTCAAATGAAGGCAGGCACAAAGGTCACATTCACTTCAGTTTTATTTTACATAGCATGCCTAATAAGGATATATGGGGCCGCCTCATGTCCAGATGAAGCACAAATCCACTTTGACAGGCATTCAAACTTATCCCATTCTTACTTACTTGCCTGTGAACTTTGTATTGCACCTTTCATACTAAGCAGCTTAACACAGCTCAGTTTTGCAGGACATGAGAAGCTAACTTTGGGACTTATTGTGACTCTGGAAAGCTTTCTCATAAGCATCAAATGGCAGGTTTTTTAGGTGATATTTAAAAAAATGACCTCCTACATACAGGTTCACATATGGAAATCCCTGAACTGCCGTTGGAGATGCAGAATTTCAAATAATATTAATTATAGAGTACTGAAAAAGACACAAAAAGGTCAGCTTGTTCACTGATGAGCTTAGCTAAACAATTATAGCTTCTCCAGAGGCCTTGAAATAACAAAAGCATGATCGGAGAGGTAAAGAAATGTGTTTCTGGTAAGTCTTAAGAATTTTTTTTGTTCCTTTTTCTTTGCTTCCAGCTCTGTTACATTTTCAGCTTTATACATGGCTGGTGAACACTGCCCTCAATTTAACTGATGTCAGGACTTGGGGGCAAAGGGGCATGGTGCTGACTTTCCACTCGACTGGTTGCACAAGGCAAGCTGTCGAGAGCAGAGATGTGATCTAGGCCGGAGGGAAGATAACTCGTAGGCTGAAGCAGGCCAGCTGTAAAGAAGTACAATTAAAAAGCCGTCGAGAGCATATTGAAGTTTAAAAGAAAGGCCAATGGAGAATAAGGAAGACTGTCACACTTCACAGACACACTAACTCGGTTATACACAATAAATAAATACAAATAAATTAAAGGTAAGTCAGCAGTTCCATTGAGTAGACTTCATTATTTAGTTTATAATAGAGGATACTGTAAAGCACTGCAACTCCAAGTCTCACCTCCCTGCAATTGACTCCAGTATCTCTTAGAGTAATAGGAATCACAGAATGGGCCAAGGAATGTTTTTGTGGTTTCATTGTTTCCACTTTAGATAATGCAACTGGCCGATTTAGAGTGTTGGTGTTATTAGATACTTCTGTGCCATTTTACCAGACACAGGAGATGCAGAAGAAATACTGTACAACAATATTAATAACCTGAAACTGTTGTGTTACTTTTACTACCACTGTTTTTATTTTTACTTTTCTTCCTCAATGGTCATTTTTTCTTCTCCTCTACATTTTCTAAATTGATTCTCCAGTTTAGGGTTGTGGGGTAGAAGAACATTGATTTCTGAAAAGCAAAACATGCTTAAGTCTGTGTTCTTTATTAGTAATATTTTCACAACCTGTACTATTCTACCTACTGTACAATTTATATTTAAAGATGTAACATTCTTTTAGCACAGGCAGTTTGCAGTTCCACTGTATATCAGTAGATGCTGCTGTATAACAGGAATGCTACCGAATTCAAGTCTGATATCTGTGTACACTGTAAGTAATAACTGTTTGATAATTAAACATGAACTATTTAATACTATCATATATAATGAACCAGTTTTGGTACTACATGTGTCAACTTGAGAGTGTGTAAGAAGGCTTGATTTATCTGTGCATTCCTAGAAACAAATATTGTTAATAGGATAATGAAATTTCCCACAATTACTAAAATGTAACTAGACATTATGTAAGTTTCTAGATATTTAAGTTTATTTATGGCTGGCTACATTTTGGCAATTCTCTACACATTTGCTAGGAATTTGCTGTACGCTTATATAAGAGTCACAAAAAGATATATTTATATAGAAAGATACAAACTTGTATATATGTGCTGAGAGTACTTGGCAGGGAAGCCAACACATACCCTGAACAAAGAGGAAGATGGCACAACTAAACAAAAATATGGAAGATTTTGCTGTTGCATGCCAGTTCTATAACACCATTCTGCATTACTGGTTTTCATCACATTCTTGATAGACAGAATAAAAGTTAAATTCTTTTTTTAGGAATTCATCTTTTAGAAATTATTCCCCCTGCAGACCGGACATCCCAAGAAAGTCACTCTGAGTTTGTCCCCTCAAAAATCAACCAGCAGAGCACTGCTCACTTGCTGATAAAAACAATCTGTTTTATGGGTGTTTTTAAGAGGGTCAATTACTCTGTCCATTGGAAGATATGTTTGCAAAATTACACATTTATGAAATGTACCTAGTTATTCACAGGCAGAATTCAAATGGCATCCCTCAACTAAGTGGAAGGATTGAAAACCAAAGCTGCTCCAGGGTTGCCAAGTTTCCTTACTGGGGAGATGGCTACACTTTGATATTTTTTTGATGACCACAACAAATGCTCAGATGTGGAACTGATAATTGAAGAACATGAAAGCAAAAATAAGAATTGTTCTTAAGCAGAAATCTTCCTCTATCTGCTGCTCACAAAGGAAAGCTAGATAGTGAAATCTGGGGCACAGAAAACGATTATCCAAATCATCAGAGCGGCACCGTCTCAGCCCAGCAGCCTGAACTATTGACTTTCAAGAATGCTTTTGAAAAGTAATGCCTTGTTGATTGATGTGCTTAAAAAAAATGAGGAGTAAACAGACACCCATTCATAAACAAGAGGCAAAACAAACACTTGCATGTATTTAGAATGGAGACATTACATTTTACCTTTTTTTTTTATAGCAAATAGGGATTGCCACTTTTATTCTGTTTTCCTTTTTAACTAAAATATCATTATTATGTATTTAACTCACTTCTTTATCCAAAGCACCTTACAAGATATGATTATTCAAAAACATTTTATTGTAAATATATAGGAATGTTAAGTCACTTGATCAGGGTCACATAGAAAGTGGTAAGCAGGTATTAAACCAGCAGTCTTTTGATTTAAAATCCAATTCCTTGGCTTCAACATCATACTGCCATTCTAAAATTGATAGAATATCCTTGCTTTAAGCTGGAAAATTAAGAGTAAAGATGAACTATCAACCAAGAGATGTATGAGTGCAGAAAGGACCCCAGCTAAATTATGCATAGATGATGGTGCCATAATGAAACATATAGACAATATTCTCAATATTATCAAATAGATTCTTGGAACTGTGTTTATGAGGTGCAATATTGGGGACCTTGTTGTGTGCTACACACCTGACATTGGAATCAATATAGATGTAAATCTAAGGCATTTGTACACTCTGTGAAATTCCAATATGATATTGACAGGTCATTCTAATAAGTCATCCACTATCTTGTTTTCTTACTTTGAAAAATGAACACAGTTACCATCTTGAAATCAATTCACCAATTGCCACACAGACTTTATGTGGGACAGCAATGTCACTCAAGGTGTTAAATAGCCAAAAAAAAAAAACTTTAAAAAAATTGTCCTAACTGGTAATGATTTTCACTTTGTAGAACAGTTTAAAAGAAAGAAAAGAGTTACAGTCAACATTGGCATACAGCTTTGTATAATGATTTGGCTTTGAAAGTCATGCATCTAGAATTCAGTATTCTGTTAGCAGAGTACTAACTTGGAATCACGGATTAATTTTGCAGAAACATTACCATTAGCCTATTGTGTCCTGCTATAAAACCTTATGTCAAACTAAAGCTGTGGTGGATCCTTTCCCACAAGATTTTTTCAAGGCAAGGTCATTATAGTTGTGAATTTGTGTGAAGAATTCATTTAAATGTACAGTACTGTTTATGTTTTAGGAAATCCTGGTTGGCTATATCCATTTATGATGGGATTATCATTTGTCTTCCCAATTCGTTTTTTTTTTAATAATGGCTGAAACCACAAATCTTCTTATAGTTCAAATTTTTGGAAACATCACTAAATAAACACAGACACAAAGTTAAAAAAAAGGTAGAGAGAACTGAGAACTGAGGATGTAGTCTTCCACACCCATATATGATCGGGTGTATAGAAAAATTGAATCTTACTTTTTATCACCTCCCTTATTCAGTCTGGCTTTCTTATAGTAGGCTTCATACACTGAGGTTATATGCATTGACTCAAGAATACAATCAAATTAAGGTTCATTCACAGATACTGTAAGTTGCCCCAAAATCCTATAGTGCAACAATTATGCAACAGAATTTCATAGTAGAGGAAAGCTGTCTTTTAAGTCTGGGATGGGAAAAGAAAGAATCTCCTTTGCTAGATGTACTTTTATCATCTCTTGCGAGGAGTGTGGGTAGAAACAGAGCTGCCTTTATCTTTCTTATTGTGAAACGACAACTCTTTACAGGAAGGGATTGAACTGTTTGAGGTCTCCAAAATTTATAGTGATACATCAGGACTGGGAGGCCACAGCTGCTTTTACCTTACAGCAATGAACACATTGGTCCTCTGGCTGACTGGCATGCCTGCTGTAGCAAAAGCCAACTCTTTCCTGAACAGAAAGCTCCAGATTATGTGATACAGTAATCCATTGTGTGCACAGTGTTTACAAGAAGCCTGAAACTTCTCCTGCCAAAACGCATTTAAGCAATGTTCAGCCTTCAAGCTGCATACTCTTCACCTAATTATCTTCCAGCAAAATATGGCCAAGTTCTGGATAGTAATGATGACCACAAATCCTTGTGCTGTCTGTAAAGGTATAGGGTATCATGAGGGAAGTACACAATTTATATGAGGTAATAAAATGGAGATGACCATATTGGGAAAGGTCGGTGATACAATTAGTGTCTCAGAGTTCATCATTAACAATAGTGAAGTTATGGATAAAACCACAGACTTCATGATAGAGATTTGAAGTCGTGATGCAAATTGCATTACCAGTTGAAAACTGTTAGAAACAATATCTTTGCCTAATTTGGTGACATTTATAAAGGAAGAGTTTATGGACTATCACTGTAAACTACAATGTGTGCATCTTAGTCTAATGCAGCAATAATTTGTCTTATAGCACTGTGCATCATATCTTAAAAGTGTCATTGTAATCATCAATAACTTTTTGAATTTGTGATTTGATGGCAAAAATGTTAGCTAGCCTACTGTAATATGTGAGTATTACAAATTGTTATGCTGCTTTGAATTAAACTGTAGAACACTTTGTAATAGTGCCTTCTCTGAAAGATACTATACAACAGATAAACAAATGTATTGACAAAATTAAAACTGCTGCCTCACAGCTCCAGAGATCTGGATTTTTCAATCCACTATGTGTAATTTGCACATACACCTCATATCTGTGTGCACATTCTCCATGCACTCTGGTCTCCTCCAGTGGCCGGTAAGCGCGACAACGCACAGTATCAGTGCACATTCCCAACCTCTCCTCTTTCTCTTCTCCTAAATATGTGAATGCTGGATTAACTGATGATGCTACGTTAGCTCAGTGCAAGTAAGTATGTCTATGTATGTGTGTTTGCTCTGTGATTGATTAAAATTACGAGTTATTCCAACACTGTCCCTACATTAACATTTATTTTGCTTTTACACAAAACAACTTACAAAGGAGGTAATCAAGTAAACATCAGTCTTGGGACAGTTTAGGAAATGCTGTAAACAACACTGTAAGAAGTGCTGTAAAACGTTCAACTTGCAGCAATTTATGATGAAAAATAAGTATTCAGAAAATGGATGGGAGAATGCTTGATTTACCAACTTGTCTCTGACAGTCATATCTGGAACTGGCCTGCATATGGTATGCTATCTAAAAAAAACTTTCATTTTTCCTGAAGACTGACTCAGTGTCATAATATGTCGCATTTACGTTAAATGGCACTTGTAACATATACTCTTGGGAGCATATTTGTGTGTTTGTCAGGAACAAGTGATCTTTCTTGTCAGGAGCACTCTGGGGGTTTTATCTATTGTTTTTAATTCACATTTTTGCTTTCTCTCTCTAAGCAAATGATGCTTTTATGTCTACTGAATGTACTGAAAACATCTTAAAATTTTTCCACAAAGTTTGTCCATTCCCTAATTTGGAATATTTATAAAAAAAAAAATTTGCAGATTATCCAGCATTTATTATAATAGAATTATCTGTGAGTGAGATAATAATTGTATACGCTATTCTGTTCAGTTTCCTTTGTTAGTACAAAGCACTTCTCCCCTTTAGCCCCACACTGAAACAAGCACTTACATGACAATATTACTTATGTTCCAAATAAATTTGGATTAATGAACTGTGATTTAAATTAAAGCAAGAAAGGAATATAATTAAATATATTGGCAAGCAGCAAATGTGCTACTTTTTAGTAGATGATTTGTTGATGTTGTCCACAAGCAGTAAAATGATAATTCAAACAGCAGACATTCACACATAATTTGTGTGAGGCCAATGAAGGATGGGAGGGGGGGATTGAGAATTCATTGTTCCACTTCAGTATTTGGCAGCAAGATTATAGTCAGAGCCTTTCGCAATGCTTTACCTGCCTGTTTTCATATGCCGTGGGAAAGATATGAAATATGAGCTTCTCAGTGAGAAATTTCACATGAACACCCTTCAAATAGAAGTTCCAAATCAGGGAAAACAATGCTTCCCGAATGAGCCAAGCTGTGATGTAATGTCGAGCTCTCACCTCATTCAAAAATATGAAATGAAAAAATAACTAGTTCCACTGAAACTGTCATGTTGTTGTTACATTGCATTTATAGCAACATATCAGACAGTTAATGCATTTAGCTTGATTTTTACTTTCATGAATAAAAACAGAGCTCATCATCAATTGTTTTTTTTGAGGGAACTGAGTAGCAAATAAACATTAATCTTGCTCACTACTATAAATGCCAACAAAAAAATTAACTTTCAACAATGTGAGACGATGAGACGTCACAAGTAGTAATCAATAATTTGAATGTATTTCTAATATACTCATGCATATAGTTCAGTAGCCAAAGACATTTAATAATCACAATTGTTCTATAGTCATTTCTGAAGACAAGGAACAACTAATTTCTTTTGCAACAACACTACCAATAATCTACAGCATTCTGGCAAACATTCTAAGGTATAATGAAAATTGTGGTTGATCATTTTCCATCCTTTTTTCTAGGCAAAAAATTATTACATTTTGAAACATGGATTAAAAATGTTCTTTAAACGTGTTGCTAGAGTTAGGAGTTTTGGGTAATCCTTGTAACCTTGTATTTAATTCTAGTAACTGCTGGGGTATAACTTTAATTACAACTGGGCACAATTCAGGTGCCGAGTGGGTAAGAAAGCTACTCTCACATACAGTTCTCATGTTCTTGTAATGCAGGTCTTTGAGAACACAATAAGTTTGCGAGTATGACACTGTATTGTTTATTTATGTGTAAAACCAAAGCATTGTTGTAAAAAGTGTGTAAAAAGCCAAATTTCATTGGGGGGACAGATTTATTTTATATCCATCTATCCAAAACTATTCAATCACAGTAGAGACTATAATTTTATCCAGACAGAAAGGAGTTAAGCAGCATACAAAAAAAAATCTTGTTTAAATGTTAAACATAGGATTGATCAATTGTAGCTTTGATTTATGAAGAAGGGGTGGGATTGGTATTATTTTTCTACAGACATGAAAACATTGCCTTAAACTGTAAAGAAATGTAATGTATTTATGCATTTATTTATGTGTTCTTCTCCTAAGGCCCACTTCCTGCAAAACAATTTCTGAGATGCAGATGCTACTGGTCCACTAGCACACCTTTGATTAAAAAAATGGATGGATAAAAGTGCTTAAAAAGAAACCTCAAAAAAACAATGTTTGAAAATTTTATGTGGGTAAAAGAACCTCTGTGCAGGTAACAGCTCACAAATGGGTTCAACTGGTTGCCTAGTATGAGCTAAGAGGTGCTTCAATTGTACATTGGCTGAAGCTGTCAATTTTTCACACTCAACATTGAACATCCAGTGATCTGTGTAATCTAATGAGAGATTTAGTGAAATATTAGAAACAGCTGACAATCAGATCTGTAAAGGGCTTCAACCATTACAGGCTAGGTCATAGCTACCAGAGGAATGTTAAGGCAGACTCAGGTGCATAATCTTACAAAAACCTAACAGCTGTTTCCAACGAGTCAAAATGTAGAAAATCTGAAAAAGGAGCCAAAATGTCAGAGTATTGAATTGGATATTTCTTAACATTTTTTAGCTTTAGCTTTCTGAAGGTGTGCTTAATGACCAGGCCAGCTTCCTTTTAAAGTTGTATGTCATTGACAGCTACTATGGCAACTAAAGATGCTTGTTTTTGAAAGCTGGCGATTCAAAAAAAAAAAAAAAAAGTTACTTGTAAAAATTATGAAATCTGCCACGATCTGTCAAAAAAGGTCTACACTTAAAATGACAGCACCTCTTAAAAAGCACAGCTTGTAGCCTGTTCTGTGTAAAAAAGGTTGGCAACGCTGCAGGAGTAAAATCAGTCTACGCTCCCTCCAATAGCATGCCCACAGGCAAAGAAAGTACAAAGTTGCTTTTTAAAAAGATGGGTTCAATTAAAGATTCACAATCTTAAAAGGATGCATGGTTGTTTTACAAAAAAAGCATCACAAGAAAATTAACAACCAAGTGGCATTAAAAGTTGAAGGAGATTACAGCATTGGATAAAAAAGTGTACCTTTTGAGACTGAAAGATTGAGAACGGTTGCCGACTTGCATTAGTGTGAACTTAATAAATTAAGAAACATTAGTGTTGTCCATGTTAGGAACATTTTTCCCAGCAAATGCTGCATTTATGTAAACATCAGTATTGTTATAAAATCTAAAAAAGTATGGACAAACCATTTCAGGTGAACTTTGATTGTGACAAAACCATTAAATTGCACTCCATTACAAATCAAATTAAATTAACTCAGTCAACCTTTATCAATCAATCTATCAAGTTAATTGACCAAGCAGCAGCTGGGAATGTTGCAGTTCTCCCATTTCACAATTTAATATGAGGCTGTTGTGGCATATTCCATGTTGATCTGTCAGCCTAAATTGCAGAACACATGGGTACCCTGAATATACAGTAATACTGCATATCAGACTGTGCCCTTCAATCTTGGTGTGTGTGATCAGCAGTTACATGCTTAAACTATGAACTAAGCAGTCTAACACAAGCATGAGTTTGAGAGTTTTCCCCATGGTGCATTACATGCGATTGTGTAATGGAAATGAAGACAGGACACTGGCAGGATCTCAGATACACCAGAGCCCATCTCATCTGGGAGGTAAAGACCAGAACTTCAATAATAAAGCTCAAAAGAAAGAACTACAGATGGGGGAGAAAAGAGGAAATCCTGATGGAAATCTGTATCTGTCCTGATGAGTTAGTTGTCCAACCTGGATACTGTGGAAAAAGATCAATGAAACAGTTAATTATTTAGCTCCTTTCAAAGTTTCTCTCAGAAAAGCCGGCACATGGGATGTACTTTTATCAGGTAAAGTGAAAGATAAGCCTTAGGGCAGAAATGATCTCATTTTCTGTCTTTATTGCTTACCTGGTCAGACTGAAATTAGTGCTGCAGCTGCTAGTGCAGCCAGCAAGTATTCAATAATACACTGTATATCACACAGCTGTGGTCACACTAAGCAATGCATGCTTTCCAAATACCGTGGCCTCCTTTTTAATTCCAAAACAGACAAATGGAGAGCTAGATAGGGGTGCTAACATTAGATGATAAAAGTAAAATGCCAAAAAAACTTGAATTTACTAAAATACACACATTTCCTAAAGCACCTTTCACTTTAAACCAACTTTTTATGTTAAAAACAGAAGACCGCTGTAAAATACTAATCATAAGATACCGAATCTAGGGTTTCAGTGCCATTCACTTTTCAATTGAATCACGTTTTAAATTGTTTTTGTATTTGCTTGCAATATGAGCTGTTTTCAGTTCCACCTATGAAGCTCTGATGTGCTTAGAAGAGCAATGATCTTCAAAGCTGCTCAAAGAATTAAAAGCGAATTAGCTTTATATTGTTATTGTACCTTCAGGAGAAAATGTGTGGGCAGTGCACAGGGTTTAATAAAATGACATGATTAAAGAAATCGCACCTTTCCCCTTGCCTAGCAAGGATAACAACCAAGCCTAACCTTGGCAGTGGATTCTTCATAATTCAGGGGGAAAAATGTACTTATCAGTGATCCTGTAATGAAACTGTATTAAATGATGGCACCGTATGTCTAGGAAGTTACATTGTCAGGTTTTCTAATCTTCATTAAGCTTTGGGAACAGAGTCTGTGGAGTGGAGAAACATTGGCAGGGTGTAACAATGTGGCGACTCAATGTCTGACAGACCACACCACTAAAATATGTAATAGGTGACACCAAAATTCTACAAATGAAAAAATGAATGCACTTTATCACATGTACAAATTTTAAAATTTCAATACAAATGCTTCCAAGACTAGTATTAGCATCTGAGCCAAATGCACATAAGCGCTAGTGCTACCCTTAACATACTGTATATATTATTTTTCACCCTACCCCATGTGACACATAACATTTAACTCTCAGCTACAGAACTCATCAGTATTCTAAGGGGGGGAAAAAAGGCAGTGCAACTGAACAATGCTTTCGCACCCTGGCTCCACTTTCATTTAGAATGGAAGATGGCCGTTAACATGTTGAATGTAGCTATGATGCGCCAACATCTTTCAATCTCGTCTCGTCTTTCATTCCATGATTGCCTTCAATGAATTCCAGGGGAATGCAATTATTGACACAGGGTGTTTTGTCTCTCTGCTAAATTATGTATAGACACTTTAAAATCTAATGTCCTCTCAAATTTACAAAAGAAACCACATAATACAAAGTGGAATGAAGCCACCAGGGAGGAAAAGCTTGTCTGAGTGAGCTTAACAAGGAGATAAGCAGGTGAGTTACCAAAAAAAAAAAAAAAAAAAAAGACCAAGCCAAGCATTGATATACTCAATGATGGAACCATCTGTAACATGTTTTTTCTTTTCCTCAAAAATTAAAAATATGCTTAATAACGTGTTTCAAAGTCGTCACGTTTTACTAAGAAGGAAAGCACTAACATCCACTTGAGAACCCATTCTGAGACAGTGGGGAAACCAGGGACCTCCAATTTTCAAATGTTTACCTAATGGCTCAGAGACACGCTTGTAATAATGGAATATGTTGAGGTCTGATCTGTCCCTAATTCACTAGGAGATGTTCTAGATCACAGACCCTCACACAAATTGAATGGCATTCTGTAAAGCAGCAGGTTGTAACCTGAACTTGAAAACCACCAATAAGACTCACTGTAAGATCAGCAAATCACTTAACCTTCCTTTGCTTCAGCTGTACAAATATAGAAATGTAGGCTTCAGAGGAAGTTCACTAAGGAAGAGTGGTACATTAAGGTTTGTATGTTGGATATGACGAAAGCGGCAACTTATTGTATAAAGAAACATTGACACAAATTAGATGTGATTCAAAGAGTTTTATATAGTAACGAGCTGTATATACCCGGCGTTGCCCGGGGCAGAAGTAACCTAATCGGTCAAACACTTACATATATACCAAAGTAAACCTAATCGGTCAAACAGTTACATATATAAAAAAAACGAACCTAATCGGACAAACAGCTTCATATATACAGAAGCGAACCTAATTGGACAAACAGCTAATCTATATACATAAGCAAACCTAATTGGTCAAACAGTTACATAAATACAAAAGCAAACCTAATCAATCAAACAGCTTCATATATACAGAAGCGAACCTAATTGGTCAAACAGTTATGCATGTGCAGAATGATTTTACAAACATTATGCGTGTTAACAATCATTAAAAAGAAAAGATTGAGGAACTGTTCTTCTATATGTGATGAAGCCACTAATAAGACAGATTTTTTTCAGGACCCAGCTGTTTCATAACTAAACTACTGCCACCCCAAAGTAATGCCTAATAGTGGTTTTTGGGGTAGCTGTGGAATAAAAAGGGTGTTTTTTAGTCAGTAAGAATCTGACACTACCCTTCAGTACGGGCTGAAGGGTGCCTATGTAAGGTTTTACATCCTTCCCGTATGGAAAAAAAAAACATACTAAACTTTTTTTTTCATCATTACAGATAATCTCAGTCAAATCGAAGTACGCATTCTCAATTTATTTTTATCTAATTTTTACTTTTTCACAAAGCCATCCCATGCCAATTTGTATGAATAAACTTTTGCTAGAGAGTTAGCAAAAGTTTATTCATGCACATATTTTAATACGGATAATCTCTCTCTAATCAAGGTTCTCATTTTCATTCTAATTTAAAATAATAATAGATACTCCTTTTTTTCTTCTGTTTTAGAAAAACCAATCTATGCCACCTACGTCTTCGTCAAGTCAGCTTCATCCAGCTTCATCACATATAGAAGAAGAGTTCCTCAATCTTTTCTTTTTAATGATTGTTAACACGCATAATCTTTGTAAAATTATTCTGCACATGCATAACTGTTTGACCAATTAGGTTCGCTTCTGTATATATGAAGCTGTTTCATCGATTAGGTTTGCTTTTGTATTTATGTAACTGTTTGACCAATTAGGTTTGCTTATGTATATAGATTAGCTGTTTGTCCGATTAGGTTCGCTTCTGTATATATGAAGCTGTTTATCCGATTAGGTTCGCTTTTTTTATATATGTAACTGTTTGACCGATTAGGTTTACTTTGGTATATATGTAAGTGTTTGACCGATTAGGTTACTTCTGCCCCGGGCAACGCCGGGTATATACAGCTCGTATAAATATAAATTATTAAACAGTAAAATCTTCTTGTGTAATTTGCTACCGTGGCAATTTGTGTGTCTGTCCAGGATTTTAAATGACCTGTAGCTCGCAAACCGTTGCACCTATACACTTGAAATGTGGTACACATATAGTACGTCACGTCTACTATCCGCTTTATGGGTGATGATTGTTTTAGTCTTTTTATCTTTATTTTATTTTATTGTACAATCAAGTCCTATCTGCGCACAGCAGGGCAGCCGTGGGCGGATGCGTATGGTGTATTCACTCGATGTTATCGTGCATTGCGCTGTCAGTGGTATTTTGATAAAAGAATTTGAACAACATATAAGAAGCGTATAAATTATTAAACAGTAAAACATTAACATTTAAGAAGTAAAGTTACATTAAGTACTACTGCTGTGCCTTCGGGTATACCTCATTTTTTGTTTGCCCATTACATGCTTAAATGTATACATTTTTTGGTGCACCTACCCGAGAACACGCGACATATAACCGAGCGTGGGAGAAGCATGGATTTTAAACACGCGTTGAGTTGATGTGCTGGTCTACCTCGTGAAATAACTGGTAATGTTTGACTAAAATCTACAGCGAGTAAAACGACATTAGCTCCTATTTTTTTTTTTTACGATCTCTGAGATGTTGCTTTTTTCGGTTCAAGGCTTCATAAGCTCTTTTATGTTGTATGGTGTACTTATCCCAAACCATCATCTTTGAATGTTGCAAGACTTTCGCCTTGTATGTAGATCGGGGTAATTACATTCATTGCATTCCTAGTCTGAATCACAATGTGATTGTATGGGTGGTTACCTGGCACTGTAGGGTTGCCACCCGTCCTTTAAAATACGGAATCGTGCCGCGTTTGAGAATGAAATTGCGCATCCCGTTTTGAATCAATACTGGACGGATTTATCCCGTATTTTTTTTATCATTTTTTTTTTTAAAGCAGCGTCTCATGCAAATCATCCCACACGCATTTTATGAAGATGCCTCCTTTCCTACTTTTGATTGGGTAATACTTGATGTCATCGTTAGTTTGATTGGTGTTTTTAACTGTCCAGTGAGTAGGGCGTGTCTTTCAACCGTAAGCAGATTTTTTGCACTGGTATCACTGACCTCGACGACGGCGACGTTATACGTCAAAAATAAATTACGATAAATGACGATTTTAGCGATACTTTATTACGACGGCGGCTACATAGACACGATCAAATAAAAACAAAAAAATCAAATAATTATTCTACATTTTCAAAACGTCGAAAAAACGACGGAATGAAAAAAAGGCCCACCCGACGACCCACCCATTCCATTTTTATATATATAGATTTGAGAATTCTAAAGTTTCTCAAACAGTAATGTTGAATAATGCATTGCTCCTCTGCTTAATTGTAGTCTTTTTTATATTTAACATGTTCAGATTGCATAATAAAAGGAGGATAAGTACTCCATGTTTTATTAAGGCACCCAGTTTACTACTGCATTTCCAAAAACTTCTGTGCTGCCAGGTCCTCATCAAACCCCATTTTCCCCAGTAAAGTCTGACAGGCCATCCTCCTTGGTAATCAGTATCTCATTTGAAGCCGCAACCAGAGAGTGCACCCATCAACCTGTCAATCTGTTAGCTCAAGGCCAATCAATACAGTGGCTCAAGCTGACAGCTCTCTCTGAGCTCAGGTGGAATTATAATGGTACCAGCTGACAGATCTAAACTGATAAGTGGTGAATAGTTCCAAAGAGTTCATATCTGGCTGTGTGAGAGTTTCTGGATTTTGGGTTAACGCAAGTTGGCTTCCACTAGTATACAGTAGGACATATGGTATGCAAAACATGAAAGAAAATGTAATGTTGCCCAGCACACAGGAGGGCCTGGTAACCTGGCAATATCATAAACTGAATTTAGATTTCCAAAAAATTGGGATTTTAACTCTCTCTCTTGCCTTTCTTTTTCTGCCTTTGCTTAAAAATAGCCAACTAAAAATAGCCAATGATACACTGCTACCAGACTCAGAAAAAGTTCCACCCAAAACCAAAGGACATACAAAGCTGGCCAGCATGAGCAGGCCACTGCCAGCTCTGCCCATCCGATAGGGATCTAATCCTGCTCTGCTATACAGAAAGCATTCATGCATTTTTTTTTTTTTTTAAGATTTCATAACTTGGTTGTCTTTGTACTGTTGTGGAAATTTAATATAGTACAGTGTGCACAGCCGTATCTACATGTGGACAGCTGCTTTAAGCAAAGAGACTTATTAGCTCAGCATAAGCAGACAAAATGGTTAAGCTACACCTGTGACAATCACCAAAGCAGGTGTCCACTCAATGTGCCATTTTTCAATGGAGGTACCTCCCCTGAGCAGCTAACCACTGTAGGAATATGGCAGTCACACACACTAGTTAAAGCAGACCATTGATGAAGTTTCTTCTTAGCTGCTAACCCCTGTAAGAATATGTAAACTACCTACATCCAGAGATCTTAACAATATACTTTGAGCTAATTAAACAATATAAAATCGATATTATTATAAGCAAAATGACTGTAGTAAGAAGTAAGAAACATATTTAAAGAGTCTTAAAAGGTTAGGATTTAATTTTCTTTATTTTTTCAAGTTGATGAACAGTGTGTTTTTAGGAGTGAAAAAGATAAATGTGGTTAAACAGGATGAGCAATCCCTTTAGTTAAAAATGACTGATGCATTGATGTCAAAGTACTCCAAGTTATGCACTGTAAATAAGAAAGTAAAAATAACGAAGCATGCAAAGGCACATTGAATAAAAATGTACAAGTAGCAGCACTTAAAACTTTAACCTACTTTCGAATATATTCAAATATTTACATATTTTTAAATATGGGCATTCAAACCCATATTTTAGTACAATTTGACAGCCCCACTACTTACAATTCAAGACTATTGGCAAAGATGGAACAAAGGTCATCTGGTACACACTAAATGCTTCATCTACAAATTCTAACTTTATTCAGTCACTAGCTACTACTCCAACACTTCTAAATCAGATCTCGTATTTCTCTTCCAAAGTTCTTCCCTCCTTTCACTCAATGAACAGTTTGCAGCACCACTCCCTGCTCAACCCAAACCAAGGATGGAATTCTAAGATGTAACAAATACAAAAGCATATCCTTGCATCTTCTGTCTTTCAGTGCATATTCTTTACTAATTTGACATTATAGTCGTAAGAAAGCAGAAAATGTGAATTAATTTCACTTCTGCCTTTATTTGTATCTTGATTCCAATCCCCACTCACTATCAAAGCAGTAGGATAATCTGACAAGTTGCTGACTACATAATCTTGCAATAGTCAGATTTACTATAGCTCACAATCAGCTTCCAATGAAATCTTTTTATTTGTTGAGTGTATTGGCTACATGGTGCTGATAAAATAAAACAAAACAGATCTTTTCTAACAGGCAAACAGCATGCCTTCACATTTAGGACTGAGAGCACCTAGGCTTCTATGCCCTGGCAAAAGCGTCTGTGTAGAAATGAATGCATCCTTTACAATTCATCAAAGGCCTCACAAAAGCAGAAGCAATCAATTCCCATTGCAACCAAATATTGATTCTGTTGCCTTTATTGACAACTCTCTAATAACAATTAACCACAGCAAACCCAAGCTCTGCTTTTGCAAAACTCAATTCTGTTTCCATTAATAGCATTATCATTCATAATGCACTCCACATTTTCTGTGGGCTTTATGAGCAGTGTTTCTGCACAATCATTTTGAGTTTTCACAAAACAGCCACTTACCTGGTCAAACTGTCAAAAAAAAAAATAAATAAATAAACATATGCTCATCTGGTGTAGACTTCATCCCACTCATTACAACCCACCTGGAACAGGAAAACATCTTACAGAACCAGCTGTAAGAGGGCTACTGTTTCAAGGGGAATCCAAATTACATCAAGTCAAGCATGCTTATTCTGACCAGAATGCTGTGCATGAGATTCCACTTGTCATCTGTAGGAATCTCTCTCTCTGTCCTTGGCATGTTACCTGGCTTTACCTGGGAAATTTCAATAGACCTTAATAATAGTGCCATCAGTTAAAAAAAAAAAAATCAAACAGAATCACTATATAACCTAGTGCATTTATGCATACAATATTTGAAGTTTATTTTTTTTATCCAAAGACTAATATTAGCAGGTGGTGTAGTGTAGTCAGTAGTGCTAACCCTAACCCTGAGCTTGTGGGTTCAGATCTCACTATTAACACTGCATGACCATGAATGTCACGTCACCTGCATGTACTCCAATTGGAAACACAAAACAAAATGTAACCAATCAAATGCTGTAAGTCACATTTGATAAATACACCAGCCAAATAAGTAATATTATTAGGTCAATGGAGCTCCTTATTCTTGAATATGCTATATACCAGGAGTCTTCAATTAAAATCAAGAAGAGTTCTAGTTCAAGAAAATTTCCTTAAACAATGGTCCAGAACATCATAATGCCTAACATGCATTATGATTCAGTGCCATTCTGAAGTATCCTAGTAGTTGTATCAATACCTGAATGTAGTCAACAACTGACTGTCAAAATAAAGAAAGTACAATTCAATATTAAATCATCGTTTTATTATTAATTTTCATATTGAACTGGAGGGTACTGTAACAAATAATAAATCAAATTAATATTCTTTTCTTATTTCAAGTAATATAAAGTTTGCGTTTAAAAATAAAGAGCTATTGAAAAAGGCATCTTAAAGTGCTTAATTTTAGAAAAAAATAAAAAGGTGTAATTTGAGTTTCCCCTTTTCTTCTTTTTTCTTAACTACATTTCACATATAAACAATCTCAACAAATATGAACAGCTAAACTGCTTTAACACTTTTTCTCTTTGTTTCCCACTTTCCCCATCCCACTTTCTCTTGTTCAGTGAGAGAAGTAGGCTCTACCATGTGCTGCCAGGATTTTAAATCAGAACTGGAATGGCCATTCAGAGCCATTCTCATACACATGTGTATGGAGCAATATTTACTTTTAATAATGTACATAGTAGAGAAAACTGCCTCACACTTGTATGTGGAGCAAAACATGGTCAAAATGTACAGGGCCACTTTCCCAAGACCTAGGAAAGCTATCTCTAAGACCATATGGAACCAGAAAGTGGCAGGGTTAGTTCCTCCAAACTGCTTTTTCAAGACCATGTCTGCTTGGAGATCGATCAGTTGCATCTGCAGAGACCCAGCCTTTGCACACTTTTAAGTGTGGTGTGACTTCCTTTGAGAACCTGGTGACATCTGTGATAAGAAATGGGTTCTGAATTAACAGTGTAAGCTGCTGTCCACAGCTGAAGCCATCAAAATGTTTGAAGTTTACCATTAGCTTGTCAATAAAGTCAACAAAAGCAGATCCATCTCTCTCACCCTGAACCTGTTCCTTCACTAATGAGAAGTGTGCACAGTCTCTCTGCAGGTCTTCCTTAAACACCTCAAGTTTCCTCTGGAAGAAGCAGTCAGCTGTCATCAGGTCACAAACTGAATTGTCCTTGCCCTCTAGCTTTAAATGAATTTCACACAGGTGTGAAGGGATATCAAAAAGCCACAATATCCACCATCTTCTCATCTTCCAGAAAGGAGAAAATTACATTGCTTCTGGCTGTTCAGCTCTGCCAAGAAAGCTGCAATTTCCATTAAGATGGACCAAACGTGCTCCAACCATCTTACACTGTTGTGCAGCAGCAGATCATCAGCATTTGCATCCTCCTCGCTGAGGAATTCCCTGACCATGCGTTGTTGATGGGAAGATGATGCCCGGAGAACACGTCATTCTCCTCATTGTGTTCATCACCTCTGACAGGGTGGAGCACAGGACTACTGTTTGATGAAACGTGCAATTTCAAGAGATGATCTCAAGATTGTCATCTTTCATTCATGCTACAGCCCCCCTCTCTTCCCCTATTCATGGCAGGGGCTTCATCTGTGGTTATTGAAACACTTGTTTTGTTTCTGTTCCCCTCTTTGTTAACATCTTTATGGACAAGTAGATATCCTCTCCACTGGTACTGGTATGAAGGGATGCAACACCCAGCAGGTCTTCACAGAACTCTTTATTTTCCCTGTTGACTAATGTTTCATAAACTATCAGCTGAGCATTGTCAAACACATCAGTTGACTCATCTACAGCTAAGCCTACACATAGTGCCTTGTGAATTGCTTCATCCAGCTATTCTAGCACATCCTGGGTTAATATTTCTGTTTTTCTTGTGGCTGTTGATGCTGACATGAGAATTTGATTGATCTTTTCACATAACTCTTGTTTTTGTGTTCCCTCCAGAAAGGCTTCAGCCACTGCACTCATGAACTCCTCAACAATTCCTGAGTCAGTAAAAACATCAGATAACATTTACTGGCATATTATTAGGCAGTGAATGATTGTGTCAAGATTCTGGTGGATTGATCATATTTGGCTCTTGGATCATGTATTTTCTGTGCCCTCAGTTCTGAATTGGCGAGTATGGTTGCTCAAAAAGATTGGTGCTTTGTCTCATAGTGATGCTTCATATTGCCACTTTTAATTATAGCCATGGTCTCAGAGCATATGAGGAAAACTGGTATTTAACTCCCTGTGGGAAGTATGAACATACAAAAATCTGTCCATTCTGGATTAAAAGCTCAGTTTTCTCTGCCTGTTTTCCTCATTTTAGAGTGTCTGTTTGCCAAACTCACTTCTTCGGACATCTGTGTTTGTCTCCTCGTGGCTGGCTTAGTATGTTTTTCTGTGTATTTTCACATACACACACCTACTCACCCTACTCTCAATGTTGCTCTGAAATAAAACAATTTGATTAGCTGAGTAGTGTCACATTGGATGAGTTACAAAGCACACAACTGGTCCGTGCATATCCAGTGTACATACATTGACTACCAAATTACCGCAAATGTGAGAAAAGTTGTGCATCTGTCAAAATATAAATAATAGGTCTGAGTCCATACAGAACAGCTTCTGGGTCCGGACCTGAACTGCCGTCTGCCTTTTGGTGACCTAGGCTATATATACTGTAAGTACACATGCGTAAAACATTCCTACATTAGGTCAATTTCCACTTTTCTTACTGACTTGGGTTTTGTTGATGGTCATTGCAAAACCTAATTTTACAGAAAAAGCGTATTCTTTTGATTTGAAATTGGTAACCATTTAGGAATAATGTGAAATTTGAGCATATTATTATTATTAGATGTTTACGATTTTCACTTGTTTACATCATTCACTCAGGTATTTCTTTTTGTGTTTTTGGCAGTTGTATGTTCAACCTTTTATTTTATTTTTCTGCCATAGGCACACAAAGTGCTAACAATGAATTTAATTTTACTTTAACTTAGTACAAACAGTAATGACATTTATAGGCTGCACATTTAGTCTGCCCATGGAATG
This sequence comes from Erpetoichthys calabaricus, assembly GCF_900747795.2. Classification (NCBI taxonomy): domain Eukaryota; kingdom Metazoa; phylum Chordata; class Cladistia; order Polypteriformes; family Polypteridae; genus Erpetoichthys; species Erpetoichthys calabaricus. The sequence continues at coordinate 14,192,209 of NC_041407.2, forward strand.
AACTGAATGTTTTAAGTTTAGGGGTTGTTTTCTCCATTGTATGAAGTAGAATAAAATAATTGTCAGTATTATGGTTTGCAGGCTTCTTAAATGCTTGGGGGTCCTCCTCTAAAGTCCACAGATACAAAAGCATACAAGGTTAGACACAAAAATACCTGGATTGGACTTGAGGCTTTCCTGGAAAACCATCTTGAGGTCGGCCGAGCGTGAATCATAGAACTATATCCCCTCCTAATCGCCCTCTCAAACCACCCACCAGCTAGGTATATCCTGTGAATAGCCCAGTCAGTATTTGCACAACAATCGCTAAACAAGTTGCCGCTATAATGTTGGTGAAAATATTGAACAGCGAATTAACATCAAATTTCTCACGAAATTTAACAAAACGGCCACAGAAACTTATGAAATGATAAATACAGTGTATGGTGATAACAGTTTGTTTAGCACACAAGGTTCTGAGTGGCACAAACGTTTCAAGGAAGGAGAGATGCTTCACCAAGACAACACTCCCGTGCACAATTGCTTTTTCCGTAAAGCAGTTTCTGACTGACAAAAACATTCCTGTCCTCGATCATCCTCCCTATTTGTCCAATTTAGCTCCCTGTGATTTTTACTTGTTCTTGAAAATCAAAAGTGACCTGAAGGGAACACATTCTTCTTCAATGGATGAAGTGAAGACAGAAACGGCAAGCCTGTTGAAGAGCCTCAAGCAAGAAGACTTCCAGCACTGTTTCAATCAATGGAAGATACATATGGAGCGGTGTAGAGATCGGAAGGGGAAGTATATAGAAGGTGACAATGTTTAGAATACTGTAATTCATCAATAAATATTTCTTTTTTTTTACCAATCCGGTTATTTTTGTGTCACATCTCATATATTGCATTTGGCTCTCCAAGTTGCACAAAAAGACAACTAGGAGAGAACTGTGCAAGAGGCTTTTATTCTGGCACTTGAAGAAACAGTATTGTAGCTTTATTCAGTATTGAAGCTTTATTCGAACACACAGCAAACTTGACAACTTCTTAGTCATTTTGCTTCATCAGCAGTTTCTTCAAATTAAAAGAACTGAAAGCTGTCTTCCCCAGAAGTGTTCATTTGATGGGTGGAAGGAGCGGAGTCTTAGGTGGTCTACATAGGACAGAGAACAAAATAATGGTTACATGAGCTGGCTGTAAAGCAGTATATGACCTGCAGGCAATTGAGTGCAGCTGATTCTGTATGGGTACACTTTTGAGCTGTTTAAAAGTGTGCTTCCTCTGTGGCTGATCCAGCCCCAGCAAGTAAAACTAATAAAGTAAGCAGATACACATGTAAATGATCTTAGAAGTCGGGGTGAGGGCCCCTTTTCAAAACCCATAGATGAGAATGTATATTACAATGGAGTAGTTTATGGTGGACTTATTACTGTAATTTTAAACTTATGCTTTCTTATGCATCTTGTCATGGATCCAAAGATGCCATGTCCACCTCTACTTCTAGCACAGATCTGGCAAAGACACTCTCTTGCTGCCTTTTTGCTTCTAACGAGGCAATACCAGCACTCAAAGTCATATCGGCTGGCACCCCCATTGCAGTTTTATAGCGTGCTTGCTAACCATTGAGCTTTGTCGAACTTTCTCTTTCTATGTCATATCTGACTGTAGACGCCAAACATGATTACATATTTTTTCATGTTCAGGACACCATGTTTTTTTCAGTCTTCAGTCCACCCTATTAGTAAGTGCTGATGTCGATTGCTTTTGCTGTGTGTTCTTGCGTAAAGCCCCTGTCAGAGCTCTACGGAGCATGCAAGTTAGCATAATATTCAGGAATATCGACAATTTAGAAAAATAAAAAAAATGTGTCAGATAATTTAATTTTTTTAATAACGTCACCAAATTTCAATCAAATTCGTCAAGGCATTTTTGAGATTTTGGGGTATGAAGTTCTTCTGTTGAGGGGGGGGTTAATCATTAAATATTAATATATGAAAACATTCTCTCATAGCAGATATCTACTGGACTAGATGTCCAATCCTGTCAAATTCCAGTTTTTTATCTAAACAAGAAAGTCTTTTTATTGGTGAGAGAGTGAGTCAGTCAGTGAACTTTGGATTATACATACTGTGTATAGATTAAACTATCTGATGGTTTTTAACTTATGATTTGTCTAATAAATTATACAATTTCCTAATAAAACAAGAGTGTGGATGATCCAGACATTTATGTTGGCTTTTATGTCAGGAAGGTGTCAATATTGCACAATGTGCATTTAGAGTTATCCTAAAAGAAAATCATTCGTTATACTATCTGCAAGACTTTTAATGGAAACTGAGTCAAGATAGTAGGGGGTTCTCGGTCCAAATAAATGTTTTTTTGCAGTTCAGGAGAGCTTTCTAGTTTATTGACCTTCAGTGTCCGACTCTCAAAATCAAGTACTGAGTAAAGTTTCTTTCCTTCTATTTCAGACTTCAACAAATTGTATTATAAATGCAAGAGGTCACTTTGCTTTATGATCCCACCAAATGTACAGGGTAACCTTTCGGAGCCTGATACACAATTTTGCATTTTTCAAAAAAATAAATAAATAAATAATTAAATCATAAAATTACTCCAGGGTTCAGTAAATCGTTGATTGGTCAATATTTACATCAGCACACATTTTGAAATGGGTTATTATTACGAGCAAAAACTGAAAAATTAAAGGAAATGGCAGCTTTTGCGGTCTCCGTGGTTACCTGAAACTATCCTGTGTTCTGGGACCAGTTAGTCATTAATTCCTCAGATTTGAATAGGGTATCCTGATCCAAACCCTCCTGCTTATTCGGTCATCTACCCTCATTTGGCAAATGTTCATTTTGTGAGACATTCTTGAAATACCAGAAGCAGTGAGCATTACAATCGAAAGAGTAAAGCGGAGGGCATGCCAATACACAATGAAGAATAGCGAATCAACCGAGTGTGCAAAGGAGACTTGTCAATTTGGATTGGAAACAGCCTCAGAAATGTCAAGAAGAGATCCGCATGTGAGGTCTTATTAATGTGGAATAAAGTGCAAGCATGTCGGTAGTATGGTTTAGTTCTTTAGGTGACAAATGTGTGTACCAGCTTGGCCTCAAGTATAACCTTCACCTAATAGCTATAAACATAACTGACTTATAAAGAACTTTTACTTAAAATAATTTTAATGGTGTAAGGATTTATAAAGTGCTTTCTTGTTGCAGGTACTGAAGAAACTTAATATATGACTGACTGATGCACAGTAGCATTTCAGTCAAATAACAGAAGCAATTAGAATATACAAAAAAAATGCCAGTCAGTCCTTCAACTATAAATTCCAGTGCAGTGCAGTTTGACAAGCTGAGTAGAGGGAATCAAAATGAATTCTAAATTGACTACCACTTGTTGGAGAATTTGAAACATAATTAACAGTGCAAAAAAGAAATCAAATTGCAACATCTGAAGAAAATTCAAAGTAAAAACATACAGATAATAATTATGCCACTTTTTCTCTGTTTATGACCCAGCAGCCATGATCAAGTGCCAGTCTGTGAAATTCATATCTTCTCATCCAGATACCCCACACCCTGACTACATCAGTCTTGTTGGAAGCCAAGACCAGCAGATTCAATTCCCATAGCACATGTTCTCCTTTTTTGGCACTGGAAACTGGCAGGGCTTAATTCATTTTACAACTGGAGGATTTTCTTTCTGCATCTAAAGGAAATAAGCGCCACCTTTGATCCATGTAAAATTTGCATTAAAAAAAATAAATAAATAAATAAATAAGACCTAAGAAAACTGAACCTACTGTCTATTTATAAACACACATGGAACTCTTCTTTATTCCCTACAACCACACTTGTGTTTGATAATAACAGTCTGATAAAAACAGAAGGTTTAAACACTGGGAAGCTTATTCATATGGATTCAGAGCTGTGCTAAATAAACATAATCCTTCAATAATTCCGTTTTCTTTTTATTTTTAATTAGATTTTAAGGTAACGCTTCAAGTGTCCTTAATTAAAATGTAATTATATATGAAGTAATGCATGACTTCCTGCCAAAACCTTTAACTCATCCTGAATTCGCATGATTAATTTGCCTCATATGTATGCTGACAACCTGGTGTCTGAGCCTAATCGCCACAGCCTTCGTACTAAAGAAATTTGTGTTCATTTTATGGGAAAAGAAAACAGGGCTCAAGTCTCTTGGTGTACAGCAAAACTTACATGCACAGACTAATGAGCAATCCTGCTCTACTCTTTTCCATCTGCCTTGTACCACAGGCTAACACAGAACTTTTGATTATATTTGATGGAATCAGGACTCTACCTGAGACAAACACACACACACCTGCAGTACATACAATATGTGGGCAGGCTAGATATTCAATTTATTTTTAAACCTGCATCACATTGGACCGACTGTAGACACATTCAAAAGTATAATACCGATAACACAAAACAGAAAAAACATGGAGTATATTGTGATGGAAGGCTGATAGGAAGCTCAAATGCAGGCAAAATAATGTAATGCTGGGCAGGATTGAGGATGTATGATGCCCTGATAATGATAAAGTATCAGTAGATAATAATGATACTAACAAAGCACACAATGCCCCAATATAATGGATAGTGCCCAGTAGTTAAATACTCCAGGAACATGAATATGAATGGAGGGCAGTGGAGAACACCAAAGTGCATGATTTGTGTGACTCAAGACTTCCTATAACTGGACTTTCTGTAACTCCAGAAGTTCCCAAAGCAATTTTGGTTGCTCTAAGTGATCTATGGATGTGCCCCACATATGTTTCCTAACCACATCCCCTAAAATCTCATTCTAGCCTAAGGCCACTGAACTTGGAGCTAGGAGGTTTACAGTTGGCTTGAATGACTGAAGGAAGAAAGGGCACAGAAAGTGAGCAGGAAGGGAAAAGTAAAGGTACTGCTAAAAATTAATCAGTCATGGTATTTCTGAAGTCCTTGAACTTTGTATACGAAAACCCAGAGAGACTTTAGGTTTACTGTGTTACTCACTATTTTATTCTTCAGCCTTAATTACTTAGTATTCTTGTTTTAATTATTCTTATTTGTATAATAAAACCTCTTATTTACTTTCCTTCATTGACAGTATTTGGGCCCACTGCAAGTGTGTCTCCTTTTGCTCACAGTGTAATGCAAATGCAATGTAATACTAACATATGTTAATAAATGTTAAGCAAATTTACAAATCAATTTACTCATTTTTAATTTCTTGCCTTATTTAGGGAATTTCTTGTAGTTTAAGTTTTTATGGCACCTATTGACAGTAATGAAGGTGATGTAAGCTACAGTAAGAACGGTAAATAACATGCTACTACTGATGCTCAGACTCAGTATCTTAATTTTCATTTTGCATAACACATGCTACTGTTAAAGTCTCTACATACCTGGAGCCAGAGAAGGGCTTCAAAACTGAACTTACAGGACCCTGAGCAGATATCAAAAACATCAAATCATCCACATGTTGCTCACGCACAGAAGAATACCTTGCAACTTATACCCTAAAATTTTGGTCCATTTCTAATCTTGTGACCTGTATCATAAGATGCAAACCCAGCCTGTCTTAATTCAGACATGGAGCCTATTATGAGAGCTATACTCTATATACAGTAGTGTTTTTGGTGGAATTTTAGATGTTAGAGGATATACAATCATTATTAATAATCTAGCCATCTATTTTATTTAATTTCCTCTGTTCAGGTCAGGATTGTGAGAGCCAGAGTTTAGTTCATTTGAAAGTATACAATGCAGGATTCCAGTCAGTATGACACCTTAGTCCATCATACAAAACACATGCTGAGGCAGCTAAAAAATGCCACTCAACCTGGTAGCATGTCTGTAGACAAAAAAGGAGCTCTCTAAGGAAATTTGTACGACTACTGAGGCATGTGTGTGTGTCTGTTTTCAGGGCAGCAAGTGGCATGTAATTTCCAGAGAACAAGCACACCACAAAGGCAAGAGCTGAAACACCATTATTAAACAAGCTTTATGTTACACTATATCTTGCAAGGGAATCAGTATCCAAAAATGAAAAACACAAATACTATTATAGGTGATCATATTAACAAAAGTATAAGTTAAATCAATGTAAGACAAGTACATTGAAACACTGAGAGTCTGTGCAACACCTGGAAATGTCATCATGAATAATGAATAAATTACAGAGGAAATCGGACACAGACAAACATAACTTCACATTTTTCATTTTAATGCTCGTGTAATTCTTAAAAAAAAAAAAATTTTTAAAAATCAAAGCACATGTGTTCTAGCACAGTCCCTGCATCGTAAAGATACAACTCAGTTTGATCACTCAAAGGCTTTCTTTAGTGCAAATCATGTAGCTTAGAAGGTAATGAACTGGACCGTAAAGTACAAAGTTCCTGATTGACTTCTTGATGTGTGACCCAAAATGAGTCATATATCCTTCTAGTGCAGACATAGAAAGTCATGAAAGAATTATTTTATGTGATGACACATCTTTATGCTGTATAAAGTAAAATTTGTCTGAAAAACCATAAAAGAATGGATGAGAAAACAAATTATTGAATACATTAGGTACTATATAACATTCACAACTTGGAAAGCACTGCAGAACAGTCAGTAGATTCCACATCATCAGCAACAGGCATATGGTAGGAGCCTGCTATGGACTGAACTTCAACTCAGTCATTGTAGTAGAGTTGGTTTGATAGTACACCAGCTTTCAGACCCCAGTGCCACCATCAAAACACTTCTAAAGCAAATAACGCATCACTCTAAAACCCACGGTCTTACTCCAGCATCCCTCATGTGTTGCACAATTGCTATTGCTCTTCTCCCTGGTGCACACTGCCATCATACCACACTATGTGCCACTTCCTTCTTGATAACCATGAAATCGTGATCACGTTAAAGCGATAAAGGGCTGTTGCCTCCTGTAAAGTCAAAATCACATTGAAGCAATGAGTGGTCTCTTGGGAAGTCCAGTTCACAATGAACCGTGGTGGGGGTTGGGGGCTGGATTGTGTCAAAGTGTGTAGTTTTATTTTTTAATCTACAAAATGGATGTTTTCCACAACTGCAATAGCGAGTATTAAGGGAAGTTTGGGTGAGGCTGAAAGGAAAGCTGACATTTAATTCCAGTACAAAAAAAAAATGCTGATACCATACAGTTTTATAATTTGGGTTTTCTACTTGTTTCCCCAGTACTGGTACACTACACTGCCCACCCTACATTGTATTATACACTCAATTACATATACAGCAAATTTAGATTTCCAATCAACTGCATTAAAATGGATGGAAGGATTCATTACCTATGATTGAGTAAAATGAACCCCAGACAAGCCCATTATTGTTCAAATAAAATTATGTCAAATTCCAAAAACATCTGACATACATTTGAAAAGTGATACAAAAGTCTGGTCTTTATACTTTGCAACAGTTTTAAACCACAACTATGTTTCAGCTAACACATCAGACAAAACAGTCAGATCTTGATTTGATCCATCACATATACTATTTGACAGGATACATGCAGCAAATCATCTTTTCAGAAAGCGGTTACTTCACCCATTCCAATAAAAATCTATCTGCTCTGGGAAGCAAAATCATTTGAAATGTGGATACGCTAGTCTAGACCAAACCAAAAAAAGTGCAGGCTTTACAGTAGTACAATAAACTTTGTTGTTTCTTTTTGTATTGAGCACCAAAGTGATATACTGGTACAGTATTTAACAACTGCTCCCATGTTTCAACTGACAGGTAAAAATTCACAGTCTGTGCTCAGTGCTGGTGGCACAACGTCTGGCTCCCTGCATCCCTTTATTGGAATACACATGGTAAGAAACTGATTAAATGAAAGCAGGAGTACGTCCATCCATTCAATTTACTCTAAAAGAGCATACTATAACTAAATTTGAAACAACTGTCAGGACTTAACCTCTTTTTATGGGTATTCTCTTATCTACAGGTGAAGCACAATTTTAAATATTGAGGAATCAGAAGGTGAAGCCACACTTTTGTGCACATGCCTTTCTAGTATTGGAAAACATTAAGTTGGCGAGTTGTATGTTGTTTTATGGCTGTTATCACACATGTTGGTCAGTCAAGGTCACTTGCACATCTTTGCGTATTTGTATTTCAACTTTGTTTTTATTTTATTAAAAAAATACAGAAAAAAGACATGTTGATGGGCACAAATATCATTCATTTTATATATAGCCTTTTAGTAACATTTTAGATTTGAATTGTCAATTGCAGTTAACATGATTTCATGGTTTATACTTTTGAAATTTAATGAGCACTTTGTTCTGGAGCATGCCTTCTTATTTGAAGAAAGGAAACAAGGCTACATTAAGAATAACTGGTAGGCAGTGTAGTGTAGTGGCTAAAGCACTGGAGATTAAATGACAAGACTGACAATTCAGTTGTTACGTCTGCCCTAATGTGAACCCAAGGCAAGTCACCATGGACTATAAAAACATATACACCTGTAAATAGTTGTAACACAACTTAATTATAAGCTGCCTTGTTAAAAGCATCAGCTAAATGTACAGGAATAACAGCAAATGGGAAGCTCAAGAAATATCTAAATCATTAAACATTAGAAGAATACTCAATAATTATTCCTCCTCCCCATCCCCAAAAGTATTTATGGTAGAAGAAGATCTATGCACAAAACTTTTATTTTTAACCACTTTGGCACAAAATAAATAAAATAAAAAAGCACTGCATAGGTCTGTATCACCCCAACAACCTAGCTGTCCTCAAAAATGTCACACAACATGAAAAATGCAGCAACCCACACTGTAGCTTTGTGAGTAAAATTACGCGAAACAAATCACAACACATAAGGAAATCCTGCTCTCAACTTTAAACAAGCTTCCAAAAAATAATATTTAAAACACACCTACAGTGCTGCACTTAATACCTGGAATGAATTGAAGGCCAGTGGCTGGTGCTAGAAACACAAACATTGAAAATTGCCGTATATAAATATTAGGCTTCAGCAGACCTTAAAATTAAAATTTAACAAATCCTGCCATAGACTAAATTGCAGCTGAAGTCCTCCACCATCAAAACCCACCCCCTAGCCATTCTCTTGATCTTATGAAAAGTTTCTTTCAGTATCTTGTCATTTAGGAATACTTTGTATTTTACTGCATTTTAAAACACTGAAATCTTATGATGCTTGTTCTAAAATACACTATATAAGCTAAAGAGTGGCAGGTTCAAACAACTTAAGCATTAGCAATAGTGAATAAGCCAGCTAAAGCTAAACAACTGGCATCACAAAGTCGTTAATGTTTGTTTTTTTTGTATGTCATGCATAGAGAGGCAGCAGCTTTAGAAAATCATTAATAATTTATTAATTTACACTTAATCATAGAAATTATCTTTTCTTTATATTTCTTTTCTATTTCCTTCTTCATTAAAATGATGTAATTGAATTATGAATTCTTTGGATGTAGCTGTATCAGAGAACCAATTATTAACAATATGATTTCTTAATTAGTTGGCAGAAATGTGCTCTTCAGTTGCTTTTCAATGCACCCAACACATGAAGCACAGCTCTGCAACTTTTAATTACATTCATGGATTCAAATTAAAAATGATTTTAGTTCAATTGATTAAAAAGTGCATCACTTGTAACCTGCTCAGAAAGACTTTGGAGTAGAGAAGTATAGAGTGAAAGGTTCTTCTACCTTAGATGAATACATAGCTTAAATTATTGATAATCTTCAATGTAACTGTGAGGCTATAAAGTTAATTATTATTATAAAAGTTAGAATTATGTAAAATTAAAAATAAACTTGTTTTTCAATTGATAAAGGTTTAAGAAACAAGAGAGCCATTTCAAGTATCAAAGTCAACTGATCTTTTAAAACAACTTCATTTTTAAAATGTCTATTTGGAGTGATACAAGTACAGTAACACTGAATGAAAATGTTCCTCATCAAAATAAAATGGTTAGGAATGTTTATGGGTAGATAGACAGATCGCTTTCATAACAGATATACTGTATTTTATATATAGTCCTGATGGTACAGTGGAATTCCTAGAGCTAGAACAAACCTTTGCATAGACATCAAAAACCACAGACTCAAGACACTTCAATGAATGGAAACTGGAAAATTACTGGAATCTGGCTTAACCTCTGGGGTCTCTAAGAAGATGATAGATCCACTGTTTCTAGCTAAGCTTGCATATAATTATAAAGGGGACTAGATCCAATGGGAAGGCAGTTTGTTTATTAGGTCAATGACAAAGAAAAAGCTCTGCCCAAGACCCGGCACTATGCATACACCTGCTGGGACAAAAAAGTCCTGTAGGCTATATTTTGTATATTGAATAATTAATGTTGGACTCCTATATCTTAGTTTACGGGACACTAATGTTGTGCAACATACTGATAATAAATAGTACTGCAGTACCAAGTTTTTAAGACAGTACTATACTAACATATTGCAAAATCCAGTAGGGTTACTGCATGATAAAGTACTTGAATTTGTTTTACTTTTAGTTTATCAAAAAAAGTGTCAACCACGTCTTTAAGGAGAGCAAGAAGCAGGTGTATCATTTCTCTCCATGCTATGCTGCATATAACTAGAAGAAAATGAAGTTACGCGAGTTTGTGCTTTTTACATATTGTTAATTCAGAAACTCATAACAGCACAATAGAAAACACTAGGCATCACCAGCCTGTTGAGAAATATGGCTATTAAAGTGAGATACGTCAGTATTTTGGATGTAGGACAAAAGAAAAAGGTGAAACTACAGATATTACAACGTCTGTTTGCAAATGGTGTTACAAGGCACATCTTACCGAAGGAGACAATGCATTGAATTGAGCCAAGTTCAAAACCCAACAGGTGTGAAATGATATTTACAGTTTAAACAAAACAGCTTGGATTAATGTAGTTTAATAGTTTAAGAACTGCAGCATTTTCACACAGTTCAAGCTCACAAACACCACTTTCCCAAGGCTCATTTAATGAACAGACACAAAGTAGTTCAAGCCTAATCAGCAGAATTGCATAAACTGTGGTGCAAAATACCATAAGAAATCGTTTTAACTCCTAATGTAATATATGCATTGCACACTTTTGATTAAATATTATTTCAATTTTTTTAACCCTCAAATTTATATATTGCACGCACTAGTTTAATTACTTATTTTACAATGATTAAGAAGCAATAATTTCACACTGTCTAGATTCCAATGTGCGTTATTAGTCCTCCTTTCCCATTTCACAGATGACATTACACAGAAATAGAACAAGAACAGTGGCAAAAGCTATAGCTAGCCTGTTGACTGCTGAAGACATCTTTACCAGTCAAAGAATATATGATCACAACTCTAAAGAAGAGGCAAAAACTTAACAGGGCTGTAGCAGAGTTCATACACATTGGCACTGACCTTATTCACATTTACACTTTTGAAGAAGTGGTTTCAGAAATATTGTGCAGAGGCTTGAAGGAAAACATGACTTGCCAGGAAGAAAATTCTTCTGATAGCACCAGAATAATTTTTACATCTTGTCTTCCTTATAAGATACACCCATTGTGCAGGACTCCTCTTTAGGAAATAAAAAGACCCAATCATAAAAATTAATACTTTCACAGAATTAAATACTAGAACAGAGTGCATGTGATCTAACAGACCTGCTGAAGTCATTACAATTGAAGGCACAGATGTAACAGCACATTATGAACTCTTGCCTGACTTGTAACTTTGATAAACTCTAACAATACTGTTGATGAAACTTAAATAAATGAACGGAGGTAAGTGAATGTAATAGAACAACCAACACATTAGTAGGAGAAGGCGTTCAAATTAAATGCGTTGTTTAAAAGACAAAATGTTCACACATGAGTGGCTAAGCTCACCCAAGAGCACAAAGGCAGTATAATAATCACTGCAAGTGGTTTGAAGTCAGTAATACTGTAAAAAATAAAAAGGTTTTGCAACTGTACAGATATTTGTTTGTACATAGAAACATTTTTATTGCACAATACTCAAGGAACATCTATCCAAACTGAAAATTTGGAAACTGTATGGTTCAAAATTGGAAAAAAAGAAGTCAGGTAAGGCTATATCAATAACCAACATTTTCAACTTGTAGGCTGAACATATTAACTGGAAAAAGCAGCAACTAAAAGCCAATTTTTTTTTTTTTTTTTTTTAAGAAACTATAAATAATTTCCAGATATTTCAAGAGCAGAATTACAATAAAGTGAAAGCCTCAAGGTAAAAGAAAGTGCCAGTACTATCCAATTGTTCAAGAACAGTACCAGTGACTTAAAGAGAAGACAAATAAAGGAGTGAGATGAGCTAGTACTGAGTTCAACATCCTGGGCTCAAACATTCACAGACTGGGGTAATTAAAAAAAAAAAAAAAAAAAAAAAAAAAAAAAACCTTGTGACAAACATGATTGGATTATTAAATCAGTGGATCTTTAATTGTTCTCAGAAGTGCATAAAGTTAACAAACCACACAAACATTGTAATAATCTATAGTAAAATATCTTGGTCACTTCCAAAGAAAGGATGCACACTAGAACAGGTATAAGGGTGACAAAAATGATAATTTGTAAATGGAAAAATGTAACGTCACTGCAAGAACTATAGATTTTTGTCACTAACAAAATTATGATTAATTAATGTCACATCTTGCAAGCTCTTTAAACACACTTTCCTCTGTCAATCACAAATACCGCTATTTGAAAAAGTAACTAATGTGTTGTCGTAGAATCACACCACAATCCATCCCAGGTGGGAGACTTCCACTGTGGTAACTGCCGTGCTCAGCTTGGAACAAGTGCCTTCAAAAAGCTAAAGCTAAACTCAATTAACTGTTCACCCAGGGGCAGGATATAAGCAATGCAAAGGAAAGTACTTCCTGGTGAAATCAGGAGAGGTCTCTCATTCACTCAGCCCTCCCCATACTGCACAGCACTGCCACTGCAGTAACTATGGTCTAATCATTGATTTTAGTATATTTAAGCGAGCACTTTTTCCTACCTGGTCACTCATTCATCAAGTCAATTCTGTACTGACTAGTATTTTTCAAGCATCTAGTTTTCCGTGGTTTTCATCATAATCTGTCTTTTTATTTTGCCTTTCTGTAATATGTACAAATTCTTAATCCTGACTGCATGACAAATCGGAGGTATTTTCTACAGCTGCTCATACTGCTTCACCAGCATATCTTAATCAAAATGATAACAATAATAATTCTTTACATTTTCATAACACATTTCCCACTACTCCAAGCACTTTAGTGAGTGGCGAGCCACTTCAAAAACCACAAATGTGTAACATCCATTTGGATTATGTGATGGCAGCCATTATTGCACCAGTACAGTCACCACACACAAGCTATTAAGTGGTGATAGAGAGATAGCCAGTTAGAGACAGGGAATGATTAGGGGGCCAGAATGACTAGGCCATGGAGGGCAATTTAGCCTTGGACTTCGGGATACACCCTGCATTTTACAAAAGGATGCCTAGGGACCGTTAATGCCCACAGAGTGTCAGAACAGTGTCAGAATTTACAACTCATCTGAAGGACAGCACCAGGCTTACAGCACAGTGTCCCCATCACTGCACTGGGGCATTGGGATCCACAAACAGACCACAGGGTAAGCACCTCCTGCTGGTCTCACCAACAACTTTTCCAAAAGCAACCCAAGCTTTTCCTAGATAATCTCCCATCCAAGTACTGGCCGGGCCCAAACATGCTTAGCTTCAGGTGGATGACCTCTTCTGAAGTGCGGGTGGTATGGGTGCTTGTGTCCTTGAAAAGTGCTCCACTCCTAAAAACAACCAGAGAGCTAGTTCTTCAGGAGCACTACCAATCAGGCCAGTGCCGGACACCTTCCATTATTTGCCAGTTGGCTAGAACTGTATTAATGAACTCGCAGGGATACAAAAACATCCTTAAATTGCACGCAACTGCTGTCAGGTCACTTGAGTCAACCGTTTTAGCATTTGTGATGAGATAAACTACATTGATCCCGAAAATAACCAGTATTCACTGATAGCGGACTGATCAGTAAAGGTTCGGAACCTCCAAATAGAAATTAGAAACAATAAATGGGCAGAGGTCAAAACTATCAACAAACTCACACAACAAGACAAACAAAATGTAAAATCTGAGAACCAGCAAATTTTGTAAAACAGAAATGTTTCATTTGAATTGAAAATTTCTTTCATATAATGTGAATAGTTTTTCCTCTATTGATCATAAAGATCAGATGAATACTAATAATAACCCCTTATTATTAAATAATCTGGCATTTACTACATTGATCAAATTGATGCATGTGCACCTACAACCTTGAAACAGAAAAGCATCCTTAGAAACAAGTGTGACTCTGGTATTGAATGAGCAAGACAAATGTGAAAAATAAATAAAACATCCAAGGAAATATTTTGCCAAATATCACAGTGTTAGACTTCTAAATCTCAATCATCCTGATTAAATTAGCATTCATGAAAATGCATTGACAGGAAAAGTTTATACTATATGAATATAAACTAATATTTCAATATCTATTTCAATGCAATATCTTGGTTCAATAAAAAAACAACACATGAAGTTCCTTTTGATCACTTCCTTTCAAATAATAAAATTATTGAATTTGAAATATTTGAAATACATTTAATAAGTTTGCCCTTTACTAGGATTACAATATGGAAACAACTACCACTTCAATAATCATCAGGCTCCAAGACTGGTTTCACACACTGTTTCGGGAAGCACAGTGGAGTAGCAAACAAAGTGGAAAGACACACTCAGATTAGACAGTGTAAAGGGCAGCCAGCAGCAGTTTCTTTTCATAAAGTTGCTCCTGGGTTGTTAACCTCTCTGTATTAAGAACACATGCCAGCCGGCAAAGCTGCTCTAAGCTTTGTGGGCATCCAGCTCACCTTGGCGCTCTCAAGGCCGTTGATTGGCACCCTGCTAACTCAGCACCTGGAACTGCTCTGTCTTTGAAAGCCTAGACACTGCAGGTGGCTGCATCTCCTCTGCCCTTTACTTCACACCAGAAAAGAGATGCTCAGTATTCAAGGAGGAGAAGGCCTAGGCAGCCACTAACACAGACAGTCAAGCAGCAGGACTCCAGCTCAAAGGCATATGCCAATCCTGTGCCAGAATTGCAAGACAGTGTGTTTCAAGAGCACAGGAAAAAGGGGAAAGGGAGAGAAAAAGAGTTAATGAAGCATTTGAGGCCATCAAAACAGCCTAATTATAGCCGTCCTGGTTTTGTAGAGTCATCTAGTTCTGCGACCAGTGCCTTTTTGGAAGCTTTTTGTTTCAACTTTCTGGGCATTTTCAGTTCCCATTGTGTTAATAGAATTCCACAGTCTCTATTCTTAATAGCTAAAATGTTATAGACATAAAAAAATTAAACATTTAAGAAGCCAGATAAAAACAGATGATTTTGCGCAAAAGCTTAAAAACAATTCTAAAACAAAAAGATCTTTTAAGGTGTACACTGGTATTGTAATCAGTTTCAGCATTTTATACATCCTGTAATGCTTGTCCAGTCCATCTTAATGATGCTTCTGCCCATTTTTTGCCCTCCCATCTATAGATCATAGTGTTCTTGGTTTCCAGATACTAATGTTCTTCCTTGAGGACAGAATTCAGAAAGTTGCTCTGGGGTCTGCTTTTGGGTTTAGTGCAGATTATCTTCACTGACTTTACTCCTACTTGTTAGAAAAAATAAAAATTATATTCTATGCAGGACTGTAACAATTAATCCAAAGTGCGACACTCATAACCTCTCCTGGGCATCCCTCAAGCATTTATACACTTAAGCCAAAAAGATGTTACTTTTATAATCCACTTTACACTTTATATGTCCTAGTAAGCACTGCACCAGTGGAAAACACACAGAATGGAAGGTTAATGGATTTGAAAACGGTGACAATAGTGTAACAAAGGCAAAGTTGTTATTTTTAATTTCACAGACACTGTAAAATACATGTAATTGGCTTACCAATTGTGTAAACCTTTTCTGTTTGTTCAATAGAGAGTTTTCCCCTGTATAAGAAGTAGAGACCTGGGAACTACAAAAATGAATTGGGACAAAGTCTGAAAGGGTTAATGAAAGGCTGACAAGAGATGAGAACAGGTTGGTGTGATAGCATTAGTTTTTAAACATCCTCCTCTAGAGAAACCTGGCATGTCTGATGAGGCATAACAAAAATTGTTATACTTTATGTTCAGGGAATGTCACATACACCCTGGTACAAACAAGCTAAATTAGAAGTCCAAAAGAACTTAGAAAATTAAAACAATGATGGACAGAATAGCCTAGAAATTTATGTCCTCCTTCCCCATGTTTCTATAACAAAAGAAAATAAATGTGAAAGCATACTTTGAGATTTGACAGTGAAATATTAAACCACATAAATCGCTTGTAAATCATGTAAAGTGGCATCAGGATTGTAATTAGAACTAAGAACTAAGACCATGTAATTCTAGTTTTCTAAATTCTTCACTTACTTTTATTTGGTTTAAAGACAAAATTAAAATAATCCTTATCCCATATATAAAATCATGAATGGTTTAGCACCTACTTAACTTTTAGAATGTATTGGTGCTTATACTGCCAGGCATACATTGTGTTCCATGGACGCAGTTTTTAAATTCCAAGAATAAATATAAATAGTGTAGAAGGCAGATGTTTTAGCTATGGAGCACCCTAATTCTGGAATGATCTACCCTACCAATACTTGAGTCTCATAAGTCTCAGCATAATATTTATGGCTGGAGTACCTTTGTTAAAGAGACTTCTCTTATTGCTTTTTATTTAAATTATTCCTAGTAATACGACTCAAAGCCATTATTAATTCTTTCCCATTTTTATTTTCTTCTGGCACACATAGTAACATGGTGTGCCTTGGAGTGGATGTTTTGTCCACAGCTACAGGACTCTTATATAAAAAAAATATAATATATATTATATATATATAAATAAAAATTATATTCAGCCTAAAATTGCCACTATTTGCCTTTGTAGTGATCCATTTCCAGAATGTGACTGATCTAGAACAGATGTAATCTGAACAACAAAGGTTCAAGATTTTTATTTAGTCATGTTTATACATCCATCCATCCATTGTCCAACCTGCTGAATCCGAACACAGGGTCACGGGGGTCTGCTGGAACCAATCCCAGCCAAAACAGGGCATAAGGCAGGAACCAATCCCGGGCAGGGCGCCAACCCACCACAGATGTTTATACAATATAACATTAAAATTTGCCTCCTCAGTTGCATCCAGTAAGAGACAGAAATGAAATACAATAAAAAAAGACAGGTTTAACTTACACAGAAATTGTAAAAACATTAAAATATTTTAATAAAAAAAGCTCATTTTAAATATATGTACATCATTTTCCACATATTATGTTTCAGCATTATGTTTCTGGTTGTTTTGTTTACTATACTTGTAATTTCTGTATAGTATGGTGGTGTCTTAGATTGTTTTAAAAAATAAATAAATAAATAAAAAGACAACAACAAATGTAATTGAATTTTTTAGAAAAAAAAATTCTATTTTTTTTTTTTTATTTTTATGAAACTAGAAAAGCAAGTTGGAAGACTCTGAGAAATATAGTCAGATAAGCACCATAGTCTGCAAAGAACAGAAGGCAGCCTGATTGCACCGCACACTGGTACCCGTCTCTGCATCCCACCCTTCACAGCCAAGATAACATTGAATACCCACAGACATGCTTGGTGAAAACATACTGTAACTACCACAGACTAATTAAATAAAAGCTGCCAGTTTTTTCTATTGAAGTGTGGTGTTAAGTGAACGGTAACTAAGACAACATCATGTTGGTCTGCCAGGTTGAAAACACTGCCAGAGATGCCATCATCTGAAAATATCTGGCAATCACCTTACTGTATATGCGGTGTGAAATGAATGGGGAAAATCAAGCTCCAAGCTGTGGATTGACTCTCTTCAGAATAGCTATAAAAGAGAAAGAAAATGAAACCACATGCCAAAAATAAGACATATTTCACAATTGAGTTTATTACAAGATGCATATCACTATCCTAAAGCTGCCTACTACAATGTTTACCAACTCAGAACCAACTTGGATTAGCACTAGTGTCAGAAATCCACACCAGCCTAGACACTGGTCAATAGCCCTTTAACTAATACTATGTGCCAACACTGTAGCTGGCAAAGACAAAATTTTGTTCTTTAATTCACAAATTAGAAGAAGTGATATGAATAACATTTTAATCATGTCTCTGCAGAACTGAGGATGTAAGCATTACTGGAATTAGCACTGGATATACTATAGTACTGCAGTGCTGTAACATGGGTTCTTAGAGTGCACCTACTTCAGATGACATGCTAAATCATTGTTACACTCATTGTTGGATGGTACTGGCGATTCTTGCAGAATCCTCTTGAATTGGGATTGCGGTTCTTTAGTTATACTCAGAAGCTGACATTTCCATTGTGCTCTGTGGACCGTATCTTGGGATCATGAGCCTTGTGTGGGGTCTAACAGCCAAACCTGTTATGTTGACATTAATTGTAAACTCACATCCGTTTTTGCTTAACTTGAATGGAATGCATGTTTCATAATAGTTACATAAATAATGGAGGACTGTTTTACCCACTATAAGCCAACAAGATAATGGTATATTCATTATGCTTTGCTGTGTTCCTGTATTTACACAACAGAATGACCTCAGATTATACTTAGATATATAAAAACACGAACTGTCAAAAGGTAAGAAGGAATATAGTTTCTGACTGTATGCACACATGTTAAAACACAGGTCATGGTGTATGCGATAACATATAGAAACTTTAAGAAATGTAACCAAGATATTTAAGACTGAAACAAAACATCAAAGACAATAAATTTTTATTTGTGTGTATTATCAACTTTTTTTTTTGTGTGAACTGTTTGCTTTCAATTTCAGTAATACTTTTAAACAAAGCCCCTTGGACTGTAGAATGTTTTGTACACAAGTCATACTAGTTGCTTGAGACTTTCTAGTAGCTGAATTTTCAACTATTTTAGAAATGCTTGATAAATGCAGCTACAGGGGTTTGCGCATAAATCACTTGGTTCACAGATGACACAAAAAAATCAGTTGCACATGAACTCAACATTACCTTATTCTGCAGTTAAGTTGACTAATTAGTAGATGCTCTTAAATAAAAGTATTCAGACTCTTTATAATTCAGCAACATTTGAAAACTTTTTTTAAAGTGTATTAAAATTTAAGAAGTGTAAATGTAATCTATCCTACTCAATAAAACAAAATTAAAGGCAATTTTTATAAGCAGAAGGATTCAAAAATCAAAAACAGAAATATGCTGCCTGTGCAAGTATTCAGACCCCTGTGCTCGGATAGTTCCGAGTTTATACATGTGAAAGAAATTGCCCTGCCACTGGCCACAGAGACTAAATAACATTTTGATCTTGTCAGACACACAGTAAATGCAGAGATTAGGAGAATGATACATAATTAAATCAAAATGACTAATCTTTCTCTGGACACTTTTGGCTCATAAATAAAAAATAGAATCATCTCACACAACTCAGACATCGTCTTGGAAAGCACACCTATTAAAGTTCAACATCTAAACAGCAACAAGACCTGCAACACAAACCTCAAAAGACCTTCACAGTTCAGTAGATTGGCCTGGTCTAATGACAAATCAGTCAGCAAGTTCGCAAGCTTCACCCAGCTTTGGCTTTACTGAAACCCGGCAGCAAAGAAGCCATTAAAAGAATCATCTTAAGGCCTATCTGAAAATCCCAGCAAGCAACAACCAAATAATTCTGTAGTAAAGGTTTTCTGGCCAAAAGTGACCATGACTAAACATTTTAGCAAAAAAGGCAAAGCACTGTGCAAGAATGGTGCATATCTCATACTGCTTATGTACTCAAATGCACTATGGCTATAGTGAGGTATGGTGGTAGCAGGAGTGGCCAATAAGACTGTCTTCTGAAATATTGATTGGTTTATTTAAAAATTAATTTTAAAAATTAATTCTATTGAATAGTTAAACCTCATGAGGAAACAAACTATTGCTACTCCACATACACAATATTACATCTTCATTCTCAGCCCTCTATTATTTTTTTCAGAAAGCCTATTATTGTTGGAACTTAAGGTCTCTCTAAGATTATTTTGTGTGTGGGGAACAGTTCGACAGCACCACTTATCTAGCAATAAATAATACCTTGGTTGTCACAAAATCTCATCTAGCTACAGTACATAAATCATTAATTGTTATCATGGTTTCCAATACAATTACATGATTTAATGAGAAGTGAGGAAAAATGACACCTTTTATTGGCTAAATCAAATGATTACATGTTTTGAAAGTTAAATATTCTCATGATGCACTGTGTAAAGAAGTACTCTCTGGATTACATGTTGCATATATTTTCACCATTGTACTCAAGTACATGACTCGCTATTTAACTGGAATCGTTAAATGGTGGAGGAAGCACTCACAATTTGGAATTCTCATCTGGAGGCAATGTGGCCTTCAGTACAGAACTGTAAGCTGCAAGGCGGTCTTGCTTGTCTTCAGCCCTGACTCTACATATGACCCTGAACAAGTAATTTAACTTGCCATTGTTTCTGTAATGAATCAGGAATCAAATGTACTTACTTACTCTTGTGACTTAATTTGCTATGTATAAATGCAACAAAGCACAAAAAAAAGAATCTTCACAAGGATAATAAACAGATGAGCTTAGCAAGGAGAACCAAAAGTGGGATGCATTTAACCCAAAAGAAAGAGAAGAACAAAAAAAAGAATATTTTTTTAAAAAAAACTTAGAAATATGACTCCCAAAGGATAATCCTGACAAAGGAAAACAGAAAAATAAAAGAAACATTTGAAATGTTGCATCTTTGATGCTGAGCATTCATCATGTATGTAAAGTGTAGCTGCATCTCTTCAAGGTTCACAAAAATCAAGCAGCTATTGAGTTGGCAAGGTAGGATCCAGCATCAGTCAATGCTTAGCAAAAGAAATTTCACAGTCCAACAAAGTTCATTTTCAAATTAAAAAAAAAAAAAAAATCACTACATACACATAAGACAGCTGAAAGGTTTCTTCTCTGTTCATTAAAGTCTTAGCTTTTTTATGTTAAACTTCAGTTAAGTTCAATACTTAAAAGATGTGTTACTTTTCTATGGTGACCGTACACAGGCTTCACTTCAGTAAGTTCAGTATAATTTGAAATTTTGCCCCCCCATGTCTTACCAACTCTAAGGTGGATCACAGACTGAACTGGTGGTCTCTAGTCAAACGGACAAGAAATAATCAGAATATTCCATTTACAAGTTGGTTTGTTGAGGTTATAATAAAATCTTCCATTAACTATGTCCTAATATACTGTATAGATGAAACATTTTAACATAACTAGGAACACATGTATATCAATTTAACATAATCAGACTAACAAATGGCTCTTACATAAGCTAAAATGTACAAATAGTGTGTTTCTAATGTTTAAAATGTATTTTTCTGAGCTAATTTGGTTGTTTTTTTTTGTTCTGCACCCTCTCCAACCCTAACCTATTGTGTCTCTGGGAGCAAAAGCTTTAGATTCATCAAAAATTTCGATCTCCGGCTTTCGACAAATCTCATTGTTTTAGTGTCTCCTGATACCGAAAACATCAGTATCTCGATGATGGGTGTGTGTCTGTGTGTCAGTTTTTTGAGGAGGGTCTACAGCTAAAACGACTGGACAGAAAAATTCCAAACTCAACCCTTAAGCCTGTTATGAGACGACAATGTGCTGATTAGTTTTTGAGCAAAATTGTGCAAGATAAAGAGGCACTCGAGAGGAGCCCTCCGATACTGTCATTCTGCAATTAATTAGGAATTCTTCTCGTCAATTGCTATCGTAATGACCTATTTAATGATAAGAAAGATTAGCATCAGAGTGGTAAATAATTACTGAAATGTTATAGAATCTGTTTCTAGCTCTATTTTATAGCAAACAATAAGTCAAGGGCTGAATCCTTGCTCTTTAATTGTCTTACCATTATTTTTGCACCTTAATTTTAATTAAATACATGTTTGTGTTGTTTCATATGCTTATACCATTAAATAGAGAGAAAATGTGTTCTTGTAACTCAGAAACCAAAATAATAAAACCTGAGCAAGTTAACATAACCCTTATTTTATAAATAAGAGGCCATTTGCTCTTTAAAAACCTGACCACACCAGATGAATTACATTAACTGTCCCTAAAAGAAAGAAATTGGTAAATAAAATGGAGTTTCAGGGTGAAAGTACATATTAAATGAACAGATATACTGCCTGTCCTGCCAATATAGTAGTCCTGGCTACAGAAATAAGAGAGCAAGATAAGTGTGGACAAGACTGTTTCACTGGAGAAGTAGACATTTGATAGCCTGCCACATTTGTGCATCTTTTGTCAAATCTGAAATGCACAGCTGGTGTCTGCCATCCCGCAGAAGTCAGGTAAAAATGTCATTCAGATGGCAGCAGCTGTACAGCAGTCTACAAATGTGTTAATGTGTGAAAGGAAGCATGCATGGCCAGCAGCTTTCCCAAAAAGGAAAAAAAGACACACAAACCCCAGGGTTAATAGAAAATTTTTTCAGACAAGTCAATTTATAACTACACTCCAATGCTGGATGTATGACGCTTGTGTGACATCCAGATGAAAACTGGGCAAACAGAAGAAAGTTAATAAAATGGTCTCTCATCTGATAAGTAGGCAACAAAGATTAAACAAACGTTCTCTTATTTAAAGTGGGATTCTGCTGTATGTAATTTAGGTGCAGTGTTTTGAAAAGATCATTATTTAGACTATGCATATTATTCTTACAAAGGCCCACAATACTGCGTAAATATTTCAAAATAAAAAACACAATCTTATATTTTGTTCATCACAAGGTTTTAGAAATTGCAAAAATAACATACACAACTGGTGCCCTGCCCGGGATTTGCTCCTGCCTTGTGCCCTGTGTTGGCTGGGACTGGCTCCAGCAGACCCTCGTGACCCTGTGTTAGGATATAGCGGGTTGGATAATGGATGTATGGATGGAACCATGACAGGAGTGTTGCAGCACATCCTCATATGAGCTTAAGCATAACATGTCAGCTGATTTTCATTTGTCAGTAGATCTTCAATTTTTGTGTAATATCTTATTTTCTACATGATTATACACTGCCTGGTCAAAAAAAAAAAAAGTCGCCACCTGGATTTAACTAAGCAAATAGGTACGAGCCTCCTATTGGATAATTACTGCACGGGCGATTATCTTTCAGCTGGCAACAACTTATTTAACCCCAACTGGTGCAATGAGTTGCTTCTCATTTCTTAAACAACCATGTCGAAAGACACATCTCGTGGAAAAGATGTTAGTCCGTTTGAGAAGGGTCAAATCATTAGCATGCATCAAGCAGAGAAAACATCTAAGGAGATTGCAGAAACTACTAAAATTGGGTTAAGAACTGTCCAACGCATTATTAAAAACTGGAAGGATAGTGGGGACCCATCGTCTTCGAGGAAGAAATGTGGCCGGAAAAAAATCCTGAATGATCGTGATCGGCGATCACTTAAACGTTTGGTGAAATCAAATCGAAGAAAAACAACAGTAGAACTCAGGTCTATGTTTAATAGTGAAAGTAAGAGCATTTCCACACGCACAATGCGAAGGTAACTCAAGGGATTGGGACTGAACAGCTGTGTAGCCATAAGAAAACCACTAATCAGTGAGGCAAACCGGAAAAAAAAGCCTTCAATTTGCTAGGGAGCATAAAGATTGGACTCTGGAGCAATGGAAGAAGGTCATGTGGTCTGATGAGTCCAGATTTACCCTGTTCCAGAGTGATGGGCGCATCAGGGTAAGAAGAGAGGCAGATGAAGTGATGCACCCATCATGCCTAGTGCCTACTGTAGTCTGTGATCTTGGTGAAAAATTAATGCAACACTGGATGGAACTAAATCTTGTGACATTGCAGAAGCTTATCGAAATAATGCCACAGCGAATGCGTGCCGTAATCAAAGCTAAAGGCGGTCCAATGAAATATTAGAGTGTGTGACCTTTTTTTTTGGTGGCGACTTTTTTTTTGGCCAGGCAGTGTAATTCATCTTTACACTGTTAACAACTGTAGTTTCAGAAATAAACTTCTGACTATGAGTTTTCAATACTTATGCTAAAATATGGCAACATGGCACGATGTTTTATGAGGAGGTCTTAACATGTTGCTTTTTTGGGTTCTAAATAATTCTGACAAGCCCCAAATACACCCTACTGCCTCAGCTTGGCCTAAGATACAAAATGGCTTGTAGTTGGATGTAAAATTACATGAGGTTTAAAATGCAAAGCACAAGTTGGCAAACAAAAAACAGCACACAGCATGCTTTGCATCACAAGGGATGCAGAGGTCAGTGAATGTACTTCACCTTATGTTTTCTATAACTGTCTTCAAGCTACAGTTTGCCAAAATTGACATCATCTATGACTTAGTCCTGTCAAAAACATAACTGACAACCAGTTTCTATATTCATGAAGGCTTTGAAAAGAGTAAATCCACATGAATTTGGAACTGGATACAAATTCTTTAACAAGCAACAATCATTGGAGAGACAGCATTATACTATCAGATAAATTGTATAAAACTAGTATGTCCTCTTGTAGGGACATCAATTAGGGGATTCAATTTTAAGTCTTACTGTCTGCCTCTTTCTCAATTTAAAAGTCAGATTCAAGTGGAACAGTACGTTGTTTTACTTATCTTTGGGACTGGATGTTCTAAACTATGTGCAACTATTGTACAATACTGTCATTCATAAAAACACACTGACAACCTCAGTGGTCATCTTCCTAATTCACCAATTAATGCCAGAACTTCCCCCACAGCCTGTACAGCCCCCTCCCCCTAAAAACAGACAAAAAAAATTATAAAAATTCAGAATTTTTTGGGAGAATATATACCACTCATTCAGCTGCCTTCTTGTGATAGTTTAGGATAACACATGAACACAAGAGTGCAACTATTATATACAGAACAAAACTTTATCAGAACAAATCTTCCAATTTTATCTTTGCCTCCAAGAGTTCCATGCTTTGAGGTGAAGCCTGAATTGTGCTAGGCATAATTTTCCCTAATGTTGATTTAAAAGATCTGTAGGCAAGTCAAGTTGGTACCAATGAGGTCTGACAATGTAACCTGTGCATTACCACAATGTAAACTTCCATTGAAGAGAGAGAGAGAGAGAGAAGGCACTAGATGATAGATAGGTAGATATTTAATTTGACACTTTTGCTTTTACAGAAGCGCAAGAAATACAGAAATACTATGACAAACAAACACCATACATACAGTAATCCCTCGCTATATCGCGCTTCGCCTTTCGCGGCTTCACTCCATCGCGGATTTTATATGTAAGCATATTTAAATATATATCGCGGATTTTTTGCTGGTTCGCGGATTTCTGCGGACAATGGGTCTTTTCATTTCTGATACATGCTTCCTCAGTTGGTTTGCCCAGTTGATTTCATACAAGGGACACTATTGGCAGATGGCTGAGAAGCTACCCGGCTTACTTTTCTGTCTCTCTTGCACTGACTTTCTCTGATCCTGACGTAGGGGGATTGAGCAGGGGGGCTGTTCGCACACCTAGACGATACGGACGCTCGTCTAAAAATGCTGAAAGATTATCTTCATGTTGCTATCTTTTGTGCAGCTGCTTCCTGAAATGACATGCTGCACGGTGCTTCGCATACTTAAAAGCTCGAAGGGCACGTATTGATTTTTGATTGAAAAACAAACTCTGTCTCTCTCTCTATCTGTCTCTCTCTCTCTTTGTCTGCTCCTGACGGAGGGGGTGTGAGCTGCCGCCTTCAACAGCTTTGTGCCGCGGTGCTTCGCATACTTAAAAGCAAACAGCCCTATTGATTTGTTTGCTTTCCTCTGTCTTTCTGACAGACTCTGCTCCTGACGCGCACTCCTTTGAAGAGGAAAATATGTTTGCATTCTTTTAATTGTGAGACGGAACTGTCATCTCTGTCTTGTCATGGAGCACAGTTTAAACTTTTGAAAAAGAGAGACAAATGTGTGTTTGCAGTGTTTGAATAACGTTCCTGTCTCTCTACAACCTCCTGTGTTTCTGCGCAAATCTGTGACCCAAGCATGACAATATAAAAATAACCATATAAACATATGGTTTCTACTTCGCGGATTTTCTTATTTCGCGGGTGGCTCTGGAACGCAACCCCCGCGATGGAGGAGGGATTACTGTACACAAAAATTACAAAACTGGCCCCTCTGTGAGTGTGAATGTGGGTGTATGTCAGTGAACTAGCACCTTGTCCAGTGCTTGTATTTAGTGTTGCCAGGACAGGCTTCAACTTCCCTATAATCCTGAAGATTTTGTTTTGTTTAAATTATGTTGTCTGTAATTACTTTATACAGTATCTTTCTACCCGTGACACTGTAGTTAGGATATAGCGGATTGGATAATGGATGGAGTATCTTTCTAGGCTCATAAGTGGAAGAGTGGTAATAAAAAAAAAAATATTAAAAAAAAAATCAAACTGGGGACCCTGCTTACACTGCCAAAGCATAAATGGAGTTTCTCTGGATACATCATACTCACAAGACCAATGGATACATTTGTCAGCCTTTCTGCAAACCCCAAATTGTCATGTATGATTGTGTACCCCTCACTGGCATCCAATCTGGGACTGGTTCTTATACAAGTGCCTGGTTTGCCCCACTAAACAGGACTCTAATTGAAAAAAGCAGGTTTATGAAAATAAATTAATGGATGACTGCATATGACAAACAAAATCCAAAACCTGCAGAGACTGCTTCACAAGCAGTGGATTAATTGATTACCCTTTTTGTTTATATTTTAAAAATAATGACACACTGACTGACCCAACATCTATAGACTGCCCCACCCACACTAAACTGTTAGAATAATGGTACTCTCTTTATAAGCTATTTTTGCTGACAGTAATGTTTTATCTCCAGAGACACATCTGTCACCTTCTTTTAGGGCAGCTTAAACAACAGATTGTAATTTCTTCCTTAAATTAGCAAAGTAATTGTTTCAATGTCATCTCATATTTACCTGCCTGCGCAATGCAATTCTTTCTATGTCATTTCAAATTTACCTGTCTGGTGGATGCCTGAAAGAAAACACATTATGCAGTCTGATGCAGCGAACATCTTTTTTTTTTTTTTTTCTAAAAACATTAAAAATCAAGACTTCAGACTGTGCTTGCAGAAGATCATATTTTCTGATTGGTCAAATGCTGTTTTTTTTCTCATAACCAGCCAGTGTTTGATATCAAATAAATTATTGTCAGGAAATAAAAAAGCAGCCTGGTGTCACCCTGTCACTGGTGAAAGACTTGTTTTGCCTTGGCAATTGTGACAAATAAGCTGTCCTGCCATTTTATCTTTTGTAATAATGACAATAAAGACATACAGTACTGTGTTTTCCATTACCCTCTTTTTGCTCTAATGAGGCTGCAAGTTAAGTGCTGAGCTGTCGCAGCTCATCAGGTCAGCACTGCTTTACACTGTGGCCTTTTCCAATAAGCAACAGCCTTGCGATGTCCAGAAACATGACTCTCAAAAAACACCCACAACTGCTAATCACTTTCTAGCATTGAAGCCTGGCTGTTAGAATTATTACAAGTGGTACTGCATTGGGAGCACCAAACATACAGTATACACTGAGGATGTGATACTTTCCAAACTGTAAACCTATGAATAGTAAAAGAACACATAATCAGACAACCTATTTAGAGTTGATAATTAACTTAACCTATTTGACATATGAAAGGAAATCTGTGCACTTGAATAAAATGTTCATGCTTATAAGAGTGAATATGCAAATTTGACTTAAAAATTGCAGTGGCTAACATTTGAACCCAAGACTTGGGAGCGTTTACACATCATTGCTAAAAACTGCACTACCATGGTGTACGCTATCTACTCTCATATATTATATATATATATATATTATATACAGTAATCCCTCCTCCATCGCGGGGGTTGCGTTCCAGAACCCCCCCGCGAAAGGTGAAAATCCGCGAAGTAGAAACCATATGTTTATATGGTTATTTTTATATTGTCATGCTTGGGTCACAGATTTGCACAGAAACACAGGAGGCTGTAGAGAGACAGGAGCTTTATTCAAACACTGCAAACAAACATTTGTCTCTTTTTCAAAAGTTTAAACTGTGCTCCATGACAAGACAGAGATGACAGTTCCGTCTCACAATTAAAAGAATGCAAACATATCTTCCTCTTCAAAGGAGTGCGCATCAGGAGCACAGAATGTCAGAAAGAGAGAGAAAAGCAAACAAATCAATAGGGCTGTTTGGCTTTTAAGTATGCGAAGCACCGCGGCACAAAGCTGTTGAAGGCGGCAGCTCACACCCCCTCCATCAGAAGCAGAGACAGAGAGAGAGACAGAGAAAAACAAAATCAAAAATCAATACGTGCCCTTCGAGCTTTTAAGTATGCGAAGCACCGTGCAGCATGTCGCTTCACGAAGCAGCTGCACAGAAGGGAGCAACATGAAGATAATCTTTCAGCATTTTTAGACGAGTGTCCGTATCGTCTAGGTGTGCGAACAGCCCCGCTGCTCAATCCCCCTACGTCAGGATCAGAGAATGTCAGCGCAAGAGAGAGAGAGAGAAAAGTAAGTTGGGTAGCTTCTCAGTCATCTGCCAATAGTGTCCCTTGTATGAAATCAACTGGGCAAACCAACTGAGGAAGCATGTACCAGAAATTAAAAGACCCATTGTCCGCAGAAATCCGCGAACCAGCAAAAATCCGCGATATATATTTAAATATGCTTACATATATAATCCGCGATAGAGTGAAGCCGCGAAAGGCAAAGCGCGATATACCGAGGGATTACTGTATATAAAAATTCTTTTGACGTTTGAAACGGAAATTACCTATGACCACGTGATATGGAAATTTCATATGAAACGGAATTTACGTATGACCACACAATATGGAAATTACCTATGACCACAGAATATATTATAATACAGGAACTAATC
The DNA here is from genome assembly GCF_900747795.2 of Erpetoichthys calabaricus. Classification (NCBI taxonomy): domain Eukaryota; kingdom Metazoa; phylum Chordata; class Cladistia; order Polypteriformes; family Polypteridae; genus Erpetoichthys; species Erpetoichthys calabaricus. The sequence continues at coordinate 14,221,308 of NC_041407.2, forward strand.
ACTTCGTTTGTGGATGCCATTTTTATATCGTCTTTACGAATTATTATTTGTGTGCGCACCGCGTTGCCCTCTCCCACCCTTCCTGTCTGGACTACAGCGCTGAGCCGTCTGCCGCCAGGCGCGTTCTGACAGAGAAGTTTTATTTATTCGTCCACGTGACTGTCGCTGAAACTGCCAGATTGTAACTTTTTTTAGTTGGCAGTACTTGATAGTAGAAGAGATGATGAAAACAGCTTTGCGTCTTTCTACTTTTTAACTGCGCCAAGCTGTAAACAATGTGAAGATGAGACCGCCTTCAGCAGCGAGGGGTCGCGAGAACAAAGTGGACGCTGGGAGGCACGGAATGTCGGGCTGCTCCGCCAAGTTGAGAGCTTCGCAGTTTCGGGCAGCGTCCTCTCTTCTCGCACTGTTTGTGACATTTCAAGTCCCCTGTTGGCTCCTGGGAGAGTGGAAATCTTTGCAAATGAGTGTAATCGGCACCATCAAAGCAGGACTCTGTTTGTAAATTGCCCTGCACAACTACTTACTGTCCCTTAAGGTAAGTTCGGATCACTAACACCCCACAACATTCAAGGTTGCTTTTGTGATTAATTATTTTAACAAGTAAATCACAGGCATGTAGTGCAAGGTTGTCAGGCAAAAATTTGGATGATCACATAGAAAATGTAATTTCTATACCACAGCGGTCATGTTGCGCCTTTCACAAGGGATCTACTACTTACCTGTTGTGTTATAGCGCCTTTAAAATGTAGTTTACCCGAAACCACTCCAGTAGTGCTCAATGTATCTTTACTTCTTAAATGTTAATGTTTTACTGTTTAATAACATATAGACTACATTTTATTTTTTTCCCTTGCACTCAGTGAGCGAAGCCACTAGGTAATCAACTAGTATATATATATATATAAAATCCTATGCCTAAAAGTGCAACGATTTTGTCACGTTTTTTGTCACGCTTTAAATTGGGCTTATTTTAAAACATATATATATATGTGTGTTTGGTATCATTCTTTTCAGAATTTATCGAACTTTAATGTGATGTTGTCAGATTCTTATTCCATTTTTAAATTATAAACTTAAAAATATCAAGAACTCATGTCCCGCAAGACGAGACTTTGTGCCAAGAGATTTAACCACGCCCGGGGCCGGAAATAAAAGACAAAGAGTAGGACAGCTGTTGTAAAGGCTTTTAAAATGTTCAAAGTGCAGTGCGAGATGCAGATCACATGGCTCGGCAGCAGCAGCAAGATAGCAAAGAGGGGGTAAAATAAAAAAAAATTTTAAAAAACGGAAGTTTAAAAAAAAAAAAAAAAATTATTTGTCTCCCATTGTATCACCATTTAAGAGGAGGTATCAGAGGAGCGACTGAGTCTCTTTGGGGTGCATTCAGCCCCCCTCTTCACAACGCAAGTGCCAGAGACATGAAATGGTTGGCGAGCAAAGCAAGTAGGGGGCGAACCCCCTACAACTCTATAACGTGAAGGCCATATTCACACTAGCATTTTACAATCGCAATACAATGCAATTACCACAACAGATTCATAGTTTACAGCTAAATCCCCATTTTTGAATTAACTCTTTAAAGAAAATTGGGTCAAAATGTAAATGTGCAGTATACACCTTCCAGAGTTAACTAGATATTGCCAATTTAACCGTGTAATGTAAATACACCGATATATTTAGGCAGCTGCTGCAACTTCCAAAAACATCTGGTTAAAAAAAAAGAAAACCGTGTTTACAGTAATTGGACTATGCTACAATAACGCATACCATTTAATAGGCAACAGAAGTATTCAAAGTACATCGATTTAAAAATTTTTGGTGTCCATCAATTTCATTGAAGTTTCCAGGAATTTTCCTTTAAGTTAAAATTTCATTGAGAAAGCACTTAAAGCTACATTTAGGCATAAAGTCACCCTGTGTGTGTCTTCTGTCACTGAAAGTTAACAGAAGATTTCTCATATGGTGAGTGAATAGGGCAATTAAAAAAAAAAGTGTCACAGTCTTCTGTCACTTGAGACAGCCAAGTCATAAACACAAAATTGATTTTTTTATTCATTTATTTTTTTCAAATGTCATTTTGAAAGAATGTAATAGGTTGCTTCCTGTTATTCACCCAATACTGCTGAATTAAGCTGCAGCAGCCTGTGTCCCTAAACTGAGTTAAGCAGACTTAAGAATTTTATTTGACACGTCATCATTTTGAAAGTTTGTGAAAAATCTATTCTAAGCTCTCAACTGTCAATATGTCCATTGGTTAAAACATTCAAATTTTTTGGAAAAGTTTGATTTTAATATGTCATGGTTTTGACAGATCTCCATCCCCGACTTCAGATTTAACTATTGTTATTTGTTTGATATTTTTATACAAATTCATTATTTTTATTTATTTTGTATTGGCTATTCACCGAGTAGTTTCTTTTTTTAGTAAAATTTTTGTTTTGCACCTTTCCCAACATAATCTAAGTCTATGGGGTAAGAAGGAAAGCTTAAGACTCGTCAAAAACTTTGATCTCCACATTTTAGGGTTCCGAGATACTGAAAACATCGATATCTAGACAACGAGTTGTGTGTGTGTCCCTGTCTGTCTGTCAGTTTCTCCAGGACGGTCTAGAGCTAAAACGGCTGGACAGGAAAATACCAAACTTTAAACTTAAACCTGTTGTAAGAGGACAATGTGCTGATTAGTTTTTGAGCCAAATCGTGCAAGAGAAAAAGCCACTCTAAAGGAACCCTCAGATACCATAATTTTGCAATTAATTATGAATTCTTCTCATTAATTGCTATCATAATACCCTATTTTATGATCAGAAGATCAGCATCAGGGTGGTAAATAATTACTGAAATGTTAGAGAATAGTTCGGGTAACTTGGTTCCTAGGGCACAAAGCCTACCGATGTTCACACCCAAATTTTTGTTTGTCGTTTTATCTTCTAATTGTTTTATTTTAGTTTGTCATCTTCATTTGCCTCTTCTTGAACAGCCCTGTGAGGAAGGGCCTCCTTATACTGCAGGTGTGCTCTGTGCATTTAGGGGGGCTACCACCTGAGCTTCTTTTCAAACTTAAACATCCTCATCGCTTCCTCTGCGCATAAGAAAATAAGCATGGAGGCAATATGAGGAATGCTACATATAAAAGTAAATTAGTTTCACTATTCATGGCTTACCTAAATATGTTATATAGTTACTTATCTCATTATATATTGTGTAAACAGTGTTACTTTTGCTTTTGTAAGGAAAAGTGCAGATTTGATTGGCCAGCATTTATTAAATTCTACACCCATATATGAACCTTCATGAAACTGACCAGAAAAAAACAGCAAAAAAAAAAAAAAAAGATAATTTTCATGTGTTTTATAAATACACTTAGCTGTTCATGTACTCTTAAATAAATAACATCAATGCCATTTTTGCATCCCCAACCTGGAGCAACTGATGATAAGCGATAAGACTGGCCACTGTGCTTCCTGATCAAACAGTTTCAACATATCTATAGCAAATAGCTGGATTAAAACTAAAATTAATTCATTAATAGGTTTCTGTTATCTGATTACATGCAGCACACTCTCATGCTTGGCTGTGCAACAGAGCCTGGCAAAAGAGCAGTGTACCGGTATACCGTATTTGTTTCTTACCTTACCCCCAGTGCAGCCTGTATAACAACACTGCAAGATTTTTACTTCCACAGAGTAAGTACTGCATTAGTTACTTGTTACTTTATAAAGTAAACTGACTACAGTACACGTTAATTTCAATGTATTACCCTACTGCTCCAGAGATTGTGCTGCCAAGGTTAGCAACATACATTCCACTTAACATAAATGTATCTACTTCTGAAATATTGAGAGATTATTTCAACCAGAAGGAATAATACGATTGCCTGAGCACTTGCCTTAACAAAAAGATCTTTGTGGACACTTCTACTATTTTCTACCTGTGGCTGCTGGAAACGTGTGAAGCTAACAGAGTGCAACAGACATGAGAACACTAAAAAAAATCCTTAACTGTAAGGGTTTACATGACCAAATAATCTTGACCTTTTCTAGTGCTGCTTTGTCCTTTTTGTAGCCTGGAGAGCAAAACTGCACACAGTACTCCAGATGGAGGTCTCACCAGTGCATTATAAAGCTTGAGCAGAACCTCTTTGGACTTGTACACTGCACAGCATGCTGTATAACTTCACATGCTGTTAGGCTGCTTAATGGCTTCTGAACACTGTCTGGAAGTTGATAGTATAGAGTCCACTACGACTCCTAAATGCTTCCCATAAGGTGTTCTTTTGATTTTCAGACCTCCCATTGTGTATTGAAACCTAACATTTTTACTTCCTACATGCAGTACTTTACATTTACTGACATTAGATTTCATCTGGCACAAAACTGCCCAAGCCTGTAATGCTGCCCAAGTCCCTCTGTAATGTTTCAATGGATTCCATATTATCTTGGTATCATCTGCAAATTTAACCAGCTTGTTACTTATATTCCTATCCAAATAATTTATATATTTGGAAATAGCATCTCCCTAGCCCTGACCCCTGCTGGACACCAATTTTAACCTCAGCCAATCCTGATAAGGTTCCACACACCATAAGCCTCCACTTCCTGTGTCTGAGACAATTCCGTACCCATCTACAAACATCACCCTGAACTCCAACTTCTTTTTGTTTGATGTCCAACCTCTCATGTGCCACTTTATCAAATGCTTTCTGAAAGTCAAGATAAACAATATTACATGCTCCACTTTGATCATACAGTTTTGTTGCTTACTCATAGAATTACAACATTTTAGTAAAACACAACCTCCCCCTTCTGAACCCATGCTGACTTTGGTATACTGTAACTCCTGTTCTTGCCATGTGTTGCTCAATCTTATCCTTAATAATTCCTTCCATTAGTTTTCATGTGATGCACTTTAAGCTTACTTGGCCTATAGTTGCTTGGATTTGCCCATTCACCTTTTTAATATAATGACATAATATTTTCCATTATACAGTCCTTCGGAATTTCCCCAGTGTACGGTGAGTTCCTAAAAATATGTGGCAAGGGTTTATATATGTACTCACTAACCTCCTTGAACTGGAGGGTAACTATTATCTGGTCCTGGAGATTTGTTTGATTTCAGCCTATTTAACCTAAGCAGTACTTCTCCCCCCAAAAAATTCTAAATCCCTCAGTACCTCCTTAGTAGTCCCACTTCCTCACTTGTGAAGACCTCAGAAAAATGAGTTTAGTTTACTATTCGTGATGCACTTCACCTCAACCATATAAAATATAGTCATATAAAATAAATACTCTAACAGCAACCAACAGGAATCTTCAGCATCATTGTAGGGGATTTATCCAGACCCACTGCACAGTTTAAGAATTGTTCCTCTGGCTTCTTTTAATTGATACCGTCCTCTTTCTTGCATTAAACCCCCAGAACGATTTTTTACACCATACCCAAATGCTGACATTAGGTTGGCCTGCTTGAGATGTAACATATTCCACAATTACACCCACTTCCAGTTTTACAATTAAAAGTTCTGTGCAAGTGAAATGTAATTACAGATTTCTGCAGGCGTAGTATGCTAATTAGCATGCTGTTCCTGCCCTACAATCATCAGGCTGAGTATCAATTCACAAAGGTCCCAAAAAAAAAAAAAAAAAAAAGTGTGTTCTCTGCTTGTAGCTGCATTTGTCCAAAATTAACAAAATTCTTCAGCTTTTAGTTTACTTCATTGAGCGGTTCAGGCAATAGTGTGATGCATGCTCCATGAATTTTCATTTTAAAAGTTTTAGTAAAATTCAAATCAAAACAGTTCACAAAAAAATAGAAACATTGATATTACAAAGTTCTTGTTTAAAGAAATTTTGCTTAAGACATAATTATCTTGTTTCATTTCTCTCTACGTTTGGTCATTCAGTCATATTAAGTGTAGTACTATTGGCACAGTCAGAAAACTGTATGCCAATGCTCTATTTGTGAACTAATCTACAGATAGCAGTGAGACTATTTCCTAACTTAAACACTCCGTTTTGCAGGTATAGCTAAGAAAGTTCTATTTCATGTTAACATACAGGGTGTAAAGGACTACACCCTAATCTAAGTAACTGCCTTGTGAGTTCATTATTCCTCAAGTGGAAAGAACTCCATACCCCCCCCCCCTTCTAAACCTGGCCAATTGTATGGGGAAAAAAAGATTTAGATATAGGGCCAGATTTAAACAGGGTGAGACCCAAAGCTATGAGAAGCTATAGAGTGTTAATTGACAAGACTACCACCAAGATGCATAACAAACCCAAGTGCAAGAAGAGGTGTTCCATTAAACTTTTTAAAAACGCAACTAATACTATAAGAAATGGAAAAAAAATCTGAAATTCTGAGAGGTGCCTTCAAACTGTGAGGCCCTAATTTGTAGCTTGTTCGATTTATTCTTAAATCCACCCCATCCAGACGGACAACATTAGAAGATTCAAACACTCAAGGAAAAATCAAAGGTAAAGAAACAAGGTAAGCAGATATGCCATTGAGCAGAGAAAATGTATGCATGGCCTTAGATTCAAGTGTACTTAGAGACTTTAACTGAAAGCTGCAACACTGAAGTAGCTTTAAAAAAAAAATAAATAAATAAAAAAATAAAAAAAACTCAGTTATTACATTTTTGTTTAATATTTTATACCAATGAGTCATATTTAAAAATACAGTAACAGTAATACTAGAATGTAATTACAGTACATACATTAGTAGACTACAGTAAATGCTTGCTATTTAACACTACTTTACAATATCATAAAGTTAAAAAAGTTGCCTAAATAAGCTTGTGAGACAACTCAACAGATTTCATCAGCAGATTCTAATTCAAGAGATGTAAAAAGGACATTGATTGATATACTATTGTTACTTGTTGGTTGTGGAGGCTCTGCCACTAACTGTAGTTGAAATTTCTGAAATACAACAATTTTGGAAAAAGCAACTAATGGAAAGAAATGTTGGGGGTCAGTAAGATGATAGCCATAGGCAATACCTGACATGTTACCACTGACTTCTAGAGAGATACATATACACTAATCATGCTATGAAACTGTGTTTTTAGGATACAGCACTATGGACCTTCAGACACACCCAAACATACATTCGATTGCCAAGAACACAAATCTAAATTATTTTACCATGTCATGTGATCCTACTGCTCGCTTGTTGACTTTGTATATTCTTCACACTACTGCACTCTCTCTTTAAATGTCCAATATCAGGTGTAATATGTACTCAGGGCTCTATATACTTACTACTACATTATTCTGCTCTTTAGAATTCTTGAAGGAATGTTATTTTGATGAAAATGCCATGAACCAAAATAAAAAATGCAACCAATTAACTTAAAGTGGCTCATCTGTTCACACTTGGATCTCAGAATAATGAGATGGTACCTACTCACCAAGTGAAACATGTAGCGCACTTTGGATCAGTGTAGTGGCAGCAGTTCATCAATTGGGTTTCCAGATTGTGATGATAAACTAGAAGCTAAATCCTCAAACAATACTCTAGATTTACCAATCAGTCTACTTCCCAAAATAATTGACCAAATAACTGAATTATGAGGATACAACCATTTCCTAAAGCAAAATTTCTGCACAGAGATTGCTAGACCTCTATTTTAAGAGCTGTTGAAAAATTCAGAAGATCGGTTGATTTATTTTCTATCCATTTCTTCCAGCTAAGGGTCACAGTTGATAACTGTCCAAGCTGCTTGCCAAGCAAACGTCCCACTCAACAACAACTGTCTCTGGATTGTGCCGAGAAATTTACAGAGCATTACCAGACCAGTCAAAAAATATTTATCCTTCAGCTTGAAAAAAAGGCAAAAAACTCTGACCTAGAGAAATACCTCAATATATAGCAAGAAATATGAGAAACATACATTTAAAAAAAAAAAAAAAACACACCACACACAAACACAACATAAGAGATGCACAAGGTGAAGCCATTAAAATGAGAAGCAAATAGTGAATGAACAAAATAAATACCTGACCCAAACTTTTATAAAAGAAGAATTAAATTGAATATCTGACTCATCTATTTTAAAATCTAACATGCAATACTGCTACCAAACAGCACTTGGTTAAACCGACATGCACCACAATAAGCCTAAATCATTCACAGATGGTGCAATATAAAGAAAAAAAATCCAAACACTTAATAATTGATAATGCTTCACTTGATATTTTTTATTAAACACACACTTGTGGTTTAGACAGACCAGCAAACCTAGCAAAAATATATTTTAACAGACTAAACATATGAATGCAACATTAAACTTAGTGCTGTGCCACAATAATATATTGTTCAATATGGATGGTAAAGCCAATCAGCAGAAGCCAGTTAGAACTTCAAAAGAACAGGCATGTCATTTAATAATAATTCTTTACATTGATATAATGTGCAACACCCACCTGGACGAAGCACCGGAAGCCACCACTATGCCAGTATGCTCACCAGACTCTACGCCTCATCCAAAGGATGGCACCACTTCCACAGCACAGCATCCTCGTCACTACACAAGACCACAGGGCAAGGGCAGACCCGCTGGTCTCACCAACACATCTTCCAACAGCAACCCAAGCTTCTACTGAAATCCTATTTTAGTGGAAAGTCAGAATGTCCAAGTTCCTAGTTGGAATTTTCAACCGTAATGCCTCCTTAAGTTGGATTTCCAACTTGAAAATTCAAGACTGGTCTGTTAAGCCGGGAGTTTGCCCGACTTCAGATAATGACGTCAATCCAAAATGCCGACGTATACAGAAAACTTTAGTGAAAGCTAAAGTATTATACTGTTTATTAGCATTTCAGTCTATTTGTGTCTCATTAAATCAGTAATGCACACAGTTCTGTCCAACTACTACCAGTGGATATGTTGCTACAATGTTTTAATACAAATATAATTGCGAGCTATTATGCATTTGTAATAAATTGCAGTTAATTATGAAAGTGAAATTATAATCAAACCTAAAAGGTCTTACGATGTGTTTGTAGACTTGGATTTTTCTCAAACTAGAAGTGGCAGTTCCAAATCGTACCCAAAACAACCAACTTGCCTTGCCAGAGGTGTACACACAATACAGGATATACAACTACTACATACAAAACACAGCACAAATGCTGTCATTATTTAATTGCACATACTGTAAACATTTACTGCTAGTTTTTATCTAAATTGACTGCCAAATCACAGGAGCATGGATACATGCATAAGGGCAGGCATAACAGTGCCAAGTAAAATATCAGCTATGCCTAATGTAATTGCATTCATTAAGGCAAGTATATCACGAGCTACATACTTTAGAAGCATTAAAAAAATTTTTTTACCAAATGAAGCAACTAGTGTGAAAAATAAAAAAGGATTAAAAATTACAACAAATTAGAGATAGTAAAAAGATGTTTTACAAATAATCCACAGAAATGCTAATAAAGTAAAACTAATTGAAGCAAAAAAATCTTTTAAGTGTCTATATATAAAAGAGCAAAAAGGAGCACAGTTGAGCTTATGCTCCACTGAAAAGTCTTCCAATACCAAGAGCACCCCCCACTGATATGCGGCGCACCCTACCAAACAGATGCAAGAGGTACCAAGCAGGTGTAGAGCTGAAGAAAACTGTAATATATGAGTGACATGAAACCCTTAATATCACCTCTCAATGCTCTGGCGCAAACAATGGCTTTTCACCTAATCTGTAATTTAGGTGCCATTATAACAAGAACTACAGTGTGTTTATCAAAGACGGCAGAGCTTACGTTCACACAGAAAAAGAAATCCAGCAAAATTGTTTAAAGCGAGTTTTGTAAAGGCAGGCTGAAACAAGTGTACCTCAGGAATGACCTACAGTGCCCTGGATTTTATTACAACACAGAAAAGACTTGCAATTGCTTTTCTGTCTGAATGGTTAAAAGCTTAATCTCAGGAGACCTCTCGAGTTTATTAATAAACTTAGAAGACATGGATAGGGCTCAGTGTATTAAGAAGTAATCAATTCCAATAAAGTAGCACCCAAAGCAAGTGAATACCTGTTATCTACCATAGGTTTTATGCCACAGAAATGAATTATTAAGAACTGGCTCAATATGGATTACATCACCCCTTCTAAGAAGTGACCTGGGACCCAGACCAATTGAATGGAATCTGCAAACAATGTTTTAAGCAACTCTAGTTAAAAAATGTTTATCGCAAATCCAATGAATTATGCTTTAGGGATTTGAAATGGTTCCAGGAGAATTCATCAAACTCTCAGCATGGCACTGAAAACAATCCCCAGTAGAAATGACAGAAACAAACACAATGGGATTTGCATTTATATATTAACCATGAGCATGTGTAGATCAGTATCTCATATTTTAAATGCATGTCACATAAAGCATCACCATATTAATAAAAATACTGTATAAAAATATTCCCCACTCTTAAATAAAGAGTTGATAGGATAAAAAAAAAAAAAGTTATTGTTCAGGAAAAGAGCTATACTCACAAATAATCATTTCACAGTTCACTTACTAATGCTATGCTGGGATCAATATACTGTCAGTAAGAAAAATAGAATTATTGTTAATTAAAGAGTAAATTGTGTAGAAAACAGTTTTTTCAGTATGATTCCACCAAGAACACAGCATACAGTACATGCACCATTACAGGAGACTAGAGGTTAGGAGACAATCTTACTCAGTTTAAGTGATTAATTGTACCCAATAAGATTTGTTAATTGCCATTTACAGCAATACCAGGGTGGGTGAAGGGTTGTCTGGAATATGCCCCAATTACTGAAGTGTGAATATGATGCCAAAGATAGTGCATTTGGAATAGAAAACAGGTGTATGTGGCACAAATGGCAGTATCACAGAGGACCAAGATATAGCTGAGGTTCATGTAATGAAAGCAGGGTGCCAGAACATCATATATATTAAAAGGAAAGTTGCTCCATTAAATGATCATCACTATCAGTAAATTCAAGAAATTAAGTGCTATTTTACGGTCTTTCATTAAAAAAGGAGTCACCAATGAATTGCTCATGTAGTACAGAACTACATCTGACATAAACACACATTCTCTATACAGTATATTTATATATTCATTCATACAATACATACACATAAATATACACACGTGTATATGTTCCAAGGACATGAATTTGTCATATATGGTACGAATAGCTTAAAATCTTGTATTTATTAAGCAAATTTCTGTACCATTTACTAATATGCATTTTTATAAACATTTTCTCCTGCCTTCTGCATATATAACATGAATCTAAGTATTTATTTTTATGTAAAGCTGCAAAATCAATTTCTCTTCTAAATAGGTCCTGTAATTAATGTGTACAACATGACCTTTAACACATATTCTTGTTCATTTGGTTCAAATTACCATCATCATGGAAAGAGAGCATTGTGAAAATTTCAGATTACTGTACAAGGGATTATGTGGAAAACTACTGGGAATGAACCCTTCAAACGCCATCCTTAAACTGAGTAGCACTTGAAAAATGCAAAACAAACAAGAATCAAGACAGCTAAATAAATCAGCTTAACCCTCTCTTAGCTTAGTAATAAATGCCCCTCACCAACTTTATCAAACTTCATTGTCAAACTCCCCAGTTTATGAGATTTAGTTCTATAAATCAGAAACGTGAGAATTTAATAACACGGACTAGACCAACACTTCATTTTAATGGAATGCATGCTCATACTGTCAAACTGAAGGACTGATGCATTGACCGTAACACATTAGCGAAGTAAATCTTAACACATGTGACAATCCAACTGCAAAAAAGAGAACAGTTCATTACAAGAGCATTCCGATTATTGATTATTTAAAAACATAAGCTTTTAATCAAAAGAAACGATCTGACAGTTATTAAATTGAACAATAAATATGAACACAATCAATCAATTGAAACAAGGATAAAGTAGTTCCAAGATCAAAATTAATCGGCTAAATGATTAATTAACGGTAAAATTTAATTTGGAGTCCATCGATCACAAAAAGTAGTACAACCTTATAAACCTTTCCCTAGTAAAGGTAACATTATATCGGCCAGTTAGGCACAAGAAAAATTAACAGATCCTAGTAATTGGCCAATATTTGCTTATGCTGGACACACAGAGATCCGTTGGATTCGGGCGGTTTAGCACCTTGGTGGCTCAAATGATCAACAGAGCAAAATCGGCACTGTTAATTTAACACCTGAAACTGTACTCTTTCCACATACACACTTCTAATAGTTACGTTAACACCGTAAGAGTTCATTTAACATTGGAGACTTTGCTGTGTAGCGTTAGCTCATCCTGTAAATTCAAAATACATTCAACTCTAAACCGCAAGCAGATCAAAAGAAATTTGAAACCCACCAATTGCCATATAATTGAACTCATATTATTGGCGAATATATGAATTCGATGCATATTGCCCGCTAAGTATATCAATCAAAATACACATTCAACTTGTAACGATAAAAATTAAATGTTGCTTTACGCATGGCAGAACTGTTCTGTGCATGGTAATAAATATGAAACTCACACAATCTGCGATACATATTTACAATAAATAAATAAAACAAGTAGCTAAAAAGGTAAGAATCAGAATACAAGCCGGTGAATAATCCCATAGACACTCGCAAAAAGGCAGCCTACACTGGTTTTCTTCCCAACACAATGAAAGCAAAAGCAGGAGACGGGGCCGCCAGAGTGCTCCACGCCGCGATCGCTCAGACCCAAAACCGGCGGCTCGCCTACCTTGTGCTCGGGTGCAGTAAACGAGCAAAGACAGAAACAGGATCCCTACACCCTCCCCAAACCGGGTCCAGATCCGGTGGCAGTATGACAGGGTGTGCGTCCGCTGAACCACGTACATGTTGCTTTTGCCCCAGGTCCGGGCCGGAGTTTGAAGGGGATCTGTCAGTCGTGAAAGGGGGTGCCCTTGGGAATCCTCCTTCCCAATGCCAAATCCCTTTCTCCGGGATCCTCAACTTGAGCTATGCATCATTCCCGGAGGCTCTGTGCGTTTGGTGCATGCAGGTTGTTAGGCTCCAGTCGCTGGGAATGATAGCAGATAACGGAGCTAAAACAGCGAGCGCTTCGGAGGCGCGGCGTGATGTCTAAAAACCCATGCGCAGCATTTCTCTCCTTGCGTCCAGACAAAAGAAAGGTAAAAATAACTGTTCTGTTAGTGAAACATAATTTGCGACATATCTTGTCAAAATTCGGATCCAGATTTCTGTTTACATGAGCTAGCGAACCTGGATATGGCTGATGCACGTGTTGAGCGCCACTTCGGCATAAAATCCAAACGAAGAGTTACAATCAGTGCCGCTTTCCAAGGCTTTCAAAACTGAAGTTCACATTAATAAATATGCCAGGTTCATCTGTCGTACTTGTAATCCCAAGGTAAAAAGAACGGTAGTCTCAAACCAAAGCGTCTTTTGTTCCAGCAGCCTCAATGAGAACTCCTCAAAAAGAAGGCGCGTGTACAAATCCAGTTTCCAAAGTTAGTTTTAGTCACTTTCTTTTCCTTTCGGGTATTTTTGCAACATCCTACATTATGAGAATTTCCAGCATGCCGCGTTCTTCCGTTTCTTCGGTTCAGGTCTAATCCTCCGAAGTGCAGATTTAAATCCTCTCTCTTTCTCGATGCCCCGAATCCCGTTTTTCCCCCGTTCGGCTATGACGACCGCCGGCGCTTTTCCCCCGTTTCGTGGACTCACAAATCGCTGGGTTACGTCAAACTTGCAGGTCCAACTGTAAAAAAAAAAAGACAAACAAAACTTTAAAGCTAAAAAGACAAAAGAAAGAAAAATGACTGAAGGGGAAACTAGAAAAAAAACGTATTACTGTGTGCGCTCAGTGTGGAGGATCTCTAACAGACTGCTTTCCCAGTAAAAGCACAACCCGCAAATGAGAAAAAAAGCAAGCACGGCGAGAAGAGGTGGGACTTGGCGCCACCCCGCGAGAGTAATGAGCATTACACTTAAATAAAACACGGCGAACGAGTCAATATAGACTTAAAACTAGAAAAACAATTACCGCGGCGACTGCCCAAATTTAAGTGAAACGGGTCTCGCGGAAGGGCGCCGGCCCTTTGAACTCAACGGTTTAACGGACCGGAATGGCCAGCGCCCCAGCAGTAAACGATGCCTGACTGGGGTGTTGCCACAGGGAACGCCGACAGCTGAGCTGCTCGGAGCTCTGAGCAGCATCCTACCTTTAAAGCGTGAGAGGAGAGAGAAAAGCGGCGGGGAGCACAGCGCGAAGGAGTGTTTAACGTGGCGTGCCGGTGTACGTGCGCTCGGCTGTATGCCTGCGTGCTATGCGAGAGCCTATTCACTTTTCGAGTGCCTGTACGCGAGCTAGTTATACTGGAACCGTGCCTGGAAATAACAAGAATGTGGCTGGACAATTGGGGTGGGGGTTTATATGTCGCCAAAATGACAACTTTTTATTATTATTATTATTATTATTTTTTACCTGCTGCGCATTTCCAGTCGTTGTTGTCACTAACAATGAGGCGGTCTGGCGGGCAAACCAGTGGCGGAGCCTCCCGACTTATCGTCGCGCGCCCTTTTTAAGCCAATCAGAAGCGTGCGGAGTAAAGCGGGGTAGCCTGAAGAGGGCGGGGCTGCGGTGTAGAATGACGAAACGCTCCATTGTGCTGATGCTGCCCGTCCAGGCTCCTCACACTTCGTCACACTCCGCATGTATTACTACCGGTGTGTTTGTGCGAATTGTGCCAGGTCCTGAACGGATGAAGAATGGAGACGGAGAGGGAATTAACTTGTATGGGAAAGGAAATGGCAGCGTGCGCCACAGCTTGGAATGAGTTATCTTCTTCTTATATAATATTATGATTGAGCTCCACAGTTATTCCTATTTTTATTTTTATTTTATTTTATTGTAGCATTAACTCTCGGCAGCGGCCAGCAGGGCGGCCGTGCAGCGCATGCGTACTGGCGCTGTTCACATCCCTACCTCTTCATATCTCAAATCATTCTTTAGGCAGATGAAGACTTAAGTGCCAGCTTAGGTGAAAATTATGGAAAACGTACTAAGTAATTGCAACACAAACACTGACTTAATCAGTTTTAATGTGAAAGATGCCGACAAAAGAAGAGAAGAAGCGGGCCACTATAAGGGAAGAAAAGAAGACCTGCTTAGGAAGCAGCAAGCGTATCAACCTCTGAGCAAACGAATGCTAAACGTACAGAGAAAGAAAGAGGATGAAAACTTGGAATGCTCAAGTCAAGTGTATTCACTGCACATTATCGTGCAGTGCACCCGTTACTGGTCAATAATAATAATTCTTTACATTTATATACCGCTTTTTTCACTAATCAAAGCGCTTCAGTGAGTGGGGAGCCAACTTCAACCATCACAAATGTGTAGCATCCACCTAGATGATGGGACGGCAGCCGTCACACACATGAGCTGTTAGGTGGTGATGGGGTGAAAGAGAAAGTCAATTAGAGACAGGGGGATGATTAGGGAGCCAGAGTGACCAGGCCATGGTGGGCAATTTAGCCAGGACATCGTGATAGACCCTGCTCTTTACGAAGGATCTTTTATGACCACAGAGAGTCAGAACCTTGGCTTTATGTTTCATCTGAAGGACAGCAACATTTTTTACTGTCACTGCACTGGGGCATTGGGGTCCACATTCAGTCTACAGGGTAGCCACCCCCTGCTGGCCTCACCAACACCTCCTCCAACAGCAACCAAGGTTTTCCTAGTTGGTTTCCCGGCTAAGTGCTGGTGGAGTCTAAACAGGCTTAGCTTCAGGTGAATGACCTCTACTGAAGTGTGTGAGGTGTGGCTGCTGTACAGTGACGGTTCTGTAATGGCAAGAAGCCTGTTAGAAGGTTCAAGAGAAAATAGCATAAACATTCTTCAAAAACAAATAATAATGGTAAATTACTTTTACATAGTGCTTTTCTAACCTACTGAAAGGGCTTTACATAGACTGTGGGGGGACCACCTGGATGATGCAAAGGCAGCCATTTATGTGCCAATATGGTCACCACACACCAGTTATTAAGGGGTGAAGGGGTGTGAGAGATAGTTAGTCACTAAGGGGCAGGAGATGATTAGGACCCAGAATGGACAACCCCAGTGGTGGGAAATTTATCCAGGACATGGGACACAAAACCCTTAATAATCTTATCAGAGTGCATTTGCATTCAGTCTTTAGCTACACCCCCAGAACCAACCAGGATGTGAGTATAATTTACTTGATTCAAGGTGTTTCAAACACATAGCATCTTGTTTTTAATCCTGTGCTGGGTGGTGGTCTGTGTGGAGTCTGAACAATGTAAAGCTAAAGGGAAAGGGTAGAGTTGACAAAACTTGAAATGTTTGGGGGCACCAATTGGTTTCCTCATTTATTAACCATCTGGCTAAAGAAACAAGAAGCTAAAAATTCAGACTGTTCTTGGCCACCTTTATACTCTTTCTGGTCATCATTTGACATCGGTATTACTGATAGGCGCTTCAGAAACAAATCCTTTTTTGTGAGTCATACAAACAGTGTTTGAAGTGGGGATGAAAGAAGGGGAAGCACTCTGGGGTTTTCAGATTCTTCAGCTTACGGGAGGTTACATGAAGTGGGTTTTGGTTGGGTTCCTCTAGTGGTGTGACCCCCCCCCACCCCTCACACACTCATGCAGATTATTAGGAACATTATACTACTACTGTGTAGGGCCTCCTTCTGAGCATCAGTTTTTATGGTATGGAGATCCTGGTCCATACTGACATGATTACATCATGCAACTTCTGCAGATTTGCCAGTTTCACATTCATGTTGTTCTACCACATCCCAAAGCTGTTCCATTGAATTCAGATCCAGTGACTGGGAAGACCACTGAAGAACACTGAACTCATTTTTATATTCATGAAACTAGTTTGAGACAACTTTTACTTTGTGACATGGTGCAGTATAATGCTCGCAGTAGAGATTAGAAGATAGATAAATTGTAGCCATAAAGGGATGCAAATGATTAGCAACAGTACTCGGAAAGGCTGTGGCATTCAGGCAATGATTGATTGGTATTAACAAGCCCAAAGTTTGATGAGAAAACATTCCCCACACCATTATACCATCAGCACCAGTCTGGACTGTTGACACAAAGCAGGTTGGATGCATGGTTCATGCTGATGGCACCATATTTTGACCCTACCATCTGTGCCCCTTCAGCAGAAATTGATTCATCACACCATTCTACATTCTTCCAGTCTTCAACTGTCCAGTTTTGGTGAGCCTGTGCCCACTGAAGCCTCAGCTTTCTGTTGTTGGCTGACAAAGGTGGAACTCGATGAGGCCTTCTGCTGTTGTGGCCCATATGCCTCATGCGTTGTGTGTTCTGAGTGTTTTTCTGCTCACCATGGTTGTACAGAGAGGTTGTCTGAGTTATTGTAGCCTTTATGTCAGATAGAGCCATTCTGGCCATTCTCCTCAGACCTCTGCTATCAATAAACCATTTCTGCCCACAAAACTACTGCTCACTGGATGTTTTTTTTTTAATTTATTTTCTTTCACACCATTATGAGTAAACTCTAGAGATCACTCTGCATGAAAATCCCAGAAGATCATCAGCTACAGAAATATCAAACCAGCCCTCCTGGCACTAACAATCATGCCACAGTCGAAATCACGGAGATCATATTTTCTCCAATCTGGAGTTTGATGTGAACTTTAACTGAGCTCCAGGCCTGTGTCTGTATGATTTTATGTATTGTGCTTCTGCCATATCATTGGCTGATTAGATAATTGTATGGATATGCAGGTGTACAGATTTTGAAAATAATCTGCTCAGAGAGTGTATATATTTTAATTATTACTTTATTCTCACCCATCCTTGGTTACTGTTTTATTTTCTTTTTGACTTTTTTTCCACAATCTTGGATCCTCGATCAGAGGCCTGAGAGTTTGAGGGTTCTGCTGAGTATCTTAGCTGTTCCTAGTACTGCACTCCTCTGTACAGAGATGTCTTATGTTGCTCCTGGCATCTATTGTAGCCTTTCTCTCAATTTGGGCCTCTCAGCCCTGAGTGCTCAACCACCACTGGAACCACTTTAACTTTAACCTTCCACATCCTCTCTAGTTCCTTTCTCAGACCTTGGTATTTCTTCAGGTTTTTCATATTCCTTTTTTCCTAAGATTGCTATCTTTTGAAAAGGTTGTATGAATTCCCACTGCCATTCTTTGTTCCTTATCCATTAAAACAATGTCTGGTGATCTGTTTCTGTGCTGAAGTTCCAGAGGATTATAGCTCTCATTTTCCACCACCCTTTGTGGTGTGTCCCATTTTGATCTGGGAGGCACCAGTCCATATTTGGCAAAGATATTTCTGTACACAATCTCTACTGCTTGATCATGAATAATTTTAATTCACTTAAACAGAACATTCAAAGAATCAATTAGTAAAATTAATTGTAAGGGCCTTCACTAGTTGTTAGATGGTTGTGATGGTCTTTTAAGTCTTAACTGTAGAAGAGGCTGAGCTAGAGACAGGTATGACCCTCTGTTTCCATTTCCTGCAGACTGTGTGCAGAAAAAAAAAACAAATGGTCAAGTAACTACAGAACCACAAAATCCTTCCTTTTTGTACTATTAAAATTCTTCTCGACTAAAGTCACATGTGACTTACATTTTCTAACAACAGTATTCATATGTCAGTTTGGGTTTTCCCCACACACCCACAAAAATAACGATTAGACTGAGCGGTGATTCTAAATATGCCCCATGTGGTTATGTGTGCGTGAGTGGATCAGGGAGTCCTGTTAGTGCTCCAGCATTGGCACATCACTGAAATCTTACTCTGGTACTGTAAGTTATGCAATAATTGACCAATGGAGAATGCTATCAGTTCTAATTTGCATATCTGACAGTAAGCAGAAAAATCACATCAGATATAGATAGGCAATCTGCAAAGAAAAGTGACACCACTTTGCATTTCTGACTAGCATCATGCAGAACAATCTTTTGATGAGACATACTTGCTTAGATTCTGTGTGTGTAACGTTAAACTGGCTGTTGCATGATGTGGACTAATGCAATTGCAAGCTGTGAACCATTTCAACAATCTGTCACAGACTGGTACTGCAGCTTTAGTTAAAACTATTGAAGGCACTTTGATGGTAAAGCAGTGTTCCCCCACAGTATGAACACTGCCAGTATCTTGGGATACTTTCTGCTATCCTCCATCACTCTCTTCAGCATCACTGAGACCATCAACTGATGTGTTGGGCTCTTTGTTTCTCATATCTTCTACAGGCAGGTCAAAGGATGAGCGTTCCTATTTTGTCAGATAGGTTGCTGTTTCTCAGGCTTGTCATGTCAGATAGGTTGCTGTTTCTCAGGCTTGTCACCATACCCAGCCTATAAATCCCTCAAAGACAAGACTGTTGTCTTCCTGGCCCACCTATGAAGAGTTGTCTGTGAACTGCTACTTGCAAACCCAGTAATGTGCACTTGATTAAATGAGGCCAAAATCACTTGCAAATGATTTATAACACCATAACATGCTTTTAAAATGTATTTTCAAGAACCCCCTACAATTTCAGGCTTTCAGTGCTTCCAGAGGGTTAATTGGGGATTAATGACACCCTCCCCCCATATATCACATTTTAGTTGCTTCTTCCTAACCCCTAATACTGCCAAGTGTCTTATTGTAAAGTACTGTATAATTGTATTATAGCTGCATTAGGTAGTTTAGGGAGGAGGTGTTTACCTAGTTAAAAGTAGACAATTACAGCATTTATGCAAGAAACACCCCACTGATATCTATCATTTGTACTGGATTTTTGTATTTTACTGGAATTAGCTGATTTAAATTTGCATAGTAGATGGACACTTTGAAAGAAGGCTGATTGATTGATTAATTAATCTGTTCAATGAGCCCTTGTTTCCAAGCAGTTAGGGACATATGTTTTAACCAGATGGTCCCAAGTACAAATCTCAGCTCAGCCACTGACTCTTTGCCTGCCCCTGAACCCAGCTGCTTCACACCCTTCTGGTGTGCTTCATATAGGCTTATTATTCAGCTAGAAGTTAAAATGTTTGAAATCATCCACTGTCCTTGTTTCATTTCAAAGCCTGACTCAAAATACCATTAAATCACTTAACCACCTTTTTCTGTTTTATTACAAGAAAATCAATGTAGTATAATGGTTAAGGAGTAGGCCTATAAACTGCTTGGTTATGCCAGTCCTCTGCTCATTGCAGATTGAGCAAAGTCATTTCACTCAATTTGCCTTAGGAATCTGGTAACAATTGTTCCAGGCACTTTTGATCTTTAAGTCACTTTACATAAAAGCATCACCAATCAACTAACTAAATAAATGTACAGGGTTTCAGCTTTGTAAATTGTATGCCAAAAAAATAATAATATTGGCAACCAGACCAGTGTTAAGCAAGTCACTTTCACTGAAGGAAATATCAACATTTTTGGACCTGTCTGCAAAGTGCAGCGACTACACCGTGCACATTTTCCAATTTATGTCAATTTCTTAAAAGCAGTCAAAAGTACTGATTTGCAAAACAACATTACTGTACTGTACATGGTTTTTAATTTGGTAAGAGTGGCATGTCCAAGAGTTGTAACTAGAACTCAAACAGCTGCTTTCTGGCTCAGCTAGAGGACAAATCCAAGCCATGAGAGAGAGAGATAGAGAGAGGTCAAACCAAAGAAAGGAGGAACCTGTCCAATGGTGTGAATGGCACATTTCCAAAAAAGGACACACTATGATTTGGGCTTCAGGCCAGGAATAGTAGAATCCTATTAATTGGTCTGATTTTCAAGGGACAGCTGTACCATGGTTTATATTTAATATCCCAGAGCTTGAGACATTGGAGGCTTTAAATATTATAAGTAGAAAAATGCTTACAAGGTTACAATAGACGTTACAAAGAGACAGCTTCAAGGGCTCAGCAGTCAACCGTTAAGTTCAAGCATCCCAGAATGTACTGTGGGATAATGGATGACTTTTCAGGAGTGTTCAGATGTGAGTAATGAAACAGAATTAGTCCTGTTTATCTGTCCATGTAAGTGAATATCAGTGGTACAGGAATGCAAAGAACCACCAGCAGATGCTCTGGCATGATGGCCACATTGTTTTGAAGCACTGCCACTCATATCACAAGTGATTCCACGATAATCTGGGAAATGAACCCCAGGTAAGATTTAAAGGTAAAAAACTGAGCTTAGAGCTGAGCACAAGACAATGACAGTGATTTAAAAGGGAGGACAGATGACAAAACTGTGGAGGTAAGAGGAAATGAGGGAGGACAGAAAATGGAATATTTAGAAGTATTCTGGTGTTTGTTCAAAGCAGACTTGTGTGTGGCTGGCAAGTCTTTCTTTTCTTTTTTTGAGTGATTATTCCTGTCTCTCTGTTTGTATTAAAGTCAAGTTAACAGTTGAAAGTAGTGTAACATATTACCTTGTCTCCCACACTATTAGTTCATTAAACAGTTAAGTCTGCTGAATGTGAGCATCAGTGTGCCCAGCGAGAAATGGGGTCTTCCATTCTGAATTGGTCGATGCCTTACTCTCAGTGCTGTCATAAACACTGTGTAGCTTCTCGTTCATCATTGCCAGAAGCTATACCACCTGAACTTATATATAAAAGTAATTACCATTATTATTAGTTTTTGAAGAGGGTTTATGCTACTTTCTCTTGACTTGTCTAACAGGCTCCTTGCCATTACATAACCCTTACCTCACCCTAACAATACAGCATCCATACCACCTGTTCTTCAGATCAGGAAATCCATTTGAAGGATAAATGTGTTTGGGCCGGGCCAGTACTTGGAAGGGAGACTGAGAAGAAAAAGCTTGGGTTGTTGCTTGAAGAGGTGCTGGTGAGGGGGCACTTACCCTGTGGTCTATGCATGGATCCCAATGCCCAAGTGAAGTGGTGGGGAAGCTGTGCTGTAAAAGATGGTGCCGTCCTAAGGATGAGGCGTAAAACCAAAGTCCTGAATCTCTGTGGTCATAAAAGATCTCTAGGTGCCTTTGAAACAGAGTAGGGTGTTTCCCAACATCCTGAGTAAATTGCCCACCATGGCCTGGTCGTTCTAGATACCTAATCACCCCCTGATTCTAGTTGACTGTCTCTGTCACCTTTTCATCACTGAATAGCTAATGTTTGATGAGTATACCGGAACAAGAATGACTTCCAATGTTGCACATTGGTGGTGACTGAGATGGCTCCACATTTTCTATTTAAAATGATTTGAGTAGATTAAGAAAAGTGCTATAACATTTAATTAATTATTATTATTACCAGTAATGGTGCACTGCACGATAACATACAGGGAATACACTTAACTTGAGCATTCCTAGTTTTCATCCTCTTTCTCTGTACATTTACCATTCGTTTGCTCAGAGGTTGATGCGCTTGCTGATTCCTGAGCAGCTCTTCTTTTTTCCACCCTAGCGGCCCGCTTCTTCTCTTCATTTGTTGGCATCTTTCCCGTTAAAACTGATTAAGTCAGTATATTTCTTGCAATTACTTAGTACATTTTCTTTAATTTTTCACTTAAGTCTTCAATCTGCCTCAAGAATGACTTAAGATAGGAAGAGATAGGGGAAGTGATGGCGACGGTGGTAGGGAATGAGAATGGCGCCCGTACGCATGCACCACACAGCTGCTCTGCTGCTGAGAGTTGATTCTACAATAACATAAAATAAAAAGAGGAATAACCTTGGAGGTCAATCATCACCCCAAAAGCGGACAGTAGAGGTCATGTAGTATATGTGTACCAAATTTCAGATCAATAGTTCAAATGGCGCGCCCTGCCCGGTGTTTGTTTCTTGCCTTGTGCCCTGTGTTGGCTAGGATTGGCTCCAGCAGACCCCCGTGACCCTGTAGTTAGGATATAGCGGGTTGGATAATTGATGGATGGATAGTTCAAATGGTTTGCGAGCGACAGGTGATTTAAAATCCTGGACAGACAAACAAACAGCCACGGTAGCATGTTATATATAAAGATAGTATAATGTGGTTTCAAAAATGGTTGGATTAATGTATAATTTTATAAATTGTTTTGGTAACTCAAGAATAACTGTACTTGAAGAATAGTAATGAATCTATTATTTCCATTTGTATTGCTATGGCAAGTTTTTTACATGTAATACTTGAAATTTTGTTTCCTTTTCTCATGCCACAGGCCTTTAACATGTTCTGTACACGTACTTGTCTTTACAGATGGATTAAGCTGGTTTTGCATTAGACGATGAGCCTCGTGAAAATGTAATAAGGAATATCTGAAAACAAATTGTATGTTTCAAAATGATACACTGCATTGTGATACAATAAATCAAAACAAAGCAAGCATTATTTTCCCTATCACCTTTCATATTGAGCATTTTACAAATATAGCATACTGTATTAAAGTTTGTTTCTAATTGGTCCCCAGGTCAGAAAAATGAATTAGTCAGGAACACATCATAAATCTGAATGGAGGGACTTGAACCTTTGTAGAAATCATGACATACATTAAGTGTGCTGTTTTCTTGGCATCAGAGAACAAAGCACAATTTTTAGTGCATTTGGATGAATAATTGCACACTCCAAAGAAAAGCAGCTTTTAAGCCTTCGAACAAAGACTATGTTATGACAACATGTCATCGATACTGCACTTGAAAACATGTTATTGGAATTCAAAGGCAATTATTTCAGATTGATCAATGCTTATGAGGTTGAGGCCATTTAATGAGCCATAAATATCGGTGTTGTCAGAAGCTTCTCATACTGCTGTGTTTAAATAAATCTCCTTTTTTCCGGATATATGCTTTCTGATGCCATTTGTTAGCGTTTTTGATAATTTTATGCATTCTCAATTTGGTATATTTGAGCTGCTTCTTCCATAAACTAAAAGTGTAGGACATAGTATATCAGACGGCCTTTATTTTTGTAACACCTTTCACCATCAGTATTGTTATATTACAGTTTATTTTATATAACCAATGTAGTTTTACGTAAAGAGTCTCACAGAGCGAGCACAGGCAAGTTATTGAGTCATACAGTAAATTCAGAGTGAGATTTTAACTTGTCACTGTGCCACTTTGCCTGGCAGTACTGTTACAAATAAAAAGAAGTGCTAGTTTTATGGCATGCTTTTAAATTTGTTAGGGGAAGTGAAGCACAGTGAAGCAGTTGGTAGTAATTGGATGGATTGTTAATTTATTTTTATTTTATTAGGCGCTGGACTGCTTACCTCATTCAGTGATTTGACCTTGTATGTGTCTATGAAACATCTCTCTTTTCACTCCTTGGCTGTTTTCAACGTCACTATTTATTTGCCCAAGAGTCATCTGGCTTTTTTTTTTCTTTTCATTCCTATTATTTTTTTTTCTTGTCATATTTTCTTGTGATGATTTACTTCTTTCAATGAATTTTGATGAATTTCCTTTTCCTTGCAGCATACGGCCAGGCAAAGGTTTTCCTCATCTTCAAAACCAGGAACAGACAGTAAGGTGAGTTAATGGTTAGGGCTGCCGAGCAATTCACTACTCCTACGACTGATTATTGGTGGAATCTATTAGTATTTAGTTTGTTTGGTTGCATTTTTAGTGCATTATGACAAAATATATCAACAACAATACATCAAATGAATCTTTGGGAAAATGAGAAGGCCAGAATAAGGTTGTATTACACGAGATGTCCTGAAACCAAACAAATAATTTATAGATCACGTTACATCTAGGTCATTTTCACAACAAGGACTATTTTCACAACATGAAATCTCTCTCTTTTTTGGATAAACCAAGAACTAGCACCATCTTGATAGATATAATTTAAGTATAAATGTATATTTTTATTTTGAATGACAAAAATTCAGGTTAAGAATATTGTACATCAGTAACAATCCAAGAGTATTATACCTGGGCCTTCAGTGGGATTACAAATGACGTAGATGTTGTAACAAAAGCGCTATACCAGCACCTGACCCGACACAGACAGACACAGGAGGCACACTTATAAAACAAATAAATGTTTTATTTTTCTTCGCCTGTGGGCAATGGCTTCCCCGTTCCCACAGGCACAACACAGTCCCAATAAGCACCAAACACAATCACCACAATACTTTTTCTTCTTCTTTTCTCCTCCACTCCTCTCCAACAAGCTTTGTCTCTCTCGTCCCGACTCTGGCTCTCGTAGTGGTCCCTGTTGGCTCCTTTTATAGCCTACCCGGAAGTACTCCAGGTGTTTGCTGACCCATTTCCGGCTGCACTTCCGGGTGTGGCGGAAAACCTGCCCACATGGGCCCAGGAACCACTGCAGCGCCCCCTGGTGGTTTCTACAGACCCCAACGAGCTTGAGTTCCAAAATAACATGCCCGTGGCCCCAATGCAACCCAGGGGGGCTGCCATCTAGTGTTCCGGGAGAGGTACTGTCCTGACCAGGTTTGTTCCCCCAGTCCATAGAATGAAGCTGCCAGCTGTGACAATGTCTTACAAAATGAATAGCCATCACTCAAACCATCATACATTTCCAGAAATGACCAATCAATTGATCTTGCTTTAGTATACTATAAACTCGGATCATTAACTAATAGATAGAGCAGGCTGCTTTATACAGTTCTCTTTATTAATCACACTATATTAATTTATACCTCCATATAATGTATTTCAGCTGCTGTATCTTGCAACCTGAGCCCATATTCTTGTCATCACTTTGGGGATGCAACCTATTAATCTATCTATCTATCTATCTATCTATCTATCTATCTATCTATCTATCTATCTATCTATCTATCTATCTATCTATCTATCTATCTATCTATCTATCCATCCATCCATCCATCCATCCATCCATCCATCCATCCATCTATCTATCTATCTATCTATCTATCTATCTATCTATCTATCTATCTATCTATCTATCTATCTATCTATCTATCTATCTATCTATCTATCCATCCATCCATCCATCCATCCATCCATCCATCCATCTATCTATCTATCTATCTATCTATCTATCTATCTATCTATTAAAGAGACTTCATAGCAAAAAAAAAAACAAACTAAGTTGTAAATGGGGAACACAGTTAGAAATGTCCATCTCGGAAATATCCCATGCTGTCATTTGAACTGATGTGTTCAGGGACTGAGGGTCAAAACACTTTACAAACTGACAGTTTTAATAAGATTCTTGTCCAAGGTACTTATATAATAAGCATTGTATAGTCCAACGATCATCATGGCATTTGGCACTTCTTAGGGTGTATAATGTCTCAGTCTGCCTGAGGTTTTTATATATTGGTAAATTTACATCCTATAACGAATTAAGGTCATATACATGATCTAAATAAATTAGATCAGCTGAAACCAGTAAACTCCATTGAAGGCCTCTCCACATCAGATTACTTTCAATATTTAACAAATATGCATATCTCTCCTGCAAGTACCCCATCTGAGCTGTTATATCGGAATAATATGAATCACATTTCCCCCAAGTTTCATATACAAGCAAAACAATGGAGATAGCTACAGGGGCTGGAACATGAAATTACACCAAAACATCTCATCAAATAGCATCTGCATTATACTAAATCAATAAGTAATAACAACAGCAGATTGCAGTATATAATTCTTTTTATCAATCACACTACAATTTAAACTCACCATGCAATACATTGTAAAACCTACGCTTATAGGGTTTTCATCATATTGAAGATACAAACAATTGTAGAGACTTCAGAGCATGTACCCAGATTTTAACAATGCACAACTAGATGTCAGACACATTATTAACGAAAGCAAGGCCCACAGTAAGTACCAGTAGTTCCTTACTGTGGAGTTCACGGCTCCGGGGCATTTCAGCAGAGTGGAAATTACTGCCTTCAATGGAAGTGCCTATTCTCATCCTAATTGCTTCACACTTAGCTATGAACCCCTTAGTGTGTGGCTGAATTCAGTCAGATGAAGCCAAAGGACATCATGTGCTAATAGCAAATGGGGAAGCGTCAGGTCCCCTCACCAAACTCCTTCCCTACTCAAGCCCTAACTTTGGGCATTGCCACAGTTGCCATTTTTTTAGCCTGCCAGTACCTCTCAATCGGATCTGAAGGTTGTACTATTAACATTGCAAAGAAGGCATCTTTTATTTTTAAGATAAAGAAGCTTTTAACTGTGGCACCTCTGCACGAGAACCACCTTTTTCCACCCTCTCAAACATACGCAGTTTTTAATGACTGGAAAACATTTGGGATTAAATCACTTAGAGATCTGTACATAGACAACATCTTTGCATCCTACGAACAATTACATTCCAAATTTAACTTCCCAGCAACACATTTCTTTCACTATCTTCAAATTAGAAACTTTGTCAAACAGAACCTGCCCGATTTTCCTCATCTCCCACCTTCCTGTATGCTGGAAAAAATATTGCTCA
Organism: Erpetoichthys calabaricus; assembly: GCF_900747795.2. NCBI lineage: Eukaryota > Metazoa > Chordata > Cladistia > Polypteriformes > Polypteridae > Erpetoichthys > Erpetoichthys calabaricus. The sequence continues at coordinate 14,248,722 of NC_041407.2, forward strand.
GTTTTGAGGACTCAGACAGCATTTTTGCAATATATAAAACTATTTTACAGTCCCTCCCTTTCAAAAGGACAATGGGAAAAGGATCTCTCACTCAACATATCAGAAAAGGAGTGGAAGGTAGCAATGCAGAGAATTCACTTGAGCTCCATATGTGCAAAGCATACAATTATTCAACTCAAAATTATATATCGAGCACATCTGTCTCGGTTAAAACTGTCCAAAATGTTTGCAAGGCAAGATCCAACCTGCGAACGCTACAATCAAGTTCCAGTTTCACTGGGCCACATGTTCTGGGCCTGCACCAAATTAACATCATTCTGGACCAAAATCTTTAAATGCCTATCAGACAGCCTTGGTGTCACAATCCCTTCTAACCCATTAACAGCTGTGTTTGGTGGGCTTACAGAGGGTCTTAAAGTGGAGAAGGACAAACAAACTGTGATTGCCTTTACTACACTATTGGCACACAGACTTATTTTGCTAAACTGGAAGAATCCTAACTCTCCTCTTTTAGGTAACTGATGTTTTATATTATGTGAAATTGGAAAAAATCAAATTCTCACTTAGAGAATCTGTGCAGAACTTCAGAACCTGGCAGGATCTGATTAATAACATTTATAACATTTTAGAATAAGCTCTTAAAGCACTGAGGATTTCACCATTTATCATTATTCACTTATTAATTCATATATTTACTTATTTTTACTAGCTTTAAGTTTTACTTTGCTGGCTTAGCTCTCTTTCTCAGGGGTGGGGGTTGATTTATTTTCGATCATATGTTTGTAAAAATTGATTTATTTGTATGGAATGATGTATGATTTTAATAAAATCAGTAAAATCAAAAAAAAAAATTAGGCATCTTTTTTTAAATGGAGTAATAACCCTCAGCATTGGAATCTACCAATATTTCTTAAGGATGTTGCCATCTTCTGACCAGAGCTCATTACAACTACCTCCACTACTGAAGTCTTCACCTTAGTTTATTCAAAACCCATGTCTCTCAAGCGTTCTCAGAGATAAGAACTCAACTTATCCCAAGCAGATACATCGGTTGACCATGTCAAGGATATTTTGCTACTGGTTTGAAGATTCTGGTGTGCTCACTTTTAACCAAGTGGTGATCAATTGATATCTCCGTGCCTCTGTTTACCCATGTACAGACAAAAAGCCGACTCATTGCCCTTTGGCAAAACGTGCTTTGGTAGAAGGTGCACTTATGAGCAGCTTTGTGTGTGAACATGATACAAAGGAAGGTGCCTGCATAGCACAGAAACACAATTCCAGAACATCGTTTAGATTCAGATACGGGCAAGCCTTTCCTACTAGTCGTTCGAAACAAGTAGGACTGTAGAGTCATGAGGCTCTCATTTTAAATTGAGGTGAATGCCTATTAGTGGAAGCCCCGACCATATACTGTTTTACCTTTTTGGGGGCTTGGGATATAGGAATGTAGAAGTCAGCCACTTACATCTCAAAGATATCCAGGTTAAGTAATCTAGTAATGTTTAACTCACCTGTGTTTTGAATATGTGTGAAATTGTACCCTAAGACGGTTCCCATCTTGTACCTGTTGTTGATAGGATAGGCTCCAGTTACTTCCAACACTGTACTGAATAAGCAGGTATGAGAATGGATAGAAGGATATATTATGTTATGACATTCTTATGTTTATTTTTTATCAATTTGGTTTTTATCAATTCAGTACAAGTTACAGAAATGAAATGTGAAAGTAGGTCTATCGTTCCAGAAAACACAAATTGTTGTCATCGATCTTCTTATGAGTTGTTTAACGCATCTAAAAAATTAATTTGTACTTTAGAAAGCTATAATAGTAAGGAGTGAAGCATGATCTGTATTACTTAATTCCTTTTTTATATTCTGTCCCCTCACCTGATGTTTGCTCTGTAGGTTTAGCTTTCTTCCTAGCAGAGGCAGAAAGGCTTGCACTTCTTCATTATTATTTTCAGCGCATTTCCATTATACTACTCTTCCGAGGTGCTGCTGCTTTATATTCAATTAATCTAATCTAAAGTGGTATGGAACTGGGGTAAGGAGTACACCAGGTAAGCTGATTATTGCTTTCTATTAAATAAAATGGAATTCTGTATTTTAATACATTCTTGTTTATCATGGTACCACAGAGTGATGATGTGTTACAGGTTTGTTAAAGGTACAAGTAACAATTTCAGCATAGACTATACACGTGACAATACTACTACTGCTGTGAACTATTAGGACTATTAATAAAAATAATAATTCATTACATTTATATAGCGCTTTTCTTAGTACTCAAAGCGCTATCCACACAGGGAGGAACCGGGAAGCAAACCCACAATCATCCACAGTCTCCTTACTGCAAAGCAGCAGCATTACCACTGCGCCACCTGTGAGGACTACTATTGCCCATCTCCACTTCTGTGGATAAATCTTGAGTAAAGGAGAGGCCATTGTTGATCAAAACATCTGCTTCCAGAGCCATTTCTATGCATACAGTTGAATAGGACTACCTGTAGATCTTGCTGGCATTTCCCTACCTCCTGCATAAATTCTCTTTACTTTTGCACCAGAAAACTTATGTATGGCTCAATTTCTAATAGCAAAGTCTAGAACAGATTAGTCTGTACACTCGCACCCTTTGTCTTGCAGGCACATGATCTTACATCAAGGCTTCATGTGACTTCCTTAATTGAGTACAACCAAGATACTTAGTTCAACCATTTTCAAAAAAACACCAACCCTGGACTCCAGATGTGGATCCTAGTACCCCTGTTTGGCATAATGTTTGTTTACAATTACTGAGTGCCATCATGGGGATCTAATTTTAGATTACTTCTTGTCTAGAGGTCCACTTAGACCAGTTTGCCACACAGTAAAGTCATCAATGTTGAAGTAAATCTTATAGTGATAGTGTACCAAATGTCAAATAAAGTAACCCCCAAAATATATTTATGGAAGGAGTGTTTCCAGGTCCGTGCTGGGTATGACGTTAATCTGCATCCAGCCCTACAAGTAGGCCCTCCAACCTGCAGGGAAAAACCTGGGGCTTGGTGGCAGAATTGGCAACACCTCACACTGTCCCATTCTATTTGAACTAGTGTGGTGCTGAGGTGTCACCCGTTGCATGGCTGCTCTTGGGTCCTAATCTGGGATCCTGAGTTGGTTTGTCATGTGGTGGGAGTGGCAATGCGCTGTATCAGTGTGTACTGCTAACCTCTCTCTCTCTGTTTCCAGGTATACTGAAGTACTAGGGTGTTGTACCGTGTTAGCCATTATGAAAGTAGAGAAAATCCTAGCAAAATGACACCTTTTATTGGCTAACTAAAAAGATTACAATATGCAAGCTTTCTAGGCAACTCAGGCCCCTTCTTCAGGCAAGATGTAATGAGTTGCCTCAAAAGCTTGCATATTGTAATCTTTTTAGTTAGCCAATAAAAGGTGTCATTTTGCTTGGATTTTTTCTACAGGTATACTGTGTAAGTGTTAATTTAACATAGGCAATTTTGCAGTGCATCATGCTAAAGTCATATTCCTTAAAAGTGAGGGAACATTATCGTGTCTTGAAAGCAAGCTCTTTATTCCTAAATTTTAAATGAAACCTGTTTCAATCAAGCCAGAAAAGCAATTACAGTATATGGTCATAGTGTCCAGGCCAAGTCATTACTGTGGTAGTAGCATTTTATTCCACTGAAGTCTGCTAACAGAACAGAAAGATCTGCAGTAATCTAGCCAAAAACATCATGAGGTAAGGTGGGACCATGGCAGTGTTTGGTAGATAAGAACGTTATTTTTGACAACACATGAGATATGGAACTTGAAGTTTAAGCCATATATCCAGAATTACTTTAAAGCTGATGACAGGGGATGGGGGATTTAGCGATCAGACTCTAAGATTTAAGGCTGCATGTTCTTCCTCTGTGGTGTCTTTATTCCTGCTCTAATCCTAAGGTGTTTCGTCTGGATTGGGTAAAGACTCTTAATGCCTTGTGTGCCACCATGTGGCCTACATGTGAACAGCTACAATGACCATGAGGTTTTTCACTACTGTAACAGAGTGGTGCAGAAGGTAGTGTTGCTTTCTCAAAGCCTCCGTGCTCCAGTTAGATTCCTGCCTAGGATGTCACCTGGGTGCATACTCCATGTTCCTCAAGTGTTAATGCCAGTTTCCTGCTGGGATTTGGGATTCTTCAAACTCTACAAAGATGTGCAACAAGGTTATTTGAAAAGCCTAAATTGAACTATTGTATTTGTGAGCATGTATCCTGAGATGAAGTAGTGTCCTGCTCAAGCTGCTTATTACTTTGCACCTGTTGCTGCCAGAACAGGGTCTGCCTCCCCATGGCCTTGTACTGGATAAACAAGTAATCCAGAAACAGTTAAATGGATGCAACCAAGATACCAGTCAATTATAACCCAAAATACTCCAATGAATATAATGGCAATAGTTTCTTCTGTTGGCAGGCATAATTCCTGTAGTGCGGTTCATGACTTGCATCCCATTATTGTTACATTCATGTTTAATTCAAAACACAGTGCACTGCTTAAACTGTTAATACAGAATGGTGTCCATTCCTAAGTACCAGTAACTTAATTTTCTCAAGCAATAAACAGTTAGATATCAGGCGTAACATGCTAATAATAATGGTTTTGTCATGGGTCTGCTTAAATTTATCTCTGTCAGACATACAGAGATAAGCAGATGTGTGCTGATCTACCTACATAAATATATCTACTTATATTTTCTGTTTTAACTCCCACTGCAGAAAACATTTTACTCAAATTCTTATTTATATATTGCCTCTTTGAGTGCATTTGTTGATTTCTTTTTTCCACTTCAAATTATTTTAAAATAATTAATAGCCCTATTAAAATATAGGTATAATTATTTCAATTTGGGTATGATATTTTTTAAGGCGATTTCTACCTAGAAGTTGGCTTTAGCAATATATAAGCGAGGCAAGATTCTTTGTAATTTTAGATGACTATCAACTTAAAGATAGAAAGGATGGTGTGCCACCAAGTATCAATCCTTGGTCCATTAATATTCTCATTACACATGTTAGGCTTGGAATAGATAGATAGATAGATAGATAGATAGATAGATAGATAGATAGATAGATAGATAGATAGATAGATAGATAGATAGATAGATAGATAGATAGATAGATAGATAGATAGATAGATAGATAGATACTTTATTAATCCCCAAGGGGAAATTCACATACTCCAGCAGCAGCATACTAATAAAAACAAATTTAATTAAAGAGTGATAAAAGCGCAGTGCAAGTTAAAAAGTGCAAGGTGGAGAGTGTGAGGCAGGTATAACAGACTGTAACTTTGTATAATGTTAATGTTTACCCCCCCTGAGTGGAATTGAAGAGTCGTTTAGTGTGGGGGAGGAACGATCTCCTCAGTCTGTCAGTGGAGCAGGATGGTGACAGCAGTCCGTCGCTGAAGCTGCTCCTCTGTCTGGAGATGATACAGTTTAGTGAATGTAGTGGATTCTCCATGATTGACAGGAGTCTGCTCAGTGCCCGTCGCTCTACCACAGATGTTAAACTGTCCAGCTCCGTGCCTATAATAGAGCCTGCCTTCCTCACCAGTTTGTCCAGGCATGAGGCGTCCTTCTTTATGCTGCCTCCCCAGCATACCACTGCATAGAAGAGGGTGCTTGGCACAACCGGCTGATAGAACATCTGCAGCATCTTATTGCAGATGTTGGAGGACGCCAGCCTTCTAAGGAAGTATAGCCAGTTCTGTCCACTCTTGCACAGAGCATCAGTATTGGCAATCCAGTCAAGTTTATCATCCAGCTGCACTCCCAGATATTTATAGGTCTGTACCCTCTGCACACAGTCACCTCTGATGATCATGGGGTCCATGAGGGGTCTGGGCCTCCTAAATTCCACCATCAGCTCCTTGGTTTTGCTGGTGTTCAGGTGTAGATGGTTTGAGTCGCACCATTTAACAAAGTCATTGATTAGGTTCCTATACTTCTCCTCCTGGCCACTTCTGATGCAGCCCACGATAGCAGTGTCATCAGCGAACTTTTGCACGTGGCAGGACTCCGAGTTGTATTGGAAGTCCAATGTATTTAGGCTGAACAGGACCAGAGAAAGCACAGTCCCCTGTGGCGCTCCTGTGCTGCTGATCACAATGTCAGACCTGCAATTCCCGAGACTCACATACTGAGGCCTGTCTTTAAGATAGTCCATGATCCATACCACCAGGTATGAATCTACTCACATCTCTGTCAGCTTGTCCCTAAGGAGCAGAGGTTGGATGGTGTTGAAGGCGCCAGAGAAGAATAATCTCCTCTCCATATATAAAATCCTAAGCCTAAAAGTGTAACAATTTTGTGCAGCGATTTTATGTGACTTTTTATGTCACATTTTTTGTCACGCTTTAAATCTGGCTTATTTTAAAACCTACATATACATATATGTTTGGTATCATTCTTTTCAGAATATATCGAACCTTAATGTGATGGTGTTTGATTTTCAGATTCTAATTCCGTTTTTAAATTATAAACTGAAAAATATCAAGAACTCACATCCTGCGAGACAAGATTTTGTGCCAATAGATTCAACCACCGGAAATTAAAGACAAAGTGTAGGACAGCTGCTGTACAGGCTTTTAAATGTTTGAAGTGGTGCATGAGGTGAAGATCACACGGCACGCCAGCAGCAGCAAGCCAGCAGCTGATCGCACAAAGAGGGGGTAAAAAATAAACTGTATTTGTTTCCCATTGTATCACCGTTTAAGAGGGGGTTTCAGAGGAGCGACTGCGTCTCCTTGGGGTGCGTTCAGCCCCCCTCTTCACAATGAGAGTGGCAGAGACACAAAGTGGCTGGCACGTAGCGCAGGCCGGGAGGTTGGCGAGCAACGTGAGCAAGGGGTGAACTCCCTAGTTTAATAATAATAAAAAAAAAATTAAATATGCAGAATCAACAATTGTGCCAGATGCTCTTACGACCCATCTAGCATGATAGAGTGGATGAGCAGTAAACGTAACAGAGAAAAAACATGGATATATTGCAAACACTTGACCCTCTACTTTTACAGATAGTAAAGAAGTAAAGAATTTAGGTATATGTATCGATTCTAAAATAAACTTCAAATTCCACATTGCCTGGGTTACAAAGACAGGATTTTTGCATTTGAGAAATATAGTGCAAGTTTGACTCCCTGCAGGACGCTGAGAAGATGACACCTGCTTTTGTTTTTAGACGACTAGATTACTGTAAAGGCACTTTTAACAGAATTGCCATAGAAAAACTCAAACAGCTTACTCAAAATGCATCGGACAAAAGTGAGCACGTGAGCATGTAACATCAGTTTTATCTGCACCTCATTGACTTGCTGTTTTGCTTAGGATTGATTTTAATATATCCGTAATTGCAGAGTATAAGTCTCTTTATATTTTTTGCAATGCCTGTCCCTTTTATACCCCTATCATTTTCTCCATTCTTCAAATGTTTCTCAACTGCTACTTCTCCATGTAAGAAGAATGAAGTATAAATAGACTGGAGAGGCAGCTATTTTTATGTACCAAAAATTTGAATTTGAAATCTTCCACTACTGAAAAAAACGATGCTAAAAACACAATTTCTCAGTTGGACTTTTTATTTAAACTGTGTAAGACTAATACTTATTTAAAGAAACTGTTTCAGTTTAGAGTTAGCTTAGGACTGCTGGGTTGGCTGTTCATGTCCATATGGTAGCTATTCAAATTATCATTAGTTGCTTTTTCATGTTTGTTTGTGTCAGAAACCATTATGTTTTATTATATTGTTATTTTAGAGAAATAATTCATCATAATTTGGTGTGTACGGCTTTCATGGGCACTGCCACTGTCTGGTCGAGTGCGTTGTTGCTTGACATCATGACTATAAGTTCTTTTATACATTAAATGATTTTGATTTAGACAGCTTTGAAAATGGATGGAATTATTAAAAAGAAGCACATCCAATAATTTACTGACTGAATACACTTATCCTGTTCATTTTCAAGGATGTTTTAGGATTTAGGGCGGCATGGTGGCGCAGTGGTAGCGCTGCTGCCTCGCAGTAAGGAGACCCGGGTTCACTTCCCAGTTCCTTCCTGCGTGGAGTTTGCATGTTCTCCCCGTGTCTGCATTGGTTTCCTCCCACAGTCCAATGACATGCAGGTTAGGTGTATTGCTGATCCTAAATTGCCCCTAGTGTGTGCCTGGTGTGTGTGTGTGTGCCCTGTGGTGGGCTGGTGCCCAGCTCTGCCCGGGATTTGTTCCTGCTTTGCGCCCTGTGTTGGCTGGGATTGGCTCCAGCAGACACCCATGACCCTGTAGTTAGGATACAGCAGGTTGGATAATGACTGACATGACTTTAGGATTTATATACTGTAAATCTACTGTTGATTGTGTTGGGTATCGCAGTGATTAGTGCTGCTGGCTCACATTTCAAATGGTATTAGTTAAATTGGCCCATACCCTGTTTATGTGGAGTTCTTCCCATTCATTCTAGATGAATGAGTTTTCTCTATATACACTGGTTTCTTTTCTCACTCCATAAATGAATAATGTGCAATGTAGGATGACTTGGACTCAAAATTGACCAGGGTTTGCTTGCTTAGATTCCATACTAAAACTTTGCTTACACTCAAAATGCTCCTGAGTGACGTCTGTAATACAAACCATGGGGCAACAGAGAAAATAAAAGTTCAGTGAATGTAAACTTGAGGTATTACCGATCGAAGTGGAGAACTGCAAAAGCATTCTTTTTGCTGGTCTCTCTCTCTGGGTTTCACAAATAAAAGAAAAAACAAGAGTGGGAGCAGCTGAGTGGAAACAGCAGACACAAAAGAAAACACAGTGTGAATAGTTGCAGATGGTATCCGCAGAACTGCAAGATATTAAGAGCATTCTTACTGAACTTGTAAAAAAAATGTTTTTGTGCTATGCTGTGCAGTACGGAACAAGCCATCACAATACAGCAAACCTTAGCAAGGCTGTTACAGCAGTGTGCTGCCCAACAATCTGCTTTTTAAAGAACCCGTGTTCCTTTCTATCACTGACTGTATGCAGGAGTGCCTTTCATTATATCTCTTCTCTTGTAGTGTGTACGGGTTGGAGGGTGATGCGAGAAATCAGGCTCTGAGAGGGTACCCAGAACCACCTGATCGAAACCTTATATAAGTTGTGCTGTATGATGTCCGTCATAACTGTAATGACAGCTTTAACTCTTTTTCAGGATATCGCTGATGTTACGCTAAGCAAGGAGTGAGATTTCAAGGATCGCTATGATTTTTTGGCTATTAATGATGGCAGGCTTATTAGCTGATTATAACTTACTGGAGTTGTATGCTGAATTCAAGCTTATATTACAGAGACCATCACACAATAAAAGTTTTGTTACTAATTTTAACAACCGTAGAGTATTTTACAGCAAACTGGCTGACGGGTCTGGAATCTCAATCATCCCTGAGCTGTGTCAGGCCAACATTAAGAGATGGTATAATTAAAATAATGCTTCCCAGATACATACAATTTCCTTATGGTCAGAGTGAACAGACTGGGATCAAAAGGCTATGTGTAATGATTGCTGATTTTCCTACTGTAATTGGCACAGTTGACTCCATACACATTGTGATAAAGAATTAATTTGCTTTTGTAAATAGACAGCACTTTCATTTATTTATTTATTTTTATTAAATTTTATTGATTTTATTGTATTCATCAGGCCGTGATCTTCAGCTCTCTCTGGATCGGTTCGCAGCCGAGTGTGAAGCGGCTGGGATGAGAATCAGCACCTCCAAATCCGAGACCATGGTCCTCAGCCGGAAAAGGGTGGAGTGCCCTCTCAGGGTTGGTAGCGAGATCCTGCCCCAAGTGGAGGAGTTCAAGTATCTCGGGGTCTTGTTCACAAGTGAGGGAAGAATGGAGCGTGAGATCGACAGGCGGATCGGTGCGGCATCCGCAGTAATGCGGGCATTGCATCGGTCTGTCGTGGTGAAAAAGGAGCTGAGCCGCAAGGCGAAGCTCTCAATTTACCAGTCGATCTATGTTCCTACCCTCACCTATGGTCATGAGCTATGGGTAGTGACTGAAAGAACGAGATCGCGAATACAAGCGGCTGAAATGAGTTTCCTCCGCAGGGTGTCTGGGCTTTCCCTTAAAGATAGGGTGAGAAGCTCAGTCATCCGGGAGGGGCTCAGAGTAGAGCCGCTGCTCCTCCGCATCGAGAGGAGTCAGATGAGGTGGCTCGGGCATCTGATCAGGATGCCTCCTGGACGCCTCCCTGGTGAGGTGTTCCAGGCACGTCCAACCGGGAGGAGGCCCCGGGGAAGACCCAGGACACGCTGGAGGGACTATGTCTCTCGACTGGCCTGGGAACGCCTTGGGATTCTCCCGGAAGAGCTAGAAGAAGTGGCCGGGGAGAGGGGAGACTGGGCATCTCTGCTCAAGCTGCTGCCCCCGCGACCCGACCTCGGATAAGCGGGAGACAATGGATGGATGGATGGATGGATGGATGATTTTATTGTAATCATTCCATACAAATAGATCAATTTTTACAAAAAAAGAGGATTGAAAACAAATCAACCCCCACCCCTGAGAAAGAGAGCATGCCCAACAGATTATAACTTAAAAATAGTAAAAATAAATAAATTGAAGACTTTAATAGGCGGATACAGATAAATGGAGAAGAAAAAGAAATAGGGAGAGAATCTACTTCCTCTGTGCTTTAAGAGCTTATTCTAAAATATTATTGATTAGATCCTGCCAAGTTTTGAAAAAGTTCTACACAGATACTCTAAGTGAGAATTTGATGTTTTCCAGTCTCAAATAATATTAAACATCAGTCACCCACTGACTTAAAAGAGGAGAGTTAGGATTCTTCCAGTTTAGCAAAATAAGTCTGCGTGCCAATAGTGTAGTAAAGGCCATTACAGTTTGTTTGTCCTTCTCCACTTTAAGCCCCTCTGTGTGCCCACCAAACACAGTTGTTAGTGGATTAGGAGGGATTGGGACACCAAGGCTGTCTGATAGGCATTTAAAGATTTTGGTCCAAAATGATGTTAATTTGGTGCAGGCCCAAAACATGTGGCCCAGTGATGCTGAAACTTGATTGTAGCATTCGCAGGCTGGATCTTGCCCTGGAAACATTTTTGACAATTTCAAGCGAGACAGCTATAATTTTGAGTTGAATAATTGTATGCTTTGTGCATATGGAGCTCGAGTGAATTCTCTGCATTGCTACCTTCCACTCCTTTTCTGATATGTTGAGTGATAGATCCTTTTCCCATTGTCCTCTTGGATCTTTGAAAGGGAGGGACTGTAAAATGTTTTTATATATTGCAGAAATGCTGTCTGAGTCCTTGAACCTGAGCAATATTTTTTCCAGCATAGAGGAAAGTGGGTGATGGGGAAAATTGGGCAGGTTCTGTTTAACAAAGTTTCTAATTTGAAGATAGTGAAAGAAATATGCTGCTGGAAGATTAAATCTGGAAGCACTTTCATTTATTTAATATACAACTAATATGTGATGCTCAAATGTGTCTGTCTAATGTTTTTGTAAGATGGCTCAGCTGAGCCCATGATTCCTTTATTTTATCAAATAGTAGTTTCGGAAGAAGACTTCACGGTCATGTTGTGTGTGATGATTGGCTTCTTGGTAATGCGGCCATTGCCAGTTATGTTGTACAACACACAGCACACCCTTTTTATAGACAAAGTAGACACAAAGACAGTTCATTTTAAACATATGCTTTAGGCGTTATTACCCACATGGAAGACAGCTGTATTGAGGGAATATGTCAATTAACTTTGACACAATTGGTTCTAGAATATCAGAATTTGACTGATGCATCATTGAACTGCACAATGATACGATACTTTCTGTTCAGTTCATTGTTCTGTTGCTTGGAATCTCTAAAATAACAACACTAAGAAAGTCTGCGTAGGACTTAGGAGGGTCAAATTTTGCTGTAACATTAAGGCAATTTGGGTGGCACGGTGGTGCAGTGGGTAGCGCTGCTGCCTCGCAGTTAGGAGACCTGGGTTCGCTTCCTGGGTCCTCCCTGCGTGGAGTTTGCATGTTCTCTCCATGTCTGTGTGGGTTTCCTCCGGGCGCTCCGGTTTCCTCCCACAGTCCAAAGACATGCAGGTTAGGTGGATTGGTGATTCTAAATTGGCCCTAGTGTGTGCTTGATGTGTTTGTGTGTGTCCTACGGTGGGTTGGCACCCTGCCTGGGATTGGTTCCTGCCTTGTGCCCTGTGTTGGCTGGGATTGGCTCCAGCACACCCCCGTGACCCTGTGTTCAGATTCAGCGGGTTGGAAAATGGATGGATGGATTAAGGCAATTTTGATGCCAAGTTTGTGTTTTATAACTCCTAACTTTTATACAAGAAATGGCTTACTCACATTTCCAAGTGTAAGCATGTTTTATACATGAGGCCCCAGTTACAGGTGAATATGGTTATTGGCTTTGGCTCCCCTATGATCTTGCAGTACAATAACCTGATTTAGAAAACGAGTATTACTCATATAAATATTACTTGCCATTATTTGCTCAGATTATTGTAAATATTATATACTGTGTTGACAGAGTAGAATCGAGGACCTTCTAACATGAACAGGACATAAGTGTGAAAATGAATGGAGGAATGGATGTCAAATTAAAAGGCTCACTTCTAACACAATTTAATTCATTGTTTTGCTTAAAAAGATAAATATAATCTGATAGAGAAAAAAAAAACAGCTAATTCAGTTTTTTGAGTGAAATACAGTGGCTCTATATTTACTTTATTTCATTACTGTGAGCAAAGTGTAAATGAAGGAAAACCTCTCTGCCAGATATGTATAGTTATGTACTGTAACCAATGTACATTTCATTTAATTCAGTTATTCAATTATTCCCTTTACTTATTTAATTTTGAAGCTTAGCAAGTGCTGCCTGAGTTAAGTTAGAAGCTTTGGATTTTCAGTTTATCGGAGCATCACTTTCTCTCTTTATCAGATCACATTTCTGAAAAGGAGACAGTGTTTGTATGTGAGGCCATTTAACTCACTGTGTTTTTCTTATGAGACCGTGTTTCTTCCTTTCTGACACTGCAGTTCAATATGATAATGAATAGGAGAGATTCTTTTAAGCTTAATCCAGGTCAAGTATTCTTTATTGCTCTGACATTTACAAATAATGGCCAAGCAATATGATACATCATCTTGCTAAAATTAATTATATAAACCATTAAAACAGTGAATATTTTAGCAATACAATTTTCAATCACTACTTAATAATAACAATGATGGCAAACACTTACATGTGCTAAACCCCCTACCCCAGTGCTTCCCAAAATCGGTCTTGGGGGACCCCCTGTGGCTGCAGGTTTTTGTTCCAACCAGCTTCCTAATCAGTGACAACGCCTGATAACACGCTGATCTCATTTAATTAGCTGGTATTTTTTTCTCTTATTCTACATTCAGAAAAGCACAGCAGCATGATTTTTACATTTGTAAGACATTTAGAAATATTTTTGCTTTTGTTATACATTTAAATGCTTAACTGTCTTTTGTTGATTTCATTCTATTTTGCCCTCTCTGTGCAATTTTTCCCCTTCGTTGTGTCTTATTAATGACAATTAAAAACGAGCAGAGCAGACACCCAGGCAAACAACACGGAATAAGCAAAGGCTGAAACCACTTTAGCGTCACTAATTAGTAAATAATGGGTTAATTAAACAATTAGAACACCTGGAAAAGTAGAATGAAAATCAAGATGAAAATATTGTTTGTAAGAGCCATTTTCCTAGTTCTATAAGATTCATGAATATTTTACTAGATGACAATGCATAATCTATGTGAGGTTCCTATAACCCCCATAAATAGAATTGTATTGGTATATTCTTGTCATTTCTAAGACCTTGGAGTAAAGTGTAGGGCCATTAAGCCACGGTGATTGGGGTCCAAACTGCTTAACCGTGGCTTAGGTGGTCCGCGGCTTAAATATTTTTGATAATGCATAAATTACTGTTATTGCTGAACATCATATGAAGCGTGTTTACGTTTATTACTCATGGCGTAAAAATTTTTAAAGCAAATATGATGTGTTCGCTATAGATTCAGAAACTGAAGTGATTTACGTTGGGTTTGTGACTCATATTTATACAAATTCAAGTTTTATCAGATTATCGAATTAAAAATAATACTTTAAATACGAGTCGATTTTTTGCAGATTTACCGCGGATTAACTTTGTAGCATTGTAAGGTGTGAATCGGTTACAATGGCGGCCTCCATAACGCTGACACTCAGCGTGGATAAAACAGATTAATATTTGAATTTCATTGTAAGTTATTTTATTGTTTATTGATAAATAAAAGACTAATCTTCTATAAATACCTCTTTGAAGTTATAAGCCAGTATTTAAATATTTAATCCACGATAGTGCATAGCATGTCAATCACGGACATTCGAAATGCCAAAATGACAGCTGTCAACACCTGTCTCGAGTGTTTGAGAGGCCATGTTTAGGTCCGTATGATCCATAGTGTCAAAAAATTGGGATCCAAGCTTTTTGCGCGGCTTAAGCGAATTCGCGGATTACTGGCCCGCGGCTTAATGGCCCTACACTGTATTATTCTTCAGTTAGTTAGTGACAGCCTTGCCACAAGTAAAGTGTGGAAGGCATAAGGTTTGAAACTGTGCCTGGGCACATGCCTATGTGCAACCGGCCTATGGGCCCTTTGAGTGTGTGAAGTAAATATGTAAGAAAACATCACTTAATTTATGTGCTGTGACATGCGTTTAAAGCGTACAGAAGAAGAAGCTAAGAATCTTTAAGTAGAGAAGAAGAAATTAAGAAACTTTAAGTATAGAAATAACTAAAGTTTTTCAAGAAAAGCTAAGTTTATAGAAGATACATTTTTCCTTTTTTTGCCTTTTATTCTATGTGTGTAACTATTTTTTCTTTTATTCTTGTGTGGATTATTTGCTTTTAACTTTCACTAAATATTTTTAAAACAAACTGTTTAACTTTGAGATTTCTTTCGGCACTTGTTTTACCCGTGCTTAACCACACCTATATCTTGGCAGCTACACTGTTAAAAAGGAAAAAAAATACATTATTCCCATATAACTGCTTGAGTGACTTGGTCAGAGTCACAAAGAAGTGGCAACCAAACCGGCATCCTAGTGGCCTCTGAGGGGGGATAAAGGGGCTAAATTAGGGGGTCTTGGAGCGATGCTAGAGAAAAGTCACAATGGCAAAAATGAACTGAAAGTCCGCAAAAAACTGCGCTTGAGTCCATTTGTGGCTGCATTCAGACTGCAGGTGAAAGGGACTTTGATTCTCAGTTCTGATTTGTGGCTCATATCTGATTTTTTTGTTTTGTTTAACTGTTGTCATTAATTTTACAAGCGATTCAGATCTGATATGGCTTTGTACCGAATCAGCAAAATTAACAAAATGTAATTTATCAGATGACCTAATAGACCACCATTGTCCTCTGGGGCTCGATGGAGGACAAGAGGGGGCGCTGTCACTAGCATTCTCTTCTCCTTCTCTCCCTGCAACACTGACAAAAAAACAAAACAAACCACGCCCCATTGAGTGCACTTAGCCCCGCCCTTTCACCTTGTTCGATATAAACAAAACAAACCACGCCCCATTGAGGGTACTTAGCCCCGCCCCTTCCACCTTGTGCGATATAAGAAGCCCAGCTGCAAACGTAGTAGTGAAACTTTAAAAATCAATTTAAAAAAAATGTAATTCTGGCCAAGCGAAAGGCAGGTACCCTCCATCGTTAAACGTCGGCACAGTATCTGATCGTGCTCAGCTCTGACGGAAGAGCATTCCCCGCGTGGGGAGAAAAGCACATGGCCATGATATCTCTGGCAATCAGCAGCTACCCTGTAAAACCAAACTTAGTTTTCTAATTTCTATATTGTTCCCAAAACACAGAAGTTGGGAAATAACACATCACTTAATTAGCCCAGGAGTCCAATTAAAAACAGAAGCTGGTTGGAACAAAAACCTGCAACCATAGTGTGCCCCCACAACCGAGTTTGGGAAGCACTGCCCTACCCCAGCAGCCTGAACCCTGCCCACATGCCGTATAGGTTAGGTTAACTGGTGATCCCAAACTATATTGTGTTGGTGTGGGCATTTAGTGGGTGCTGTGATGGATTGGTGCCATGTCCAGAGTTAGTTCCTCTCTGGTACCTTTTGCTGCCAAGATAAGCTGTCCCACTGTGACCCTGAAAAAGAATTTATTGTGTTTAAGAATGTTATGCTGTTAGAATCCCCAGCACATGCAGTATTCAAACAAACTATTTTTTCTGCAGTGAAATCACAAGATGATAGGTATGGTTTAGAACAATTGTCTACAATTGCTTTACACTTGGAGCACTAATGAATTTCTAAGGACCACACAATGCATCGAAGGGGGAAATTAAAGCAGTATCTTTGTGGATATTTGGCCAAATGTTTATTGACTACACTGAACTGCAAAAAAAGCATTCATATTGTGTATGTAGTGATTTTCTTTATTGAACACTTTTTTTTTGTTCTTTATTTCGCCTTATACAATTTCTTGTATTAGGAATTTGTTAGTTTTCACATACCCCATGAGGTTAGAGCGCAGGGTCAGCCATTGTACAGTGCCCCTGGAGCAATTGAAGGTTAAGGGCCTTGCTCAAGGGCCCAGCAGAGTAGGATCTCTTTTCTCAGTGATGGGGATTCGAACCGGCAACCTTCAGGATACCAGCGCAGATCCTTAGCCTCAGAGCCACCACTCCGCCCCGGGCACCTTAGAACAGAGGTGTTGAACTCCGGGTCTGGAGGTGCCGCAATGGCTGCAGCTTTTCATTCTAACCCTTTTCCTAATCAGTGACCAGTATTCACTGCTAATTAACTTCTTATTCCTTCATTTTCATAGCCCTGTTTTTAAGGATTCGGTCCTCTGAATTTAATCCTTTCTTCAAGCCAACAGATAACCAGCTAAACTGGGATTTCAAACTCCAACCAGTTTCTTTACGAGAAGCCGATTCTTGCTGTTAATTAAACCCATTATATAATTCCATGGCTTGTTGCTGCTCTCATTTGGCCACAGCAGACATTTCCAAAACTGTTGATTTTCTGTTTTTTCTAAGAACACTTTAAAAATGTTCTGGTGACCTGAACAGATCAGCCTTACTGAGACCTTCACCTTTCTTTATATTCAGATATTTTGTGATGGGCACAGGTGAGCTGGCCATGTGACAGCTTGTTTTGTGTCTTCTTATTGTCAGGTCAGTCATTTTCCAACCCACTATATCCTAACACAGGAGCCAATCCCAGCCAACACAGGGCGCAAGGCAGGAACAAATAACAAGCAGGCAGTGCCCCAGCCCACCACAGGGCACACACACACGGGGACAATTTAGGATCGCCAATGCACCTAACTGGCATGTCTTTGGACTGTGGGAGGAAACCCACGCAGACACGGGGAGAACATGCAAACTCCACGCAGGGAGGACCCGGGAAGTGAACCCTGGTCTCCTTACTGCAAGGCAGCAGCGCTACACACTGCGCCACCATGCCGCCTGTCTCGTTATTGTTTGGCTGCTAATTAAGGAAAAAGAAACCACTAAGGGGCCTGAGTCCAGTTATTTAAAACAATGGCAAAGAAGTTAATTTTCAGCCAGAACTGGTCACTAATGAAGAAGATGGTTGGAATGAAAATCTGCAGCCACTGCGGCCCTCCAGGACTGGAGTTTGACACCCGTGACTTCGAAGCACAAAGCTAAAGTGTCTTTGTTCACGGATACATTTTTTTTTATAACTGGAGCACTGTCATGTTAGTGAATTACTTTGGGTAACACATTGAGATGGGGGCAAGGACAGAATGGGCAGTCATGTGTTTTAAAACCCACTACCACAAATACTAGTCCATACTGCTTTCTGTTGGTTCTGATCAGTGAAATGGGTCCTGTACATTTAAAACTCATTTCTCTTCAAAACATTCAGTTTAAGAAGAGGAGCTGCATCGAGATGTTGCTTTTCCCCCCTGATGGTAATACTATTAGGCTTCTTCTGGTGGCAGCCGTGGGCGAGGAGTGAAACAGCTGAAATATCAACCTTATTATGACATTACAATCCCGCTATCTTCTTATCTTCTCCACATGTGTATACACAACATGGGGAGGAAGTTTATAACAAGCGAGTTAATGTCAACAAAATGAAGACAAATAACAGAGTTTTGTGCCCCGAAGGAATGCAACTACCTGATTTACAAAGCCGGCTTCTGACCGCTAAAAGAATTTCGAAATATGACAAACGTTGCACCTTTGAAGATACAGCAGCCAATAAATGAGAGGTATGCTTTCAGAGGTATAAACTGGAGGAAAGAATTGTCAATCTCTATTATAAAAGAAAGGAAGGGGAGGCAAGAAAAAAGATCATTTTAGCAAATGATGTCTAAAAGCAGAAAGGTTAGTAATTGAATTTATTAATTCTGAACCATCCACATATATTTTATAGTAACAGAAATAATATTTTGCTGAAAATGCATTTTTGAGACTTCTAAAATGTTTCCTTCTATTGTTTATTTATGGATTTGCTATTTCTTGTTTGACATGGGTAGAGGTGAGAGTGCAAAACAAGCCATTATCTCTCAATTCTATCAGAAGGAAATACTACTGGATGTCAAGATGCAGTTTGCATGCCTCTTCTAGTCTATTGGGACTTTCTTCATATGGTACACTACACTCCTGTAATAAATATTTATTTATACTGCCTACTCTTTCTCTGCAGCTAGAATTTTTATTTTTAATATCCATCAGATGAAGAATTCCTCTGTCATTCAGCCATTCTTTTATTTTATATAGCCCATATTGCAGTGAGTACACCTCATGTAAAAATCACAGGCATAGTCATTTCAAACCCATAATGCATAATAAAGGAAAGAAGATGCTAAAAACATAATTAGAAAGAGTTTCTTTGTGTATTTTACATAAAATATTCCTTTCATGCTATTTGTTTGACAGAATTCAGAATTGGAAAAGTCAGTGCAGTAGCAAATACATAACCTATCTCAAGATGGAAAGTGTTTCTGTGATTTGGAAAAAATAGCTCCATGTATAAATAAACTGAGTTCACCATGGAATATACTGCAGAAGAGAGGCCGGTCGCCCATGAAGCTGGAAGAAATCTTCAAACAGTGAGTGGAAGATGAACCTAAAATCACCAGTGGTTTAGAGAGGTTAAGTGGTTTACATTCAAGTCACTGGGGCCACACAATTGTTCACCTGCAGTTTTGCTGCACTGTTGTCGTAGTTCCTGCCATTTAGAACTATAGAGTATTGTGTCTAAATCAGAGGTTCCCAACCTTTTTTGGTCATGCCCCACCTAGGCCTCTCTAAAATCATGATGTCCCCCACAGTAACATATACCTTATTCTTATTATTGCCTATTCAAAAAGTGAACTCCTACTCACGTGAAGGAAGCCCATACTATCATTAATTTGGTCTAAACAAGCTTCCAAAGAACTTCTTCTTCTTTCGGCTGCTCCCGTTAGGGGTTGCCACAGTGGATCATCTTCCTCCATATCTTTCTGTCGTCTGCATTGTGCTCTGTTACACCCATCACCTGCTTGTCTTCTCTCACCACATCCATAAACCTTTGCTTAGGCCTTCCTCTTTTTCTCTTCCCAGGCAGCTCTATCCTTAGCACCCTTCTCCCAATATACCCAGCATCTCTCCTCTGCACATGTCCAAACCAATGCAATCTCGCCTCTCTGTCTCCCAACTGTCCAACTTGAGCTGACCCTCTAATGTCTTCATTTCTAATCCTGCCCATCCTCATCACACCCAGTGCAAATCTTAGCATCTTTAACTCCAGCTCTGTCTCCTGCTTTCTGGTCAGTTCCACCATCTCCATCCCATATAACACAGCTGGTCTCACTACGATCCTGTAGACCTTCCCTTTCACTCTTGCTGATACCCGTCTGTCACAAATCACTCCTGACACTCTTCTCCACCCATTCCACCCTGTCTGCACCCTCTTCTCCCCTCTCTTCCACAATTCCCATTACTCTGTACTGTTGATCCCAAGTATTTAAACTCATCCACCTTCACCAGCTCTACTCCCTTCATCCTCACCATTCCTCTGACCTCCCTCTCATTTACACACATGTATTCTGTCTTGGTGGTCCTACTGACCTTCATTCCTCTCCTCTCTAGAGCATATCTCCACCTCTCCAGGGTCTCCTCAACCTGCTCCCTACTCTCGCTACAGATCACAATGTCATCAGTAAACATCATAGTCCACGGGGACTCCTGTCTAATCTCGTCTGTCAACTTGTCCATCACCATTGCAAATAAGAAAGGGCTCTGAGCTGATCCCTGATGTAATCCCACCTCCAACTTGAATGGAAAAAAAAAGAGGGAAAGGATAGTTGAAGTGCTGACAAATCACTAAGAAATTGTTAAAAAAAATATAATATCTCTCTATTATACAAAAAAATCTTGAGCGGGAGATGAGGGAGACGAGACGTGATCTTCTCAGAAGACACTTTAACATCACACGAGACAAGGCAGTGAGACAAAAGGACAGCTGCTGTACAGGCTTGTAAATGATCGACGCGTAGCACGACAAGCAGAACACGCACCTCAGTAGTAGCAGCACAAAGCCAGTGGCTTATCCGTCTGCTTCTCCTTAGTGTGCGTTCAGCCCTCCCCCCCCTTTCAAAACGCGAGTGGCAGACACGCGAAATGGTTGTAGCATGGGGGGGGTTGGGTTGGGGGGGTGAGCGACACGCACTGCTTACAAACAATTTAAAACAAGTTCACGGACATCTAACTTAGCAGTTGTTGTAATGTTTTTGGCAGACACACTTCATGTGTTCCCAGCTCTTAACCCTTTGCAGTCGTATTTAATTTTCAACGTCACGCTACATTAGTCGTAATTAATTATTGAAAAAACGCCAATAATTACAGCAGTTATTTTTTTCAAGCACGTAGGAATAACACAGGCCACTTTCTCGACCAGGCGACTGTGCAAATCGGTCAGAAACTTGCAGGGCCACCAGTGGTGGCCTGACGACCTATAGCGCACTTTTTACTAAGGCCAGTTTTCTGGCCTAATGACCGCAAAGGGTTAAAACAACGACAAGCAACAAGCAGATGATCCGACCGCATCTCCTTATGTGCATGCTCAGCTATTCACACAATCCCCCGTTCACAACGCGAGTGACAGAGGCGCGAAGTGGCAAAAGGACAGCTGCTCTACAGGCTTTTAAATGATCGATGCGCAGTGCGACAAGCAGAACAGGCAGCTGGCCAGCAGCAGAAAGACAGCAGATGATCCGATGGCATCTCCTTAGCAGGCGTTCAGCCGCACCCCCTTCACAACGCGAGCAGTATTATACGTCCTGCGAGAAAGAGATGTAACCACGCCCGGGGCTGGAAATAAAGGACAAGTATTGTTTTTACAAAAGTTTTAAAGTAAAACTGAAAATAATGAATATGTAACAATTCCCATAAAAATAACAATCTCTTTAAATTATATATCTGGTAAACCAAACCCGGGGGTGGGCGAGTGAAGCGAGCAGGGGGCAGAGCCCCCTAGTGAACTAATATGAAAATACAATTTTGAAAAAATATAATGAGACATGATATTCATAAATATAAAATAACTTTAATGACAGCTGTTTCTGTAATATTTTGATCATTTTAAATTTTTGTTATATTGTAAAATTGTATAATCCATCCATACACAATACAATACCATAGTTTATTTTTGTATAGCCCAAAATCACACAGGAAGTGCCGCAATGGGCTTTAACAGGCCCTGCCTCTTGACAGACCCCCAGCCTTGACTCTCTAAGAATAGAAGGAAAAACTCCCAAAAAAACCTTGTAGGGAAAAATAGAAGAAACCTTGGGAAAGGCAGTTCAAAGAGAGACCCCTTTCCAGGTAGGCTGGTCGTGCAGTGGGTGTCAAAAGAAGGGGGTCAATACAACACAATGCAGTACACAGAACAGAACAATTTCTCAATATAGTAAGAAATAAAAAATATAAATTTTTGAAGTACAGAGCAGAATTTAACAGTAGATGATATATCCCATAATAAGATTTGCATTTGTGTAGAGTCCTGGAGACCTCATCCTTCAAGCTGCCTCCCCCATTTGGCCATTCCACGGCTGAAACAGTGCTGGACCAGCCAATCCGATGAAAAAATCCATCCATCCATCATCCAACCCGCTATATCCTAACTACAGGGTCACGGGGGTCTGCTGGAGCCAATCCCAGCCAACACAGGGCACAAGGCAGGAAAGAAACCCTGGGCAGGGTGCACACACACACACACACACACACACATTTTATAATCATTGTTACAATTTATATTATTTTAATGGTAAAAACAATTTCTAAGTAGAAAAACCCAAGCCACTTGTAAAATCATAAATTAAAGGGTTCTTCATCATCCCTTCTTTGTTTATATAAATATATGTCTCTGTAAAAAATAAAAATTATTTGTTTATTTTTTTCTATCATTTTTAACAGTGAATTTCTGTTTTTTCATCTTATAAATTGTTTATAAGATGCACTATAGAAAGTATATTGACCAGCAGCATCTCAGTTTGGTATGGTAGCTGCACTGTCGCTGAACAGAAGATACTTCGAAGAGTGGTGAGGACAGCGGAGAAAATCATCAGGTCCTCACTCCCATCTGTTCAAGAATTACACTACTCACGTTACCAGAGCAGATCCATTAAGATCATAAAAGATCCCACACACCCGGCACATGGGCTGTTTGAACTGAAAACGTTACCACAGTATGCACTGCAGAACGACCAGATTTAACAGGAGCTTCTTTCCCCAGGCCATCAGAATACTAAACTCTGTTAAATAACCTTTGTCCTTTTGCTCTCTTACTTACTGTGCACTTTATTACCACAAATAGGTCTTAAGTTTACATTATATTGTATTGTAATATTGTCTATATTGTATATATTATGTACTGTATAAATACTGTATACATATAGTGCAATATCACAATCACTGTGAAACGATGTGCAATATTTTCTTTCATATTATATTTCACCCACTGATTGGCTTACATTTATATATATCTTTTGTTTTTATTGTTAGTACTGTGCTGCCTTGTGCTGTCTTACACTGTCTTACCTACTTTCTGTGTAATAAGTGAAATGTTTGTAATGTCTGTATGTTGTCTTGTGTGCACTTGTCTTTTATGTCTGCACATTGAGCCTGGAGAAACACAATTTTATTCAGCTATGCATCCTTTGTTGTAATGTTGTATGGTATGAATGACAATAAAGTTCACTTACTTACTGTACTTCTTACTTACTATACAGTATATTGGTGTGGTGTTGGTGGTTTGTGCACTTTTAATTATAAATAAACACGGGTGTTGAATTGAACCTGTGTCCTGCCTGTTTGTGTAGGGGCTTAGGGTGGCGGTACGCCCCCTAGTGACTTACAATATTTATATATATATTTATATATATATATATAACTAGGGCGGCACGGTGGCGCAGTGGTAGCGCTGCTGCCTCACAGTTAGGAGACCCGGTTCGCTTCCCGGGTCCTCCCAGCGTGGAGTTTGCATGTTCTCCCGGTGTCTGCGTGGGTTTCCTCCGGGCGCTCCGGTTTCCTCCCACAGTCCAAAGACATGCAGGTTAGGTAGATTGGCGATTCTAAATTGGCCCTAGTGTGTGCTTGGTGTGTGTGTGTGTTTGTGTGTGTTCTGCGGTGGGTTGGCACCCTGCCCGGGATTGGTTCCTGCCTTGTGCCCTGTGTTGGCTGGGATTGGCTCCAGCAGACCCCCGTGACCCTGTGTTCGGATTCAGTGGGTTGGAAAATGGATGGATGGATATATATAACTAAATAATAAGTTGTCTCAATTATATGGCATATGGAGGTGGAGTCTCAACAGCAGTGTTAATGTTTGTGCAGCCCCATCTGTTGGAATGAAAATTGCAGTGCATTGCAAAACACATTCCAATAGATGGCACATTGCAAATGTTAAGGCTGAATATGCCCAGAAGAGTGTAACTGCCGAGTTAAGAAAAAATATTCTTATATTAATGAGAAGGCAGCATGCACATACAGTACCAGTGTTCAAACGTTTGGACAAAAAAAAGTAAAACAAATAACACTGCCATAACAAAAATACAAATATAAAAGGTTGGTTTTCTGATGATTATCAGAGCTTTCTTGTGGAATTTTGGCCAACAATTAAGGTACTGCCAAAACGATTTGGTAGATTCAACATATACTAGACCTCCACCTGTTTAACACTTATTCTTTTTTAAAATCCTAAAAATCGCTGCCACTCTAACAACCACAAGAACTGGCAAAACAAAACCACCAGGATAAGCTCAGAACCTACACAGATAACTGGTGGATTGATGCAGTCCTAGTTATTCATCCATTACATGCTTTCTGATTCTCAAAGAAAACAAATAATGTCTTAATTACTAGAAATGGGATGCACATTATTGACTTAAAGGCCCAGGACAAATGCAAATCACTTGACCACCAATTAGCACAGTGGGCTTGCCCCATTTTTAAAAGCCTTTGTACAAGTGAACTCTTCCAGCACATAAATCTCCACAGCCACCATTTGCTAGTTAATGATCAATAAAGCCATGGTGTCTAGAATGTTAAGTTTATCTGCTTTGAGTTTCTGCTCTTTGTGATCCAGGAGATGCAGAGAGATGTAGGGAGAATGGAGTTTTGGATTTGACAAGAACAATTCTGTTGTGTCACTATAGTGTCATTTATAAGTTATTGTGCTACTGTGGAAATTCGTACTAGAATACAGAATCTAGCACAGTGTGTGCACAAGTTGAGGGCATGCAGAGTAGGGGTCCAGCATCACTTTTGAATGGGTATACACAAAAATGACAATTTCTGAAGAATGAATCTCACACATGGCTGGCTAAACCTTTTTTTTAAGAAACTGGAAAGTACAAAAAAATTTTGATTGCTTGCCCAGCGATGTCCTTTGGGAGTTTAATTAAGGGAAAAGCAGGAACTGGGAATAAATTGAATTTCAAAGGCAGTTCCCCAAATTATGCAGAAAAGTGTATGCAATATGAACATATTTGTGCGTGTACTGATTTAAGAAATATTTTGATTGTGTGTTATGAATACCAGTCTGGTCAGTCTTTGTGAAGTTTGCATGTTCACCCAGTAGCTGCTTGGATTTTCATAGGATGCTCTAATTTGCCTCCACCATCCCAAAAACTTGTGTGTTTAGAAAATTGGCAACTCTATACTGTCCCTGCAAATGTGGGTGTGAGCATGAGCAAGGCCTGCGATGTAACGGCACACAATCCAGGAAATGGCACCAGGTACCCGCTCTTCTGGGTTATACTTTTAGAAAATGAATGAGTGATTACACCTCTAAATTCGGGTGGCACGGTGGCGCAGTGGTAGCGCTGCTGCCTCGCAGTAAGGAGACCTGGGTTCACTTCCCGGGTCCTCCCTGCGTGGAGTTGCATGTGTCTGTCGTGGGTTTCCTCCCACAGTCCAAAGACATGCAGGTTAGGTGCATTGGCGATCCTAAATTGTCCCTGGTATGTGCTTAGTGTGTGTGTGTGTGCCCTGCGGTGGGGTGGCGCTCTGCCCGAGGTTTGTTTCTGCCTTGTGCCCTGTGCTGGCTGGAATTGGCTGTGACCCTGTAGTTAGGATATAGAGGGTTGGAAAATGACAGACTGACTGACCTCTAAATTCCTGTTCTTGCACTACATTGGAAGTATGCTGTAAGGAAACATATTAATGAACATCTAAAAATGAATTTGAAAATGAAACACAAAAATGACAATGCATCTGAATACAATAGAAGGACTTCACCTAAGAGCATTTAAACCTTTTGCTATTTGACTTTGTTGCACCACAGGCTCTTTTAACATTCATTGCCAGAAGCTTATTGGAACTTTATTAATCATCTGATAACGTATTTCATCTTAAAAATGCAATTTTCAGACCTTTACCTGATCATATCTACTCAAAGCCCTTTTTGCTTTTTCTGTTTTCCTTGCCATTAAAATGAATGAGCTCTGTGTATTGCTTTGAGACTCAGGCATTGAGAGCAAAAGAGTGAAAAGTTCTTGAGGCAACTAAAACAAAGCACAAGGGACAGAAAAGGCAGCTTTCTACAACAAAGGGTAACAGTCTGGGAAATCAGCTGAGATACATGCTGATCAATAGGCATGAAACATTTGCCGAGCTTAACAGATCGTTCATGCTCTTTTATACGGGTGAAATCAGTGTTTTGTGGCCTTTGGTGGAAGAAAAAAAGAATGGAAAATGAACTAAAGTGAGGACAGTGTTTTTCAAAGGACTTGTAGTTTTCTATTTGGGTATTTCTTGGTAGTACCAAGTTGTAATGGGGGCTTGGAATGTTGGGTTTTAGAGCATAAAACAAGCTTATGCATGATTCTTCTTCACAGACCTTCAGTGCCTTCATGGTTTCAAAGGTTTAAGTTGTGATAAGAGAACTGTTTTTGGGAGTTGATCATAGATAGAGTGACCAGGGGCCTCATACATAACGCCGTGCGTAGAATTCGCACTATAACATGACGTAAGCACAAAAGCCGAAATGTGCGTACGCACAGAAAAATCCAAATGCAGGAATCTGTGCGTTCGCCAACTTCCACGTTCTTCCGTTACATAAATCCTGCTCAGCGTGGAAATAAACACACGTGCACGCGCTTGCTGTCCCACCTCCAGCTCCTCCCAGAATTATGCCTCTTTGAATATGTAAATCAATATAAATAGCCCTTAAGCCCAGCGTTCTGTGAAAAGGCAATGGCAAAAGTACGAGGAAAAATAGAGGAATTTCAGCGAATACCAAATAGACGCAAAGAAAAACATACTATTTGTTGGTTTAAACAGTTATATAAGCAACAAAAGGAAGCTGATCGAGTGACATAACGTGTCGGAGAAACTCGAAAGCTCAAGTTCACAAAGTCGCACAGTGCCTGAAATAAAAAAGTTGTCACATATCAAAGTCGGCGTGAAAAGGTGACTCGTAGCCCAACGTCTGAGTGTCATATGAAAGCTTATTAGGGTACAGTGAAAAAAAAGGCACACAGTGTGAAAAAAGCACGAAACGTCAGCTTTAATCTCGAAATTTCCACTTTAATCGCGTAGTTTATTTTGTCATTAAAGTAGAACATCATAAACTTCATCTTAAAATCGTTTAATTTACTAGTTTCTCAAATCCCATCGTAACTAAAGTAGCACGTTAAATGCTTTGTTGTGTATTTGATCTTATACAGTATGTGCTCTATGTGCCTGAATCACTACATGCTCTTCCTCCGACAGGACAAAGAATCCATTACATTGGTAATATTACAGCTCTCTGAGTAATTAAAATACTGAAAAATATACGTGATATCATTTTCATGATGATATGAGTTAAAGCATGTTATTAAACATGGGAACATGGTGGCGCAGTGATTGTTCATGTCTTACGCAAGATGCTTGCTGCGCCATGCGCGACCTTCGATGAAATGCTTTATTACAGAAGTACTGTCTTTTTCAAACGTACTAACCCCCAATTTCTGTCCTTACTTTTCTTTCTCCAAATACCCAATTGCCACACAATCAGCTCAGTAATAGACGTTAAGCCACCTGTAAACTTAGAACGCCGATTCTTCAAAACTTTTAAAGGATCATCGAAATATCTTCGTAATGTTTAATTATTCTATCTGTCTATCCTTCCAGTGTCGCGCCAGCCACAGCATGAAAACAGGGCGAGGCAGAAACAATCCGTGAACGAAGCTCAAGCTCGCTATCGCTGCGGCACCGTGTAGTTAAAGTTTTATCTGTATAATATAATCAACATATTTTGCTGCATTTCATCTTAAAAATGATATCGTCATCATATGTAAATACGCGCTTTATAGAGTGGCTCAGGTTGTGCAATATTATAACTATCATAAGTACAATTACCTCACGGTAACTTGCAAGTACAAACAGTTCTACAAGGAGCACTTGATGGACTGATTGAGTGCGTGTATTGTTCTTGGGATGAAACTGTTTGTGAACCGCGAGGTCCGAACAGGAAAGGCTGTGAAGCGTTGGTCGGATGAGAGAAGTTCAAATAGCGAATGGCTGAGGCAGCAAGTGCTTAATGCTGTATACTGATAATTCTCTTTCTGATCAGCTGCTGTAGATCTGTGATTCACACTCAGATACAGTGATAAAAATACTCCGAGTGGTGCAGTGAGAGTAATATGGAAATGATCCGCTGTGGCAACCTCTAACAGGAACAGCTGACAGAAGAAGAAGAAGGTGCAGTGAGAGTAACAACACTAAAGAAGTTATGGTATTTAGACTAGTTTGACCATTCTGTGGACCGTTATATTGTTACAGGTTAATTACAATCAGATGCCTTAAATTTACGAACGATATGCGGTTAATTTCAATGTATTTGATAAAGCCGCCGTCAAGGATGTGGATCTAAGAAAGGGTAACCACACAGGAACAGTAGCACTGCTTTGACGCTGGGTGCCGCCAGTCTGCAAAACCGAGCGGAGAACTTGCGTACGACAGGGTATGAGGTACCGTGGAAAAGTGCGTGGCTTTATGCCAAGTGTAGGTTTTATACATTGCGATTTGAACGTGGAAACATTCTTATGCAACATTTCTGTGCGTATGCACCGTTTATACATGAGGCCCCAGGTGTTCTGCATTTTCTAGGACTACTATTTCAGTATTTGTACTCGGACATATTCTTTAAACATATGTTTGTCCTATATTTTAAATTTCTCATTCAGGTACTGTTTAATCACTACTCACTGTCAAACACATGAGGCAGGTGAGTGCCTTACAGGAAGATGGGAGAAGACTAAGACTTCCTCCACACTCCTACATTTTCATTTAAAAATGGTGTTTTTAAACCAAATTGATCTCCGTTCATACTAGTTTTCACATCATCTATCAAAGTATCTCCATCTACAATTAATTGACCAAAAACACACATCGTGTAGACGTTTGTCTGCACTTGGCAAGAGTGCCTTGGCAGAATAAACATTTGAAGCAGTGGTAATGCCGCTGGGGACACTGTACAACTATAGCAATCGGTAAATTATTTAAAATGTCTTTTGGAATTGTGTACAGCATTCAAATTGCACAAAACACAATTTAGATTCATACAGAATAGCGACACAAGTGCCACGGGAAGCAACACTTCTCTGCCGGCTATTTTGGAATATGATTTTCTTCCATGAAGGGCACACCAGTTGAGTAAAGAGACATTTTAATGTGCAGGAACCAATCAGGGAAGGGCCACATAATAATCACAGACCAATCAGAGTGTAATTACAGTCTGCATTTCCACACTGAAATGCTAGCCTGTGTTTTCTGAAGTGCAGTATATGACTCTGGAGAGCTTTCGAAAGTATTTGTTTTTGTTGGTTGCAATATGCAAACTTTCGAGGAAAGTTGACCACAGGCGAAAACTGAGAATATTGTCTGTGTTTCTAAATGAAAATATAGAATTTTGGCAAGGGGTGACACACAGTCACTAACCTGCCGACCATTTCTGCCCTCAGAATGGAAGAACATTCCTCAGGGGAGTTTTGCCCTGCTTCTTCCAGTCACCATTGGAAGCCAGTGTTCAGTTTGAGCAAGCGTCTGCATTAAGTGGATCTCTTCTTCTCTGACCTAGGTGTTGCACAACCTGAACACTTTGGGGGTGTTCTTTCAAGCTATCTGTGCACCGTTTGCTGTAAGGTTTGTATTCCGGTGATGGTTTTACACACTGGAGAAATCAAAATCTAACATTTATTTTCACCTACAGAGTTTTTCTTACGGTTAAAATTGTTTCACATCCTACCACAGTGTCATTATTGTTTCTATTCTATTGTTTCTCATAGACTCCACCATTTTGCGCAAACTGTGTATGTTTGGTAGGATGTTTCTAACCAGGATGCAGATTATTTTCCATTTTAATGGAGCATTTCACATTGTTATTAATTCTTAGAATTTTGCTGGTACCATCATTGAAGCACCATTTTGAATTTGCCAAGCCTCCACTGGCTACTGGTGAGGTGTCGCATTGATTTTAAAATCTTGTTGTTTGTGGTCTCGTTCCAAAATATATTTGTGACCTCCTTCAACCCTATGTGCCACCACGAGCACTGAGGTCATCTGGACGACTGCTCCTTGTAGTGCAAAGATCTCAGCTGAAGTCGAGGGGAGACCGAGCTTTTTCAGTTGTTGCTCCACGGCTTTGGAATGACTTGCCTCTGCACATCAGGTCTTCATCCTCTATCGAGGTTTTTAAAAGTCGTCTTAAGACCTCCTCGTTTTCTTCTGTCTTTCACTGTGTATGATGGGATTGTGGTGGATGTTACAATTGGTTGTTTTATTAATCTGCCTTTGGATGATTGTTTGTATTGTGTTTATTTTAATGCTTGCTTGTACAGCACTTTGGTGCAACCTCTGTTGTTTTATATGTGCTTTTATAAATAATCTAATCTAATCTAATCCATAGCCGATTTATTGTCGGTAGTGATATTCATCCATCCATCCATTATCCAACCCGCTGAATCCGAACACAGGGTCACGGGGGTCTGCTGGAGCCAATCCCAGCCAACACAGGGCACAAGGCAGGAACCAATCCCGGGCAGGGTGCCAACCCACCGCAGAGTGATATTCATTGCGAATCATATTCATCAGCAGCTCTGCATTGGACATCACAATTATCAATGACATTTAGGATGGTGTCACGGTATCGCTGACATTCACTTTTATGTGAAGTTCATGATTTACAGAAAGGATTATTAGGCATTGAAGACCTTTTGGTTGGTTTTTCAACTTTTGAATTTTGCCTTTGTTTTTTAAATTTTCAACTTCCTAACTGAGATCCCTGATTTTTTTTTATTAACTAAACTGACACTCACATCTTTTTCTTCTTTAATTTGCTGATCTTTTGTCTTAAAATGAATCCTTTGCTACAAGCCATACCATTTGCTCACAACAGCCCCCCTTGCTACACTTGCCCCTCACCGCGTCAGCAAATCCTGGAATAACTCCCAAAAGTCACCTGTATGAAATCTGCTTGGGCAGCACCTCACAAACCTGCTCAGCTGCACATCCTCTCTCGGAGCTGCTGGTTGAGAATTGGGTTTAAGGTTCAGAGCACAACTGCCTTCACCATTTGAGCTAACGGAAAACTCCTAGTGATGTGTCAGGCTTCATTTGGCACTGGGCTCTCTTTCTCTTTCTCTTTCTCTCTCCTTCTAAGTTTTTCTACATACTGTTTTTTTTTTAATCATGTCTGTGATTACTGAGTTTGTGCCTACTATTAGGTAATAGATAGAGGTTAGGAGCTCGTATTGATACAGCGCATTGCCGCACACACCACACGACAAATTAACTCAGGATCCAGATTAGGACCTGAGTGCAGCCATGCAACGGGTGACACCTCCGCACCACACTAGTTCAGATGGAGTGGGACAGTGGGAGGTTTTTGTTATGGTGGCTGGAGTGCCAATTCTGGCACCAACCCCCCAAGTTTTTCCCTGCAGGTTGGGGAGCCTAGAATGCAGATTAAATAGATAGATAGATAGATAGATAGATAGATAGATAGATAGATAGATAGATAGATAGATAGATAGATAGATAGATAGATAGATAGATAGATAGATAGATAGATACTTTATTAATCCCAAGGGGAAATTCACATACTCCAGCAGCAGCATATTGAAAAATACATTAAATTAAAGAGTGAAAACAATGCAGGTATACAGATGTAACTTTGAATAATGTTAACGTTTACCCCCCCTGAGTGGAATTGAAGAGTCACATAGTTTGGGGGAGGAACGATCTCCTCAATCTGTCAGTGGAGCAGGACGGTGACAGCAGTCTGTCACTGAAGCTGCTCCTCTGTCTGGAGATGATCCTGTTCAGTGGATGCAGTGGATTCTCCATAATTGACAGGAGTCTGCTGAGCGCCTGTCACTCTGCCACAGATGTCAAACTGTCCAGCTCCATGCCAACAATAGTGCCTGCCTTCCTCACCAGTTAGTCCAGGCGTGAGGCGTCCTTCTTCTTTATGCTGCCTCCCCAGAACACCACCACGTAGAAGAGGGCACTTGCCACAACCATTTGATAGAACATCTGCAGCATCTTATTGCAGATGTTGAAGGACGCCAGCCTTCTAAGGAAGTATAGTCGGCTCTGTCCTCTCTTGCACAGAGCATCAGTATTGGCAGTCCAGTCCAGTTTATCATCCAGCTGCACTCCCAGGTATTTATAGATCTGTACCCTCTGCACACAGTCACCTCTGATGATCACGGGGTCCATGAGGGGTCTGGTCCTCCTAAAATCCACCACCAGCTCCTTGGTTTTGCTGGTGTTCAGGTGTAGGTGGTTTGAGTTGCACCATTTAACAAAGTCCTTGATTAAGTTCCTATACTCCTCCTCCTGCCCACTCCTGATGCAGCCCATGATAGCAGTGTCATTAGCGAACTTTTGCACGTGGCAGGACTCCGAGTTGTATTGGAAGTCCGATATATATAGGCTGAACAGGACCGGAGAAAGTACAGTCCCCTGCGGTGCTCCTGTGTTGCTGACCACAATGTCAGATCTGCAGTTCCCTAGACGCACATACTGAGGTCTGTCTGTAAGATAGTTCATGATCCATGGCACCAGGTATGAATCTACTCACATCTCTTTCAGCTTGTCCCTAAGGAGCAGAGGTTGGATGGTGTTGAAGGCACTAGAGAAGTCCAGAAACATAATTCTTACAGCACCACTGCCTCTGTCCAAGTGGGAGAGGGATCGGTGTAGCATATAGATGATGGCATCCTCCGCGCCCACCTTCTCCTGGTATGCAAACTGCAGAGGGTCGAGGGCGTGGCAGATCTGTGGCCTCAGGTGGTGAAGCAGCAGCCGCTCCATGATCTTCATCGCATGTGACGTCAGATTAACGTCATACCCAGGACAGAGCAATTGCAGGTTAAGGGCCCAACAGAGCAGAGTCCCTTTTTGGCATTTACGGGATTCGGACCGGCAACCTTCTGATTGCCAGTGCAGATCCCTAGCCTCAGAGCCACCACTCTGTCCATGTAATAGATAGACAGAACTTTAATTTGTCCCCGGGAGAAAATGTAGCTTTTTTCAGAAGCTCTTTAAATAAATATGCACACACACCAGAATGACTATGAACCAAGAAAATGAAAGAAAAGAGAAAGTTCTGGCTTGGGTGTTGGAGTCACAGTCACAATGAGGCATTATGTAGTGTGATAAAGGCGCTATATAGCATCCAACCCGGCACAGAAAGACACAGAGGCACATGTAAAATCCAAGCACACACTTTATTTTCTTCAGCTGGAGGGCATGACTTCCCCATGAACCCCCCAGCCACAACACAGTGCCAAAAGGACTTAATATAAACAACACAACACTCCCGTTTGGCACCACCACTCCTCCCAGGCAACCTCATCCTCTTCCTCCCGATTCTTGCCCCCGAGTGGTGGATGCTGGCCCTTTTTTATAGCCGACCCGGAAGTGCGGCATGTGCTTGATCACCTGTTGCTAATTGCACTTCCGGGCGGGGCTGTAGAGGTCTCCGGGATCCCTGCAGCACCCCCTGGCGGCCACCCCAGACCCCCACAGGGTTGTGGAGAACTCCATCTCCCATGGAACCCTGCGGGAAACTGAGGCACCATCGTCAACCAGGGAGGCTGCCACCAAGCGTCCCGGGGGAGGTACTGAGGAGCCCATGGCTGCTTACATAAGTACAAGGGGCGTCCCGGCCAGGCTTGGGACCCGGCTGCCCGCCACAGTAGACATTTTTACTGTTTGGTATAAAGGAGCCCCATTAGTGCTTCTCGACACACAAAGAAAATGAAGAAAATGTAACCTATGAATTACTATAAGCCAGCTAACCCCTCTGTTATTCACAAACAAGAACTCAGTCTGAGATCATTTTTAATTGAACATGTGCAATAAGCTATACTGGTAATGTGCAATATACTAATGTAATACAATATATAATATGTAATGTACTATTCATTAACAGGTGCAATAACAATTCATGCTGCTGTACTTTGAGCAATAATAATTTGCTCTGGTTACTTGATCACTTAACACTGTATACAACATATTAGGAATTATTTGACTTTTCTTTAAATGCACCTTGGGGCCAGTGGCATAGCTGGGGGGGGGGGGGCAAGGGGGGCCATCTGTGGCGCAGCATCCAGGGGGTGCCAAATTTCCCTTCCCCATTGCATTTTGGCAAACAGGAGAGGGCACGAAATCTTCAGTTGTCCCCGGGCTCTGAAAACCCTAGCTATGCCTCTGCTTGGGGCTGTCACAAAAAGTCATTTCGTCGTGTTACACAATGACAATAAAGTGCTTGAACTTGAACACCCCCATTGCCCCTTCTGTCAGCCAGTTGTTTCAAGGAGAATCTGGTTGCCAGCGTCGTTTCCTAACAAAAGCAAGGTAAACAACCTCTTTGATTCCAATCCACATGTTAAAAATGTTTATTGGTTTAAGGTCACAAAAATCTAAAAGCAATCCTGCTGGTTGCTTTTTTCCCCTGTCCCCCTGTATCAATACAGGAAATGTTAAGTTTACCTGCCATGAATATCTCAGTATTGAATCTTGCTTTGAGTGTCTCTTGGTCTACACTTTTGGAGGATCGAGGTGTGTATATATTGTGGCACAGCCGGGACGCCCAGGAAGACCGGAGGAGGGCTTGTGCCTCCTCCAGACCACGAGGGGGCGACCAACTTGGTTCCTTTGGGGGCCACGGATATGGAGCTGGGAAGCTCAACCCTGTAGGGGCCTGGAGAGCCCTGGACCCCAGCACTTCCGCCACACCAGGAAGTGCTGGGGGGAAGACGAGTGGGGACACCTGGAGTGCTTCCGGGTACGCAGCCGGCACTTCCGCCACACTGGGGAGTGCCGGTGGGAGATTGCTGGGAAGCACCTGGAGTACATAAGAGGGGCCGCCTCCCTTCAGACAGTGGCTGGAGTCGGGACAGAAGCAGGACAAGGTCTCTGGAGGAGGCAAGGAGGTGGCCTGAAGAGTGAGAAAGCAGTGTGTGTTGGCCTGGACTTTTGAGGAACTTTGGGGTTGTGTTGCACTTTTGTAAATACTGGGACATCGTGTAACAACGATGTCTGCCTGTCTGTATCCGGGCCAGTCTCCACAATATATATATTGTCAAATGGGGATACATGAACACCTCCAGGTGCAGAGTTACATGATGATGAATAATAAATATATCATTATTAAATTAACAGTTTCTTAAGTTTTGTATCATTGTTTCCATCTGGAGGAAGAGGAGCCATTCATTAATCTTTGACAGAGACTGTCTACTTTCTTAAAGTGTGTCCATGACCATGTTAGAAGAAGAGGTGATTTTTAACTATAGTCTCTTTGATAACTCTCTACTGTTCAGCCTATATACATCGGACTTCCAATACAACTCGGAGTCCTGCCATGTGCAAAGTTCACTGATGACACTGCTATCGTGGGCTGCATCAGGAATAGACTGGAGGATGAGTACAGGGACCTAATCAATGACTTTGTTAAATAGTGCGACTCAAACCACCTACAACTGAACACTAGCAAAACCAAGGAGCTGGTGGTGGATTTTAGGAGGCCCAGACCCCTCATAGACCCCGTGATCATCAAAGGTGACTGTGTGCAGATGGTGCAGACCTATAAATATCTGGGAGTGCAGCTGGATGATAAATTAGACTGGACTGCCAATACTGATGCTCTGTGCAAGAAAGGACAGAGCCGACTATACTTCCTTAGAAGGCTGGCGTCCTTCAACATCTGCAATAAGATGCTGCAGATGTCCTATCAGACAGTTGTGGCGAGCGCCCTCTTCTACGCGGTGGTGTGCTGGGGAGGCAGCATTAAGAGGAAAGACGCCTCACGCCTTGACAAACTGGTGAGGGTAGGCAGGCTCTATTGTTGACATGGAGCTGGACAGTTTAACATCTGTGGCAGAGCGAAGGGCGCTCAGCAGGCTCCTATCAATTATGGAGAATCCACTGCATCCACTAAACAGGATCATCTCCAGACAGAGGAGCAGCTTCAGCGACAGACTGCTGTCACCGTCCTGCTCCACTGACAGATTGAGGAGATCGTTCCTCCCCCAAACTATGCGACTCTTCAATTCCACCCGGGGGGGTAAACGTTAACATTTAACATTATACAAAGTTATTGTCTGTTTTTCACCTGCATTATTATCATTCTTTAATTTAATATTATTTATTGTATCATTATGCTGCTGCTGGAGAATGTGAATTTCCCATTGGGATTAATAAAGTATCTATCTATCTATCTATCTATCTATCTATCTATCTATCTATCTATCTATCTATCTATCTATCTATCTATCTATCTATCTATCTATCTATCTATCTATCTATCTATCTATCTATCTATCTATCTATCTATCTATCTATCTATCTATCTATCTATCTATCTATAAAGCTATTATATACATTGCAAAAATGGCATTTCATCATTGGGAACCCCAGGTACCCTGTCAATGAAATGCTGGGGTCTATTGGCCACATTTATTTTTCCATTGCTAACAGACTGAATCTAGGCAAACGTTACTGAAAGTGCCAGTCTGTTGCTGAGGAGATCATTAAGCCATAATAGGGCACTGGGAGCAGCTAAGCTGTTCTGATTTGTTGGAAATTGCAAAGAGAAAACTCATGTTGGGTAAAGCAAACACGCATAAGGACCTCCTCAAGTGAAATTTTTGTGTCACCTGCAAATTTGTATTGCATATGTATAAATCAAATAGCAGAAACTGCTGCATATTAATCACATAAGCAGGGCTGGAAGGTGCACAGAGAGATGGCCTTCCCGTGGAGCTCTTCCACCTTCCCTTGAAAATTGTCATCGCAGCAGTAGAAACTAGGAATACATAATATTTTGAGACCTGAAAAATGAATTCCTTCTTGGAAGCAAATATTAAAATGTTGATGGAATTCTGAAGAGTGGCAGAGGACCAAATTTAGTGGATGAAATGGAATGGCTTTTGGTAGTACAGCATGCAAGACAGAGCTTCCGCGTTTAAATTAAGGTTCTATTTGTTTGCAGCAATTCCTACTTTCTAGTGCACCGTCGTGAATAGTAAAGACTTGGAGGTGAGAGACGCCACCATCTGTGTGCACCTGTGCCACCCCTTAACATCAGTTCTGCAAGCTCGGAGCGAGGAAATATGAATCTGGGAAAAAAGGTATATTTCTGTACTGCTAATGAACGTACAGAGGGGACCTGCCTGAAGAAGAAAAGTTAATAAAATACAGTTCCTCTGGCAGTAATCAAGTGAGCTTTTGGTACAGAAGCTGTCAACAAGTACAGAAGCTATTTCACCTGACAAGTAATCTCCCTTCATCGGCCAGTCCAATGGCAGGCGATATATTAAATGAAGAAAATGTATACTGCTTACATCTCAATGAAGTCCTTGTCTGGCTTTTATGTCCTTCTCCAGAAATGAACCTCTGCACACTGCCCAGAGTGTGCTGGCATTGAAAAGACTTCACAGAATGATATTTGAGAGGAAAAAATTGCAAGGCAAGGGAGCCTGACTGCAGCCATTAGACCTCAGGGTGACACAGCAAGAAGTTCTGTCCTTGCACCCAATCGGCATTGACACTGGCTTCTGTTTCTCAAGCTCCCTACCTGAATACAATAGTAAATGATAAAAACAGGAGTGTTCATTATGACTAAAATATGATATTTATAATACTGTTGAAAGCATCAAAGTAATTCTTTAAAGCACTGAAGAGAACGTCATAATACAAAGCATACTTAATATAAATGCATTAAAAAGCAATATCTATATAAATAAAATGGTAAACTGTTAACGTTTGGGTGCCTGTGAGTTTGTCTGTCCGTTTGTTTGTTAATTACACAAAAATGGCTGAACCAGTTTTTACGATTTTGCATGTACTGTGCCGTCATTGAGGGAAAAGGAATTGTATGGGTTAGGGTGCAACTGAAAAACAACACAGATGAAGGACTACAATTCCCATCAGGCAGCACAAGTACATACAGCATTTTCTCATCAATATTAAATTTCCATTGCCTCATAGGATTACATCTTTTGTCTTAGAGCAGGGGTGTCGAACTCCGGGCCTGGAGGGCCGCAGTGGCTGCAGGTTTTCATTCTAACCCTTTTCCTAATCAGTGACCAGTATTCACTGCTAATTAACTTCTTTTTCCTTCATTTTAATAGCCCGGTTTTTAAGGATTTCAGTCCTCTGAATTTAATCCTTTCTTCATTAAATGACAGCCACACAGAAATGAGATGTGAAACGAGCCGACAGATGACCAGCTAAACTGGGATTTCAAACTCCAACCAGTTTCTTAATGAGAAGCCGATTCTTGCTGTTGATTAAACCCGTTATTTAATTCCATGGCTTGTTGCTGCTCTGATTCTGCCACAGCAGACATTTCCAAAACTGATAATTTTCTGTTTTTTCTGAGAACACCGTTGGTGACCGGAACAGATCAGCCTTAGTGAGACCTTCACCTTTCTTTATGTTCAGCTATTGTGTGATGGGCACAGGTGAGCTGGTCATGTGGTGGCTTGTTTTGTGTCTCACTATTGTTTGGCTGCTAATTAAGGAAGAAGAAACAACTAAGGGGCCTGAGTCAAGTTCATTAAAACAAAGGCAAAGAAGTTAATTTGCAGCCAGAAGTGGTCACTAATGAAGAAGATGGTTAGAATGAAAACCTGCAGCCACGGGAGTTCGACACCCGGGCCTTAAAGTGTGTCTTTTTTGTCTCTCGGTTGTGTTTGGCCATGATAAGTGTCTCAAATACATTTTCCCTTGTTTATGTATACCCAGGCAATGTTGGGTACTTTTGCTAATAAAAATAAACGCACAAGCTATGATGCGGGCGGCACGGTGGCGCAGTGGGTAGCGCTGCTGCCTCGCAGTTTGGAGACCTGGGTTCGCTTCCCGCGTCCACCCTGCATGGAATTTGCATGTTCTCCCGTGTCTGCGTGGGTTTTCTCCGGGTGCTCAGGTTTCCTCCCACAGTCCAAAGACATGCTGGTTAGGTGGATTGGCGATTCTAAATTGGCCCTAGTGTGTGCTTGGTGTGTGGGTGTGTATGTG
Organism: Erpetoichthys calabaricus; assembly: GCF_900747795.2. Classification (NCBI taxonomy): domain Eukaryota; kingdom Metazoa; phylum Chordata; class Cladistia; order Polypteriformes; family Polypteridae; genus Erpetoichthys; species Erpetoichthys calabaricus. The sequence goes on from NC_041407.2 coordinate 14,287,839, forward strand.
TGTGTCCTGCGGTGGGTTGGCACCCTGCCCGGGATTGATTCCTGCCTTGTGCCCTGTGTTGGCTGGGATTGGATCCAGCAGACCCCTATGACCCTGTGTTCGGATTCAGTGGGTTGGAAAATGGATGGATGGATGGACTATAATGCTGGTAAGAACTTTAAATAATTGCATTTCCATTAGCTGAAATATGGCAGAAGCGGCAGTGACAGATTTAACAATTTACCTAAAATGAGAGCAGAGTGAAAAAAACAAAGCAGTAAAATGTGCCAGCATCAAAACTTCATCTCAACAATGAAGGGAACATCCTGCTATGGGACGGTTGGCACAGGACCTGAACAGCTTGCAGTCTTTGAAGGGTGATCCACTGGTTAGCAACTCGCAACTCCTGGGTGTGTTTTATTTTTTTAATGATAAATTTCAAAATATATGCATTACAATAAAGTCCTGGCCTGACATCTTTCCTGTGAAGTTGCATTTTTGTCACATGTTTCTGTGAATTTTAATGTAGCTCTTCTGACTTTCTTTTCACGTTCCAAATATTTGCAGGTTTGGGTAATTTTTCAGTCTAAAATGGCAGAGTGTGAGGATGCATGTATGAGTATGCCTTATGATGAACTGGTGCCCACTTACACCCATTGCTGTCAGGATAGGCAGCTACATCACACTTAGCCCCCCAACCCTGAATTAAATAAGTGGGTTAGAAAATGAATGAATGAACGCTTCAGTAATGAACAATAACATATGCAGTACAACCAATTTAGAGCTCTTCACAATGGGTTTGTTCAGAGAGCTCACACAAAATGATCAATTAACATAGAAATACTAATTAATAACAGGATTAGTAATTTACAGTCATTAGAATATGCTAAAGATCAGGTGCCAACAGGAGAGGAAAACAAAAAATCCAGTGTGATGCAAATTTGGGAGAAAATAAACCTCCGGGAATCAGAGTCTTGATGGAAAGTAAAACAGATTTAACCACAACAGCATTACTGAAGAGAGAAAAAATAATACTGTGAAAAGCAAGAGGGTGCTACCGTTTATTAAGAACAATTTTCTTTGTGTGTCAAGCTGGCTTTTGTTTAATAGAGACAAAAATAATCCTTGGTTTAAAATAGCTTCATTAATAATAAACACAACAAGAATAATAATGCCAAAAAGAGATAACCGCATTTATCAAGCTGAAACAACTATAAATAAAATTTCAAACAGCCATATCTTTTGCAGTAGCATCAACATTAGTAACAGTCTTATTAATAATTATGCATACAATACAAAGTATATCATAAGCATCATTAATTATGACACAATTAATAACATTTGTAAAAAATTTCAATAGGAGACTGGGGCGGCACGGTGGCGCAGTGGTGGCGCTGCTGCCTCGCAGTAAGGAGACCTGGGTTCACTTCAGCCGACCCCCGTGACCCTGTTTTAGGATATAGTGGGTTGGAAAATGACTGACTGACTGATAGGAGACTGCATATTAACTGTAAAAGCAGCAGCAACTACAACAGAAATAACTCCGGATAACCATGAGTGACAAAATGGAGTGGTGTTAATGCTGCGGCCTCAGTTTTCTGCAGCTGGCATCCTGGGTTTGAATGAAACAAATAGGCAGTTTAGTCACAGCAGCACTGAAACTCTGCATTTAGATTTGTACACTCAGTTATTTATCTGACACTTTCATCCAAAGGCACATACAAATAAGTGTGTAATAATTTTATTTCAGCTGTAACAGATAGAGGCACTATTGACCCCTTGAACCCTCAGACCAGACGTCAGACAGTAGATAAAAGTCCAATAATAATATTTATTATAATAATAAAGTGCACAAAGCACCCTCCACTCCACAATACTCAATAATAAATCAATAATCACTACACTAAGTATCTATCTATCTATCTATCTATCTATCTATCTATCTATCTATCTATCTATCTATCTATCTATCTATCTATCTATCTATCTATCTATCTATCTAATCAATTCCTCCACACTCCCAGACGCGTTGCCACCCTTCCACCCAGCTCAGCTCATTGTCTGGGCTTTCCCACAGTCCGTTTATATCCCCTGACCCGGAAGTGATTCCAACCCTGCAGTCCATGATTCACTATCACTTCCGGGTCAGATTAAAAGTCCTTTTCTTCACCCCGGAAGCACGTCATTCCTCTTGTTCATGTGACTCTGACATACTTCCGGGGCGTAGGGAAAATAATTACTGGTCCTCCCTGCCGCCTTCTAGCGGCCCCCGTGGTATCCAGCAGGATTGTAAAGGAAAACTCCAATGTCCATAATTCCCTGCTGGCATTCGGGGTACCTCCATACTGCAAGGAGAGCTCCACCTGGCGGCCTGGGGGTATTGGCCGGGATGAATGGCCGGCCACCTATCACACAGCATACACCCTAGGTGGATTGGTGATACTAAACTGGCCTTAGTGTATGTACTGTATATATGTATGTGTGCAAGCGTGGATATGTCTTTGCCCTGCAATGGACTGGCACCCTGTCCAGTGATTGTTCCTGCCCTGCACCTTATACTTGCAGGGATAAGCTTCAGTTTCAATGCAGCCCGACTGAGGATAAAGCATGTTTGAAACAGGGATGAATGGATATTGAATAAATCATTCAAAGGTTTTTACTTTTGCCTCCTGTAAAAGGCAGAGTGTGGCTCTGAGACTAGGAATCTGTACCGGCATTCGGAAGGTTACCGGTTCAAATCCCATAAAAGTCAGAAGTGATTCCACTCCGTTGGGCCCTTGAGCAAGACTCTTAACTTGCAATTGGTCCGTCCTGGGTATGATTGTTCCTTTAGGGGGCGATATAGCTCCCTAGTTGGAATAAGTTCTTTTGTAATTGTGGCGTTTTAATTAACCGCAAACTATATAGATATGATATTAAAAGGCGATATCCCTCCCATAGTGATACAGCGATAAAAATCACGTAACAGAAAATAACTTAGCTTTCTTTACTGACGATTTACGCAGCATTACAGACAGGAAGCTAATAGCAAAGACAATACCAAGGTGGGATCTTGATCTATACAGTCTGCCATTTTTCGTCACCACGCTGGAAGGCTTGTCAGGACAGATGGCGATATCACCCATCCGTCTGTCGGCTTCCCGTCTGTAATGCCGCATAAATCGCCAGTAAAGAAAGCTAAGTTATTTTCTCTTATGTGATTTTTACCGCCGTATCACTATGGGATATCATATCTATATAGTTTTCGGTTAATTAAAAAGCCACAATTACAAAAGAACTTATTCCAACTAGGGAGCTATATCGCCCCCTAAAGGAACAATGATGTTAACCTGCATCCGGTCCTTCAAGCAGGTCTTCCAACTTGAAGGGAAAACCTGTTGGGTTGGTAGCAGGATTGGCACTCCAGCCATTTGAATTGGTGTGGTGCTGAGGCGTCGCCTGTTGTACAACTGCACTCAGGTCCTAGTCTGGGATCCTGGTGGTCTGTCGCATGGTGGGTGTGGCAGTGTGCCCTATCAGTGCATGCTCCCAACATCTCCCTTCTGTAAAATGTTATGAATAAACTGGATTTGTATTGGTTAGCATATTGTTACTTACCACAAGAGAAGAAGTGGGGTCTTCATGGGTGGGCCTTTTCTCCTTTGACTTCCTATAACCTTTTCAGAAGTATCTGATTATGTGGCATCCAGGGTTGTGCCCGAGGTAAGAACAGAACATGCTTTGTTTTGCCAGACTTTACCTGTGAAAAAATTACTGCCTATAACAGGGGTCTATAAAGTCATGGAAAACCGAAGTGGTTGCAGGTTTTTGTTCCACTCCGATTGCTTAATGAGAAACCAATCCTTGCTGATAACTGATCTTATTTAATGTTATGACCTGTTAGTATTTTCATTCAGCCATGTCAAGTCCATCTGATCTGTTAGATTTTTTCCTTTCCAAGGATATCATCCAAATTATTTGTAGCCCAAAGCAGATCTCAGTCCTTGACTTTTATCTCCTCTGTTTCCTTCCAAAACAAATTTATTAAACGGGATAGTTCATGATGAATGCACACCAGTGTTAATGGAAACAAGTTAGAGGGAGAACTGCTGCTTCCTTTGACACTTGCATTTTATTGCTAATAAGGAACAATTAAAAATAGTGAATGCAGCTGTTTAAGACTGAAAAAAAAGTTAAGGTGGGAGAATATTAGCAAGCAAGACAAGTGAAATGAAATGAGAGGAAAAAATTGCAGGGCATGGAGCCTGACTACAGCCATTAGGACTCAGGGTGACACAGCAAGAAGTTCTGTCCTTGCACCCAATCGCCATTGACATTGGCTTCTTTTTGTCAAGCTCCCTACCTGAATAAAATAGTAAATGATAAAAACAGAAGTGTTCATTATGACTAAAATCCATCCATCCATCCAGTATCCAACCCGCTATATCCTATCTGCAGGGTCACAGGGGTCTGCTGGAGCCAATCCCAGCCAACACAGGGCACAAGGCAGGAAACAAACCCTGCGCAGGACACCAGCCCACCGCAGGGCACACACACACACACACCAATTACACACTAGGGACAATTTTAGAATCGCCAATGCACCTAACCTGCATGTCTTTGGACTGTGGGAGGAAACCGGAGCACCCGGAGGAAACCCACGCAGACACGGGGAGAACATGCAAACTCCACGCAGGGAGGACCCGGGAAGCTATGACTAAAATATGATATTTATAATACTGTTGAAAGCAACAAAGTAATTCTTTAAAGCACAAGAGAACATGATAATACAAAGCATACTTAATATAAATGCATTAAAAAGCAATATCTATATAAATTAAATGATGAACTGTTAACTTCTGGATGTCTGTGAGTTTGTCTGTCTGTTTGTTAATTACACAGAAATGGCTGAACCAGTTTTTACAATTTTGCATGTACTGTGCCGTCATTGAGGGAAAAGGAGGTATATGGGTTAGGGTGCAACTAAAAAACAACACAGATGAGGGACTACAACTCCCATCAGGCAGCACAAGTACACGGGGACGTGGATATCATCATCAGCATGCAAAAAAGTTTTGTAGCAGCCAAAAGTGACGGTACATACAGCATATTAACAAGCAAGACAACTGAAATGAAGCATAAAAAATGTTGCTTGAGCAAATAAACGTTTCAACAGCAATAGTTGACTTCTTATTAAGAAATTGGGTTGGAACAAAAGCCTGCAGTCACTACAGCCCTGCTGGACCAACTGAGCACATCTTGGCCTATAATGTGAAGTGTTCAGTTCACCTGCTTTTAAACTAGTTACACAATTCAGGGTCATGGAGTACTGGAGTCCTACCTGGCAGCATTGGTCTCAAGGCTGGGGATTACTGTGGATGGGGAACCAGTCCATTACAGGACACAAACATGTTCACATCCCAGTATAGAACTGTCAATGAACCATAACTGCATCTCTTTGGGAATGTGGGAGGAAAGACCAAAAAAATGTTATAAGGAAAATGTGCATCTCTGTCCCAGCTTATTCGTGATCTTATTCCAGTACTGTAAATCATAATTGCTATAAGTGAGGAACATGATCCTTTGGCAAGTGGTGAGGAATGGTAAGAGACTTCAAAGGGATCATATGGACACATGGAAGATATTTTTGGGGAAGTGAAAGATGATTCTATGATATGTAGAGTTGGGATTGTGTTTGGTGGTGATGAGATGTAAACTGGCTCAATGGCTTGATTTTGTCCAGATTGTTCTAATGTTCTAATTTCTAATCAAATTATATTGGCATGAGTAGAGCACAGTGGTGGAGAATATGGAGAGCAAATCTACGACATGTTCATATAGGGACATTTGAACCAGTGGAAGATGAAGACCGTGTGTGTTTAGAGGGAAGTGAGGGATGATGTTGTGGTATGTGGAGAGGGATATACTGTATGAGAATTTACTTGAAGTATTGTGGTATAATTTACACGGCTCAAATTGAAAAGGCCAATTTTAATAGGTAATCGCTGCGCTTGCGGCTTAGAGGGGGCATGGTAGTGTGGCCAGAGCGGTTCCCGGGAGCTTTGTGATGCGGGCGGTCCTCGCTTAAGCACACAGGTGATGGGATCGCCTGCATCTGTAATTGATCCCGGGAGCTGCTAATCGCCACACCTGATTTACGTCCCCATAATATATAGTAGAAGCGCGAGGTGGAAGGGGGAGAGAGAAAAAAAGGAAAGACATGGGAATGGAGGTTAAGGGAGATGAAGGCAGCAGGAATGAGAAAGCCGGTGCGTGAGAGTATGAGCGAGAGCAGGCTCATTGACAGTTGAATGCAGCTGGTAGGAGAGCCCCGGAGGAGTGTTTGGCCAACTCTCAGGGGGGGCAGATTGAAGCAGTCACTCCAGCTGAGCAGTTTTGAGGAGCTGGAGTGACCGGCAGAGGAGATGACTTGCCATTGAAGGGAGTGGCAGTTGAGGGGGCTTTGGGCGTGTTGAGCCCCAGCATGAGCGCCCTGGCCACTGGGGAGGGAACCCAAGTCTCGGTCCGGCTGGAGCCTTACATAGCCGGCGATCGGAAGGCTACCGGACCAGGCGCCTCATGCATAACGCCGTGCGTAGAACTCACACTATAACATGGCGTGCGGACAAAAGTGGAAATGTGCTTACGCACAAAAAAATCCAGATCCATAAATCTGTGCGTATGGCAACTTCCAAGTTCTTCCGCTCCATAAATCCCGGTCAGCGTGAAAAGTAACGCACATGCACCCGCCTGCTGTCTCGTCTCCAACTCCTCTCAGAATTACGCCTCTTTGAATATGCAAATCAATATAAATAGCCCTTAAGCTCAGCCTTCTGTGAAAAGACAATGGCAAAAGCACGAGGGAAAATAGAAGAATTTCAGCGAATACCAAGTGGAGGCAAAGAAAAACGAACTATTTATTGGTTTAAACAGTGGTATAATCAACAAAAGGAAGTGGATCGAGTGACAGAGTATCAGAGAAACTCGAAAGCTCAAGTTCACAAAGTCGCACAGTGCCCGAAATAAAAAAGAAGTTGTCAGATATCAAAGTTGCCGTGAAATGGCGAGTCGTAGCCCACCGTCTGAGAGTCATATGAAAGCTTATTAGGGTACAGACAAAAAAAAAATAGGCACACAATGAGAAAAAAGCACGAAATGTTAACATTAATCTCAAATTTCCACTTTAATCACATAGTTTATTTTGTCATTAAAGTAGAACATCATAAACTTCATCTTAAAATCATTTAATTTACTAATTTCTCAAATCCCATCGTAACTAAAGTAGCATGTTAAATGCTTTGTTTTGTATTTGATCTTCTATGTGCTCTACGTATGTAAATCACTACGTACTTCCGGGCTTTCTCTTCCTCTGACAGGACACAGAATCTACTACACTCGTAATATTACAGCTCTCTGAATAATTAAAATACTGAGATGTATACTTGATATCATTTTTATGATGATAGTAGTTAAAGCATGTTATTAAACATGGGAACACGGTGGTGCAGTGAGTGTTCATGTCTCACGCAAGATGCTTGCTGCGCCATACATGACCTTCGATGAAATACTTTATTGTAGCAGTACTATCTTTTTCAAACGTACTAACCCCCAATTCCTGTCCTCACTTTTCTTTCTCCAAATACCCAATCGCCACACAATCAGCTCTGTAATAGACGTTAAGCCATCTGTAAGCTTAGAACGACGATTCTTCAAAACTTTTAAGGAACGTTGAAATGTCTTCGTAGTACGTGTTTAATTATTCTATCCATCTATCCTTCCAGTGTCACACCAGCCACAGCAAGAATACAGCACAAGGCAGGAACAAACCGTGAATGGAGCACCAGCGGCTCGCTAGCGCTGCGGCACCGTGTAGTTAAAGTTTTATCTGTATAATATAATAAACATATTTTGCTGCATTTCATCTTAAAAATGATATCGTCATCATATGTAAATATGTGCTTTATAAAGTGGCTCAGGTTGTGCAATATTATAACTGTAGTGCAAGTTTACAGTGAGGTAATTGTACTTAAAAGTACAAACAATTCTACAAGGAGCACTTGATGGACTGATTGAGTGTGTTTAGAGTTCTTGGGATGAAACTGTTTGTGAACCGCGCGGTCCGTACAGGAAAGGCTCTGAAGCGTTGGTCGGATGAGAGCAGTTCAAATAGCGAATGGCTGAGGCAGCGTGTGCTTGATGCTGTATCCCAATAATCTCTTTCCAGTCAGCTGCTGTACAGCTGTGATTCACACTCAGATACAGTGATAAAAATACTCCTAGTGGTGCAGTGAGAGTAACAACGCTAAAGCAGTTATGGTATTTGGAACAGTTTGACCATTCTCTGGACCATTATATTGTTACAGGTTAATTACAATCAGATGCATTAAACTAATAAACAATATGCGGTTAATTTCAATGTATTTATAAAGCCGCATCAGGGATGTGGATCTAAAAAAGAAAGGGAAACCACACTGGAACAGTAGCACTGCTTTGACGCTGGGTGCCGCCAGTCTGCAAAACCGAGCGGAGAACTTGCGTACGCCAGGGTTGGACCTACCGTGGAAATGTGTGTGGCTTTACGCCAAGTTTAAGTTTTATACATTGTGATTTGAACATGGAAACGTTTTTACACAACATTTTTGTGCGTACGCACCGTTTATACATGAGGCCCCAGACTAGGAGGGAGTTGCATTTGCTGGTTGGGCGACTCCCCTGTTGCGGGGCCTGAAGCAGTAAGGAAGTAGGAAGAAGAAAGAACTGGAGTTTTAAGACAAGACTGCTTCCAGCCATTGTTTTAACTTTGTTTTAAAAAGGATTTATTTATTGGATTTTAACCTCCACAGTTCACCTGCTTTAATGGATTATTTATTTAAGAACTATTTGAGACAGTGCACTTATTTATTTGGTTTTGTTTTTAATAAAAGCACTTTGCTCTTTTTGCACCGTCCCCTTGCTTCGTTGTTGATGTCTTCACTGTCTAGTTCATCGGTGACATTACTGACGGTGTCGGGTTCGAGATCTCCCCAGAAGCCAGATGGGAGCTTGGAGCAGAACCTGCATCATCACAGTACTGCAGAATGTGGTTCAAAACACCAGGTGGCGCTGGTAGTCGAACGTAATGAAATGAATTATTGGGATGTTTAGCGTGATAACAAATGATTAGAAATGACAAAATATGAAGGTAGTATTAAGATGTGTGCAGAGCTTTGAGGAAAGGAGGTGTGAACTGTTGGGGCAGTTGATGAATGACGCTGGTACATTACATTATGTAAATAATGCTGAGGAATACAGAGGGTGACTTTGGCCCCATATTATGAATATATTACACCCAGATGCAGGGAGGTTGCGTGCCTGATGACTCAGAAATAATTTGCCCTTTCATTGCCTTATAGGTGACTCGTAACGTGTCATTAAATCAGTCCCACATCTAAATATTATGATCATTTAGACCTTTGATAGCTTGCTGCTGAAAGGTGTTTAACGAGATCTGCAGCTCTGAAAAAATTGATCCATCTGTGTCATGCAAGGAGAAAATGTTGTTTCTCACTTAAATTGACAGAATATTTCTGCATCGGCTTTGCAATGTTCCGTGTCCTCATTCCCCATGTTACTCTTCCTAAAGATTTTCATTGGAAAATTCAATACTGTGGCTGAATTAATAACTCAGATGTAATTTACAGCAGTCGCGGGGTGACTCAAAAATAAAGAATTAAAATGAACGACTTGCCGTTTTTCTGACAAGGAGATCCACGTTCCCTCGTGAGTTAAATCATTTTGAAAAGGCTTGAACCTGAACACAGTCAAGAGGCGGCCGCATTAATTACAAGAAAATTAAAATATGATTTGTAGCTCACAGGTAAATTATAATTTTCAGCACACAACGTGACATGCACACACAGAATACATGAAAAAGAAAACAAGGGGAATTAAAATGGAGCAGTAAGCCCGTTGATTTGAATAATGTGTGATTACTTCTTGTTGATTATGTTTTTATTGCCTGCTTGTGACCTCTCCATATTACCCTCTCAACATTTTGGTGAGTATTAAGAAAAAATTGTCTTTACTGAATCTCCATTTAAGGACTTCTAATTCTAATGTTCTTACTTGACGCGTTGGCAAAATTGCAAGCATATTATTTTAAATGTTTCTTTTGTGGCTCTTACGTATAAGTCATTCATCACCTTATAAAGTGCTTTTCTGCTCATGTTAAAAAATAAATTAGTATTTCATGTGCAAGGTAGATCTGCCTCAAGCTGGGAATGACTCTCCCTAGGGGACTTCTTTTTAAACGGTTTTAAAAATGTTGTGGTCCAAGCGCATTCTGTCTGTATGTCTGTCCGCTTTTCACAATTACTTAACAGATTTAGATCTGGTTGTTTTTTATAATTTGCTTGAACTTTCCGGTTGATTTTGCGACTGCTCTCACTGCGCTAAGTACCAGAGTTCGCTTGCGGTACCGATGTATTTATGCAAATCCAACAGAGTGGCTGTGGGCCGAGAGTAGGGGGCGGGGCCTCTACGTCTCGTCACGTGTTGAAGTGCACCACGCCCCCGCTTAGCCGGCGATACCTGTTTGTTCAACAGACTGTCATCTACAGATTGTTAAGGAGTGGCGGTTGACGTTTTTGAGAGGGAGATCAGAGCTCTGTGTGTTTAAGAGGGTAGCTGCTGATTGCCAGAGGTATCACGGCCATGTGCTTTTCTCCCCACGCGGGGAACACTTTCCCGTCAGAGCTGAACACGATCAGATATAGTGCCAACGTCTGTTGATTTTTAAAGCTTGTCCTGTTTCATTACTATGTGGGCGCAGCCACGGGGTACAGTTAGTCACTTTATAAAGTGCTTTTCTGCTCATGTTAAAAATAAATTCATATTTCATGTCTAAGGTAAATCTGCCTCAAGCTGGGAGTGGGAAACATCATGAAGCACTCTCCTTAGGGGACTTCTTTTTAACCCTCGTCTTGATAATCACAAGTGGTGAAGTCTTCTACTGGGTATTGTAATTGAATCTTGTTGGGGTAACAATCACCTTTCTGAACAGGACCATTTTGACAGATCCTCCTCATTCTCCAAGTGATGTGATGGACGGTCTAATATGCGCCAGCTACCCCCTGCACTATTCTTCACCCACCCACCTACATAGCCTTGACTTGGTGAGTCTGAAGAAACTCTGCAGATGTTGCGTTGCGCGGTAGAAGGCCATCATTGATTCTCTTATTAGAACTTTGAGGGTTAGGGAGTGGGGGGGGGGGGGGGGGGGGGGACTTTGAGTTTTACGCCCCAATTCCCACTCTGAGAAGCGCTGATTTACAGAATGCACATGAATTAGTTGAACGGCCTCGTCCCTTGTGAACAGTTTTGAATATTCTGCTTTTCAATATCATGCATCAAACGACCATCTGGCATCCATAAATACTGACTGTGATATTTATGTCAGTAAGGAAAGTGTTGTCTTTAAAGCTGTCAGTCCCAATGCTCTATTAAAAGGAGCACTTACAGAGCAGTTCGTTTTTAACAAATACTGTCAGACTGTAGAGTTACAGTCATTGCTCAGCAGATTTAGTGCTCCCTGGTGGTACGAAGCTCTTACTGCAGGAGCTCTGGTGCCGGGGTGAGATGGGAGTCGGCTGGAAAGTTGCGTGACCTTTATTCATCTCATTATCCAACCTGTGCGGGGCTGTTTTAGCTCCTTTAGCATTCCCAAGTGGACTTGTTTCTCATTTGGGCAGTCCTGCCTAAATCATTTCTCATTATACCCTTTTGAGATTTCGCTGAACAAAAGCAAAGCTCTTGTTGTAATTATGTGAAACCTCCCGCTATTTATTAAACATCATTCACACCATTAACATTCAGCTATCAATTAGGCACAAGAAAAGCCTCCAATTCTAAAAGCTTTTTATTCTCAGAAACTGGTAAATAAAAGAAAATAGGCAGGCAATTGTTGGTTTAAAGGACAAGGTCATGCAACTAGAGGTAATGACGACAATCAAACGGCTGGCTTCTAATTCATGATGACCTGACCACAGCAGAAACTCAATATCAAAAGGCGGGATACAGATTGGCTCCAGGGTTGAAGGTTTGTTCCAGATATCGGCTCCTTTTTTACAGATTTTTTTTTTCCTGAACTAAGAAGCTACAGGAAGCTGGAACAGATGCCAGTCACATTATTATGTTTTCTGTTCACTTTTGCTGCCAACTCTTTTACTTGTCTCGGTTATTAACTTCACCCTCTCTTAACCTTGACTCTGCTTTAACACCTTCCCTGCGTGCAGTCAGATTGGCCATACTAGGTGCACTGCTGCAAGCGAATCAAAGCACAAGGCATACAGTAACTTGTACAATCAGTCATTATTGTCAGATCTCAAACTCCTTTTCCAAACACATGATATTTAGCCTTAATATGATCTCAGTACTGACTTATAAGAGACAGTAAAAGAAAAAATGAAAATGACCAGGGGAAACATATAGTCAGGGAATGGGCAAAGGGAGACAACACGATTGAGCGTCTAAACCACAATTAGAAATCAAAGTCAAAAAATAAGAGCAGACATTCAGAAACCGAGGAGGACAAAAATAAAGTATTTACCACAACAAAGCAGGCTTTATCCGTCAAACATGGATACCCGGAAATTGCTGAGGAAGACCATTAAGTTGAAACTTCAATGATGTCGCTAAGAGAATGCTCCACAGAGTCTTCTTGGGAACCTTGGCCAGAAAGATGGCAAATAGAAAAGCTCTAAGATAGCATGGTGACACAGTAAAGTCTGTGAATTTCCCCTTGGGATTAATAAAGTATCTATCTATCTATCTATCTATCTATCTATCTATCTATCTATCTATCTATCTATCTATCTATCTATCTATCTATCTATCTATCTATCTATCTATCTATCTATCTATCTATCTATCTATCTATCTATCTATCTATCTATTGTGAAAGATTGAGGCACTGTCGTCCCCTTGAACCCTCAGATCAGACGTCAGACACCAGATAAAAATACAATTATTATTTATTTTATAATAATACTGTGCACCAAGCACCCTTCTCTCCACAATACTCATAAATAATCAATCACTAATCAATACAATCCTCCACTCCCAGACGCGTTGCCACCCTTCCACCCAGCTCAGCTCAATGTCTGGGCTTTCCCATATTCCTTTTATACTCCCTGACCCGGAAGTGGCTCCAGCCAAGCAGTCCATGAGTCCCTATCACTTCCGGGTCATATTAAAAGTCCTTTTCTTCAACCCGGAAGCACATCGTTCCCTCTGGTCATATGATCATGACGCACTTCCGGGTTATAGGGCACATACAAGTCCTTGGGCCTCCCTGCAGCGTACCCTGGTGGGCCCCACGGTGTCCAGCAGGGTTGGGAATAAAAACTCCATTGTCCATGATTCCCTGCTGGTCTTTGGGGCACTCCCATGCTACAGGGAGGGCGCCATCTAGCGGCCTGGGGGTATTGGCCGGGATGAATGGCCAGCCATAGCTCACACTATCTATCTATCTATCTAAAGCATAAATAAAATGTCAGGCAGTCAGTCATTATCCAACCAGCTATATCCTAACACAGGGTCATGGGGGTCTGCTGGAGCCAATCCCAGGCAGCACAGTGCGTAAGGCAGGAACAAATCCCAGGCAGGGTGCCAGCCCACCACAGGGCACACACACACACATACACACACACACACACACACACACACACACCAAGCACACACTAGGGGCAGTTTCGGATCACCAATGCACCTAACCTGCATGTCTTTGGACTCTGGGAGGAAACCCACGCAGACACGGGGAGAACATGCAAACTCCACGCAGGGAGAATCCGGGAAGCAAACCCAGGTCTCCTTACTGCGAGGCAGCAGTGCTACCATTGTGCCACCCTAAACAAAATGTGAACTTTCGTATTAGGCCAGATACACTATTTATGGCCAAATATTCAGAATTCTTCAATGTCAAAAACCCTGAATCCATATTCAGGTTGTCTGCATAATACTCGGCAATGGCATTAATACGTTATGAAAGTCACAGATCATAACAACCTCTAACCCACAGGTGTCAAACTCCAGTCCTGGAGGGCCGCAGTGTCTGCAGGTTTTCATTCTAACCATCTTCTTCATTAGTGACCAGTTTTTGCTGCTAATTAACTTCTTTTGCCTTAATTTTAATTAACTTGACTCAGACCCCTTAGTCGTCTCTTTTTCCTTAATTAGCAGCCAAACAATAATGAGACACAAAACAAGCTGCCACATGACCAGCTCACCTGTGCCCAGCACATAATATCTGAAAATAACGAAGGTCTCAGTAAGGTTGATCTCTCAGGTCACCAAAATATTTTGACGATGTTCTTAGAAAAAAAACAGAAAATCAACAGTTTTAAAAATGTCTACCGTGGCAGAATGAGAGCAGCAACAAGCTGTGGAATTAAATAACGGGTTTAATTAATAGCAAGAATCAGCTTTTCATTAAGAGACTGGTTAGAGTGAAAATTGGTTGGAGTTTGAAATCCCAACTTAGCTGGACATCTGTCGGCTTGTTTCACATCTTATTTCTGTTTGGCTCTCATTTAATGAAGAAAGGAATAAATTCAGAGGACTGAATCCTTAAAAACAGGTCTATTAAAATGAAGGGAAAATTAGTTAAATAGCAATGAAAACTGGTCAGTGATTAGGAAAAGGGTTAGAATGAAAACCTGCAGCCACTGCGGCCCACCAGGCCTGGAGTTTGACACCCCTGCTCTAAACGATATCTTGGACATGCGGAACTCCAACACCAGGACCATTCATTATTCCCTCAATATCGATATCTACATGGACATGGCAGCTTATCCAATCATAGCAGTGGAGTTAATAAGGAAATACAATCTTGGTGTTCTTCATGTGACACTTCACTGTTTTCATAGCTATGATGATTTACTTGAGTAGTTCTTACACTGATGATGTTGTTGCTGTATGTAGGGGAAGACGGGGCAAGTTGTCTCAAGCTTGTGGATGGGTCAAATATAAAGTTATTGCCAAGCGAAGGCCTGCATTGATTAGGTTAATTACCATTAAACTATTAAATTAAAGTGGCACCTTTTATTGGCTAACTAAAAAGATTACGATATGCCAGCTTTCGAGGCAACTCAGGCCCCTTCTTCAGGCAAAATGCATTAGTTTTCTAATCTGTTTAGTTAGCCAATAAAAGGCGTCATTTTGCTTGGCTTTTCTCTACATTCATAATGGCTGACACGGTACAACACCCTAGTACTACATTAAACAGATACAAAATAACAAGCATTATCAATAGAGATACTTAGTATGTAATAAACTAATTTAAACCAGGACACTTGAGATGTGACAACACACCCCAGGATGGTGTATGTTGTCCCACAAGCAGGTTGTCACGAGTAGTTAAAGCTGTCATCAAGTAGGTCTTTAGAGAACATACCAACTACTACAGACTAACTCAGTTGCGACAGCATCATGTTCCTGTAACAAAACACAATTTTACAGTCATAGGCTGCTCCCTGTTACAGGCCTATGTCAGCGCCATAGTTGCACAGCAATCCAAAACGAAACTTAAACTGCTTGCTGCTTCTGGCAGTTCCACCAACGCGAATGGGGACAGGCAACTTCATGATGATATCAGTGGCGTCATGCTCCCATATTTCATCCTTTTCCGGGAAGATGAACATGAAGTCTTGTTTTGACGGAATTCGACGCCTGTGACATGTGACAATATGCCCCCATAGAGGTCAGTACATTTCAGTTTTCAGCAGCATCAGCGAAGTTAACGTAAACGACTAGCACATTGCACAATAAATTCAGGATTCAAAGATCTTCAAATCAGAGCTTGAAAAAGTTACCTGTGTTGAAATACTCTCCGGAAATGTGAAACTCTCTGATACACGAAAAGATACGAGTTTTAATCCGTGATGTAACTAACAATCCTACTGTTTGCCCGACTGTCTGCTACTCATCACTGTATTGTTTACACACTATCCAGTGACGTCAGCACACCATGGATGTAATAACTTTTGCTAGACAACCCTTGAGACAATATACCCCTGAGATAACCTGCCCTGTCTTCCCCTACCATATTTCTGGAATCAGTAGCTATGAGACTTTAGTGGCTGTTTCTGTTATGCCTGATTAGTTTTTATCTGTATCACCAAAATGTTTTTCCTACTTAAACCTAATACTTTATATTTGTGGTAGCAGGGTGGCTGTTTTCCTGGTATAATTTTGAGGTTGTGGTGTCATAATGAATGTCATTACTATATCATTTATAGGTTAGCCCTGGACTGCTATCCCCATCATGCTTTAAATGTTTACAGCCATGATACAATGTTGACTACACCCAATGTCGTGCTCTTGAACTGACCCTGAACCGCAAGAAAATGCCAAGGAATCCAAAATAAATGCAGGAAGGAGGGTTTTATTAAAGAAACGCTTTACACTTGCTAACAATAGTTTCTTTTATCTTATGTATAATGCTTTCCCCAAAACACCCACATTGAATGAACCACTAAAAGCATCTGCAGCAGGGGAGGCCACACAGTGCACCCCAGGTACGCACAGAGATTGCTGCAGGACTCCCTACTACAGGACACCACAGTGAAAGCTTGTGATCTGTATTGAGTAATATTATAAAAATAATCAGGAATTAGTTAAAGTTGATTTAAAATTTCTGTTTTATTCAGCTACTAGCCGTCCCCCGGGGCTCCGCCTGCGTAGTATTGAAACAGGACAATGAGGAGGGCCCTGGCCGGCTCCCTACTCCTGACGTCACGCTTCCTCCTCTCTCTCGGATTAGCATGAAAAAATCGCTCCTGCAAGTGAACTGTGATTCTTAGCGTGAAGAGAGAAGTCACAACATCAACCGGAATGTTCAAGCAAATTATAGAAAAAAAACCCGATCTAAATCCGTCAAGTAGTTCTCTCGTGAAAAGCAGATGGACATACAGACAGATCAGACATACGTTGCATTTTATATATACAGTGGAACCTCGGTTTGCGAGCATAATTTGTTCCGGTAACGTGCTCATAGTCCAAAGCACTCGTATATCAAAGTGAATTTCCCCTTAAGAAATAATGGAAACTCAGATGATTTGTTCCACAACCCAGAACTATTCATATAAAAATGATTAATACAAAATATAAAGTAAAAATACATAAAACAAATTAACCTGCACTTTACCTTTGAAAAGAATCATGGCTGGTGTGAGTGAGTTTCTAAACTCTTGTGGGATTGCACCCAACGGGATGACACACGGAAGAGCGTCCCAAAGCAATCACAGTCTCCCAGCGCTGTAGCAGTTCGCCGTAAAAGCGAATCTGAAAAGATCGCGGACATGCTATAAGCGCCTGCCGTCGATGGATGATACAAGGAACAAGGAACATTATAAATGTGCAGGGCCCTGCCTGACTGCTGTGTCTGTGTATAAATAACCGCGCTGTTGCTGTTTCAAGCTGAATAAAGCTGGTGTTGCTAAAGTACTGAGACTCAGCTTCGTGTTTTAGGGTGCAAGACGGGGACTCGCACGTCACAGCACACATGCGCGCACAAGCACACACACACACGCGAGCGAGCACACACACACAAGTGCACGCGCACACACAGTCACAATGCTGTAGTAAACAGTATACGCTCGTATGGATGTTGACTATATGAGTGAGGCACGCCGACACAGACAGAGAATATTGCCCACAATCCTTCAGCGAGAGAGAGAAGAACCATCAGCTCAGTTGTGATCACATGACGCTCAGCAGACAAAGCATATACATACTACTTGTACTGCAAGACCTCGCTCGTTTATCAAGTCAAAATTTATTAAAAATTTTTTCTCGTCTTGCAAGATCACGTAAACCAAGTTACTCGCAAACCGAGGTTCCACTGTATATAGAAAGATGATAACAACTGAGGTAGAGTTTTAATGATAAAGAATAAGGAGATGAAACGTAGTCTAAAGCTTTGCAAAGTTCAAAACCAGAAAGTCTAAAATGATCTGACGTCAGGCTTAATCAGGAAAACAGAAATCAAAGTCGAAAGAAAACAAAGCCTCGAGTCAAAACCTAAAGATCGATAAATAAAATGAACTCACCATTCAACTTTTATATTCAGAACTCAGACAACCAGAAAGTCTTCGAATGGACCTGTAAACCTTGTAACCTGTGACATCACGTGTCACGCTCTCTGGTTGTCCTGAATAGCAATGTGCTTAGGAACAGTACACAAACTAGGCCCAAAATGCCAGTGCCCATGTAAAACAAAAAGACGTTTCATAAAATAAAAGTTTATACAAAAAGCTGTAACTAAAAAAAGTATTCTGCAGAATACAGCAACAATACAGAATACAGTAGCCCAAAGTGTTCTCCACAGACGTGGTCTTATCAGTGTAACACAGATGGTGACTTAGCCTAAAATCCTTTGATTCATATGCAATAATATTTACAATTAACTGTTAATTTCTCTGCTTGATTCTGCAAATTACCTAGATGGGGAAGTTAGGTGAACATAAACTTTTACTTTTTAGATGATACTTCCTGTTGTTATGACCAAATGTAAGAGGCAAGAAATAATTTTCTTCAGATTTATAGAATGTAACCAGGAAAAGGAGAGAACAAAAGGAGCAGGAAGATTTATTGTTTTAGATCAGACAGCGGCCAGGGCACCTGGAGAGCAAAACAAAACAACGTTAAAGCCAAGGCACTAAACAAAAGTCATGGTCAAAATACGTTTTACAAAAGGTCATCAGACTAACTTGTATTTCCACGAATATCCCTAACTTCTTAAGCTCAGTTACATACGACTTGGTGTTTCTTTTATAAGCAGAATGCAATGACTCGGTTCATCACGGGTTCTATGGCACCAGTTTAGCCCTTTTCTTTATGCCATAGGAGTTTTTAATTATAAACCCAACGTCATGGCTCTCATCATTTCACTGCAGGTTTACAACAATGAGGCCCTGATTATAGCTTTCGAATTCATGGCAAGGATACCATGAAGACTATTTTTACTATCCTATTAATTTATACCTGCAGCACGAAAGTGGGCGCTCTCATCATATCACTATAATTCAGCGTTATGACTACATGTTCTTTGTTTTCATAGTATCTCAGTCATTTTATCATAGTAACTGTCCCCATTATATCCCTTGAATTTAGAGCTAGGATGCCATAGCTGCTCTTTTGTTATATTTATGGCTACAGTATGACAGTATGGAAATTGTGTCCATTATACATTATTAGGTCTTAGCTATAATGGCTGTGCTGGCTCTTAGTATCATCCCTGATTAGTTTGTCTGTAGAACTCTGTGGTAGCCGTTCCCTTTGTGTTAGTAGTTTATAGCTATGACAATATAGTAACTGGTCCCAACACATTTAAGTAGTTTATTGCACCATAGTGGTTGTTTCCATTACAGCCTAGCAGTTTATATTTGTCACAGCACAGTCACTGTTCTTATCTTATCCCTACAATTTTCATCTATGATACCATTTCAGCTGCGTCCATTGTACTTTAATAGCTTCTGTAGATACA
Source organism: Erpetoichthys calabaricus (assembly GCF_900747795.2). NCBI lineage: Eukaryota > Metazoa > Chordata > Cladistia > Polypteriformes > Polypteridae > Erpetoichthys > Erpetoichthys calabaricus. Next base: position 14,307,319 of record NC_041407.2, read on the forward strand.
GTTTGATGTCATTATGTCTGTGTGGTTATATCACTAGGGTTTAGTGTTATAACATTATGGTGGTTCATCCTTATTTATGGCTGCAACTTCAACTGTAGCTGTTCTCATCAAACTGCATTTAATTTTTATTATGTCAACATGATGACTGTTCCCACCATACCTGATAACTTTAGGGTTATAAGCCTGGTTGCTGTTCCCAACACACACAAGTAGTTTGGTTCAATAGCAAAATGGTTCGAGATTCCATCTTACCTCAGCATCTCTACATATAAAAGGCAAAGCCCTCACTGACTCCTCACTAATTCTGCCGTTTTCCATATAGGTGGGAAGCTGAAATTTTGCGTGCTCATTCCTTGCAGTGTACTTACAAAAGTTAGGTAGGTTTCATGTTTTTTTGCAACACCCAAGGGGAGGAAACGGGTGTGTACCCCCTAAACTGTATATACAGATAGGGGAAACCCCTACTCACTATTTCTGCGACTTCCAATATACGTAGGAAGCCCACATTTCCCATATCATCCTTTACAGTGTACTTACAAACGTTACGTATGTTTCATTTTGCGCTGTGACCTGTAACGAACTTTTGAAAAGAGCGTCTTCTTTTTGGTGGTTCTCACCATTATGCCGTAAGGAACTTTCGGAACTGACCTCTCCTTTTGGCGGTTTCATTCCTTATTTCTGTTAACAGACGATTTATTTCACAGCAGAGACGCACAAGGGCCTGCCCCCGGTCCCCCTTCCTTTTTACACACGGCCGCTGTCTGCGCACCTACCACGTGGCTGATTCCTGCTGTGGTGGATTGCCGGCTTCCTATTCCGGCCCTCACCCCCAGGCCGCCAGGAGGTGCTCTCCCAACAGCATGGATGTGCCCCGAGTTCCAGCAGGACCTCATGGACTATGTAGTTTTTATACACAGCCCTGCTGGATACCTTGGGGACCACTGGGAGTCGCTGTTGGGAAGCCCGTGGACTCATATGTGCACTATAACCTGGAAATACGTCCTGGTCACGTGAGCAGGAGAGATGATGTACTTCCAGGTTGAAGAAAAGGACTTTTACCCTGACCCGGAAGGAATAAGGAATTGTGGACTGTTGGGCAGGAACACCTCTGGGTCAGGGTGTATAAAAGGACTCTGGGAAAGCCCAGACACTGAGCTGAGCTGGGAGGTAGGGTGGTGAAGTGTCTGGGAGTGGAGGATTGGTATTTGTGATAGTGTATTGATTTATGTGAGTAGTGTGGAGTGGAGGGTGCTTTGTGCACGTCATTATTGTACAATGAAGAAGAATTGTACTATTACCTGGTGTTTGGAGTGGTACCTGAGGGTTCAAGAGGTGGACACACGCCTCTACTGCTACACTGCCTATATACATTAATGACATCCCGTGCTCATGTGCCTCCTCACTCGCTTCCTTACTTTCCTCAGCTCTTCATCGTGCTCACTGCTCCCTTCTTCTTCACTCCACCACTTCAAGCCTGTTATTGTTCGCCTTGCTTCACGTCTTCCTGCTGGTGACTCCTGCCTTTTCGTTTACTCCACCGCTTCAAGGCTGTCATTGTTAGGCTTCCTTACTTGCTCACGTACGTCTTCCTGGTGCTGACTTCTGCTTTTCATTCCCTGCTCCACCACTTCTCGCCATTCCTTCATACTTTCTTTCTCAATGGGTGCAAGTTTACCCCGAATAACATGTCTGTTCCGGTGATCACTGTCGATCACAATTTCACCGACCCGTACCCAGTGGTTTCCATGCCCCGAGATTGCGCCTGCCTCTTACTGCAAACGCTGTTTACAAAGAGATCCTTACATCCTAAAAATGTGCATTTCTCATACACAACATTTACAATCATAAATTAAACTCTTTACAATCATCAAATTCACTCTCAATACTAAAATAACACTACGACAATTACACTGACAATCATGTTACGTTATTTTTAGAAATGTTCCTTTTCTTTTTCATAACTTCTTTAACACACTACTTTTCCACTGTGAAGTACGGGTATTTTGCTAGTTATTTTATATTTTACAAAATCACAACATATGGACAATTTTGTTGCGAATGTGCCTTTCAGCCAGACATAGCTCATTAATCCCTTGTCACCTGACTCTGCAAAATATCAGCAATTTGAGATGTAAAGTTCCTCAGTGTACTGCTATCTGCCACAATGCTTGTTCAGTTATTCCATATACCTATACACTGAAAAAGTATAACCTCCATTCAACTTAAAATAATTCAGGTAATGATTCACACTTAATATTAAATATATTAATCTGAACCAATATAATTCTTTTTATCTTATTGAACCCACAATTTTTAAGTTGAGGCAAATCATTTAGAGTGATTGGGTGCACTTCACTTGTTTTATACTGAAGTAAATCTGTTTTTTAAGTTGTTACAATTTAAAATGGTTTATTGGTCGTGACCTGTTTTTATGCTATTAGAAATATTATGAACACAACACATTCCAATGCTGTACTTTTTACATTTATTTAAAAATCTAGTGCAAATACACAAGCATTTTGCAGTGTAAATCTTAAATATACAACAAAAAATTCTTAAACGTTTTCTACAGCTTTCTTGAAAGTACGTTTTATTATTTAAAATTAACAGTTGAGAAACGGGGTTGCTTACCAGAAATGCTCCATTATAAACGTCTGCTGCTGAAAATGACCAGACCTGTACAGCCACGTCCACTCCACTCAGGAAAGTGTTCTTCCATTTTTGACAGTTGGAAAGCCAGCACGCTGGAAAGTTCGACCGCAAGAAAATACAAACGGTCCCTCCAACACAGCACACGAACGACCTAAAATATTAGGTTAACTGAAATAGGATTTTTATATTTATTCCCTCCACCATAACTTACTTTGGTACAAACACATTTTTTTACTATGATTGAGATCTGATACCAAATATTTCAAGCTACAACACTAAATGACTAATCTTAAGTTGCTTGAAAGAGAAAATTTACGTTGAATGAACAATATCAATGTTATCCTTTTTTCAGTGTAGTTCTCTATCATAAAGAAATAATTTCTAACTTTAGTGGACTTTTATCAGATTCCATCTGTGTCTCTGAGTTTTAGTCTGGAATCCACTTTTCTTATTCCATTTATAATTTGGACACTTCATTCATGTGTGATAGACGGCTGCACAGTCGGGATGCCTGGGATGTGGAAGGACCGGGAGAGTGTCAATACCCCCAAACACGAGAGGGCTATCGCCCTGTGCTGCAGGGGAGCCAGAAGATCGGAGCTGGGAGGCTCCACAGTTTTGGGGCATGTGGCCACCGCCAGGGGACACCGCAACATTCCAGGCAACATGGACTGCAGCACTTCCGCCACAACAGGAAGTGCTGGTGAGCCTGAGGACAAGTACACCCGGTGTGCTTCCAGGTGTTTGTGCAGCACTTAGAACATTAGAACATTAGAACACTCTAGATGAGAACAGGCCATTCAGCCCAACAAAGCTCGCCAGTACTATCCACTTATTTCTTCTACCACACCCGGAAGTGCTGCAGGAAGCTTGTCAGGAAGCACCTGGAGCTCATCTGGGTACTGGATAAAAGGGGCCACCTCACTCCATTCCGGGAGCCGGAGTTGGGAGGTAGCATTACGGAACTTGACAACAACAACAACAACAACATTTATTTATATAGCACATTTTCATACAAAAAATGTAGCTCAAAGTGCTTTACATAATGAAGAAAATAAAAATAAAAGACAAAGTAAGAAATTAAAATAAGACAACATTAATTATCATAGAATAAGAGTAAGGTCCGATGGCCAGGGAGGACAGAAAAAACAAAAAAAAACTCCAGACGGCTGGAGAAAAAAATAAAATCTGTAGGGGTTCCAGGCCACGAGACCACCCAGTCCCCTCTGGGCATTCTACCTAACATAAATGAAATAGTCCTCTTTGTATTTAGGGTTCTCATGGAAGGACTTGATGATGTTGGTCATGCAGACTTCTGGCTTTTAATCCATCACTGTTGGAACATCACGATGCTTTGAGTGTGCCACCACCACAAAGAAACCGGAAAAAGAAACAGAAGAGAGAGTAGGAGTTAGTACAGATTTTAGAGCCACCATGAATAGTTATTATAATGAACTGAATGTACAGAGTATCAGGATTAAATTACAGTGAAGTTATGAGAAGGCCATGTTAAATTAATGTGTTTTCAGCAGTTTTTTAAAGTGCTCCACTGTATTAGCCTGGCGAATTCCTATTGGCAGGCTATTCCAGATTTTAGGTGCATAACAGCAGAAGGTCACCCGCCTCGCCACTTCTTTTAAGTTTTGCTCTTGGAATTCTAATGAGACACTCAGTTGAGGATCTGAGGTTATGATTTGGAATATAAGACGTCAGACATTCCGATATATAAGATGGAGTGAGATTATTTAAGGCTTTATAAACCATAAGCAGAATTTTAAAGTCAATCCTGAATGACACAGGTAACCAGTGTAGTTGCATCAAAACTGGAGAGATGTGCTCGGATTTTCTTTTCCTAGTTAAGATTCTAGCAGCTCCATTCTGCACTTGTTGCAAATGATTGATGTCTTTTTTAGGTGGTCCTGAGAGGAGTGCGTTACAGTAATCTCGTCGACTGAAAACAAACGCATGAACTAATTTCTCAGCATCTTTCAATGATATAAGAGGTCTAACTTTTGCTATGTTTCTTAAGTGAAAAAATGCTGTCCTAGAGATCTGATTAATATGCAATTTAAAATTCAGATTACAGTCAACAGTTACACCTAAGCTGACTCCTGACGAGAGAGGAGTGGAGGTGGCAGGAGAAGAAAATAATAAGGATTGTGACTGATTGGTGCATTGTGCTGTACTGGGAGGTAGGAAACACAATGAAAGAGTGTGTTTCGGACATAGCTGTCCTGGTGTCTGTTCGTGGTCGAGGCCGGTCATCACACATGTTACTTCCACCAGGATATTTTACAGTTGCTTAGACAATTATTATAATTTGAGCAAAGGCAGGTTAAATGATCTGCTCAGGCCCACACAGAATATTTAACATGGGAACTGAACTGGCAATGGGTGCATTATTTTACCCATTACAGTATACACCATGGCGTCATTGTGGATGTTCCCATTTTTTGATCTATGCTACTGTGGTGCTAGGAATCCAGAGTTTTTTTCTGCGGATTTGCTTCCATGCAGCTCTGGGTCTAATTCTGGGTTTAGGTTTTGGCCCAGTATGCTCTCCCTGTCCTCTTGAAAATGTTTTAATCCGTGTTAAAGTGGATAGGCAAGTCTCAATAAAGCTTGAATGTCGAGTAACAAAGGACAAATTAGAAAATTATATTTAATCTTTGACATCCGTGACTGTGCTTTGACTTTTCTTCTTGGGTAAATGGCAAGTTCTGAGCTCGGTGTGTGCATTGAGGAGCAGGTCTAGGCGCTCTGTCAGACAACAGAATGATGGGGAGATTGGGTCACTCTCGTGTCAGCAATTGCCTTGTCAGTGAGATGAGCTTGATGACAGCTGCGAGAGGCAGTTTAATTTGCAACTGATAGTTTAATCGCTGGCGCTTTTGGCAAGTGAATGGAAAATCAAAGAGAACTGAAGGGAAGAAGATTTGAAAGACATTAAACGTGACAGTGGACAGGTGTCGCATCCAAAACCACTTGACTCCAGCTGTTTCAGAAAGCATTCGTGTGAGTGTCTAAACTCAGCACTTGGAAAGTAGGCTCCCCCACCTCCTCTCAAAAGCCTCGGCGTCTAAGTGATCTTTATGCATGGAATCCACAATGAGGGAGAAGTGCCGTATTATTGAACTTGTGAGTCATTCTGTGCTGTGTGTATGGTTAGGTGAGGCTGTTTAAATATTGTGTGCATCCCTTCTGTCGTGCAGGCACTCAGGAGGTCAAGCAGTCTTTTGTGGAATGGAAGTGGAGCGAGTGCCCCCCCCCCGCTCAGTTTGAAAGGTTCCATTGCTTTCATATTTCTGTGGGCAGCTTCTTCAGCAAGGGTCTTCTAGAGGAGGTATGCGACCATATGGAAGTGGCAGGCTGCAGGTATGTTATTTTGGTAAAGTTTTGCATAGATTTTGTAGATACTGTAAAGGACAGCCGGGTTCCATGCCCGGCAGGGACGCCTCTGCTGAATCTGTTCCGAGGGAGCCACCACGGGCAGCTCAATACCTCCCCCGGGACGCTTGGTGGCAGCTTCCCTGGCGGATGATGATTCCCCAGCCTGGCACATGGCTCCATGGGACATGGGGTATCCGTCAATAAGGGCGCGCACATAAAGGTGACCTTCAAAAGGGCGACCTCAATTGGGCGCGGCGAATAAAAGCACACATAAATAAAAGCGATCTTCAAAAGGGCGACCTGAATTGAGCGCTGAATAAAGGCGCGCGCAAGTAAAGGTGAGCTTCAAAAGGACGACCTCAATTGAGCGCCGAATAAATGCGCGCGCAAATAAAGGAGCGCTTCAAAAGGATGACCTCAATTGAACGCCGAATAACTGCACGCATAAATAAAGGAGTGCTTCAAAAGGGTGACGTCAATTGGGCGCAGCAAATAAAGGCAAACGCAACAAAATTAGGGTTAGGGTTAGGGTTAGGGTTTATTAGATAAAGGCAATGATTGAACGTATAAAAAGGTGAAAGCAAGAATATTAAAACATCCAATTAATTAATGCATGAACTTCTAACGAACTATTTCTAAAGCTCTCCATATTTTGTTGTTTTCAAAATTACAGAAAATTCGATTAAGGCAATGACTGAACATATTTCGTTGTTTTCAAAATTACAGAAAATTAGATTAAGGCAATGACTGAATGTATAAAAAGGTGAAAGCAAGTTACACTTGAAGCTGTAGATTATGTGCAATGCCACGTAGATATTCAAGATGCGGTCTATTAGCATAATCAAGGACAATTAATTTAATACGCTCCGAAGGTCATCCTTTTGAAGCGCTCCTTTATTTGCGCGCGCATTTATTCAGCGCTCAATTGAGGTCGCCCTTTTGAAGATCGCTTTTATTTATGTGCGCTTTTATTCTCCGCGCCCAATTGAGGTCGCCCTTTTGAAGGTCGCCTCTTTGTGCGCGCCCTTATTGAATAGAACCGGGACATGGAGTCCTCCACAGCCTGGTTGGGGGCTTGGATGGCCGCCAGGGGGAGCTGCATGGACTTTCCAGCCTGGCTGGTCAATTCCTCAGCCACACCTGGAAATGCAATTAGGCCCAGGTGACCAAGCACCTGGACTACATCCGGGTGGGGTATAAAAAGGCCAGCCACCACCACTCGAGAGAGCCAGAGTCGGGAGAAGGAGGACTAAGCCTGAGGAGGAGGAGTGGTGGTGGTGCTGCTGAGGTGGAGAGAAGAAGTGTGGTTTGTTGTATATATTGAAGTGCTTTTGGGACTGTGTTGGGCCTGTGGGACACGGGGAAGACGTGCCCCGCGGCTGAAGAAGAATAAAAACTGTTTTAATTAAGTACGTGCCTCTGCCTGAGTCTGTGCCGGGTCGGGCGCTCTATAGCGCTCATATTACAATACCCGCTACCTTTTAACTGCCAGAGGTTTGTATAAGGCTGGAAATAAATAAAAAAAAAATAAAAAGCATAACCAATTTAGTGCTCGTCACAGCTAAAAGTCAGCAGAAAGTCTACTCTCCTCTCCCTGCTCCAAGCTGTGCCAAGATGACAACGGCGTTCCACTAAATGTGATTAGGGAAATTTTTCATCTTCTTTATGCTTGTTCGGGGCTTTTCTTTTGCAAATAATAACATCTCAATTAGATGACACTTAAATGTGGAATTGCTCCTTTATGCATAAAATACAGGCAGCAGAAGGATCACGTCTCTTCCCTGGATCCTCCAGGGGCCCGAGCTGCTGCTCCACTGGTTGACACTCACACACACACACACATACATATGTGCATTTTGTGAGAGGGACATAGAATGGCAGTAAAGTGATTATGGACACATGCAGCACGTGGGTGTTGCTTGGCACAGGGCTCTGTTCACTACAAGGAGGTGAGGGGGTGGAAATCTCCATTTTCCTGCAGATTGACAGAGCAGTGAAGTATTGCCACCTCAATGTGAAGTGGCACTCGGATAACAGTGTCATGTGGTCAGAATCAATTTGTAACTGGCTCTGCTAACAGTGGTCTGCATAGGGGGCTTTTTGTGCACATGTAGATAACTTTCAGACTTGATCAAGAGGTGTTCTGCAAGAATACGTTCCTGCTTTTCTAACTTGCTTTAGGGCAGAATAAGTGCATCTAAGAATCTGTGTCTGCTCTTCAGCTTCCACTATAGCTTAGCTGGTGTGGGATATGGCCGGCCTGTCACCCCGGCCAACACCCCCAGGTCGCCAGATGGAGCTGTCCCAATGGCATGGAAGTGCCCCGAATACCAGCAGGGAATCATGAACGATGGAGTTTTCCGTTTACAGCCCTGCTGGATACCACAGGAGCCAACAGATGACGCTGCAGGGAGGCCCAGAGACTTGCTTGTGCCCTATAACCCGGAAGTACGTCGTAGGCAAGGCGATAAAGGAAATGACGTGCTTCCGGGATGAAGAAAAGGACTTTTTATCTCACCCGGAAGTTATAAGGAATCACATGGACTGTAGGGTGGAACCACTTCCGGGTCAGGGAATATAAAAGGACGATGGGAAATCCCAGACATTGAGTTGAGCTGGGTGGAAGGGTGGCAACGTGTCTGGGAGTGAGGAGGATTATTGATTAATTTAGTATTTATTGTGTTTATTTGAAGATTGTGGAGAAGATGGGTGCTTTGTGCACGTTTTGTCTAAATAAATATAATATTTGGACTTTTACTTGGTGTCTGACGTGTGGTCTGAGGGTTCAAGGGGTCACGGAGACCTTAATCTGTCACACTGGCAACTGTGAACTAGGTGTCCTTGGGATACATGTCATCTTTATCTAGTCACTGTGACACCACTCAGTGCCTTCATTAGCAGAGTTGGTCACTCTGGACCGCTTGTAATTAGGTGGAGTTTCCTCTTCAGTGTCCTTTATGTCTGAGACTGAGACACAGCATATATGAGATCTTGAGGAGGACCAAGCTGAGGTGTAACTGGGAGGCATTTTCACCACTGTATTGCTCTAACTAAACGTGTCCTTTTGCTTAGTATGTGGCTGAGATGCATTTTCTCTCCAGTTTCCTCTGTAGCTCAGATGGCCGCTCCGGACAGCGCGTAACTATGATGAATTTTCTCTCCATTTTTTTTGCTTTAGCTCAGGTGGTCACTCTGGATGACACGTAATTGTGATATATTTTCTCTCCAGTATTCACTGTAGCTCAGCTGGTCATTCTTCATGACACATAACCATAATGTATTTCTGTCCAGTTTCCCCGTAACTGAACCTGGCAGTCATTCTGATGTCAGACTAGAAGGCATTTGCAAAACCTGCTTTTTCAAAACTAAGATGGGCAATTTAATTCATTTTACTCCTCTATAGTTAGACAGAGTATAGGCTTAGAACACCTACACAGATTTGCAAATAAAATGCAGTAAAAGTAAAGTACATGACCTTACAACATTCTCTTATATAATCAAACATATGAAGGTAAGAGTAGACTGAAACAGAAATCAGACTCACTGGTGAAAAATGAACAAAGTCACAGCAGATGAGACAACGGAAGAGAGGAAAACAAAAACTCCAGTTAATAGAATTGCATGTGAAAGTGAACCTCTGAGAGGCTCCGTCGTTGCTTATACGGGATAAAAATGCAGTTTTACTGACCTGAGACAATTGGCCTCTCATCCATTTCCAGGGATTGTCCAACTCCATTCACTTATACTGATGTCCACAAAGGTGGGAACTCTTTGGCATTATGTCTGAGACTAATGATCTGCAAGGTTCTCAGTCACTTATCCCACATGACAGGAACAGATAAGTTCCACAGGAGGATACAGTACAAAAAAAATGATGAACTTCCACTTTTGAACAAATAACTAAGGGACCATAATGGTATGAATGTTCTACTCAGCACGTTTAATAAGGATACACTACACCACGGATGTCGAACTCCAGGTCTGGTGGGCCACAGTGGCTACAGGTTTTCATTCTAACCCTTTTCTTAATCAGTGACCAGTTTTCACTGCTAATTCACTTTTTTCCCTTCATTTTAATAGCCCTATTAGAAGGATTCAGTCCTCGGAATTGATTCGTTTCTTCATTAAATGAGAGCCAAACAGAAAAGAGATGTGAAACGAGCCGACAGATGACCAGCTAAACTGGGGCTTCAAACTCCAACCAATTTCTTAATGAGAAGCTAATGCTTGCTGTTAATTAAACCCGTTATTTAATTATTCATTCTGCCACAGCAGACATTTCCAAAACTGATGATTTGATGTTTTTTTCTAAGAACACCATCAAGATGTTTTGATGACCTGAGAGATCAGCCTTACCGAGACCTCCACCGTTCTCTATTTTCAGATTCTGTGTGGTGGGCACAGCTGAGCTGGTCATGTGGCCGCTTGTTTCGTGTCTCATTATTGTTTGGCTGCTAATTAAGGAAAAAGAAACAACTAAGGGGCCTGAGTCAAGCTAATTAAAGGAAGTAATTAGCAGCAAAAACTGGTCACTAATTAAGAAGATGGTTAGAATGAAAACCTGCAGCCACTGCGGCCCTCCAGGACTGGAGTTTGACACCCCTGCACTACACTAATGCTGCAAGTCTTCTGCCCGATATCTGTGGGGCATCAGCAGGCGGATCATTCTAAAAGCTTAACACCCCATGCTTGCTGTATGTATTCTTTGAACGTTTCTTTCGATTGTAAATTATAGTGTGGAATGTAAGCAATAAAAAGATCTGTTAAGTAAAGACAACCAAAGCCCTTTCATGGATTACATGTTAGAAGGAGGATTTTGACATTGACCGTAAACTTCACAATATGGAGGCTCAAACTTGCCACCTTTTGTTGTCCCTTACTGCTGGCTTTAATATGTCGTCTGGCCACTCAGCTATAAAGCCCAGATGAGTGGAGTGTTGCAGTGGCAGTTGTCTTTCTGGATGTTTACCTCATCTCCTCACAAGTTCTCGGGATCTCAGCCAGAGTGACCATCAGGGTCCTGGCTGCCAAACTTACCAAGGCCCTCCTCCCAAGATTGCTCATTTTGGCTGGTCAGCCAGCACTAGAAAGCATTATAGTTTTACTGAACATTGTGATAGTCTAATAAAGAGTTGGGGAATTACCCCGTATAATGTCCAGACAAAAAGAATTGCAACATAGCAAAATTTGATCAAAAAATAAGCATTTCACAGCGTAGCATTGTATACAGTGGGTTTATATAGACAAAATGGTGGCAGGAAGTGACATCACAGCAGAGTGACGGAAGCGATGTCATCATGGTGGGTCGGAAGTGGCGTCATTGTGGTGGGCCAGAAGCAGGAAGTGACGTTGTTAGGAAGGGTCGGAAGTGACATCATCTCGGGAGAGTTGGAAGTGATGTCATTCTTGGGAAATGGAGCCAGGTTTGTGGAATGGAGGCCATTTTGAGTAACCGGATGTATGGATTGTAAGTTGTTTGTCTTCTTTATTCCTGTTGATACAGAGAGAGAGGCGTTAATACATTCAATCAACCCCTTGTCCCTTATAGTATCACTTACCTTAGGGTTTGTTGGCTGCCTCCTGTGTGACAACATATTCCTTTTAAGAATTATGGAGGCCATTGTGCTCTTGGGATCCCTCAATGCTGCAGAAAGTTTTTTCTAGCCTTCTTCAGAGCTGTGCCTCAACACTATCATGTCTCTAAGCTCTCAGGCAATTCTTTTGACCTCCAGGCTCGTGTTTTGCTGTGAAACACGTTGTCAACAGTGTGACCTTTTATAGACAGGCATGTGCTTTTACTAGTCGCATCCACAATTGAATTGACCACAGGATGACTCTGAACAAGGTGGAGAAACATCACAACAATGATCAATAGAATGGGATGCACTTGAGCCACATTTCAAGTGTCACAGCAAAGGGTCTGAATACATGTGTCAATGGGATATTTAATTGTTTTCTTCTTCTTCTTCTTTCAGCTGCTTCTGTTAGGGGTTGCTACAGCGGATCATCTTCTTCCATATCTTTCTGTCCTCTGCATCTTGTTCTGTTACACCATCACCTGCATGTCCTCTCTCACCACATCCATAAACCTTCCCTTAGGCCTTCCTCTTGTCGTCTTGCCTGGCAGCTCTATCCTTAACATCCTTCTCCCAATATACCCCTCATCTCTCCTCTGCAAAGGTCCAAACCAACGCCATCTCACCTCTCTGACTTTGTCTCTCAAACCGTCCAACTTGAGCTGACCCTCTAATGTCCTCATTTCTAATCCTAATATTTCAACGAAATTTAATTGTTTTATTTAAATTAATTTGCAATTGATTCTATCTATCTATCTATCTATCTATCTATCTATCTATCTATCTATCTATCTATCTATCTATCTATCTATCTATCTATCTATCTATCTATCTATCTATCTATCTATCTTATCCTGCCTACTACGCTAAAATTAAAATCTATCTATCTATCTATCTATCTATCTATCTATCTATCTATCTATCTATCTATCTATCTATCTATCTATCTATCTATCTATCTATCTATCTATCTATCTATCTTATCCTGCCTAATATACTAAAATCTATCTATCTATCTATCTATCTATCTATCTATCTATCTATCTATCTATCTATCTATCTATCTATCTATCTATCTATCTATCTATCTATCTATCTATCTATCTATCTTATCCTGCCTAATATACTAAAATCTATCTATCTATCTATCTATCTATCTATCTATCTATCTATCTATCTATCTATCTATCTATCTATCTATCTATCTATCTATCTATCTATCTATCTATCTATCTATCTATCTATCTATCTATCTATCTATCTATCTATCTATCTATCCCTTCTGAAGGCCCTGTATACCTGATCATCATTTTTCTTTCCAGTTTACATTGCTGTTTAGTGGGTCACTTCAGCTGAAGAATAAATTGCTGTCAATTTCTCTTCAATTTCTCCCATAGTTCACCTGACCACTTTGCTTGAAGCATAACTGATTGTTACTTTCTTTCCAATTTTAACTCTTGCATAGCTGGCCAGGCTCTCCAAAATATAGTGTTGTTTTCCAGTTTTCACCATTACTCATCTGGCCACACCACCTGGGATGTACATGGCTATCATTTTCTGTCCAGTTTTCACATAGAATAGCTGATTACTTTGACCTCACTTTCCTGTTGTTACTTATCTGGTCATGCTGCCAAAGTTTTATTTCAATGGTAATTTTTTTTCCTCTCATCCAGGCAGACATAAATCTAACCGAGTGTCATTTTGTTTTCAGTCTCCTCAATTTCTTGAATTCCCAGTATGTGTGAGGCATAATTGTTTGTCATTTTTCTCAAGTTTTCCCCGCAGTATAACTAAGGACTTAGACTGAGGTGTAATCGGGTGGCATTTTCCGCCATTATGTAGCTGGTCACTCTGCTTATGGTGTAAATGGGTGTCATTTACTGTCCAGTTTCTCTCTGTTGCTTAATCTCCCCATGATGCCTGAGGTGCAATTGGGTGGCCTTTTCTCTATACTTACTGCAGAAGCAGAGCTAGCCAGTCTGACTGAAATCTTACTGGATGTCATTTTGGCACCAGTTTCCTTATTTCTTGTAAGGCCTATATTTTTGACCTGTAATTGGCAATCATTTTCTCTCCAATTTTACTCTTAGCTTAGCTGGCCACTCTGTTTTTAGATGTAACGTGGTGTCATTTTCTCTCCAGTTTTCTCTAAAGCTCACGTGACTACACCACACTGCTTGAGGTTAACCTGACTATTATTTTCTATTCAGTTTCCATGTAGGTCTGCTGTCCACACAGCCTTAAATGTAGCTGGGTGTCATACACTGTGTGATAGAATAATCACTTATAATAACTCAAAAAAGAGTTGGGGAACAACCCTGTATATTGTCTAACGGACAAAGATGTAAAAATGCGGTCAAATGAATCAAAAATTGATCACAGAAGACATTGTGCAGTTAGTTCAAGGTGTTTTTATACAAAATGAAGGAAGGAAATGGCGTGGTGGAACTGACGTCATCGGAATGGCCGGAAGTGACATCATTACGGCCGCGCCAGAAGTGATGTCATCAGAGATGGCCGGAAGTGATGTCATATGGTAGTGTTGGAAGTGATGACATCAGAGATGGCCAGAAAGTGACGTCATATGGTAGCGTTGGAAAGTGATGTCATCAGAGATGGCCGGAAGTGATGTCATACGGTAGCGTCGGAAGTGATGACATCAGAAATGGCCAGAAAGTGACGTCATATGGTAGCGTTGGAAAGTGATGTCATCAGAGATGGCCGGAAGTGATGTTATATGGTAGCGTCGGAAGTGATGACAGCAGAGATGGCCAGAAAGTGACGACATATGATAGCGTTGGAAAGTAATGTCATCAGAGATGGCCGGAAGTGACGTCATTTGGTAGCGTTGGAAGTGATGACATCAGAGATGGCTAGAAAGTGACGTCATATGGTAGCGTTGGAAAGTGATGTCATCAGAGATGGCCGGAAGTGATGTCATTTGGTAGCGTTGGAAGTGATGACATCAGAGATGGCCAGAAAATGACGTCATATGGTAGCGTTGGAAAGTGATGTCATCAGAGATGGCCGGAAGTAAAGTCATATGGTAGCGTTGGAAAGTGATGTCATCAGAGATGGCCGGAAGTAAAGTCATATGGTAGCATCGGAAGTGATGACATCAGAGATGGCCGGCAGTGGCGTCATATGGTAGCGTCGGAAGTAATGACATCAGAGATGGCCGGAAAGTGATGTCACTGTGCAGGAACCGGAAGTGGCGTCAGAGAAGTTGCGTGTGTTGTTGTTCCAGCCATTTTGCGGACCCAGAAGTAAGGTAAGAGCGTTCTTATTTTTCCTCTTTATTTCTGTCGGCAGGCGGCATGGTGGCGCAGTGGGTAGCGCTGCTGCCTCGCAGTTGGGAGACCTGGGGACCCGGGTTCGCTTCCCGGGTCCTCCCTGCGTGGAGTTTGCATGTTCTCCCCGTGTCTGTGTGGGTTTCCTCCCACAGTCCAAAGACATGCTGGTTAGGTGGATTGGCGATTCTAAATTGGCCCTAGTGTGTGCTTGGTTTGTGTGTGTCCTGCGGTGGGTTGGCCCAAAGAACCAAATTCATATGCAAGGAAGCCATATAACCGAGTAGAGTGCCAATATTTTAAAGAGTGGACTTGAAGTGTAACTGGCAGATGTCCGGTCAGGTCCCCTGTCTGCTCAGCCCAAAGTCTATCTGGGCCGTGTTTTCCTCATTCCCTCCTTGTTGTTCTGCTCCTGTCAGTTTACTGCTAATTCCTGAATCTAATTAAACAAATTATTCACTTATTTGCTTGAACCCCAAAGTGTATCTACAGAATCCTTCACAAGTTTGGAAACACATGCTATTTGTAATAAGTGCAAATAATATTTTTGACGTTAATTATCTGGAAGAAATTTCTATTATTAGAAATTTTTATTATGCCGACATTTCCTTCTCGCTCCACTACTTTAAAACACTTTGTAACTAATTATCATTTGACCTAAGGTTTCAGAAGATTTTTGTTTACTGAAGTTTTGTGTGGAGAGTGCTATTAAATAAATGGTGAATGTAAAAAAGAAAATAATTTTCTTGTTAATTATGGAGTTAATGGAACGTATTTTGAAATAAATTAGAGGCTGAAAACAAGTCAGAAACTAATTAACGGAATCCATATGAATAGAAGGCAGATCATTCAGTTATCTTCAGTTTGCAAGTTTTATTATTGTTTTATTGTTCAGCGCTCGGAGGCTGCGAATAGAGCATGAAGGTCATGTCTGTGGAAATAATGAAGCACTGGAATAGGAAACATGTCCGTTATCTCTATGGTGAGAGTGAGAGCCAAGGGCCTGCCAGCACTCAGGAAAGACATGAGAGTAAGCTGCAGCTGATTTTTACTGGTAGAGCTATTAGCATCTGAGAAGCACTGGTGGTCATATTGCAGACTGAGCTTTGCTGAGGGGGTTCACCAGTTTGGGGGCAGACCTTTGATCAACTGTCACCAATGGCGAATCACTCAGGGTTAGATGTTCCTACTCTCTCTTGAGCCATCCTCCCTGAGGCAGCAGAGGTGGGACCTGAGGTCACAATGTTGGGATTACAAGCCACCGGTCTACATGTGCACTAAAGGACAGCCACATATATGCACACTTAGTCTGTGATGCAGCTTTTCTTGGAGATCATCTTTCTCTCAGCCAGTCCTGCACACACGCTGACCACACCAGAATCTGCCTGACCAGAGATACTCATGTCATTACATCCATCTCTCCAGTGAATAATCCACTTATCCAGTCCACTATCTGCCAAGCCCCCTGTGCACAAAGTGGGGACCAGTCCTTGGTAGCGTGCCAGGGCACACTCATTTTCTCATGCGCTCATATAGGGCCAATTTAGTGTTTCCAATTAACCCAGTGTGGACATCTTTGGAAGGTGGGAAGAAAACCTATGCAGACATGAGTGAATGCGCAGACTCCACACAGACAGGGCCCAAGCCACAGTTCGAATCCAGGTCCCCGGAGCTGTGAGGCAGCAACACTATTGAGTTTGTCATTACATTCCATTTAATGTGTTTATTTAACAGGCATTTTAATCCAAGAGTGAGTATGGGTGTATTAATTGTGGTCACTGGGGTCGCTGCAGCTCCCCAAACACCTGACATGCATTTTTCAAAGAAGAAAGAGTTTTATTGTGCCAAAGTCTTACACAATGAAGTGTTTCCCACCATCACAACTATAATTCTCATGCTGTTCAATTCCTTTAGCTTTCCTCCACTCCTTCCAGGCGAGTGTTGCCTGACTCCACGTCTGGATGTGGCAGAGCGGCTCCTTTTACCTTGGACGCTGGAGTACTTCCAGTCCTAGGGTATAGCCCGATGGAAGTGCTTCTAGGTCAGTCAGAAGTCTTACAAAGTAGAAAATACCAATCCCCTGGCAGCCCCCACAAAACCTGAACGGATTGCCCCAAGGGACTACAACTCCCATTGTGCCCTGCAGGCATCCGTGTGAAAATCCTGCTTTGGGTGTGCTGCTGTCTAACGTATCGGAGAACCCACTGCTCTGAACACAACATCTCCCCGTTCCTTAATTACATTGGCCTCCCGGCTGGGTTATGACACTCATGTCCTCTCCCGGATGGGATGCCAGCCGATGTCTGTTGTCCGTTACATAGTGTAGCTGCTCTTGATAGCTAGTTAAGGATTGGTACCTACCTGGTGCCTGATGTTGCTGGAATTAGCTGCATTCTCACAATAAATCACAAATACTGAATCAAAATTGGGCGGCACGGTGGCGCAGTGGGTAGCGCTGCTGCCTCGCAGTTGGGAGACCTGGGAACCTGGGTTCGCTTCCCGGGTCCTCCCTGTATGGAGTTTGCATGTTCTCCCTGTGTCTGCATGGGTTTCCTCCAGGTGCTCCCACAGTCCAAAGACATGCGTTTAGGTGGCTTGGCGATTCTAAATTGGCCTTAGTGTGTGCTTGGTGTGTGGGTGTGTTTGTGTGTGTCCTGCGGTGGGCTGGCACCCTGCCCGGGATTGGTTCCTGCCTTGTGCCCTATGTTGGCTGGGATTGGCTCCAGCAGACCCCCGTGACCCTGTGTTCGGATTCGGCGGGTTGCAAAATGGATGGATGGATGAATCAAAATTATTTACAGTTTAGCAGTAAAGGAGGAATCTGAAGAAGAACCACTGCTGCTCCAGACCGAGTCAGTTGTGTTTTGGGCCCTAGTTAAGACAGGTGCCATCACTGAGAAGTGTAAGGGGCATGGCTCACTGGAAGATATCTTAGCAAGTCAAGGACCCAGGACACACCTGTGAGGTTATAGATATCTGATCTGGCATGTCTGCAGATTTCCCTGGGGGCTTTAGAAAACAATGCTGAGGATAAGTAAGTCAAGCCAAGTCGGCATGTTGCCACCATAAACCTCATCAGGGTAAATGAAGAGAAAGCAAAGTGACTTGTGATAAAGCCAGTTAACACAAGGTTCATCACAAATAAAGGAAAGCAAAAAATCAGAGATAAATCAGAAACTAATCGCCTAGTACAATACTGATAGGTAAGTAATGAATTTCTGTGAGGTAAGTGCTTGCAGAGTATTGTTTTTTAAATACTCTTACCATTTTTAGTGCTGGCCATTCCTCTAGCCATGTTCCATACTTCCAAGATGTACGTGCTCTGGGGAAATCATGGTATTCATCATGCCTCTGCACATTTTACGTGATGTATTTGCACCAGAGTCTGTCATCATAGCAATCAAATTCAGCTTTTCTTTTGTTAGCCAGATGCTGCCAAAGTAATATTTTATATTTTTGCAGTGAGTCTTTATTTTCTTTTTGATTGTCTTATGCCTTGTGCGCTGTTATGCTCTTATGTTTCTACTGATTAATGTTTTGCAGCTCTGTGATGCTTTGTTTACTGTATAGGAGCTAGCTTATTTTAGACAAATAGTCACACTACTATTATGCCTTTGGCAACAAAAGGCTTGCTCTTAAATGGACAAAAGGCAGCTAGACTAAGGAAGTCAAATGTTTTTAAGAAAAACAAAAGTATGGTCAAGAGGACATTCCAAAGTTTCTACCAAAAAAGGAAAAAGACGTCTAATAACCAAGGAGCACTTAATAACCAAATTCAAAATGTCAAGCAAAAATTGAAGTCAAACAGGCAAAAACAGAAGGTCAGAGCCATCAGGTCTTTCATACAGTGCATCCAGAAAGTATTGACAGCGCATCACTTTTTCCACATTTTGTTATGTTACAGCCTTATTCCAAAATGGATTAAATTCATTTTTTTCCTCAGAATTCTACACACAACACCCCATAATGACAACGTGAAAAAAGTTTACTTGAGATTTTTGCAAATTTATTAAAAATAAAAAAATTGAGAAAGCACATGTACATAAGTATTCACAGCCTTTGCCATGAAGCTTGAAATTGAGCTCAGGTGCATCCTGTTTCCCCTGATCATCCTTGAGATGTTTCTGCAGCTTCATTGGAGTCCACCTGTGGTAAATTCAGTTGACTGGACATGATTTGGAAAGGCACACACCTGTCTATAGAAGGTCCCACAGTTGACAGTTCATGTCAGAGCACAAACCAAGCATGAAGTCAAAAGAATTGTCTGTAGACCTCTGAGACAGGATTGTCTCGAGGTACAAATCTGGGGAAGGTTACAGAAAAATGTCTGCTGCTTTGAAGGTCCCAATGAGCACAGTGGCCTCCATCATCCATAAGTGGAAGAATTTCAAAACCACCAGGACTCTTCCTAGAGCTGGCCGGCCATCTAAACTGAGCGATCGGGGGAGAAGGGCCTTAGTCAGGGAGGTGACCAATAACCCGATGGTCACTCTGTCAGAGCTCCAGAGGTCCTCTGTGGAGAGAGGAAAACCTTCCAGAAGGACAACCATCTCTGCAGCAATCCACCAATCAGGCCTGTATGGTAGAGTGGCCAGACGGAAGCCACTCCTTAGTAAAAGGCACATGGCAGCCCATCTGGAGTTTGCCAAAAGGCACCTGAAGGACTCTCAGACCATGAGAAAGAAAATTCTCTGGTCTGATGAGACAAAGATTGAACTCTTTGGTGTGAATGCCAGGCGTCACGTTTGGAGGAAACCTGGCACCATCCCTACAGTGAAGCATGGTGGTGGCAGCATCATGCTGTGGGGATGTTTTTCAGCGGCAGGGACTGGGAGACTAGTCAGGATAAAGGGAAAGATGACTGCAGCAATGTACAGAGACATCCTGGATGAAAACCTGCTCCAGAGTGCTCCTGACCTCAGACTGGGGCGACGGTTCATCTTTCAGCAGGACAACGACCCTAAGCACACAGCCAAGATATCAAAGAAGTGGCTTCAGGACAACTCTGTGAATGTCCTTGAGTGGCCCAGCCAGAGCCCAGACTTGAATCTGATTGAACATCCAACCTGATGGAGCTTGAGAGGTGCTGCAAAGAGGAATGGGCGAAACTGGCCAAGGATAGGTGTGCCAAGCTTGTGGCATCATATTCAAAAAGACTTGAGGCTGGAATTGCTGCCAAAGGTGCATCGACAAAGTATTGAGCAAAGGCTGTGAATACTTATGGACATGGGATTTCTCAGTTTTTTTATTTTTAATAAATTTGCAAAAACCTCAAGTAAACTTTTTTCACGTTGTCATTATGGAGTGTTGTGTGTAGAATTCTGAGAAAAAAAATGAATTTAATCCATTTTGGAATAAGGCTGTAACATAACAAAATGCGGAAAAAGTGATGCGCTGTGAATACTTTCCGGATGCACTGTATGTAGACAGATGGATAGAGAAAAGGCACTATATTATAGATAGATAGATAGATAGATAGATAGATAGATAGATAGATAGATAGATAGATAGATAGATAGATAGATAGATAAGAATTTAGCGTAGTTGGTAGGATTAGATAGATAGATAGATAGATAAATAGATAGATAGATAGTGTGGTGGGTGGCCGGCTAAATATTCCGGTGCTCACCCCCAGGCCGCCAGGTGGAGCTCTCACGACAACATGGACGTTCCCCGAGTTCCAGCAGGGTCTCATGGACTTTGTACTTTATATGCACAGCCCTGCTGGGCACCATGGGGACCACCAGGAGTCGCTGTAAGGGGGCTGTTGGACTTTTATGTGCCCTATAACCCGGAAGTGCGTCATGATCATATGACAAGAAGAAACGACGTGCTTCCGGGTTGAAGAAAGGAGCTTTTTATCCGACCCGGAAGTGTTCCTGATCACATGGACAGAAGAGAGAAACGCTTCCGGGTCATGGACTATATAAAGGACTCTGGGAAACCAGTACACTGAGCTGAGCTGGGTGGAAGGGTGGCAACGCGTCTGGGAGTGTGGAGGATTGTATTGTAGTGATTATTAGTGATGTATGAGTATTGTGGAGTGGAGGGTGCTTTGTGCACATTATTGTCTAAATAAAAACAATATTTGGACTTTTACCTGGTGTCTGGAGTCAAGTCAAAGGGTTCAAGAGGACGACAGCGACCTGTATCTGTCACAATAGATAGATAGATAGATAGATAGATAGATAGATAGATAGATAGATAAGAATTTAGCGTAGTTGGCAGGATTAGATAGATAGATAGATAGATAGATATGAAAGGCATTATATTACATAGATATAATAAGATGATTTGGCGTAGTTGGCAGGATTACATACATAGATGGATAGATATGAAATGCACTATATGATCTATCTATCTATCTATCTATCTATCTATCTATCTATCTATCTATCTATCTATCTATCTATCTATCTATCTATCTATCTATCTATCTATCTATCTATCTATCTATCTATTGTGAAATATGGCCCGGACACAGACAGGCAGACACGTTGTAATTACCCTACACACATTTATTGAGGTCTTCCATTACATCAATTCAGCTCAACAAGCCCCAATACCCCAAAGTTCCAGCCTTTTCACAATGCCTTTTCTTCTGACTGCCTCCTTCTCTCCTCCAGAGACCTCGTCTACTCTGCTCTCCCGACTCAAGTCATCCTCTGAAGGGAGGCGGCCCCTTTATATAGGCACCCGGATGTGCTCCAGGTGTGTCGCCGGCAATCTCCCACCGACATGCCCCAGTGTGGCGGAAGTGCCGGCTGTATCTCCGGAAGCACTCCGTGTGTTTCTGTTTTTCTTCCCCCCAGCACTTCCGGGTATGGCGGAAGTGCTGAGGTCCAGGGTCCTACAGCTATTGGGGTGCTCCCTGGAGGTGACCACGGGCCCCTACAGGGTCGAGCTTCCCAGCTCTGTACCCGTGGCCCCCTCGAGGTCTGGAGGAGGCACAAACCCTCCTCCGGTGTTCTAGGGCGTCCCGGCTGGGTACCACCCCCATTCGGGTACCACACTATCTATCAAACACTACTCGTGTTGCATACATCTGTTATTTATTTGTATGCGCGAAACATGCAAAACACATGCATTTTTTGCTAAAATATTGTTAAATAGATACTTCTAGAAAGACCAGTTCACATCATGAACCGGAGGAGAAATTTATATGGGACTGAGTTTTTGAATTGAAGATAGATCTGCCTCCCCCCTCATTCATTGGTCACCATTGGCATACATCATTTTTTTCATCTCTGTTCTGCATTAAGACAGTTCTTGGCCATCACTACAAACATACAAGTAAAATGTAAGAAAGTTTCATTTTTTTCTGTGGAGTAAAGAGCCAAGTATTTTAAAATGAAAATGAGGATGTGTAATAAAGATCAATATTCGATAATCAGTAAACACAATATTTATACTTGATTATGAATGCTGTACTGTGTCCCAGAGATTATCAGTAGATGGGCCTGCAGGGCCCTGCTTTTATTACAATAAAGGTTTCTGACCAGCAGTAAAGTGACCACCAGGTTGCCATAACCTAAAAATAAACTGAATTCCCAGAACATATCAGGCTATATTCAGGATTACTTCTTGCTTGTCTGTGTGCTTCAGCATCTTCTTTCTCGGCCTTTATTATTTAATCACCTTTTATAACGTGCTTGGCACTCAGCAGATGTCCCTGCTCTTCTTTTTCTTTCTTCCTTGTCACGTAATCAGCTGGGTGATTTGGATGTACCTTCCTCCTTGTGATTACTGTAAATGCACAACACTGTCCCTATCTGATCAAACCATGGAGCTCCATCACCTGGCCTAGACTGTCGCAGTTTCCATTTTTTGACGCATTTCTCAAGGGATTTCCACTGTGTAAAAGAAAAAAAAAAAGTGATCTGAGCGACAAACACGGCACGCTAGGATGTGCTTCTACATGTTCAACAGAGGAGAGGGTGGGTGAGAGAGATTTATTCCGCACTCCTTTTAATTAGATTAAAAGGATGTGCCTCTCCACACTCAGGTGGTTTACCAGGCTTCTTTCTTCTTGCCTTCATTTATGCTGAGTACTCAATCGCCTAATAGGCCTGCATTTTGGCATCTGCTGTGTTCACTGAGTCTCTAATGATGCCAACTTGCACCAATATTGATCTTAGTTTAAAAGAAAACTCTCCCCCTAGCCCCCCATGTCGTTGTATAAAAAAAAAATAAAATAAAAGATTGCAAAATATTAAAAAATGATCTCACTTTGCTTAGTGTCTCCAATTGTAAATGTTGCTGTTTCATCTCTGCTCGCCTCCAAGTCTGATATTCTCGGGAGGGGGCACTTGCTTTGTGTGTGCCGGGTTTACTAATAAGTGTATATTACCTTTTTAAATTCATTTACGTTCTGCCCCTGTCATATTTAATGGCTTGTGGAGAGAAATTTTTTTTCACTTCATAAGAGATAATGGCATTCTGTCAGAAACTGGAGAGCCTGACACATGATAGATTTAGAGCAGTTCTCAGTCTTGTGCTCAATTCGCCGCGCTGCTTGCCTTTATTTTATACTGAGTGCGTTTACACAGAACACGTCCCTCTCGCTCTGGCTGTGTGGACCAGCTGCTCACGTATCCCATCGCATCCAAGTGGGGAGAGGTGCACAACTCCCAGTGTGGCATTTTGGGGGGAAAGCATGTCAGTCGAGTGAAAAAGGAAGTAGAGAGCTTCGTCCCATCTGCCATGCCATGGGAGCCACAAAGCAAGGAAGAAAACAAAACAAAAAAAAAAAAAAAAGCAGTGAAGCCGAGGCTCATGGGACTGCTTCAGCCGAGTGCTGGGAGCCACTGCACCCTGAGGCCTGTGATGAAATAACTCGGCATTGTGTTTTTAACAATTACAGATCGCTTAGAGGTAAACAGAGTAGTGAGAAAGAGAGGGGCAGAGAGAAATGCAGGGGTGGAAGAGGGGAATGCAACAAGTATAGGAAAGGAATAAGATGGGCGTCCAAGTAAGAATGAGAGAAAGGGTGTGAAGAAATGAGCAAGGTGTGACTGGGTACATATGTTACGGCCAAAACCCGTTCCCGAACTGGCCCGGCTGTTTCGCATTTTGGCCGTGAGGTGTGGCCAAAGTCCGAATTACTAGAAATGACCAGCATATACGTCATATGAAAAAGTTTGGGAACCCCCCCTTAATTCTTTTTTTAATTTTTGCTTCTCATTGGCTGAGCTTTCAAAGTAGCAACTTCCTTTTAATGTCTGACATGCCTTATGGAAACAGTAGAATTTCAGCAGTGACATTAAGTTTATTGGATTAACAGAAAATATGCAATATGCCTCATAACAAAATTAGACAGGTGCATAAATTTGGGCACCCCAACAGAGATATTACATCAGTACTTAGTTGAGCCTCCTTTTGCAAATCTAACAGCCTCTAGACGCTGTCCTCCTATAGCCTTTGACGAGTGTCTGGATTCTGGATGGAAGTATTTTTCACCATTCTTCATATAAAATCTCTCCAGTTCAGTTCACTTTGATGGACAGCCTGCTTCAAATCATCCCATAGATGTTCGATGATATTCAAGTCAGGAGACTGTGACGGCCATTCCAGAACATTGTACTTCTCCCTCTGCAAGAATGCCTTTGTAGATTTCCAACTGTGTTTTGGGTCATTGTCTTGATGGAATATCCAACCCCTGTCAGCGTAACTTCAAATTTGTGACTGATGCTTGAACATTATCCTGAAGAATTTGCTGATATTGGGTTGAATTCATCCGACCCTCAACTTTAACAAGGGCCCCAGTCCCTGAACTAGCCACACAGCCCCACAGCATGATGTGACCTCCACCAAAATTGACAGGAGGTAGCAGGTGTTTTTATTGGAATGCGATGTTCTTCTTCCGCCATGCAAAGCTCTTTTTGTTATGACCAAATAACTCTTCAGTCCAAAGCACTTTGTTCCAAAATGAATCTGGCTTGTCTACATGAGCATTTGCATGCAACAAGCGACTCTGTTTGTGGCATGAGTGCAGAAAGGGCTTCTTTCTCATCACCCTGCCATACAGATGTTTTTTGTGCAAATTGCGCTGAATTGTAGAACGATGTACAGATACACCATCTGCAGCAAGATGTTCTTGCAGGTCTTTGGAGGTGATCTGTGGTTGTCTGTAACCATTCTCACAATCCTGCTCATATGCCGCTCCTGTATTTTTCTTGGCCTGCCAGACCTGCTGGGTTTAACAGCAACTGTGCCTGTGGCCTTCCATTTCCTGATTCCATTCCTTACAGTTTGAAACTGACAGTTTAAACCTCTGAGATGGCTTTGTGTGGCCTTCCCCTAAACCAGGAGACTCAACAATCTTTGTTTTCAGATCTTTTGAGAGTTGCTTTGAGGATCCCATGCTGTCACTCTTCAGAGGAGAGTCAAAGGGAAGCACAACTTGTAATTGACCCCCTTAAATACCTTTATATCTCCTGATTGGACACACCTGTCTATGAAGTTCAAGGCTTTACAAGCTAATCCAAGAAATATGGTGTTGCAAGTAATCAGCATTGAGCAGTGACAGGCATTCAAATCAGCACAATGACAAGGGGACCCACATTTTTGCACAGCCAGTTTTTCACATTTGATTTAATTTCATACAACTAAATACTGCTTCACTAAAAATCTTTGTTCGGAAAACACCGCAGTACTCGGATGTTCCTAGGAAATGAAAGACACACCACTGTTATCTTTTTTGTTGAAAGGAGAGTCAATTATTATGCAGGCTGAGAGGGGTTCCCAAACTTTTTCATATGACTGTATGCTACTTTGGCCGGCCATTTGCGAAGTGGTGAGAACTCCCTTGCCAAAATCCGATGTGCTGATGTAAGACTGTCCACTCAAGGTGCGAAGATGCTTAAAAACTTTCAGATGCAGATTCAGAAGTGAGTTTTCCATTCTGCACGAGAAACTGCTCAAGGCGGGTTCAGAAAGCGGACGCCACTTGAGACGAAGTCAATAAAATAGGTCCCTGATGTTGAGTCACAATTTTAGGGCTAAAATGATAACAGAAATGTGAAACCTACTTATATACCTAATCATAATTACTGTGAAACAACCAAGTGGCATCCGCTTTCTGAACAAGAGCTGCCAAGGTTACACTCAATGCAATTGCACTACTAAGTGCGCAACAAATCGCTGCTCATGCCTTTTTTCTTCCGACTTTGGCTGATCGCCCCGTGCCATTT
This sequence comes from Erpetoichthys calabaricus, assembly GCF_900747795.2. Classification (NCBI taxonomy): domain Eukaryota; kingdom Metazoa; phylum Chordata; class Cladistia; order Polypteriformes; family Polypteridae; genus Erpetoichthys; species Erpetoichthys calabaricus. The sequence goes on from NC_041407.2 coordinate 14,333,419, forward strand.
CACAAACTGGCTGGCCAAATCCCGAAATCGAGGAAAAGATTGGACATTGGCTGGTCAATTTACAGAGACATTGGCCATTTCCCGATTTGGCCGATTTCAGGTTTTGGCCGTAACATATACAGTTGTGCTTGAAAGTTTGTGAACCCTTTAGAATTTTCTATATTTCTGCATAAATATGACCTAAAACATCATCAGATTTTCACTCAAGTCCAAAAAGTAGATAAAGAGAAACCAGTTAAACAAATGAGACAAAAATATTATACTTGGTTATTTATTTATTGAGGAAAATCGACCGAATATTACATATTTGTGAGTGGCAAAAGTATGTGAACCTCTAGGATTAGCAGTTAGTTTGAAGGTGAAATTCGAGTCCGGTGTTTTCAAATAAATGGGTTTACAATCAGGTGTGAGTGGGCACCCCGTGTTGTTTAAAGAACAGGATCTATCAAAGTCTGCTCTTCACAACACACGTTTGTGGAAGTGTATCATGGCACGAACAAAGGAGATTTCTGAGGACCTCAGAAAAAGAGTTGTTGATGCTCATCAGTCTGAAAAAGGTTACAAAACCATCTCTAAAGAGTTTGGACTCCACCAATCCACAGTCAGACAGATTGTGTACAAATGGAGGAAATTCAAGACCATTGTTACCCAGCCCAGGAGTGGTCGACCAACAAAGATCACTAAAAGAGCAAGGCGTGTAATAGTCGGCGAGGTCACAAAGGACCTCAGGGTAACTTCTAAGCAACTGAAGGCCTCTCTCACATTGGCTAATGTTCATGTTCAGGAGTCCACCATCAGGAGAACACTGAACAACAATGGTGTGCATGGCAGGGTTGCAAGGACAAAGCCACTGCTCTTCAAAAAAAACATTGCTGCTCGTCAGCAGTTTGCTAAAGATCACGTGGACAAACCAGAAGGCTATTGGAAAAATGTTTTGTGGACAGATGAGACCAAAATAGAACTTTTTGGTTTAAATGAAAAGTGTTATGTTTGGAGAAAGGAAAACACTGCATTCCAGCATAAGAACCTGATCCCATCTGTGAAACATGGTGGTTGTAGTATCATGGTTCGGGCTTGTTTTGCTGCATCTGGGCCAGGACGGCTTGCCTTCATTGACAGAACAATGAATTCTGAATTATATCAGAGAATTCTAAAGGAAAATGTCAGGACTTTGCCTGGGCCACTCTAGGATACTCAGAGACGTGTCCTGAAGTCACTCCAACGTTGTCTGGGCTGTATGCTTCTGGTCAGTGTCATGCTAGAAGGTGAGTCGTCACCCCAGACTGAGGTGGCGTGCACTCTGAAGCGGGATTTCTTTAAGGTCTGTTATCGTAACCATTGGGTTCTTGGTCATCTCCCTGACTGAGAGCCTTCTTTCCTGATTAACTCAGTTTGGCAAGATGGCCCACTCTAGGTAATGCCCTGCTTTCCAACTTCTTCCGTGCTCCTGAGAACACTCAAAACTTTAGAAACGGTTTGGACCTCTCGCCCTGAGCTGTGCTTTGCCACAATTTAATTGTAGAGGACTAATGAGAGACGGCCTGGCTTGGTGTTTGTCCTGACGGACTGTGTGACGTCTATACACAGGCATTGTGAACTTAACCTTGGGATTAATAAAGTATCTATCTATCTATCTATCTATCTATCTATCTATCTATCTATCTATCTATCTATCTATCTATCTATCTATCTATCTATCTATCTATCTATCTATCTATCTATCTATCTATCTATCTATCTATCTATCTATCTATCTATCTGTCTGCCTGTCTGTCATATAGTGCCTCTATCTATCTATCTATCTATCTATCTATCTATCTATCTATCTATCTATCTATCTATCTATCTATCTATCTATCTATCTATCTATCTATCTATCTATCTATCTATCTATCTATCTATCTATCTATCTATCTATCTATCTTATCCTGCCTACTATACTAAAATCTATCTATCTATCTATCTATCTATCTATCTATCTATCTATCTATCTATCTATCTATCTATCTATCTATCTATCTATCTATCTATCTATCTATCTATCTATCTATCTATCTATCTATCTATCTATCTATCTATCTATCTCAAGGAGAATTAAAGCACACGGGAGGCACAATTTGGAGTGACAGAGCCAAGGTTCTGAATACTTCTTTGAATGAGAGATTTCAGTTTTTACAAAGCTTTTCTGAACACATGTTTTCACTTTTTCATTATAGGTTATTGAATTGAGATTAATGGGCAAACAAGGCCAATGCATCTATTTAAATAAAATCTATCACGCAATAAAGTGTGAAGAAAGTAAAGGGGTCTCAGCACCTTCTGAGTCCAGTGTATAGTAAGAAAGGCTGCTGGGAAATCAGCATGAAGTGAGGTGATGAGAAATTACAGTAAGATGCTGCTCATAAATTCCTATCTGTAAGAGAGAAAATAAAAGTTTTATAGTGTTAAATATGCTCCACTCATGTTGGATAATTTTGTAGTGTTTTGAAATATTTCCCTTGACTTTTTTCCAGTTTCATTAGTATTCAGTTTTCACTTTCTTTCGGTCTGAATTTAAACACGTCATCTAATGTCTGAGCCCCTCTCTGTTGCTACAGACACTTGACTGTGGTGAACGCACGCGTCAATTACTTACATAACAGACAGCGGGTTAATGAAGGGTGAAGAGTTATTTTGGTTCTCTCATCTGAACTTTACCTACACAAACAAAATGAACCAATTTCTGTTGTTAAGAGTCTGAGGTCTCCCATTTTTAAGGACTCTCTCAAGCGCAGTTCTTATTTAGTCCTACTGCAAAAATTCTCACACAATCACTTAACTCTTGCCAGTGTTTTTGATTCTGGATGGTATTTTCAATCTGTGCTACTTGGAATAAAAGAATTAACAACAAAATATTTTTTTCTCTATGAAATGTTCTTGCTGTTCACATTTAAAAGGATGTCCATCAGTCAGTCATTTCAGTGTCCAACCCGCTATATCCTAACGCAGGGTCACGGGGGTCTGCTGGAGCCAATCCCAGCCAGCACAGGGCACAAGGCAGGAACAAACCCCGGGCAGGGCGCCACCCCACCTCAGTTAAAAGGATGTGTAATGAAGAAAGGGGTGGCATTTGGTTTGCTCTGAATGAAGATATTAATTGTAATTGGAGGGGCTGCCATCCCGACTGGGTTTGGGGATAAGTAGGCCATAATGGATGGAGGATAGGAATGGAGATACAAGATTGGCTGGGATGGTCCTCGGTTTATATGAGCAAATAATGGATGGAAAAAGACAACACCTGGAAAGGGAGCTGCCCATCACACTCTCTTAAGTATACTGGTTCCTTAATGGCACTTTTTTTTTTGTTCTTTATTTCGCCTTATACAATTTCTCGTATTAGGAATTTGTTAGTTTTCGCATACCCCTTGGGGTCAGAGCGCAGGGTCAGCCATTGTACAGCGCCCCTGGAGAAATCGAAGGTTAAGGGCCTTGCTCAGGGGCCCAGCAGAGTAGGATCTCTTTTGGCAGTGACGGGGATTTGAACCGGCAACCTTCTGGATACCAGTGCAGATCCTTTACTGGGTTGTGTGGTTTTACATAGAACCCATGCTTGACAAAGACCCATTCTGTTCTGGGAAGGGTTGAAGGTCCCTAATATGTGGACAAAACAGAAATCTTTAGTGTGTAGTTGGCTACAGTACCTAGCAGGACACAAACTGATCAAGAAAACCTGAGTTTAGCCCGTGTTGTTGTATGCAGCAAGAATCCTTTAAAAATCAGGAACCCATTGGTGTTTCACAAATCTGTTATCATCTCTTCATAGCCATTTATGGAACCTGTTCAGGATTGAGCTCAGGGGTCTCTCCACCCTTTTTCTTCCCCTGTGAACTACTTTTACAAAATGAACATGGCCGAGAGCTCCTCATGTTTTCTAACGTTTCTTCTCATAGCTTATTTCAACCCAAACAAACCAAATAAGCTTGTTTTGCCTGAGCATTTACAAAATGTCGGTGTCCACAACTCACATTTTGCATTAAAACATCACAAAAAATATTTAGTTCACCTACAAGTGCATTTTGAATGTCTGTATGCATTTTCTACTGTATCTCACACTATTGACTTAAAACATGAATGCTGTCAAAACAAAACAATGCAATTACAAATCCACAGATATGACTTCTTCATTTGTCATTTTGTCACATGTCACCGTGTCACTTTATTCACAGGTCCAGTTGCATGTGTGATGTGTTATTTAGCTAGTGACATGACTGGCACTGAGTGCAGCCACTGAGGTTCACTCTTATGGAGTCATCTCAATGTTCGTCTGTCAGTCTTGTTCTGAACTTTGACTTCATGACATTCATGTCAGACTCACAGAGGTACGGAGACCCAAACAAAGCAGACATTTTCAGAGCTGCTTGGTGAAGGTTCTTCTAGGCCAGTGGTTCTCAACTTGTGGGGCGGGCCCCCTTAGGGGGGGGGCGCGAAGATGTGAAAAAAAGAAAACAAGAATCGAAAATATGAAAAATACATCTGTTGAAACCAAAACAAATTAACTTAAACTACATTCTGATACTAGAAAAATAAGTATAGAGTGAGATAAATGTCAATAAAAGTTAAGTAGGTATAATAAAATATGCATCTATGATATATCATTAATTAAAAAAAGAACAAATTGGTATTAGTAGGCTCCTTTCAAAAAAACGTTAGTGGGGCGTGATTAAAACTGTTATGAAAACTCAGGTCGTAAATACTTATTGAGAAACGCTGTTCTAGTTATCTCGCTCTACTAAGCTCCAGAAATGCTGAGAATGCTGTTGAGATTTTAACTGCACAATATTTTGAAGGTGGCGCAGTGGGTAGTGCTGCTTCCTCACAGTTAGGAGACCTGGGTTCGCTTCCCAGGTCCTCCCTGCGTGGAGTTTGCATGTTCTCCCCGTGTCTGCGTGGGTTTCCTCCGGGCGCTCTGGTTTCCTCCCACAGTCCAAAGACATGCTGGTTAGGTGGATTGGCGATTCTAAATTGGCCCTAGTGTGTGCTTGGTGTGTGGGTGTGTTTGTGTGTGTCCTGCGGTGGGTTGGCACCCTGCCCAGGATTGGTTCCTGCCTTGTGCCCTGTGTTGGCTGGGATTGGCTCCAGCAGACCCCCGTGACCCTGTGTTCGGATTCAGCAGGTTGGAAACTGGATGGATGGATGGATATTTTGAAGGTTTACTAATATGTAATATATAAAATCTGGTCTGTCTCTCTGCCTGTATGTCTGTCCGCTTTTCACGAGAGAACTACTTAACTGGCGCCCTGCCTTGTACCAACCCTGTGTTGGCTGGGATTGGCTCCAGCAGACCCCCGTGACCCTGTGTTAGGATATAGCAGGTTGGATAATGACTGACTGACTGACTGACTGACTACTTAACAGATTTATCAGATTTTTTTCTATAATTTGCTTGAACATTCCGGTTGATTTTGCAACTTCTTTCATTTCTCTATGTATCGTAGTTCGCTTGCGGTAACAACAACAACATTTATTTCTATAGAACATTTTCATACAAGTGATGTAGCTCAAAGTGCTTTACATGATGAAGAAAGTGAAAAAAAGACAAAATAAATCAGAATTAGAATAAGGGAACAGTAATTAATATCGAGTAAGAGTAAGGTCCGATGGTCAGGGAGGACCGAAAAAACAAAAAAAAACTCCAGACGGCTGGAGAAAAAAATAAAATCTGCAGGGGTTCTGAGACCACGAGACCACCCAGCCCCCCTAACATATCAGTCCTCATTGTATTCAGGGTTCTCATGGAAGAACTTGATGATGACGGTCATGTGGACTTCTGGCCTTTAATCCATCAATGGAGGGACATCATGGTGCTTTGATTGGGTGGTGGTGGCACAGGACGCCACCCAAGACAACCGGAAAAAGAACAGAAGAGAAAGTAGGGGTGAGTACGGATTTTGAATATGAATACCATGAATAATAATGATAATTAATTGAATATACAGACCATCAGGATTAAACTAAGATGAAGCTATGAGGAAGCCATGTTAAAGTAATGTGTTTTCAGCAGTGTTTTAAAGTGCTCCATTGTACAGTGGAACCTCGGCTTCGTGACCCCAAGTAATTTCCCCCATAGGATTGTATGTAAATATCAATTAATCCGTTCCGGACCGTATGAGCTGTATGTAAATATATTTTTTTACAGATTTTTAAGCACAAAAATAGTTAATTATACCATAGAATGCACAGCGTAATAGTAAACTAGTGTAAAAACATTGAATAACACTGAGAAAATGTTGAACAACAGAGAAAACTAACATTGCAAGAGTTCACGCTAGACCAGGGGTAGGCAATGTCGGTCCTGGTGAGCCGCAGTGGCTGCAGGTTTTCATTCCAACCCAATTGCTTAATTAGAAACCAATCATTGCCAATCTCAGACCTTATTTAATTTTATGGCTTGTTAGTCTGTGCAATGTAAGGCTCTTATATCGTAGATTTTTTTCCTTTCCAAGGATATCATCCAAATGATTTGAAGCCTAAAACAGATCATTTTCAGTCTGTCACATTTTTCTATTAAGTGTTTTATTAAATCAAACCGTGCATGATGAACACACACAGATGTAATTGGAAAAAAGCTAGCTGGAGAACTGCTGGCTGCTTTGTCTTTTACATCTTATTGCTAATAAGGAGCAATTAAAACACTGAATGCAGCAGTTTAAGATTGAAATAAGCAATTAAGGTTGGAGAACCTTAACAAGCGAGACCACTAAAATGAAGCATTAAAATGTCACTTAAGCAATATGTGCTTCATCAGCAATAATTGAGTTCTCGTTAAGGAACTGGGTTGGAACAAAAACCTGCACATACTGCGGCTCACCAGGACCGACGTTGCCTACCCCTGCGCTAGACCCTTACAAACCCCTCGCTGTACAGTAAACACTTTTTTTTAATGAGTTTTAAGCACAGGGAAAAAAATGAACATTTGAAAAATCAGAAATTTATACAAAAACTAACCATAAATCCTGCGGTGGGTTGGCACCCTGCCCAGGATTGGTTCCTGCCTTGTGCCCTGTGTTGGCTGGGATTGGCTCCAGCAGACTCCCGTGACCCTGTGTTCGGATTCAGCGGGTTGGAAAATGGATGGATGGACTAACCATAAACAACCAAGAAAACTAACCTGGCATGAGTCAAGTTCTGGCATGAAGGAAGTGAGGAGGAACTGGGTGGAGAGGAGGTTACAGTTTTGAGGTAAAGTCTGTGGCGATGCTTCTGGGAGCCCTTAAAGCCGCCAGCGTCGGTAATGTTACCGATGAGCACGACAGTGAGGCACTACAAATGGAGCAATCGGATGGTGCAAAAAGTGCCAAGTGCTTTTATTAAAATCAACAAAACAACAATCAAAAACAATGACCAAAGTAAAGTGCAGTGCTTTCAGAATCCTTCAATAAATAAATGATCCCATAAAAACAGAAGTGAAGTGGAGGTTAAAATCCAGTAGAAAAAAAGTCTTCATTAAATACAACAAGGTTAAAGCAATGCTCGAATCAGTCTCTTTAAAAACAAGCCCGGTGCATTCTTTAACTGCCTTCTCGGCCTTACGCGGCCAGCCATCCTTCTTCTTGGTCACTCCAGCTCCTTGATCGCTCAACTGGTGCGACGCTTCCTTCCGCCCCACCAAGTGTCGGCCAAAACACCCCTGCTTGGGCTCACTGTCCAGCTGCCTGCGAACACACGTTCGCTCCAACAGAAAAAAGTCTTCATTAAATACAACGAGGTTAAAGCAATGCTCGAAGCAGTCTCTTTAAAAACAAGCCCGGTGCATTCTTTAACTGCCTTCTCGGCCTTACGCGGCCAGCCATCCTTCTTCTTGGTCACTCCAGCTCCTTGATCGCTCAACTGGTGCGACGCTTCCTTCCGCCCCACCAAGTGTCGGCCAAAACACCCCTGCTTGGGCTCACTGTCCAGCTGCCTGCGAACACACGTTCGCTCCAACAGAAAAAAGTCTTCATTAAATACAACGAGGTTAAAGCAATGCTCGAAGCAGTCTCTTTAAAAACAAGCCCGGTGCATTCTTTGCTGTAGCGATCAACCACCACGCCCCCTATTTATTATTTATTTAAAACTGGCCTCTTGACGTGAGCTGTGGACCCGCTATACCACAAAGTCCCTCTGCGCGATGCACGTCTGACCGAGAACAATGTACTGTACAGGGAGAGGCTGAACACGTGCGGAAATCATCGGCGTGTACGAACCGGAAGGGAAACGGGCTTGTGGGGTCGTGAACAGATGCAAAAGTTTGGCGAACTTTTTGGTCATAACCCGATTTCTACATGGTCCGAGACGTTCGTGACCCGAGGTTCCACCGTATTAGCCTGGCGAATTCCTTTTGGCAGGCTATTCCAGATTTTAGGTGCAGAACAGCAGAAGGCCGCCCGCCTCACCACTTCTTTTAAGTTTAGCTCTTGGAATTCTAAGCAGACCCTCATTTGAAGATCTAAGGTTACGATTTGGAGTGTAAGGTGTCAGACATTCTGATATATAAGATGGAGCGAGATGATTGAAGGCTTTGTAAATTATAAGCAGGATTTTAAAGTCAATTCTAAATGACGCAGGTAACCTGTGCAGTGACATCAAAACTGGGGTGATGGGCTCGGATTTCTTTTCCTAGTTAAGATTTTAGCAGCTGCATTCTGCACTCGTTGTAATTGATTGATTTCTTATGTAACGAATCCGAGATCCACGCAGCGGGCCGAGTGGAGGGGCCTTCCTCACTCACTTGCCAGCTTCGGGGCGTGTTCCTTAACTCCGCTTAGCTAGCGAACAAGAGAACAACTAAATTCAACTTTGCTTGATATTTAAAATAACATTGTTACTTAGGTCTTGATGGGTTTGAGTCCGGATATTCTCTTAAGTGTATGCCACATTGAAAAGATAGATTGCAAATCAGATTGTAGATCGTGATGTTGCATTAAAAGGATCGTGATATGATTTTTTGGAAAGGTCACCCAGCCCTAATTTGACTAATCAAGTTTTCAAATTTATGTAGGATTCATTAACCATTTGGCGAGTGACATGTTGGAGACCCCCGATCTAAATAAATCAAAAATCTTTCTCAAACCTTCATGTGGATGGATCTTTTGGCTCCCCTAAGGCATTGCTCTGAAGAACCACTTTGTCATCTTTATATTTAAGAATGCGGGGCCAGTTTAGCAACACTCATTTCATTTACCTACCCTGCATGTCTTTGGATTGTGGGGGAGAACACACATGAGCATTAGGAGAACATGCAAACTTAATGCTTGAAGCAAACCCCAGTCTCCCTACCGCTATCACTACACCACCGTGTCGCCCCCAATTTGTGATGCAATGGTGAAACAGGCACTTGAGGCAGTGTCATTGGGCCTATAATAGACATGTGTCTATATGGAGGGGACAGTGACGGTGTGGGATGTATTATGACTGCTGACCATCCTGCACGATGTTGTACCCAAAGTGCTTGTTTGACTCCCATTACTGTTGATCACTGATATTGAGCAGTGTGGTGGACGGCCAGGATGCCTCTTTGGCACTGGATCCGGGGGGGCAGTCATGGGTTGCACATTACATCCCCTGGAACACTTGCTGGCAGCCCCCTTGGTTTGCATCGGGGCCACAATTGTGTTACACCGGAGCGCATCCCTGTTGGGCTCCCTGGCCTCTGCCCATGTGGGCTGGAAAGCAGCCAGACCCGGAAGTGCGGCCTGAATTAGGTTAATTATCACGTGAGGCACTTCCGGGTGGGCTATATAAGAAGCCAGCAGCCACCACTCCAGAGGCCAGAGTCGGGAGGAGGAGGAGGACAACGCTTGCCGGGAGGAGTGGTGGTGAAGAGTGTGTCCTATTTTGGTGCTTTTCTTTATTTTGTCTGGTGTGCTTTTGGGACTGTGTACTGCCTGTGGGACACGGGGGAGTCGGGCCCCACAGGTGAAGAGAAAGAAATCTTTTTGTTTAGTTTTCACTTGCCCTTCCGTTGCCAGTCTGTGTCGGGTCGGGCGCCTATATAGCGCCTTTCACAGCAGTTTTAGGTTCTCTGATAAACAATTAGTTTCTTTTACTTCTCCTGACAGAGAAGCGAAACGTTGTCTCTGTATTGTTACAGGGGAAGACGTTGCCCCCACCCATGCCAACACACACACACACGCAATTTGGTTTCTGCCGGCCAAAATGTAGAGACCGAAAACCGTTTTTTGCTTTAAATAAAGAGAAAATATAAATTATATGTATTTTAAAGCAGACAGCCCCATTTTCTCCACAGTGCAGAGCTGTCAAATCAGCCTCGTGTCTCCTTGCCAATGCAGAAAAAGTCCTTTCCAGGAAAGCTAATGTGAAGGCTGTTTACTATTATTTGATTTTCTTTCTTTTATTCCTTTTTCTTTTTTATATTCGTGACAGCGGGAGGCCATTTCTAGATCATTTTAAATCAAACAGTATATATATAATAATATTTTTTCCTCTTTAGAAGAACCGGACTACAATGTGGTATGGTGGTTAAGCACTTGACTTAAAAAGCCACCAGACAGGAGGTTCAGTCCACACCTTTAAGCTCCGTGCAGCCCTCAGCCGGTGACCTCACTTGCCTATTGTTGAACTTTAAATACAGTAGTAATATGTTTAACAAACGGTACTGCAAGTCAAGTCAACTCAAGGGGCTTTATTGTAACGGCTTCCACACACAGTATTGCAGCCTACCAGTGGTAAGAAGTGACCATCTCCAGGACTGCGGTGCAGCAAATATATAACCACAGGACAAGAGCAAGACAAGTAAAGAACTCTACTCTACTCCACTTGATAGACTTAAGTAAATAATAGGTAATAAGTTGAAATAGATAGTAATAAATAATAACAACTAATAATAAAAACAACAGTAGTAACAAATGTACTGCATGTAAATAAACCACTCGGAGCACATCTGATGGGGCAGCACAAAGTGTCAGGGTCCATACAGCCAAGGGGTAGAAGCTGCTGTAGAACCTGGCCAGACTGCTTCAGATGCTTGGTACCTTCTGCCAGGTGGAAGTCAAACAAAGAGTCCATGGGCGAGCGGTCCTTCATCTTTAATGGAGGGTGGAGAGGTCCCAATGATCTTTTCTGCTGTGTGCACTATCCTTGTAGGACCTTACAGTAAGAGACATTGTAGCTCAGAAAGCAGATGGTGATGCAGCTGGTCAGAACACTCTCAATGGTGCCCCTGTAGAATGTAGTGAGAATTGGGGGCAGGTTAGGCTTGCCTTCCTCATTTGCCAGAAGAAGCGCTACTGAACACACCTGTCAAACATTCTGTGTGCTGGGGAAAAAGTAAGTGAACCCTTGGATTTAATAACTGGCTGAACCTCCTATGGCAGCAATAACTTCAAACAAGTACTATCGGGAGCTCAGGGTCAGACCCGCACAACATTCAGGGGGAATTGTGGACCATTCTTCATTACCGGACTGCTGCAGGTCAGCCGTATTCTTAAGATGTCTGGTGTGAGTGGCTCTCTTGAGGTCATTCCACAGCATCTCCACTGGGTTTTGGTCTCGACTCTGTCTGGGCCACTACAGAAGGTGGGTTTTCTTTTTTTGAAACCATTAGTAGATTTTTTTTTTTATGTTTAGGAGTTATTGTCTTGCTGCATCACCGAACCTCTACAGAGCTTCAGCTGGCAGACAAACACCCTGACATTATCCTGTAGGATGAGAATAATAATAATAATAATAATTCTTTACATTTGTGTGCTTTTCACACTGCTCAAAGTGTTATGGTGAGTGGGGAGCCACTTCAGCCACGTCTAGTGTGTATCATCTGTGGGTGATGCGATGGCACCCATTTCTCCAGCCAATATGCTCACCACACATGAGCTGTTAGGTGGTGAAGGGAAGAGAGAGAGAGAGATAGAGATAGAGAGATAGCCAAATAGACACAGGAGATGACTATGCCATGGTGGGCAATTTCGCCAGGACATCGAGATACACCCTACTGTTTATGATGGACGCCCAGAGTCAGGACCTCATCTGAAGGACGGCGCCATTATTACATCATAGTGTCTTTGTCACTAGCCAGCCAAATGTAAAGTCTCAAAAGTATTCAAAAGTACACATACTGGAATTGCAAATTTGTGTCATCATACTCAAAAGTAAAATGAGCTGAACTCCTTTTGTATGGCTTAGGTAAAATATGTCTAAATAAATACTAAACAGTAATAAAAACTGGCCATATTGTAGGTCTTGCACTTGAATATGGACTGCTTTTCACTATGATTGTGTGAACTTTACATACTATGCTGCTGCTCGAGCAAGTGAATCACTTAAATTATCTATCTATTATATAGTGCCTTTCACATCTATCTATCTATCTATCTATCTATCTATCTATCTATCTATCTATCTATCTATCTATCTATCTATCTATCTATCTATCTATCTATCTATCTATCTATCTATCTATCATGTCTTACATATCTATTTAGATGTTTTATGACCACAGAGAGTCAGGACCTCAGTTTTACATCTCATCTGAAGGACAGCGCCATTTTTACATCACAGTGTCCCCGTCACCGCACTGGGGAATTGGAGATCCACATTCAGATACTTTGATGAACTTGGGAATTCATTTTACCCTTAACAATGGCAAGCTGTCCAGACTCCGAATCATGATGCTCCTTCCACCATACTTCATCATTGCAATGATGTTTGCATGCTATGATCAGCTGTATATTCTTCTTGAACAATGCAACCTTAGTTTTATGAGTCCAGAAAATATTTTCCCATTGACACTGTGGACTGTCAGGATATACTTTGGCAAACTTCAGGAACACATCAATGTTTTATTTTGGAGAGCAGTGGTTTCCCCCTTGGTGTTCTGTTATGAACGCCATGCCGGTTCAACATTTTGTGTATGGTGTACTCAAGAAGAGAGGTGTTCACTGGTTCCAATGGTTCCTTCAAGCCTCAAGCTGTTACTCTACAATTTCTTTTATTATTTATAATATCCATCCATTTTCCAACCCGCTGAATCCGAACACAGGGGTCTGCTGGAGCCAATCCCAGCCAACACAGGGCACAAGGCAGGAACCAATCCTGGGCAGGGTGTCAACCCACCGCAGGACACACACAAACACACCCACACACCAAGCACACACTAGGGCCAATTTAGAATCGCCAATCCACCTAACCTGCATGTCTTTGGACTGTGGGAGGAAACCGGAGCGCCCGGAGGAAACCCACGCAGACACGGGGAGAACATGCAAACTCCACGCAGGGAGGACCCGGGAAGCGAACCCAGGTCCCCAGGTCTTCCAACTGCGAGGCAGCAGCGCTACCTACTGCGCCACCGTGCTGCCCTATTTATAATATTATATTGATTTATTGAGCATTCTGAGTTGTGCCTTTCAAGAGTAACATCTAGGAGCCAAGAGAAGCAGGGAGAGCAGCCACAGCACTAAACTGTTGTCTCCATTTATATACATTTTGTCTAACTGGACTTTTTGAATTGACTTTGTAAGCTGTTTATTGACATAGCATGCTTCATATCCACGGATGGCTCTTGTGAACAGCGAACTCCAAATGTTTGAGTCTTCTTTATCGGTCAGGGTGTCTCTGAACCACATCTCCAATCCTGTTTCATTGATTGGCCTCCAGGTTTGCTAACTCCTGACTCAAGTCAGTGTCTGTGGAAGCCATCACATTCTTTGTCCAGCCTATGTTAGTAAATGTTTGAATGACTTATTCAATAAGTGCAAGAAAAATACAAGAATTTGCACGTTATTTGTTAAAACAGAATGTGTTTGGTCATTATTGTAACTTAGATGTATACATTGTGGTAAAGGCGCTATATAGGCGTCGACTGACAATGGAGGCACGTGTATAAATGGAAAGGTTTTTCATTTTTCTTCAGCCATGGGGCACGTCTTCCCCATGTCCCACAGGCCCAACACAGTCCCAAAACAACACACAAAGTAAATCACACCCCAAACCACACTCTTCTTCCTCCACTCCTCGCAGGGCAGCTTCGCCCTCCTCCTCCTCCCGACTCTGGCGCCCTGAGTAGTGGCCGCCGGCTCTCTTTATAGTTCTCCCAGAAGTGCTCCAGGTGGCAATTAGCGTAGATGAGGCCGCACTTCTGCCCCCTTGGGCTCAGGAGGCCTTGCAGCTCCCACTGGCGATGGCCATGGAGCCCAACAGGGATGAGCTCCGGTGTTCTGAAGTATTGGCCCCAATGCAACCCAGGGGGGCTGCAGCCAAATGTTCTGGGGGATGTAGTGTGCATCCCATGGCTGCTCCCCCGGAATCGAGTATCAAAGGGGTGTCCCGGCCGTCCGCCACAACATAAATACGGTTATTTCCAAAGGGTTTGCGTCCTTTTTCTTGCCACTGTACAGCATTTCTGGTAGGGCTGAGGTTGGGGACATATGGTGCTGTGCTGTGCATCAACTCTGGCCTCCCTGAAGAATTTAACCACTGGGGGAAAGAGCTCTTTCTTTTTATCGAGCAAAGTCACTTCTGCTGCAGCTAATTATATTTTGAGCAAAGAGAAATTTATTCATTAGCTAAATCAAAAGTATTTTAATGAGCTTTTTATGAATAGTGCACTCATTTTAAAAAGCGTTTTCTTAATTACTTTTTTGAGAGGGAATTTATTAGTGCCGTTAACTTTGGACGCCTCTGGTTGTCATCCTTTCTTTTTTTTTTATTGCAAAAAGAGAAAGGAAAACGGTTGTAATCTTTCAGGTTCGCAAGGCCAATTTGACCTTCGGGAGCATAACGCAGCGTCTAGAAGTGGATCCCATTCTTTTTACGCCTCTCCCTCAGCTCCTGGGTTGCTTCAGGAACAGAAGCAGGGCTTTCAATTAGGGACCCTTAAACTCCCAGTATTCCCACCAGGGCCGAAGATTTGGGTTTCTGTTTGTGACGCCCAGCGTATCGTTGTGTAGTCTGAATTAGGGGGGGGGGGGGGGGGGGTGTTCTCTGCTTAAAGGGTTTACTTTAATTTGACTTCATATCTCCCTGCTCTTTAGTATTTTATGAAAAGGTGGTGGTGGGGGGTATCTTTGGAATGGAGTTAGCTGGAGATGTGGCACTAGCTGACGATCAGTCAACCACTGACATCTGTTTGGCAGGATTCTGATTCTGTTACACCGCTGCACTTTTAGGTCATTTTGATACGAAGGCCCGAGATGACCAGATGGGTGTGTTGAAGGCTCCTTCTTAACAGACAGCAAAATCGCCTCTCAGAGTGGTGAAGCAGCCCTTTAAAAGTGTGCAGCACATTCTTATTGTCTGGATGACATCCCCGTATGTTATTTTTATTGTTATGATTGTGACACCATTGTGTGTAGTCTTGTCATGGGTGCTGTCCTCTTGTTAACTGTTGCTAAAGCATCCAAGTCTGTGGTTTGTAAATAAAACGAATAGCCAGTCACAATTGAAAATGTAGTTTAGGGGATTTTTATTTTTAGGGTTGGTTTGATCTTGGCCATTTGTTATTTTGACTTGTCCTTTTGGTTTTACTAATTCATTGTTTTGACATCAGGAGAATATCCCAGCATGTTAAACAACTGTCCCTAACCTAACCGCTTTAGCACTTTCTCATTCTCCCACTTTTTGTGTTTTGTGTCTTTCTGTTCTTATCATTTGGGATGTGTCTGTCCCATCTGGCTAGAAAATATTCTGCAATGCACTTGGGTCCGTACCTGAGAGGGACACAGTCCTCAGCTAGCCAAGACCCGTCCAAGGGGACAGGGACTACCTGGAGCAAATGGATTTAAACTGTCTATGAAATGATTTAGGTGTTTTAAGAAAATATGGTGAGAAATCAAATACTGCATTTCCACTTAAAATTGTTGCAATATTCGCTTAAGTCCATATCAGCCAACCAAATGTAAAGTCTCAAAAGTATTCAAAAGTACACATACAGGAATTGCAAATTTGTGTCATGATACTCAAAAGTAAAATGAGCTGAACTCCTTTTGTATGGCTTAGGTAAAATATGTCTAAATAAATACTAAACAGTAATAAAAACTGGCCATATTGTAGGTCTTGCACTTGTATATGGACTATCTATCTATCTATCTATCTATCTATCTATCTATCTATCTATCTATCTATCTATCTATCTATCTATCTATCTATCTATCTATCTATCTATCTATCTATCTATCTATCTTTTCCTACCTACCATGCTAATATTAAAATCTATCTATCTATCTATCTATCTATCTATCTATCTATCTATCTATCTATCTATCTATCTATCTATCTATCTATCTATCTATCTATCTATCTATCTATCTATCTATCTATCTATCTATCCATTACATAGTGCATTTCACATCTATCTATCTATCTATTTTATCCTACCTACTATGCTAAAATTAAAATCTATCTATCATATAGTGCCTTTCACATTTATCTATCTATCTATCTATTGTGAGGTATTGTCGGCCGTATATCAAGTCCAACAACCCCAAGCCACCAGACGGAGCCATCCCTGCAACTTGGAAGGGCCCCAAATTCCAGCAGGGCATCATGGAACTTGGAGTCTTTCGTCACAGCCTTGCTGGATACCATGGGAGCCACCGGAGGATGCTGCAGGGAGGCCTAGAGACTTATACTTTCCATAAAGCCCGGAAGTAATTCACAATCGTGGAAATGGAAGAAATGATATACTTCCGGGCTGAAGAAAAGAAGAGTTTTGATCTGACCCAGAAGTGCTAGGAATCACATGGACTGGGGGGATCAGAAGCACTTCCAGGTCAAAGATTTTAAAAGGACTATGGGAAATCCCAGACAGACGAGCTGAGTTGGGAGGCAGGGTGACTAAGCGTCTGGGAGTGGAGGTTTGTGTATTGTTTATTTATTATTGAGTATTGTGGAGTGGAGGGTGCTTTGTGCACATTGTTATTATAAATAAAATAACATTTGGACTTTTATCTGGTGTCTGAGGGTTCAAGGGAGTGATAGCGCCCCCTATCTATCTATCTATCTATCTATCTATCTATCTATCTATCTATCTATCTATCTATCTATCTATCTATCTATCTATCTATCTATCCTGCCTACTACACTAAAACTAAAATCTATCTATCTGTCTATCTATCTATCTTATCCTACATACTATGCTAAAATTAAAATCTATCTATCTATCATATAGTGCCTTTCATATTTATCCGTCTATGCTGCTTTTACGTACACATAAATTCTGTATATTAAATCCAAGTAATTATTTTCAATTCACTTCAGTTTTTTCCTACAAAGCAGCGTTTCCACTTAGAAGCCCAGATTGCTAATTCATAAATAAATAGTTTAATTTAAAATACTTAATTGTTATTTGATTCTTAAATAAATGATATATTTTATTCAGTTCTGTACTTGAGCACTATAAAATGCTCATCTCATCTCATTTCATTTCATTCCCCAAAATCACTTTTTCCTGGTGAGGGTTGCAGATCACTTTATTTTTTAAATTAAAATGAAATTATACATTTTATACAATACTGCACTTGAGTATTGTATTTTATAAATTAAAACCAAATGAAAATTGCAGCACTTGATCATTGATAT
Organism: Erpetoichthys calabaricus; assembly: GCF_900747795.2. Lineage (NCBI taxonomy): Eukaryota > Metazoa > Chordata > Cladistia > Polypteriformes > Polypteridae > Erpetoichthys > Erpetoichthys calabaricus. Next base: position 14,350,966 of record NC_041407.2, read on the forward strand.
AATGCACATTGTGAAGCGCAGATGATGAAGTAAGTGGTGAAGTACGCTATACAGGATAATGAGGTCCTCGTTCTCAGACTCCTCACAGGGTTATCAAGCAAAGAGACGATGAGAGGAGAATACAAGGCTTTGTGATACGGTGACAGGACAGCAGTATAAAAGGATGTCCTTTCTGGTGAAATGGTGGGGGACAATGAGAGGGCAGAGAATGCCAAGGCATATTTTACTTATTATGCACCTTGATGGTGCCAAGCTGCTTCTTCTAATGCCGGATTTGTGCGAGTGTCTATATTGTCGGCTGAGTTCCTGAGTGATGCTAACAATAGCTGTATATAATGTGAATATACATCAGAGGATCAGTTTCATATGTGCAGAGTGACACAATATGACGCTCTAATGCAATGCACAGTATGACAACTATGACCAGGACTGTTACCATATGGCCCGAGGAGGCCTCCCAACAGTTGCAGGACTGCTTCCAGAGAATCGATTGGGAGGTTTTCAATCACCAAGACTTGGAGAACCACACTACGGCAGTCCTTGATTACATCAGGCTCTGCACGGACAACGTCACCAGGGACAGACGCATAAGGATTTATCCTAACAGGAAGCCCTGGATGACGAGGAATGTCCAGAGTCTGCTGAAAGTTAGGAATACTGCTTTCAGGTCTGGGGATGGGGCTCTTTACAGTGAAGCCAGAGCGAACCTGAAGAGAGGCATCTGAGAGGCCAAGGTAGCATACAGAAGGAGGATAGAGGACCATCTGAGGAGCAACAACACCAGGCAGGTGTGGCAGGGTGTCCAGCACATCACCGGCTACAAATACAGCAACTCCTCGGCCGCTGAGGGAGACACTTCTCTGGCAGAGGAGCTGAACATCTTCTTTGCCCGCTTTGAGGCGACACCAACAGCAGCTCCATCACAGCAGCCTGTTCACAACAGCAATATACTCATGGTGGAAGAGTGTGAGGTGTGGCGGGTGATGAGGAAGGTGAACCCAAGGAAGGCTGCAGGACCCAATGGTGTGGCTGGACAGGTGCTGAAAGACTATGCAGATCAACTAGCCGGAATCTTCACTAGGATTTTCAACCAGTCCCTGTCCCAGGTCGCTGTCCCATCCTGCCTCAAGTCCTCAATCATTGTTCCACTGCCAAAAAAATCCATCACGAACAGTCTGAATGATTTCCGCCCAGTGTCATCTGTCATTATGAAGTGCTTTGAGAAAGTGGTGCAGAGTCATATCATCACATGCCTGCCAGCAGACCTGGACCCATTTCAATTTGCTTACAAAGCAAAGAGATCCACGGAGGATGCTGTGGCCACAGCCCTTCATGCTGCCCTGACCCACCTGGAGCAGCAGGGGAGTTACGCCAGACTGCTCTTTGTAGACTTCAGCTTGGCGTTTAACACCATCCTCCCACAACGACTGGTGTCCAAACTGGCAGATCTGGGACTTCCATCACTCACCTGTAGTTGGATACTGGACTTCCTGTCTGGTCGCTACCAGAGGGTAATTCTGGGTCACAACACATCCATTGCTCTCAGCCTCAACACCGGGACGCCATTCCTCTACACCCTCTACACATATAACTGTGTCCCCACTCACCATAGCAACAAGATTATAAAGTTCACGGATGACACGACGGTGGTCGGACTCCTCTCGGGCAAGGAGGGTGAGCTGGCATACAGGGACGAGGTGGAGCGACTGTCAGAGTGGTGCACAGTCAATAACCTGCTCCTCAACACCAAAAAAACGAAGGAGCTTCTTATTGACTTTAGAAAAAACAAAACTGACATCCAGCCACTCATCCTTGGCAGGGCCTGTGTGGAGAGGGTCCCGGTGTTCAGGTTTCTGGGCATTGAGCTGGAGGATGACCTGACCTGGACAGCCAACACCAAGGAGCTGCTGAAGAAGGTGCAACAGACACTGTATTTTCTGAGAATTCTCAGAAAGAACCATCTCCCCAAAATCTGCTCCTTGCCTTTTATGACTGTTCCATCGAGAGTGCACTCACGTACGGACTGTGTGTGTGGTACGGCAGCTAGGAAAGCGCTCCACAGGGTCGTCAGGACAGCGGAGAGAACAACTGGCGGTACCCTCCCCACTCTGGAACAAATCTACACCTCCCGATGCCACAAAAAAGCAATAGACATTTCACAGGATTCATCACATCCCGGTCATTGCCTCTTCCAGCTTCTGCCATTGTCCTCACAGGTGGTGCAGTGGTAGTGCTGCTGCTTTGCAGTAAGGAGACTGTGGAAGATTGTGGGTACGCTTCCCGGTTCCTCCCTGTGTGGATAAGCGCTTTGAGTACTGAGAAAAGCGCTATATAAATGTAATGAATTATTATTATCAGGCAAGAGATACAGAGAAATGAAAACCGGGACAAACCGCCTTAAAAACAGCTTTTATCCAAAAGCAATCATGGCCTTGAACTCAGAATAAAAATGCCCCATATCATTCTCCCAATGTGCAATACAGACCTTAAGTCAACCAGTGCAATTTGTATATTTTATAAAGTACTTTTATTACAATTTGGTTTGTTATTATTTTCTCTCTTCTTGTCTTTTTAACTCTTATTCCTCACACTGAGTCGACTGCACCTTTAATTTCGTTGTTCCTTTGTAAAAGTGACAAGGACAATAAAGATCTGTCTATCTATCTATACTGCAGAGACAACACACTTTCCATTGGCTTATTTAGTCAATGGTGGCACACTGTGCTAGCTGGCAAGCTTTGGACTGGAGGTCAATTGACTGTTGGCCATCATAATCAATTGATTATGGCCATATTGTCTTAATCCATTGATTATAATTGAAGTGGGTCATAGACTGAAGCCATCTGCTCTCTTGTAAAAACACTTCACCGGCCTAAAAAGAAAGTATGTGGCGAGATTTGAAAGTCTGCACAAGAATGCTTGGTACCGTGATAAGTGGGCTGCCCATTGTTTCCTTAAGAGGCATTAGCTCTCTGGAAATGTGTTCTTTTCAATTGCGGTGTTTTAATTAACCTGAATTTAAATAATTATAAATAAAAAAAAAAGGTATTATCCCCACCCAGCATGCAATATGACGGTTACAAGATTACACGAGAAGTATAAAGGATAATCTAGCTAACTTTACTGACAGGTTCACGCGGTATTACAGACGGGAAGCTTATGACAGACTCTATCAAGCAATGTGGGGGTCTTGACCAACGCAGTCTGCCATCTTTTGTCGCCACGCTGAGAGGATTTTCACCGGACGGAAGACATAATCTTCCGCCCGGCAGCTTCAAAGTGTGTTGGCCGTAGGTCCATCCTTATATTCGGGTTGCTCCATGTGCAGGCTCCTTCTCTGGATCCAAACAAGGACAGGCAAGGACTCAAACCCCACCTTCAAAAATACAGGAATAGCACAATGCCTACATACAGTTCTCATTCTCCCAACAAGGTGTGGAGGATTGCCGGCTTTTTACTCCGGCCCTCACCCCCAGGCCACCAGGAGGAGCTCTCCCAGCAGCGTGGACGTGCCCCGAGTTCCAGCAGGGCCTCATGGACTATGTAGTTTTTATACACAGCCCTGCTGGATACCTTGGGGGCCACCGGGAGTCACTGTAGGGGGGCTCGTGGACTCTTATGTGCCCTATAACCCGGGAGTACGTCACGGTCACGTGATAGGAAGAAACGACGTGCTCCCGGGTTGAAGAAAAGGACTGTTTACCCTGACCCGGAAGGGAAAAGGAACTGTGGACTGATTGGGCAGGAACACCTCCGGGTCAGCGAGAATTATTACAAGAACAAGAAAATACGAACACATAACTCCAGTTCTTAAATCCTTACACTGGCTCCCGGTTAAGTTTAGGGCAGATTTCAAAATCCTTCTTTTAACATATAAATCATTAAATGGTCAAGGTCCGGCTTACTTGTCTGAACTTATTATGACTTACAAACCAGAGCGCACATTAAGATCTCAAGATGCCGGTCTGCTTATGATTCCAAGGATTAATAAAATAACAGTGGGAGGTCGAGCTTTTAGTTACAGGGCCCCTAAACTGTGGAATGGTCTGCCTGCTACTATAAGAGATGCCCCTTCGGTCTCAGCTTTTAAATCCCGGCTGAAGACTCACTACTTCAGTTTAGCACACCCTGACTAGAGCTGCTGATTAACTGTACAGACTGCATGTCTCTGCTGTTAGTCATCAGCACTTAAACATAAGTAACATGACAGTTATAATTGTATACTAACCCTCACTTATTCTGTTTTTCTTTTCGGTACTCAAATGTGGCACTTGGTGCCACGGCCCACCTGCCAAGTTGTTTTGCCTGCCTAAGGAAAAGTCATCCCAGATGGAGGATCGCGGGAATCGTGGGAAAGAGGGGTCCTTTCATCCTTTCATCGGATTGGCTGGCCTAGCACTGTTTCAGCCGTGGAATGGCCAAATGGGGGAGGCAGCTTGAAGGATGAGGTCTCCAGGACTCTATACAAATCCAAATCTTATTATGGGATATATCATCTACTGTTAAATTCTGCTCTGTACTTCTAAAATTTATATTTTTTATTTCTTACTATATTGAGAAATTGTTCTGTTCTGTGTACTGTACTGTATTGTATTGTATTGACCCCCTTCTTTTGACACCCACTGCATGCCCAACCTACCTGGAAAGGGGTCTCTCTTTGAACTGCCTTTCCCAAGGTTTCTTCCATTTTTTCCCTACTAGGTTTTTTTTGGGAGTTTTTCCTTGTCTTCTTAGAGAGTCAAGGCTGGGGGGCTGTGAAGAGGCAGGGCCTGTTAAAGCCCCATTGCGGCACTTCCTGTGTGATTTTGGGCTATACAAAAATAAACTGTATTGTATTGTATTGTATTGTCAGCGTGTATAAAAGGATTGTGGGAAAGCCCAGACATTGAGCTGAGCTGGGAGGTAGGGTGGCGAAGTGTCTGGGCGAGGAGGATTTGTGATTATTGAGAGTTTATTTGTAGTTATTGTGATTTATATGAGTGTGGAGTGGAGGGTGCTTTGTGCACGTCAAGACAAAATAAAGAAGTCTCGGACTTTTATCCAGTGTCTGGAGTGGTACCTGAGGGTGTTAGAGGTGGCTCCACGCCTCTACTGCTACAAAGGAAAGAGGATAGTGTGCTGACAGAAGACAGAAATATACTGGTCTGTCTTTAGGCTGACTATTCAATTCTCCAGTTGTCTTTGGCTCTGCAATTCTAAATGCTGATGCTGAGCCCCTGTGTACCACACTTGGTCTGCCTGTATGAATGAGTCCATAACAGTGGGCACAGAGAACAGTGACATTAAACTTAATAACAAAACATATTATAACACCCATGTGGGTCAGCGTGTTCTGCGGCGGTTTCTCTTAGTGATTCCGTTTTTTGTTTCACTAACTGGTGTCTCTGTTTAGTCCCTGTATGAATAGGAGACTTGTGAATGTGCCATCGGGGTGGACCAGTAAACCGTCCAGGGTTACTTCCTACTTTGTGCTTTGTGTTGTCAGGAGAGGCTCTGATGTCGATGGGGTCAATGATCGTCATAAACTCTCTACAAACAAGCTAACCCATTTCTGGGAAACCATTTCAGAAGCTCAACTGTTAACATAACATAACATGTCAAACCTGCTGAATCCAGTTCAGGGTTGTGAGGGGTTGGAGCCGAACCCATTAATGACTTCAATCTGACAGTCAAATAAATGATGCATAATTCACGCATTTTCATAAATTTGGAATTTCTTAGTGAAACAGGAAGGGATGAGGCGGGCAGCCAGAGATTAATGTTGACTCTGGAGGCACCAGTAAAAATTGCCCATTGTCATCTCTCTTACACTTGATGGCGCGAGTCCATGTGGCTTATGATACACGGACGAGGCTGTTCTAATCATTCATTTATACTGAAGTCAGTCACACAGTCTAATTTTGTTGCAGATGAAGTCCATGTTGTTAAAGATGCACATTTTTGCTTTCTCTCTTTCTTTCAATCTTTCCTTTTTGCTCTGTTGTCTTATTCATAGCTTAGTTTCCGATACACTGAGAGCATCCAGAACTGGCTGACACACAAGGACTGAAAAAGCAGATTTCCAAGCAGGGATGATCACGTTTTAGGCAGATGGCAGTTGAGTTTTTTTTTTAAATTTTAGAAAAGAAAAATGATGTAATTGTCTTCATAATGTCTCTGGCAAGGACGTCTTTGTTGCAGTATTGCTATGATCTGAGAACAGTTTTAACAATTCCGGCCATTATGCTGCATTTACCAAGCTGCTATCATTCTGCATTCTAAATAGGACAGCCTACATTTCATATAAAAAACGAAGAACCTTCATCATCAAACAGAAGCTGCAAATTTTACCAAATGGCATGCAAAATCAATTCTGACCGTCACGAGGGCCTAGGCGAAAAGAAATGAATTTCAAAAAGATGCACGTAAGTTTTTCATGACCTGTTTAAGAATAAATCATAAAATACATCAGCCTCAAAGCAGCTTGCGTTTTTCTTGTTGAATTTAGATATTATCATTAGAGGGGAGACTCTACGCACTTACTGTAAGTCTAATCCAGTAGCTTCAGGTGCAAGGCAGGCGCCGGTCCCATTCGTTAGAAGAGAGTTTACATTCATGTGGGGAGCAGAGTAAAGTATCTGAGGAAAGGCCCTCGAGAAGATCGAGAGAACAACAACAACATTTATGTATATACAATACAATACAATTTATTGTTGTATCGCCCAAAATCACACAAGGAGTGCCGCAATGGGCTTTAACAGGCCCTGCTAGGGAATCCATTCCTGGACATTTTTCATTCCCGCATTCCCGGGAAAACGGGAACGGCCAAGCTCGCATATATAGCGTGTAAAAGTGTAAAAATTGATCAAGAAATAACAGAGTTATAGTTGAAAATAATTAAGGTGGCGCCATTGCTACAGCTTGCACTTCATCAGACAACAGCTTTGAACAGCAACTTGAAATTGCAATGCGTCAGTCTGTTGCATCCGCATTATCTGTGCTAAGAAAGTTGCCATCACAGAATGATGACAAGAAACTGGATGCATGAGTAAAAGCTGAAATGGCGCTGTTTCAGAGCAACGGTAAGCGCGGGCGTTGTTTAGAACAAGTGTATCAGTATCTGATGACTGTGCCGCCTATACGGACCCAGCTCTGCAGAGCAGGTGGCCTTCTTCCGCCATGAAGATCGGCTCACATTTTCTTCAGTGGAGGCAGAGCGTGCTTCTCAGCGGCTGGCGTACTTCTGCACGAAGGTGCGCTCTAGCGTGGACGACCACACGCTGGACACGTTAATAATAAAAATAATAATGATTCATTACATTTATAGAGTGCGTTTCTCAGTACTCAAAGCGCTATCCACACAGGGAGGAACTGGGAAGCGAACCCGCAATTTTCCACAGTCTCCTTAATGCAAAGCAGCAGCACTGCCACTGCGCCACCTGGGAGGATGTTGTGCTTTTTATGCTCTTATTACCACAACTAAAGATACATGTACTTATATGATAGCATGAACTGCTTGTAGATAGGGTTAGTCTTTTATTTGTGTCAACATATAGCAGTAGTTTTATTAAAAATAAGTGTCAGTCATTCTAAAACCGTTCACATGTGAGATGCCCATGCACTGTGTCATCCCGGGCGCCCGGGATTCCCGGGAATGAAATGCGGGATTCCCAAATTCCCAGGAATGGATAAACCTGTCCGGGAATGGATTCCCTAGGCCCTGACTTTTGACAGCCCCCCAGCCTTGACTCTCTAAGAAGACAAAGAAAAACCCTTGTAGGGGAAAAAATGGAGGAAACCTCGGGAAAGGCAGCAAAAAGAGACCCCTGTCCAATGTGAGATATGGCCGGCTATTTATCCCGGCCAATACCCCCAGGCCGCCAGGTGGAGCCCTCCTTGCAGCATGGAGGTACCCCGAATGCCAGCAGGGAAATATGGACAGTGGACTTTTAATGCACAGCCCTGCTGGATACCACGGGGGCCGCCAGGAGTCGCTGCAGGGAGGCCCAGGGATTGTTATTTGCACCATAAAGTGCATCTTAGTCACAGCGCCACAAGGAATGATGTGCTTCCGGGGTGAAGAAAAAGGATTTTTATCTGACTCGGAAGTGTTCCATGTCAACTGGACAGAGAAGGCGAAACACTTCTGGGTCAAGGACTATAAAAGGATGATGGGAAATCCCAGACGCTGAGCTGAGCTGGGTGGAAGGGTGGCAACGCGTCTGGGAGTGGAGGATTGTGATTATTGTAGTGATTCATTTATTAGTTATGAGTATTGTGTAGTGGAGGGTGCTTTGTGCACTGTATTGTCAAAATAAAATGAATTATTGGACTTTTACCTGGTGTCTGGAGTCAAGTCTGAGGGTTCAGGGGGTCAACAGTGCCTCTATTTGTCACACCAGGTAGGATGGGCGTGCAGTGGGTGTCAAAAAGAAGGGGGTCAACACAATACAATACACAGAACAGAACACAAGTAATCCTCAATACACCCATCCATTTTCCAACCCGCTGAATCCGAACACAGGGTCACGGGGGTCAGCTGGAGCCAATCCCAGCCAACACAGGGTACAAGGCAAGAACCAATCCCGGGCAGGGTGCCAACCCACCGCAGATCCTCAATACAGTATAAAAATAATAAATTTACAAGTATGGAGCAGAATTTAATAGTCGATGATATCCCATAATAAGATTTGGACTTGTTCAGAGTCCTGTAGACCTCGATCATCAAGCTGCCTCCCCCTATTGGCCATTCCACTGCTGAGTCAGTGGTGGGCGAGCCAATCCGATGAATGGGCCCCTCTTTCCCATGATTCATGCGATCCTCCATCAGGGATGACTTTACCTTAGGCAGGCAAAACAACTTGGCAGGTTGGCCGTGGCACCAAGTGCCACATTTGAGTACCGAGAAGAGAAACAGAATAGGTGAGGGTTAGTAACAAATTCTAACGATCATGTTACTTATGCTTTAGTACTGATGACTAACAGCAGAGATATGCAGTCTGCACAGTAAATCAGCAGCTCTAGTCAGGGTGTGCTAAACTGAAGTTGTGAGTCTTCAGCCGAGATTTAAAAGCTGAGACCGAAGGGGCATCTCTTATATTAGCAGGCAGACCACTCCACAGTTTAGGGGCCCCCTGTAACTAAACGCTCGACCTCTCACTGTTATTTTATTAATTCTTAGAATCATAAGCAGACCGGCATCTTGAGATCTTAATGTGCGCTCTGGTTTGTAAGTCATAAGTTCAGAGCACATTTTCATACAAATAATGTCACTCAGAGTGCTTTACACGAAAGAGAAAAAAGACAAAATAAATAAGAATTAAAATAAGGGAACACTAATTAACATAGAATAAAAGTAGGGTCTGCGGTGGGCTGGCGCCCTGCCCTGTGTTGGCTGGGATTGGCTCCAGCAGACCCCCGTGACCGTGTGTTAGGATATAGCGGGTTGGACAATGACTGACTGACTGCGTCCACACGATTGGCTAATTAGATAATTGCATGCATAAGCAGATGTTCGGGTGCGTCCTCATAATTTGCCCAATGAGTGTATATAGGAAAGGTACTGTGATGGGGTCAGCATCTCGCTTTTGAGTTTTCCGGAGGTGTACGTGTTTTATGCAATTCTAGACGTGATTTCGCCACTTTCAGAGGCTTGTCAGAAGGTGAGTACGTGGATGCTATTTCTCTAAAAACAACTCAGTAAATCTGAGTGAAGCTTGCCACTGCTATTAGCATGTAAAAGGTTAGAAGCCTATTGATTTTGAACAAGATCTCTCCAGTCTGTTTGCTCTACAGGAATAATGATTTTTCATTTTTGGTTCAAATTTGTTATCGAACAGGAGTACAATTTGGGAAGTATAATATACCCCCCCTTTTTAAAAAAGAAAGGTATGATTCTTTTGTTTCAGAAATAGTCCCCTGCTAAAATTGAACATTTATGCAGGGACATTAGTCAGTCAGTCATTGTCCAACCCGCTATATCCTAACACAGGGTCACGGGGGTCAGCTGGAGCCAATCCCAGCCAGCACAGGGCACAAGGCAGGAACAAACCCCGAGCAGGGCGCCAGCCCACCACAGGGGGACATTAATGTGGCCCGCATTGCTCATTTTTATATTGTGCAGGTTTATGTTAGTCCTGAATTGAGTCCATCAGGGCCCGCATGGTGGTGCGATGGTTAAATAGTTGATTCACTGCTGCTGCTCTTACCCGCAGTTTAAATAACCAGATTGTGAAGATTTGAAAACCTGCATGTGCAACTCCAGCTCCGCTTAATAATTCAAGGGATTAGATCTAAATCCTGTTAACTCCATTTTTTGGTTGAAGCGAGACCTCATAAAATAGCAGCAGGCGAGATATCATTACCTTACACAACGTTTTATTTTATTTGGAGGCAAGTGCTGCTCTGTCCCCTGTGACCCTGAACTGGATAAGAGGACTAAAAAATGGATGGATGTTGCTCTGTCTCATTTCTTTCATTTAGCTACGTGTATAGCATATTTTTATGCTGCTGGGATGGGGAATGAATTCACTAAATTTCACTAAAATGGATGAGTGGACTTTTCTATGTATAAAACATATACCGCATTACTCGCGAATAAGTTCTCCCATGGAAAAGTTGGGGCTTGATTTTACCGTACAAGTTCTGGTATTTTATAAAGTCGGTCATATAAATCGAATGTGGAAAACTCCCGCTATTGGTCCAAGAGATTACGATATGCTAATTTCCACGTGAGAGAGTAACCACGGAGCACACGGCCTTTTTTACTTATGTGGGTGCGGCAATGCGCTCTATCAGCGCGTACTCTTAACCCCTCTCTATTGTACCTACGTGACCACACGGTAATACCCGAACTATTCCGAAGCGACGTTTGCACTGATTTGTGTTTTTTGTATCTCACACCTTTATCATAAGAGCATCCCTTATCTACGATGGAGCGTTCGATCAGAAGAAAATATGAAGCTGGTTTTAAATTAAAACTCGTTGAAGTGGCGAAAGAAATTGTTAACCGCGCTTCTGCAACAAAATTCGATGTGTCTGAGAAACTGATGCGAGATTGGAGGAGGCAAGGAGATATAAAAAACAAAATTTAAGTGTTGCATTTGTGTTGCACCCTTTGCGTATAAATCGGGGTCTGATATGATCGATTTTTCGGGTTTCAAAACCCGACTTATACGCGACTATATACGATACATTCAGCGTTTCCCAACCTCGGTCCTGGGGGCCCACTGTGGCTGCGGGTTTTTGTTCCAACCAGCTTCTGTTTTTAATTGGACTCCTGGGCTAAGTAAGTGATGTATTATTTCACAAGTTCTGTGTTTTGGGAACAATATAGAAATTCGAAAACTAATTTTGATAAAAATAATATATTAAAAATGTACATAGGAACTAGACAAAGAGCCCTTTTCGACAACGTAAGATGAAACGGGCACGAGTGGAATAGTGATAAGTATAAGCACCACAAACCTGATATAGGTGTATTGAATGAATGCGTAATTAGGCCTGGAGCTGTAGTCGAAATCGCCTTTCAGGCCTCTAGAGCTTTAATCGAAGTCGCCTTTCTCTTTGAATTTTTGCAGCCGTAAATCCGCCGCCTGCCGCAATGTCGGTCTCGTAAGGTTTTTCGGGCAGCTGTGCAGAAGTTGACTGCGCATTCAGCTTCAGACGTGCGCAGAAGGCAACTGCGCATTCGGCTTCAGACGGACGTGAGTGAGTGAGGAGACTGGCGAATTATATATAAGATAATGTATTTTTTTCTTTTTAACAATATTTTCATCTTGATTTTCATTCTACTTTTCTAGGTGTTCTAATTGTTTAATTAATCCATTATTTACTAATTAGTGGGTCTGATGCTAAAGTAGTTGCAGCCTTTGCTTATTACGTTTTGTTTGCCTGAGTGTCTGCTCTGCTCGTTTTTAATTGTCGTTAATAAGACACAACGAAGGGGAAAAACTGCACAGAGAAAGGGCAAAATGGAATGAAATCAACAAAAGAGAATTAAGCATTTAAATCTATAGCAAAAGCAGAAATATTTCTAAATGTCTTATAAATGTAAAAATCATGCTGCTGTGCTTTTCTGAATGTAGAATAAAAGAAAAATTCCAGCTAATTAAATGAGATCAGCGTGTTATCAGGTGTTGTCACTGATTAGGAAGCTGGTTGGAACAAAAACCTGCAGCCACAGTGTGCCCGCCAGACCGAGGTTGGCAAACACTGGGTACATCTAATCCCACACCCATTTAAGGCAGCAATCAACCCTGGACGGGGCGCTAGAAAGTACTTGGAGTTAGTGTAGGGCTGCGTCTGCAAAGGAAAAGAAACGTTAAAGGTCATTTCCACACTGAAAAGAACAAAGAAGGTTAAAGACACAGTGTTTTGGCTGTATGGCCTTCATCGGGAGTGCAACTGAAATGGAAAGATCAGGTCACATAGTTAGGAGGGAGCCAAGACAGAGGAAAGGACAGAGAAAAAGCCAGGCAAAGGCTACCATTAAAGAAGACAAATGGAGAGGCTAAAACATTAGGACCTTGAGAAATGTGTGAGCCCAGGCTGAGAATGAGCTTAATGTCTTCTGTTTCTCTTTGAGAAGTGTCTTTGAAGCCCTGTGAGAGAACAGAAACAGAGAGATCAAAGGGAGGCGATAGATAGTGTGGCGGACGGCCGGGTCCCATGCCCAGCCCCTTCGATGTATGTTCTGGGGGAGCAACCATGGGCTGCTCAATACCTGCCCTGGGACGCTTGGTGGCAGCCTCCCTGGCTGACGGTGGTGCCTCAGCTTCCCGCAGGGCTCCGTGGGACCTGGGGTGGCCGCCAGGGGGCACTGCATGGGTCCCTGAGCCCAGCTGGACTAATCTGCAACCGGAAACCGGTGACCAAACACCTGGAGTACTTCTGGGTGGGCCTAAAAGGAACCAGCAACCACCACTCAACGGCCAGAGTCGGGAGGAGGAGGATGATGAAGCTTGATGGGAGGAGGAATGGTGGTGCCACAAAGGAGTGTTGTGTTGGAGAGTTGTGTTTTTGGGACTGTGTTGTGCTTGTGGGGTTCACGGGGAAGACGTGCCCCACAGGTGAAGAAAACTAAACATTTATTTTATACATGCCTCCGTGTCAGTCTCTGTTGGGTCGGGCGCAATATAGCACCTTTGTTACAATAGATCGTGACAATCGTCTCAGACGTGATTCCTGTAACAGTCTGCTAGCCGTCTCCCATGGTTGGACCTTTCCAATGCGCTAAATAAGATTTTTCGACTGGCAAGAGACATGCTGCTTAACATTGAATTGACAAGGGGGACCCGTTAGAAGAGTGTCGTTGGTGACATACTTGAAGGTGACACAGCGGCTCCTGTTACGCCTGCTGAGAAATGGGGCTCTCCTCTTTGAAGGGAGCTGCAGACGTGACGTTTCCATAAGTTAGGTGGTCACCTGGTGGAGATTCATGTGAAAGTCTGCTCATTAAAGTGACCTCATTAAAAATGTAACCCGTTTCTCCCAATTTGTGGTCACAGCTTAGTGGCCTGTCTATCTAAGGAGCGTCGAGCCCAAAATGGGATTGGGCGACAGTCACTTTACAAGGTCATCCTCACTCAAACACAGCCAGTTTAGATTCACCAACCAAAATAAACATCATGGGGTGCGAGATAAGCAACAAGAGAAAGCTCCAAACATGCAAAGAAATTAATGATATCATTTATTAAGAGCTGTTTTCAGTCATCATTTCAAAATCAAAATATTTGCAGGCATTCACAGACGCCACCGCCCTCCATAGTTTCTGCCCGTGTCAGTCACAGATGTCACTCTCTGTCACACGGTGTAACGACACCTGGTTAGCGTGGACTGTGATTCTTTTTTGTAAAGCTCTATATGATGATGATCATGATGAAAGGCACTATATGATAGATTCTTAATGCTGCTCAAAGTGTGATGAAGCCTTTCATTACACAGGGAACTGGAATTGAATTGAAAGATAAAGATGACCATGTGCAGAAAACCTCATGGAGTACCCCGAGTGCAGACTTTGTAACCTGACGTGCGCTGCACGTATATAAAAGGTGCTAATGGACGATGAGTGTGTTCAGATCAGAGGGGGAACAGGCAAAGCTAAATATTTACATTGGTCATAGTGCGGCAGTGGGTGCCAGAAACACCAACATGAACATAATGGTTTGGACATCACTGACCACAAGCAGGTCACTTCAGCTTCCTGTGATCCAATTGGAAAAAACAATTTTTTGTCATGTGAGAGCCATAGAGGATAGATGGTCATCCTGGCTGGACAAAGGCATGACCTCTTGACAAGATGGAAGGTGCCAGGGGTTGGACAAGCAGAAGCCAGAGGCCAGGAGCAGTTCCATCTCCCATACGTTAGTTGGCAGTGGTCCACTGGAGGTTGTCCCAGCTTAGACACCCACCTAGAGGGGTTCGTGAAGTGCAACTCTGTTGGGGTCCCCGGGTGCTGCAAGAGGGCGCTGTCGGGGGATGACTGCTCTGGTTTTCAAACAACCTGTAAGTGCTCCTCACGAGTCATGCTGGGTCACCAGAAGACGTTCCGAGTCCAGTGTTAAAGGAGCAGCACTCAACTGGAGGCAGAAGGAAAAGTAAGAGTCATTGTTTTGTATGATTAACGGCTGTGCTTTATTGTACAATGTGCTGGGTGGATTAAAAAATCCATTATTTAAACCCGTGACTGTGTTAGTTATTACTGGGTCTGGGGTTTGGTGCTCAGTGCTCCCCACACATTAGTTTCATTCCATTGTTTAAAGTCGTCTTAGATAATGGCGGCGGCCAAAACAATAAGTAGTGATTGTTGGTTGTCTGGTTTGACCCCAGGATTCCTACAGTCTCAACTGTGGATGAAACTGTTAAGTTAGTCAGTCATTGTCCTACTCGCCATATCCTAACACAGGGTCACGGGGGTCTGCTGGAGCCAATCCCAGCCAACACAAGGCGCAAGGCAGGAACAAATCCTGGGCAGGGCACACACACACACACATACACACACACACCAAGCACACACTGTGGACAATTTAGGATCGCCAATGCACCTAACCTGCATGTCTTTGGACTGTGGGAGGACACCCTTACAGACACGGGGAGAACATGCAAACTCCACGCAGGGAAGACCCAGGAAGCGAACCACAGGTCTCCTTACTGCCAGACAGCAGCACTACCACTGCACCACTGTGCCACCCAGAAACTGTTAACCTAAATACAAATAATAAAAAATAATCAACCAGGCAGGAGGAAACTTGTCCATGGCATCTTTTAATTTGTCTTCATGAAGAAGGATACACTCCCTTACAGCAGCCTGTGAAGGAATGGTAACAGAACTGACTGGAATCTTTCTTCTCTCATGGAGGACCGAGTCAGTGCCTCTCACAATCCTTCATCTCTAAGTTTTTAATCTGTGAGATTCTTGTTAATTTGTCTTATGACAATCTGTTTTGGCTTTTTAGGCCAGGGGTTGTATGAGTTCAGAGACAGTGAGACATTCTTATAGATAACTGAATTTACATAACAGGGCTAAATGATTGCTTACCCTGATTGGTTCATTAGCTTACACACCCACATACAGTAAGTGGATGTCTACCCAAAGTAAAAGTCTCCTTCCACTACATTCTTGCTCTTCTCAAACATTTCTTAAGTCCAGCTGTTACCCTTTTGTGAAATGTTCTGTACACAGGACAACTGTCAAGTCCTACTGCACACATGACATTCAGCACATTTGACCTCCTTGTTGCTCACACACTCTCCATCTGCTTTCCTAATACGTTTGCTTACCCCTTTGTGCTGCTTCTAAGATAAACACTATATTTAATATGGAAAGCATATCAAAGTCCTTCATACACAACAACAACATGTTTTCCACACTACTCAGAGTTGAGCTGTTGTTATAGATAGATAGATAGGAATTTAGCGTAGTTGGCAGGATTACATATATAGACAGATAGATACATAAGAATTTAGCGTAGTTGGCAGGATTACATAGATAGATAGATAGATAAGAATTTAGTGTAGTTGGCAGGATTACATAGATACATAGATAGATAAGAATTTAGCGTAGTTGGCAGGATTACATAGATAGATAGGAATTTAGCATAGTTGGCAGGATTACATAGATAGATAAGAATTTAGCGTAGTTGGCAGGATTACATAGATAGATAAGAATTTAGCGTAGTTGGCAGGATTACATAGATAGACATAGATAGATAAGAATTTAGCGTAGTTGGTAGGATTACATAGATAGATAGATAGATAGATAAGAATTTAGTGTAGTTGGCAGGATTACATAGATACATAGATACATAGATAGATAAGAATTTAGCGTAGTTGGCAGGATTACATAGATAGATAGATAGATAGATAGATAAGAATTTAGTGTAGTTGGCAGGATTACATAGATACATAGATAGATAAGAATTTAGCGTAGTTGGCAGGATTACATAGATAGATAGATAGGAATTTAGTGTAGTTGGCAGGATTACATAGATAGATAGATAGAGATAGATAGAATAGATAGATAGATAAGAATTTAGTGTAGTTGGCAGGATTACATAGATACATAGATAGATAAGAATTTAGCGTAGTTGGCAGGATTACATAGATAGATAGATAAGAATGTAGTGTAGTTGGCAGGATTACATAGATACATAGATACATAGATAAGAATTTAGCGTAGTTGGCAGGATTACATAGATAGATAGATAGAAATTTAGCGTAGTTGGCAGGATTACATAGATAGATAGATAGATAAGAATGTAGTGTAGTTGGCAGGATTACATAGATACATAGATAGATAAGAATTTAGCGTAGTTGGCAGGATTACATAGATAGATAGATAGATAGAAATTTAGCATAGTTGGCAGGATTACATAGATATACATACTGTAGATACTTAAGAATTTAGTGTAGTTGGCAGGAGTAGATAGCTAGATAGACAGATACTTTATTAATTCCCAAGGGGAAATTCACATACTCCAGCAGCAACATACTGATAAAAACAATATTAATTAAAGAAAAAAAAAAGTTTTTTGTTGTGGCTTTGTTATTTTGTGTTTGTTTGCTAGTGGTTTGTGACAGGGCTCCCAGTAAAATGGCACTTTACAAGAGAAAGACTGATTTATATGTTTGCCATACAGAGTAATTTAGTCTTATTTTGAATGTCTTGTTTACAATATGCACCTGTGAATCGCACTGAATAGAGCTGAACTGTCTCGGGGGCAGACGCTTTTTTTTGTTTTCTTCTCAAAACACGTGTTGCCTCTGAGGACGTGCTTTCCTGTAACATCAACATTTTCTCTTTGTCTGGCAGCGTTTTCCAATCAAGACCATCCTTTTGTTCGGTATCTGTATTTTTTTTCTTCTTCTTCTTACAGTTGCAGCTCTTCAAAACAGAGGGAATAAACAAATAAATAAATAAATAAAACCAATTGTAGTAATTTACTTCAGTAACCTGACAAGTGGCATATAGCCAAAAAGAAGAGGAAACAAGTGTCAATAATGGAAGTCATCATTAACTCTTAATGGCACCAAGGCCCTGAAAACAGTCCGGCAGCGCACACTGCAGCTGGTGTCACAGCTGGATTTCTTGGTTGCTGTTGCTGTTCTTGTGTGTTTTACGAGGCGTGAGTGCTGTTTTCAGCTGTGTACTGGTAATCAGCAACGCACCATAGACTCGCTTTCAATTTGATCTGATTGAGACACTTGAAGTACAAAACCAAAGATCTCTTGGAAGATTTCCCCAGGGATGAAGTTGTGGAGGGCAGACACTGAGACTCATTTTCTTTCCAGCATATCGACTCCACTGTGTATTTTTCAAGAGACACACAATCCTGTGAAGTCGGTTATTTTCATCTTGCAGGATAACGGTAGCTTTACAAACGCTCAAGAATTAGAGGAAACACAGCGCTTAGCCTGACTTACTTTGAACATGCCAGCAGCAATGGAGACGAGGAGCATATCATCACGATTCACATTAGAAGGAGACTTTCTGATCCAACAGGAAAATGGTCAGGTTTCTTGCCTGTGGCTCTGCAGCTCTGTTAAGGGGACTTGGGTTCAGAGGAAAAGAACTCCAATGCTGGACAGCTCTATGTCTTCCAGCAAGTCAGCCGTTGGATAATAAAGCATGGATGTCACGAATCCTTGTTTTCTGACCCCAGTTCTTAATTTTCAATTTGGGAATTTGTTAACTTTCTATTTTTCTGTGTGTTGATAAATGTTATGACGATGACACCACTGCATTGCCATTTTGGACATTTGCTTTCGTGCAGGTGCCACCATGTTGTAAATCTAACCAGTGGCACAGCCATGGAGTTTATTGGTAATGGCACCTGTTGCAGGTCACCAGGTATGGACTGTAAAAAATGGACCAGTGTCCTAGTTTTGGCCTAAATAGCCTAAATAGAGGACAATAGGAAAAGGATCTCTCACTCAGCATATCAGAAAGGGAGGGGAAGGTAGCAATACAGAGAATTCACTCGAGCTCCATATGCACAAAGCATACAATTATTCAACTCAAAATTATATATTGAGCACATCTGTCTCGCTTAAAACTGTCCAAAATGTTTCCAGGGCAAGATAGATCCAACCTGCGAACGCTGCAATCAAGTTCCAGCCTCACTGGGTCACATGTTTTGGGCCTGCACCAAGTTAACATCATTTTGGACCAAATTCTTTAAAAGCCTATCAGACAGCCTTGGTGTCCCAATCCCTCCTAATCCACTAACAACTGTGTTTGGTGTTCTTCCAGATGGTCTTAAAGTGGAGAAGGTCAAACAAACTGTAATGGCCTTTACTACACTATTGGCACACAGACTTATTTTGCTAAACTGGCAGAATCCTAACTCTCCTCTTTTAAGTCAGTGGGTAACTGATGTTTTATAGTATTTGAAATTGGAAAAAATCAAATTCTCACTTAGAGGATCTGTGCAGAAGTTCTTCAAAACTTGGCAGGATCTAATCAATAATATTTTAGAATAAGCTCTTAAAGCACTGAGGAAGCAGATTCTCTTCCCATTTCTTTTTCTTCTCCATTTATCTGTATCCACCTATTAAACTCATCAATTTATTTATTTTTACTAGCTTTAAGTTTTACTCCATTGACCACGCTCTCTTTCTCAGGGGTGGGGGTTGATTTGTTTTCAATACTATTTTTTGTAAAAATTGATCTATTTGTATGGAATGATTACAATAAAATCAATAAAATTAAAAAATAAATAAATAGATCTTTCCATACATCCGTTTTATATTGCTTATCTGGGTCTGAATCACAGGAGCCACAGTCTAAGGAATGACTAAGTGTAAAACTAAGGGGGACAGGACTTTTGCAGCTGCTGCACCCCATCTGTGGAATTCTTTACCTCATCGCATTAAGTAGTGTGAACTGTCTAAAACGAGACTGAAGACGCCCTTCTATTCTCCCGCCTTCATTGATACTGATGGTTGTCCTACTTTTAGTTGTCATCTTTCTTTTCTTTAACCCCCTGCTTTCTGCATTTCATGTTATTGTCCTGAATTTCTATTTATTTTATTTATGTTCATTGTATGTTTTCATGTAAAGCACTTTGGCTACAGCATTAGTAATGTGGTTTTAAATGTGCTCTATAAATAAATTGACATTGACAAAGATGTCCAGATGTCTCTGCCACCTTCTCCAAATCCTCCATGTGGATACCGAGGCGTTCCCAGGTATTTGGGAGATTTCATCTCTCCAGCGTGTCCTAGTCCTGCCTCAAAGTCTCCTCCAAGTTGGACATGCCTAAAGGACCTCCACAGGGATGTGACCAGGAGGCCTCCTATTCTGAGGCCTGAACCACCTCAACTGGCTCCTTTTGATGTGGAGGATCAGCGGCTCTACTCCCGAATGTCTGTGTTCCTCACCCTATTTCTCAGGCAGTGTCCAGCCATCCTGTGAAGGAAGCTCATTTCTGACGCTTATATTGGTGATGTAGCTCTTTCGGTCACTACTCAAAGCTCGTGCCTGTAGGTGAGGGTAGGAACGTAGACCAACCAGTAAATCCAGTGCTCTACCTTACAGTTCAGCTCTCTCTTCACCATAAATGACTGGGACAATGTCCTCATAACTGCGGACGCCACAGAAATCTCTCATTCCCTTTTCCCCTCACATGTGAGCAAGATGGTGAGATACCTGAAGTCCTCCACTTGAGGCAGCACCTCTGACCTAACCTGGAAAGAGCAATCCACCCTTTTCTGTCTGAGAACCGTGACCTCAGACTTGGAGGTGCTGATCCTCATCCTGACCGCTTCACACTCAGCCGTAGACAAAACGAAAATCAAATAAACAGAACTACATCAAATTGACATTTGCTTGGAGGAATTAAATCCAAGACAGTGTTCAGACTTTTTGCTTTGAATTTTTAAAAACTGATTCCTGTTTTTTTGCACTTTTGGGTTTTCTAGTTATTTCACCTATTTACTAACCCTCGGACTCTCTCCTGACCACTGCTCTGACTTTTCCTTTTGATTTTGACATTTCCTGGTAATTATTTTATCTCAATATCAGCCTTTAACAGCAAGTTCTAAAGTCACGAATATTCAAAGCAATCTGGCGGGACAGTGGCACAGACTTGCCTTTGTATTTCCAGCCGTCCTCTTCATATTTTCTGCTGGCACAGTGGGTTGTGAGCAACCGCAAAAATTTTTGACGGGGTGGGGAAGGGGGTTTGATGTGAATGATTTTAGACAAACTGAAACAAAAGCAGCTTTATTGAATACTAAAGAATTTTTATTAAAAACAAAACCCAAAGGGTAAACTATCCCCTGGCACTTACTCTATCTATATACATTGTGGTGGATTGCCGGCTTCCTATTCCGGCCCTCACCCCCAGGCCGCCAGGAGGAGCTCTCCCGACAGCATGGATGGGCCCCGAATTCCAGCAGGGCCTCATGGACTATGTAGTTTTTATGCACAGCCCTGCTGGATACCCTGGGGACCACTGGGAGTCGCTGTCGGGAGGCCCGTGGACTTATGTGTGCCCTATAACCTGGAAGTACGTCCTGGTCACGTGAGCAGGAGAGATGACGTGCTTCCAGGTTGAAGATAAGGACTGTTTACCCTGACCCGGAAGGAATAAGGAACTGTGGACTGTTGGGCAGGAACACCTCCGGGTCAGGGTGTATAAAGGACTCTGGGAAAGCCCAGACACTGAGCTGAGCTAGGAGGTAGGGTTGCGAAGGAGGAGTGAGTATTATTGTGAGTGTATTGATTTATATGAGTAGTGTGGAGTGGAGGGTGCTTTGTGCACAGTATTATTTCAAAATAAAGTCATCTTGGACTTTTACCTGGTGTTTGGAGTGGTACCTGAGGGTTCAAGAGGTGGACAAAAGCCTTAACTGCTACAACATACATATATGCACACTCACACACACACAGACACATATACACACACATATACAGTACTGTGCAAACGTTTTAGGCAGGTGTGAAAAAATACTGCAAACAAAGAATGCTTTCAGAAATATAAATAATGATTGTTTATTGTTATCAATTTACAAAATGCAAAGTGAGCAAACAAAAGAAAAATCTAAATCAAATCAATATTTGGTGGTACTACCTTTTGTCTTCAAACCAGCATCAGTTCTTATAGGTCCACTTGCACAAAGTCAGGGATTTTGTAGGATTCTAGTCAGGTGTCTGATCAACCAATTCTACCAAACAGGTGCTAATGATCATCAATGTCACACGTTGGTTGAAACACAGTCATTAACTGAAACAGAAACAGCTGTGTAGGAGGCTTAAAACTGGGTGAGGAACAGCCAAACTCTTCTACCAAGGTGAGGTTGTGGAAGACAGTTTCATGTCACGGCAAGATTGAGCACAGCAACAAGACACAAGGTAGTTCTACTGTATCAGCAAGGTCTCTCCCTGACAAAGATTTCAAAGCAGACTGGGGTTTCAAGATGTGCTGTTCAAGCTCTTTTGAAGAAGCACAAAGAAACGGGCAACGTTGAGGATCATAGACGCAGTGGTCAGCCAAGGAAACTTAGTGCAGCAGATGAAAGACACATCAAGCTTATTACCCTTCGAAATCGGAAGACGTCCAGCAGTGCCATCAGCTCAGAACTGGCAGAAACCAGTGGGACCCAGGTACACCCATCTACTGTCCAGAAGTCTGGCCAGCAGTGGTCTTCATGGAAGTGTTGCAGCCAAAAAGCCATACCTCCGATGTGGAAACAAGGCCAAATGACTCAATTATGCACGAAAACATAGGAACTGGGGTGCAGAGAAATGGCAGCAGGTGCTCTAGACTGAGGAGTCAAAATTTGAAATATTTGGCTGTAGCAGAAGGCAGTTTGTTCGTTGAAGGGCTGGACAGTGGTACAATAATGAGTGTCTGCAGGCAACAGTGAAGCATGGTGGAGGTTCCTTGAACGTTTGGGTCTGCATTTCTGCAGATGGAGTTGGAGATTTGCTCAGGATTAATGGTGTTCTCAATGCTGAGAAATACAGGCAGATACTTATCCATCATGCAGTACCATCAGGGAGGCGTATGATTGGCCCCAAATTTATTCTGCAGCAGAACAACGACTCCAAACATACAGCCAAAGTCATTAAGAACTATCTTCAGCGTAAAGAAGAACAAGAAGTCCTGGAAGTGATGGTATGGCCCCCACAGAGCCCTGATCTCAACATCATCGAGTGTGTCTGGGATTACATGAAGAGACAGAAGGATGTGAGGAAGCCTACATCCACAGATCTGTGGTTAGTTCTCCAAGATGTGTGGAACAACCTGCCAGCCGAGTTCCTTCAAAAACTGTGTGCAAGTGTACCTAGAAGAATTGATGCTGTTTTGAAGGCAAAGGGTGGTCACACCAAATATTGATTTGATTTAGATTTCTCTTTTGTTCATTCACTGCATTTTGTTGATGAAAATAAATGATCAACACTTCCATTGTTGAAAGCATTCTTTGTTTACAGCATTTTTTCACACCTGCCTAAAACTTTTGCACAGTACTGTACATACATTCTGTACATACATATACATATATACATTATATATACATATACATTATATATACATATATATATATATATATACATTTTATATATATATACATATATATATATATACACATATATACATATACATACATATATACATATACATACATATATACATATATATATATATATATATATATATATATATATTGTCACACATGTGTGAATAGGAGGCAGCTGATGGGCTTGGAGAATAACGGTAACACATCTGCCCAGGGGATGGCGGGGTTCCCTGCAGACCTTTCCTGGGAAGTCCCGCCAGGAGCCACTGCCTCGACTCGACTCCCGGCCCCGAGGACGACATCACTTCCCCCAGACTTCCTATAAAGCCTCACTCCCCTTCTCTGGAATTCAGTTCTGTTTTGGACTCTGTCTTGTAAACTTTTCTTGCTCCCAAACCTTATACTTTTGCAGCCAGGAACAGATTATATGGGTGGCTGCCCCAAACCTTTACAATGTCTCAGGTCTCTTCTTGTCACAATATATATGGGATCAATGGTTCCCAGTCAACACAGGGCTCAAGGCAGGAACCAATCCCAGGCAGGGCGCTAACCCACCGCAGGACACACACACCAAGCACACACTATTTAGGATTGCCAATGCTCCTAACCTGCATGTCTTTGGACTGTGGGAGGAAACCCACGCAGACACAGGGAGAACATGCAAACTCCATGCAGGGAGGACCCGGGAAGCGAAGACCCTGGTCTCCTAACTGTGAGGCAGCAGCACTACCCACCGTGCCGCCACTGCCTCCGCCTAACATTCAAGCATAAATCACAGGGGCTTGCTAATTATTATTTATTTTTTAGCGAGTGGCACGGCAGTCAATTAAATGTCAGTTCTTAGACTGAGTGAAATCAGTCTCCATAGCTGTCTACACTTCCGCTGCTCCTTCCTCCAGGCCCATAATTACTTTTACAGCACTTGGCCCTCTGACAGTGGAAGGGGGCAATGGCTGCCCTCAGCCCAACGTTTAAGTACTGCCGCATTCAGCTGCCCCACTAACCAATAATTAGACTTCTCTCAAGCTTTTGAGTCAGCAGGCCACGCTTTTCCCACTTCAGAGCTCGGCTTGCATTCTAACCTGCCTTCTAAATTCACTGTAATGTTACGGCTTGAAATCACAAAGCCTTTTTAGCAGTGTGTCAGGGCACCAGACTTCCTTTGAAATCTTTTGTTCTCAGATCAAATACAGAAAGTAAGACGTGAGCCTGATGGGGGCAAACACTTCATTAACGTGAAGGCTTTGTGCCGCCCGCGTGGGACACTACATCTCAGCATTGCATCACAGAGGCGAAGTTAAAATGGAAGCAGGAACTCGAGCACAAGGAGACACTCATCACGCTCACCACAGGTCTTCCACCTTAGGCACAAACTAACAATATATTGATTTATGAATGTTTCACTTTATGACAAATTTTAGAGCAGGGGTCTCCAACTCCAGTCCTGGAGAGCTACTCTGGCTGCACATTTTCATTCTAACTCTTTTCTTAATTAGTGACCAGTTTTTGTGGCTAATTAACTATTTCTATCCATCCATCCATTTTCCAACCCGCTGAATCCGAACACAGGGTCACGGGGGTCTGCTGGAGCCAATCCCAGCCAACACAGGGCACAAGGCAGGAACCAATCCCGGGCAGGGTGCCAACCCACCACAGGACACACACACAAACACACCCACACACTAGGGCCAATTTAGAATCACCAATCCACCTAACATGCATGTCTTTGGACTGTGGGAGGAAACCGGAGCGCCCGGAGGAAACCCACGCAGACACGGGGAGAACATGCAAACTCCACGCAGGGAGGACCCGGGAAGCGAACCCAGGTCCCCAGGTCTCCCAACTGCGAGGCACTAGTGCTACCCACTGCGCCACCGTGCCGCCCATTAACTATTTCCCTTTATTTTAATTGACTTTTCCTGAGACTCTGACTGCTGAATTGATTCTCAGTCAGTCATTTCAGTGTCCAACCCGCTATATCCTAACTACAGGGTCACGGGGGTCTGCTGGAGCCAATCCCAGCCAACACAGGGCGCAAGGCAGGAACAAACCCCGGGGAGGGCGCCAGCCCACCGCAGTGAATTGATTCTTTTTTCCGTAAACGGCACCTAAACATCAATTTGATGTGAAGTGAGCCAACAGACGACCAACTAAGTTGGGGCCTCAAACTCCAACCTTCATTCAGTTTCTTAATTTGAAGCCAAGTCCTGTTGGTAATTAAACCCGTTATTTAATTCCGTGGCGCTCATTCTGCCATGGCAGACATTTCCAAAACTGTTGATTTTCTTTTATTTTAAGAGCGCGGTCGGTCCAAATGTGTAGTGGACCTGAGCAGATCAGCATTACTGAGCACCTTCACCTTTCTTTATTTTCAGGACGCAGGTTGTTGTTTATGTGTTGTTTCATTTTGCGTCTTAAAATTGTTTGGTTGCTAATTAAGGAAAAAAGAAATAATTAAGGGTCTGAGTCTTAAAATTAAGGCAAAGAGTTAATTAGCAGCAGAATCTGCTCACTAATTAAGAATAGGGTTAGAATGAAAACCTGCAGCCATGGTAGCTCTCCAGGACTGGAGTTGGAGACCCCTGTTTTAGAGGTTGATGTCTTTCCAGTTTTTTAAATAAATTACAATCTAAAGCTAACAATAATAACAATAATAATAAGAAGAAAGTGATGTACCAGCTGCCATAACATTGATAGTCATGAGCTGCTACAATTTTTATTTTTATACTGTATTGACTGCGGTGGGTTGGCACCCTGCCCGGGATTGGTTCCTGCCTTGTGCCCTGTGTTGGCTGGGATTGGCTCCAGCAGACCCATGTGACCCTGTGTTTGGATTCAGCGGGTTGGAAAATGGATGGATGGATGGATATACTGTATTGAGGATTTGTTCTGTTCTGTGTATTGTATTGTATTGACCAGGGGTGGGCAGATTCAGTCCTGGAGGGCCGCAGTGGTTGCAGGTTTTTGTTCCAACCCAGTTGCTTAATTAAAAACCAATCCTTGTCAATTATTTAATTGCATGGCTTGCTAGTGCTTTAACTCTGCCATGTCAGGTCATTCTCATATCCTAGATTTATGTTCCTTTCTAAGGATACTATCCAAATGATTTGAAGTCTAAAACAGATGAGTAATTCTCAGTGCTTCACTTTTTTCTCTTCACTTTCCTTCCAAGTATTTAATTAAACCAAATAGTGCGTGATAAATACACACTGGTGTAAATGAAAACAAGCTAAATGGAGAAATGCTGGTCTCTTTTGTTATTTGCATGGTATTGCTAATTAGGAGCAATTAAAAACCAAGAATACAGCTGTTTAAGACTAAAATAAGAAATAAGGGTTCAAAATCTTAACGAGCGAGACAACTAAAGTGAAGATGAAGTGTTACTTGAGCAACAAGGGCTTCTTATTAAGCAACTGGGTTGGAGCAAAAACCTGCAGCCACTGCGGCCCTCCAGGACTGAATCTGCCCACCCCTGGTATTGACCCCCTTCTTTTGACACCCACTGCACGCCCAACCTACCTGGAAAGGGGTCTCTCTTTGAATTGCCTTTCCCAAGATTTCTCCCATTTTTTCCTTACAAGGGTTATTTCTTGTCTTCTTAGAGAGTTGAGGCTGGGGGGCTGTCAAGAGGCAGGGCCTGTTAAAGCCCATTTGCGGCACTTCTTGTGTGATTTTGGGCTATACAAAAATAAATTGTATGAGCCAAGATGGTCTAGGACCATGAGGACACACAACTACAACTCTAAAGAGTTCTAATCTTTGGGGCACTTATTGGCAGTGCCCATTCTGTGCTGCATAGCGAGGAGCATACCATGCTTGATCCAGCAGTGAAAACAACAATTTACAACAAATCCGTACAGAACAACAAAATCTTTCCGTCATATTCTCATTATAGTCAGCTAATGTGCTCAAAATAAAATAAAAATGCTGCAGGTGCAGTACGGACACGTAAAACAGATCAGCATTGAGCTCACCGTGTGAAATTTTGCGCGTAGCTCCTGCAGCTCTGTGATGCCATATTAGCCTTGCAAAGAATTGTGGGGTGCTGGGAAAAAAAAAATGTTTAGGGTGGTCGCATGGCAAATTTTTAGGAAAATATTCAGCAAACAAGGTGAACGGTAAACACAGCATATTCGCAGTGAAAAACGTTTTGGTGAATTTCACCGATAGACCCTAATCAAGGGCGGCACGGTGACGGCGCTGCTGCCTGGCAGTAAGGAGACCTGGGTTTGCTTCCCAGGTCCTCCCTTCATGGAGTTTGCATGTTCTCCCCATGTCTGCATGGGTTTCCTCCCACAGTCCAAAGACATGCAGGTTAGGAGAACTGGCGACTCTAAATTGTCCCTAGTGTGTGTGCGTGCCCTGAGGTGGGCTGGTGCCCTGCCCGGGATTTGTTCCTGCCTTGCGCCCTGTGCTGTCTGGGATTGGCTCCAGCAGACCCCCGTGACCCTGTAGTTAGGATATAGCGGGTTGGACGATGACTGACTGACTGACACTAATCCAGAAGGAGTTACTAAACCAGCCTTGAAATATAAAACTACGTTAGGAGAAAATAGCAACTCACACCCCCTTGAACCACAGAAATTATTAACCCTTAGAATGTCTTCAAGTGCTGATGCAATGCTGTGCCTTATGGGTTTTTTTTGGCTCAGTTCTAAAACCCCTTTTTAGGTGCCCTGGAAGTTCAATTTATTTTATATTTATTGACCATCTTGACCTGTAGTACTGATGATCCTAAGTCTTACTGTACAGCAAATGACATTTAGATGTTTTTTTATGGTTTGTGAACAATGAAAGACCTCTAAATGGAGAGTAAAATCCACTAAAGTACATCAGTCAGTCATGCTGTAACCCTGAACAGGATCCCATGGGGAGCCGGTGCCTATCCCAGCCAGCATAGGGTGAAAAGCAGAAACAAACCTGGACAGGGTGCCAGTCCATCACGGGGCAAACGCACACACACACACACATCCCAGTGCCAATTTAGTATCGCTAACCCACCTAACCTGCATGTCTGTGGACTATGGGAGAAAACCCACAAGAACACGGGGAGAACATGCAAACACCATGCAGGTAGTACCCGGGATGCAAACCCTGCACCACCACTGTGCCACCCACTAAAGTATATGAAGGATCAAAACTGCAGGGTTTCAAATTTTTAGCAGCTGAGCAAAACGTGACATTAAGAAACAATTTTTGAAAGCCTTCATGTTTCTGACCTGAGAAAGACAACATTTAAAATCTTATTATGGGGGTGGTACGGTGGCGGAGTGGGTAGCGCTGCTGCCTTGCAGTAAGGAGACCTGGGTTTGCTTCCCGGGTCCTCCCTGCATGGAGTTTGCATGTTCAAACAAGGTGAACAGTAAACACAGCATATTCACAGTGAAAAACGTTTTGGTTGAATTTCACCGATGGACCCTAATCAAGGGCGGCATGGTGGCGCAGTGGTGGCGCTGTTGCCTGGCAGTAAGGAGACCTGGGTTCGCTTCCCGGGTCTTCCCTGTGTGAAGTTTGCATGTTCTCCCCGTGTCTGCGTGTGTTTCCTCCCACAGTCCAAAGACATACAGGTTAAGTGCATTGGCGATTCTAAATTGTCCCGTGTGCGCATGTGTGTGTGTGTGTGCCCAGAGATTTATTCCTGCCCAGCTCCCTGTGTTGGCTGTGATTGGCTCCAACAGACCCCCGTGACCCTGTAGTAAGGATATAGCGGGTTGGATAATGGATGGACGGACCTCATTATTGAATGTGAACAAGCAAAGTGCCCTAAATGCTATGAAAAATGCATTAAATTCAACGGTGGGTCAAAACAGACACATAAAAGACATCGCAAGGTAAACATTTTTTAGAAGCTGGACAAATGATGAGACGGTAACTTGTTATTTACTGTTTGGTAATTGGGGGAATGTAAAAGAAGTCACAAAGATTCATTCTGAATAGATCAAATCTGGAGGGATTTTACAGATGGGATCGAATCTGACACAAAGATATTACAAAGGTTTTTAGCGGTTTTCCCGAATTGGGACCCCCAAGCCCTGCTCATGATTTAGAACACATAATCACAGGCTACAGAAACTTTTGTCTGAGTTGCTGTCTTATTAAAATGCCTGAAGTAAAGATAAATAAACTGAAGGGTCGCCGCTCCCACCTGACTCGGTGCTGTGTGCCAGAAGACTCTCGGTTTCTTTCCAAGTCAACGCAGACACAGGCCAGGCTTCATTTGCTACGCATCCTGGAGGAGTTTCAATTCTCCTTGGATGCTCTGCTGTTCTCTTTGAAAATCTTCTTGTGTTGTTCTCTTATCTTCAAAGTGATTTGGGTCATTTTTCTTTTGTAAATTCTAGGATATTTCAACCACCCATGCTGACCGAATATTGTGGACTCCCTCTAAAATATACAGGGAGAGACCAGAAGAAAGGCAAATGAAAAGCTTTGAAGGTTTGTTCCAGAGCTCAAAGTGCCAAATTAGAGGAGCACAGCTTTGGATTCATCCAGGAGTCACTTTGAATTTTATAGCGGCGCCCTTCACTTTTAATGGACGGGGGGCTTTTCAGGTCAGCACTGAGCATGCGGTGAAATGGTTCTATTGATTTACTGTTTTATTATATTGAACATATTTAGGAGTAAGCTACAGTATGTGCGAGTGAACGTTTTGATGTTGTATTTCTACAATTGGTGTGCTAACAGGTTAAGTGCCCTAAGGAATCAGACAGCACCCTGTGTAATCAGAACACAAATTTAATGTCACTGTGCTCTGTGCAAATATTTTAAATCTGCTGTTCTTTTCTTTCTACAAGCACAGCACAAAGGGGCTCAACATTTGGAACTGCTAGGCCAAACATAGGACAAGATAGACTAAGACAAATGGGCAACATGCACGATATCTGTGTGTTCTCGGCCTTGTTTGGAATGGCATGATTTACGCAAGTAGGGGTCTGCACATGGAGAAAGAGTATAAAGCCTTGGCACATTGCCCGGCACACCTTTGAAGCCGACAGACGGATGGAAGATAACGTCATCCGATCCTGAAAATCCGTTCAGGGGCAACTCGGCGACAAACAACTCAGCAACATCCTTTACCAGTTAGGTAATAATTAGGTTCAAAGAGATTTTTTAATGATATTTAAATGACAACGTAGGGCGCCGGAAAATCCACAGAATCACCTGCTTTATGAAAGTCCCAATATGTTCAGAGTAAAGATATTCTTTAAGCCGTACTCACAGGTCACCTTTTGTATTCTAAATAACGTTATCATACGATTACAATCAATACAATTTATATAAAGGATTAGCAATTTTGGTTGCAGAAGATGACGTATGATAGAGTTTGTTCCATCTGCAGAATAAAGTTCGTTCATCAGTTATATAAATTTATTTTTAACATTTTAAATCACGTTGTCATTTAAATATAATTAAAAAATCTCTTTGAACCTAACTATTACCTAACTGGTAAAGGATGTCGCTGAGTTGTATTTTGCCAAGTTGTTTCTATTGTCTTTCGCCGAATTGTCTTTCACCAGGTTGTCCTTTCGCCGAGTTGTCTTTTCGCTGAGTTGTCTTTTCGCCGAGTTGTCTTTTCGCCGAGTTGTCTTTTCGCCGGGTTGTCCTTTCGCCGGGTTGTCCTTTCGCCGAGTTGTCTTTTCATTGGGTTGTCTTTTGCTGGGTTGTCTTTCGCCAGGTTGTCTTTCATCGGGTTGTCTTTTCGCCGAGTTGTCTTTTTGTCAGGTTGCCTTTCGCCAAGTTGTCTTTTCGCCGGGTTGTCTTTTCGCCGAGCTGTCTTTTCGCCGAGCTGTCTTTTTGTTGGGTTGTCTTTTCACCGGGTTGTCCTTTCGCCGGGTTGTCCTTTCGCCGAGTTGTCTTTTCATTGGGTTGTCTTTCGCTGGGTTGTCTTTCTCCGGGTTGTCTTTCATCGAGTTGTCTTTTCGCCGAGTTGTCTTTTCATTAGGTTGTCTTTCGCCAAGTTGTCGTTTCATTGGGTTGTCCTTTCCCTGAGTTGTCTTTTCGGCGGGTTGTCTTTTCGCCGAGCTGTCTTTTCGCCGAGCTGTCTTTTTGTTGGGTTGTCTTTCGTCGGGTTGTCCTTTCGCCGAGTTGTCTTTTTGCCAAGTTGTCTTTTCGCTGAGTTGTCTTTTCGCCAAGTTGTCTTTCGCCGGGTTGTCCTTTTGCCAGGTTGTCTTTCGCCGGGTTGTCTTTTCCCCAGCTTGTCTTTCACCGGGTTGTCCTTTCGCCAGCTTGTCTTTTCTTCAAGTTGTCTTTTTGCAAAGTTGCCACTGAACCCTGAAAATCCTTCCAGCGCAGTAACGAAAATGGCAGACTGTACACATCGAGATCCCACTTCTATAATAGTCTTGCTATGGCTTCCTCATCTGTTATGTCACGTAAATCGTCATAAAAGAAAGCCAAGTTATTTTCTCTTATGTGATTTCTTACCGCTGTATCACTATGGGAGGGGTATCGCCTCGTTACAATATATCTATTCAGGTTCAGGTTACTTAAAACGCCACAATTAAAAAGAACTTATTCTAACCAGGGAGCTAACGCCCCCCTAGAGGAAAACACCCGGTGTAAATCCTAAATCAAAAGCCTTTTAGTTTACAGTCCGGTGCCTTAGCCCCCTGGTCACGTTACCTGAGCACCTTACATAAAGAGCTGGAAATGTGCTCAGCTCCCTCACAGGACCCCAGCTGCTCAGTCCTGGGCATTTATGTAGTCTAAAGGGAACAAAATGTGTGTCTGACCCCAGAATAGCTACAGGAGATTTCCAGTAACCTGAACAGTCTGCTGGCCAGAATTCCCAACGCTTCACGAAGACCTTTTTAAAGAGCTCCCCTCCTAAGTGCCATACAGGTACAGAACGGATGAACTGTATCCCTAAAAGATGTCAGAGATTTGTGCCCGGCTGACCGTTTAAAGTGGGTTACACAGTGAAACAGGGAAAGGTCTCACTCCAGAGTCTTGAATGTTATTACTTTTGTCTGGGTGGTGCAGTGCTTAGTGCTGCTGCTTCACATACCCAGCATCCATTGCAAGCCGAGTTTACATGTCCTCCCCTTGTCTGTGTGACATTCCTAAACTGGCCTGAGGTGGGTTGGTGTGTGCGTTATTGACTGGACACTGGACTGGACTGGTGTCCTACTTCTGCCTTGCATATATGTTGTCTGGGTTGGCTGCAGCTGCCTACTTCACTAATTTGGATTAAACATATTGCAAAATGTAACATTGTATTATTTTCCATTTCTATGTGTTAGAGCCTCTTTTTTTTCATTTTTTTCAGTGGATTCAGAAAGTGTGCTGATCCCTTCACATTCTGTACACTTTATTATATTGTGGATTGAATTTTTAATCAATAAGTTTGCCATTTTCACCCATCAATCAACACTTAATACCCCATAACGGTGTAACTGCCGACCCCTTACCCAGACCGGCCACTAAGACTTATTCCTTGGATTACCTGAGGTTTCTTGCTCTAATAACAAGCCGTACTCCTTACAAGTTGTCTTATTTTTCCCAACATGACGAAATAATCAGAAAACAGTAAACAGATATGTAAAATCAAACACGGATATAATGGAAAATGAAAAGACAGACAAATATTCAATAATATATTATATATGTGTGGGCGCAAAACACCAGTGCTTATATAAGAACACGAATATACAAATATTTACATTAAACCCTCTCTTGCCCCTAAACAATAAACAAACGCACGTAATACAAATACAAACACAGATTAGGTAAACACAGCAGTTAAAAATGTGTCCCAAAATAAAGTCCTGCGGTATTGATACTGACTGTAGTGATATTGTGCTTCTTCCCGACAACAAAGCGACCTCACCGTAAACGTCCTGGCAATGGCTGGTATGAATCTGAACCCCGAGGTTATCGGCTCTGGCTGTCGTGATGTAGAATCGGATGGTGAAAAAAGCAAGCAGTGGACTAAAGCAATGATCGGCAGTGATGAGTTTGTAGATGGATGGTTACATTGTCTCCTCTCGATTTCTCCTCGCACCTTCGCTCCTCTTTTTTAAATACAGAACGTCCCGGATGTAACAGGTGGATCCAGCAGGTGATTTCCTGTTTCGGGGCTGCGGTTTTTCTCCATCATCCTTCCCCTCTGCACTTACGGGGACAACATTTACTGACGCACACATAACGAACAGTAAACAGGACGATGAAAACAAAACGCACTCAGCACAAACATAGAACATACTATCATTATGTGGCCCCGCTACAACGGCAAAGTGAAAAATGTGTTTTCAGAAACGTTTGCAAACTGAAATCCCTCCTTCATTCCTAGGAGTATTTAGACCTTTGCTGTGTCCCCCCAGATTGTGCTCAGGTTCATCCTGCTTGCTTTAATTCTCCTTGAGATGTGTCCAGAACTTGAGTAGAGTCCACACTGAATTTGTGTAGGATGATGCACATTTATTTTATGTGTTTCAGAAAATGTTCAGGCAGAGCGAGGTTAGTTTCGATGAGAAATGAATTTGTGTGGTTGCTTTTCATTTTGTTGTTTTTTCTTTTGTTTCAAAATGAGGAGATGTTTCAGAGGTCGATCCCTGCAAACAGTGAAGTTCCAGAGTAATAATGTGGATACTGAATAAAGCGAATTAAACCTGCTCTCTCCCTACTTAGTCTGTCGCCTTCCAACGTGCCTCCTTCGAAGTCTGACATGAAGCCAAGCATGGATGGCACACCAAGAAACATGCATGCTGTACTTCCCTCCAACAGACCTCTGTTGAACAGTTTCTAAAATATGAATTATATGGCTACATTTAGCAATTAGGAAAAGAACCCAGACGTGACCAAATTTTAAAAATATGGTAGGCAGCACATGGACCTCCAGCCCAAGAATAAAGGCGGTTTGCATAGAGCAAGCTGAATTTTTCCATTTTGGCCACCCTTTCTTTACTTTCCACAGTAAGCATATCACTGATCACTAACTTCTGACAGAGTTCCCCTCAATCAAACATTTAAGTAAGGATGTAAAAGAGGAACTTGTCCTTGTTTGTCAGCATCCATTTCCCTGTAGCTGATGTTCTACGTGGTGGAGTATGTGTGGCATGTCGACGAGCCACTGCAGTAGTGTGAATGAAGACTCTGACAAGACAGCAGGTGTGGTTATATAGCAGCTTTATTCTTCAGTGTCACAATGAGCAGAGTTTCAGAAAGCAGGCAATCAATATTACTTGACAGCGTCAGGGCTCTTCTGAACCCCGTCTGTCGGTTGGGGCAAAGTTTTATACCCCTAGAACGCGTGATTTAATATCATTATGGAATGCAACAGTCGACACTTTTATCTTACACAATCTTTGAGCCAAGTATTATCTTAGACCCCAGAGTTCCTTCTTCTAACTTCACCACAAGTTCAACGCCCCTTATGTGACGTGACTTCTTGGCCCTTTTGTTATGGCGTTCAGATATAAATAGAGGAAAACGGGATAAGGCAGACTCATGTGTGGAATGCTTAGACCTTGAGTCCCTTGGACAAATATTTTTCTGTTTGCTCATCAAAGCATGCTTTTACATAATGTATGGTTTCGTAAAGCTTACTTCTGCTTAACTTCTCAGACATGGATTAGTACAAGGGAACAAAGAGAACATTCATCTTCCACAGTAGCCAGCTGCTCAGGGGTCAGTTTGCGCTGGCTCTTATCTCTCTTTGTCACGTGCTTGATGCTCAGCAGATGTCACTGCAGTTCTTTTCCTTTCTGCCATGTCACCCTCGCAAACACTTTGTCGTAAGGAAGATGGGGACTTTGATAACTCTGTGGACATTTCTTGCTTCCGCAGTGCGTGTTACATCATAAGCTTTCAATTAAGACCAAGGTCAAGGTTCTAGCTGCAGTGGTTCATGGGTAACTACTTGACAGATTGACACAACCCTTTGCATTTTATATATAGATTAGATAAAATATTACTGATTACCTCTACCAGTTTAATAAATTAATGTAAAAATAACATTTAAGTGTTTAATCTAACTTAATGGTAGCAACATAAATTCTATATTATTACTAGGAAATTGGTTTGTTAGGTTGCTAACTGTGAAAGTACTAAAGTATTTAAGAGTCATTAAAATGAAGATTATGTCAATTCATTTGCCTAACAACATTAAGGAAGAGATAACAGCATTAAACTAGTTAGTTAAAAATGGAAATCGAAAAACCTAAAAGAATGAAAAGCCCAATAGAGTAATGCACTCCTATAGTTATGATAAGCAGAAAATAAAGTATACATAGTAATTGTAAAAGTAATTAAAAGTAAATTAAATACTTAAACTGAACAAGAATAATTTTAAGATTTGTAGAGTTATATACAGTAAATGTATAATACAAAGAAAATGCAAAGCAGACGTAAAGCATCAGTTAACATCATGTAAAGTAATTGCTAATCAGGTGTAAAAATGAACTTTTCCTTTTCTGCCTTTCCCTTCTCTTTTCTTCCCCACAGTCCTGCAGCAGAATATCACCTGCTTACTTTGGCGTGTCTACTCCTATTTTCTTTCTCCCAATTTTCCTTTACCTGTCATATATCCGGCCATTTGTGTCATGTTGTATGCAGATCTTCAAACCCTAACCTTCCATTTAGCTGGGTGGACCAGACCAAGATGAACGAGTCACCTGCACAGTCCCTGCTCCATACAGTTGTGCGCAGCTCAGCTTTGAACGTCTCTGGGGAAAGTCTCAGAAGAATACACATCCAGTTATCTCTCGTTTATAAAAGGAAGTCGTGAGACGAGACTTTTTCAAAGAGATAATTTCATGTCCTGCGAGACGAGACTTCTGCCGTGAGATTTTTTCAAGTCCCACACTCATCTCGACCATATTCAACGACGCCCACGGTCCTCTCGCCTCTCATTCACGTGAATCCTTTTGTCAGACTCACTTCCTGCTCCCTTAGCTCTTATCACTTTTTACATTTTCCTCACTTTAAGTTCCCAATTAAAGACTTATGTTCAAATCTTATTAAAGAATTTCATCCTGAAGGGTCATCAACAGAAGAAATGAGTACACGGGCAATCCTAGCACCAAGTCAAACAAATGAACATGAAAATTGTCAATCAGTTAAACTGCAAATTGGTTAAATGTGGATCATTAGACTATACGGAAACAGTTAGGGGTGATGGTGCAGAAGATGAAAACATCAACTTATAATATCATGTAGAATATCTACAACCGTTAACACCGTCTGGTCTTCCACAAGCCGAATTACTGTTAAAAGAAGGATGTATCCAACAAAGATATTGTAGTACATCTTCCGTGGATAACATTGGACACCAAAGGAGATCTTGATATGCCATTCGTATTAAAACGTTTACAGTTTCCTGTAATGTTTTTGCAACAATTAATAAATCACAGAGACAAACATTCGAAAAAGTCATTTTATTTAATAGAGAGAAACAAACGAAATTCACTCACGGGCAGTTATACAGTTAGGTCCATAAATATTTGGACAGAGACAACTTTATTCTCATTTTGGTTCTGTACATTACCACAATGAATTTTAAATGAAACAACTCCGATGCAGTTGAAGTGCAGACGTTCAGCTTTAATTCAGTGGGGTGAACAAAACGATTGCATAAAAATGTGAGGCAACTAAAGCATTTTTTGAACACAATCCCTTCATTTCAGGGGCTCAAAAGTAATTGGACAATTGACTCTTTGGCTACTTCATGGGCTGGTGTGGTCAAGTCCGTCGTTATGTCATTATCAATGAAGCAGATAAAAGGCCTGGAGTTGATTTGAGGTGTGGTGCTTGCATGTGGAAGATTTTGCTGTGAACAGACAACATGCGGTCAAAGGAGCTCTCCATGCAGGTGACAGAAGCCATCCTTAAGCTGCGAAAACAGAAAAAACCCATCCGAGAAATTGCTACAATATTACGAGTGGCAAAATCTACAGTTTGGTACATCCTGAGAAAGAAAGCAAGCACTGGTGAACTCAGCAACTCAAAAAGACCTGGACGTCCACGGAAGACAACAGTGGTGGATGATCGCAGAATCATTTCCATGGTGAAGAGAAACCCCTTCACAACAGCCAACCAAGTGAACAACACTCTCCAGGGGGTCGGCGTATCGATATCCAAGTCTACCATAAAGAGAAGACTGCATGAAAGTAAATACAGAGGGTGCACTGCAAGGTGCAAGCCACTCATAAGCCTCAAGAATAGAAAGGCTAGATTGGACTTTACTAAAGAACATCTAAAAAAGTCAGCACAGTTCTGGAAAAACATTCTTTGGACAGATGAAACCAAGATCAACCTCTACCACAATGATGGCAAGAAGAAAGTATGGAGAAGGCATGGAACAGCTCATTATCCAAAGCATAGCACATCATCTGTAAAACACGGTGGAGGCAGTGTGATGGCTTGGGCGTGCATGGCTGCCAGTGGCACTGGGACACTAGTGTTTATTGATGATGTAACACAGGACAGAAGCAGCCGAATGAATTCTGAGGTGTTCAGAGACATACTGTCTGCTCAAATCCAGCTAAATGCAGTCAAATTGATTGGGCAGCGTTTCATGATACAGATGGACAATGACCCAAAACATACAGCCAAAGCAACCCAGGAGTTTATTAAAGCAAAGAAGTGGAAAATTCTTGAATGGCCAAGTCAGTCACCTGATCTTAACCCAACTGAGCAGGCATTTCACTTGTTGAAGACTAAACTTCAGACAGAAAGGCCCACAAACAAACAGCAACTGAGAGCCACTGCAGTAAAGGCCTGGCAGAGCATTAAAAAGGAGGAAACCCAACATCTGGTGATGTCCAGGAGTTCAAGACTTCAGGCTGTCATTGCCAGCAAAGGGTTTTCAACCAAGTATTAGAAATGAACATTTGATTTCCAGTTATTTAATTTGTCCAATTACTTTTGAGCCCCTGAAATGAAGGGATTGTGTTCAAAAAATGCTTTAGTTGCCTCACATTTTTATGCAATCATTTTGTTCACCCCACTGAATTAAAGCAGAAAGTCTGCACTTCAACTGCATCGGAGTTGTTTCATTTAAAATTCATTGTGGTAATGAACAGAACCAAAATGAGAATAAAGTTGTCTCTGTTCAAATATTTATGGACCTAACTGTACTACAGTATATAAATGTAATGAATTATTATTATTATTATTATTATTATTACGTTGCGTTGTCACGATGTAACTCCAAACACAGAATCAAAATTCATTGCGATATTGATGAAAATTTAATTCAAAAAATTGTTTTTACTGGAGTTTTACAGTAAAAGTGTAAGTTTAAAAAGTATTTGCATGTTAATTTCAATTCCAAACAGAACGAAACCGTATAACACAATGAATAACTCTAACTCAACATGAAACATAATTTTCTTTCAATTTATTATGTTTTACTATTTTTTACTATGGTTAATTACTCGCTGTAATGTAAAATAGTTAACTCTATTATGTATATGTAACACTTCCCATGAAATTAACAATCTGTTTAAATTGTACACCCGCATCCCCATAAGCGAGCGGCTGAACCACAAAGAGGCTAGCGTATAGTGCCCGCCCGGGGGATGGCGAGCGAAGTGAGCAGGGGGCAAAACCCCCTAGTTTTAATAAAGAATCTCCTTCTTCTCCTTTTATGCTATGCAGTATGTGTTCTTTGTCCTGAAACTTTTAATACATCACTTGATGATGAAGTAAGTGTTTAGCTTTTCCATTTTTTGAGTTGTCCTTAAAGGCGTCTCCCAGAATTTTACCAAAGAACTTTGACATAAATGTCTTTAGAGTATCAGACTCGGCACCCTTTGGAACTCCAAGGATTCCGGCTTTCAGCATACATTTCACACTCAAGCTCTCCTTCATTTTAGACTGCACCGTAGTCAATTTGTACTTGGGGTGTATACATGGGCTTCTTTTAACGTCTTTTATATCTCCACTCTAAATCTAATAATTAAATCTCTTAGATTTTTCAGTTTCAAAGCATCATCTGCACTGCTACATTCATACGGTTGTGGTTTTTATAGAAGGAGAAACTGTTTTATAAATTCTGTAGCTTTTCTTGAGCAAGATGAAAGCTTGTAGTCAGTTGTTAGGCACAGTAATTGGATCTCTACCACTGCTGCAGCGTCAGACGTGTCAAGGCCTGAATCCATAGCCTTCATCTCCACTA
This sequence comes from Erpetoichthys calabaricus, assembly GCF_900747795.2. Lineage (NCBI taxonomy): Eukaryota > Metazoa > Chordata > Cladistia > Polypteriformes > Polypteridae > Erpetoichthys > Erpetoichthys calabaricus. The sequence continues at coordinate 14,390,090 of NC_041407.2, forward strand.
CTTATTATGACTGGCCATAGTGCATCACTAATTTTGGCTATTAAATATTATTTTGGTTGATGCAGTTGAAATGCTTTGGTGTTATTCAAGTTATATGTGGAACAGAGTAAGCGTCTGTGTTAGGGTCTTCAGCCTGGCGAATATGAGATGCACGTTACATCTTAGGAACCTGTTAGTCAAAACCAAAACCTTCACCAGAAGAATTAACTAAAGCCAGAGTATTCGTTACCAAATTAAATCCTTCCTTAGTTCCCTTATTTTCCCGCACTACTGTGATGTTTCAACCAGGGCTTTTCTCAGGCTTGTATTTACTTTCTGTTTCATTGTTGTTTTTGAATAACAGTTTTTGTATATTTATGCAGTTTTCATTATATTTTTCTTTATTATTTATTATGTATGTGTAACCCCCCTTGCACCACCCTTCCTGTAATCAGCATGCAGGGCCCTGAGTTCTTCATTATGGTGTCGCCACCTCTATTATTGTCATGTACAATATATGTCACCTTCAGCCTTTGAACACAAAACCAAATCACAGTTTACTCCAAATTTAAGTAAAAAAAAAACTTTCTCTTTACTTAAATGCAAAATGAATAAACTTGGCATTTTACAAATATATGAGGGGGGACCCAAAAATAACCGGAAATATTTTTAAAACGTGTTTAATTTAATTTTCTGTACAAACTACAATTAGTCTCCTTCAAAGTACTCTCCATTGGCGGAAATACACTTATCTAACTGTTTGTTCCATTGTTCGAAAACATTTTTTAAATTCGTCTGAAGTAATGGCCATTAATGCTCTGGTCGTTTCTTGTTTTACCTCATTGACGTCAGCAAAACGCCTTCCTTTCAAGTCTTTTTTCATCTGATGTAACAAAAAGAAATCACACGGAGCTAAATCCGGTGAGTAGGATGGGTGGTTTAGGGTTGTCGTACCGTTTCTTGCCAAAAACTGGCGAATGCTGAGAGCAGTGTGAGATGGAGCGTTGTCATGATGAAAGAACCAATCGCCCGACTCCCACAAATCAGGGCGTTTCCGTCTCACACTGTTGCGCAACCTTCTTAACACTTCTAGGTAGAATGCTTGGTTTACAGTCTGACCTGCTGGAACAAATTCATAATGCACGAGACCTTTGACATCAAAAAAAGAAATCAACATTGTTTTCACTTTTGATTTCACCTGCCGAGCTTTTTTTGCTCGAGGAGAATTCGCGGTTTTCCAATGACTGGACTGCTGTTTCGTAACTGTAGCACCACGATTCATCTCCTGTAATAATTTTGGAAAAAAAATCTGGGTCATTATCAAACTGATCCTTCATTTCACGACAAGTTTCCAGGCGACGCTCTTTCTGATCTGCTGTCAGCAATCGCGGGACGAATTTTGCAGAAACTCTTCTCATTTTCAAATCTTGCGATAAAATTTGCTGAACCGAGCTCCACGACATCTGGGTAATCTTAACAAGTTCGTCAATGTTCCTATGTCGATTTTCATAAATTAATTCTCGGATTGTGGTGACATTTTCATCGGTTTGTGATGTTGAAGGACGCCCGGGGCGTTGGTGGTATTCAATCGACATTTCACCATTCTTAAAGCGGCCAAACCACTCGTAGACTTGGCTTTTACCCATAGCATCTTCTTTGTAAGCTTTTTTTAACATAACAATAGTTTCTGCAACACTTTTTTCAAGAAGAAAACAAAATTTCACTGCCGCGCGTTGCTCACGATAATCGGCCATCGTAAAAAAACGACGCTTGCACCACGTACTACAAGTACCAACCTAACAACAACAAAATTCCGGTTATTTTTGGGTCCCCCCTCGTATATACAACACATAATAAAACACAAACACTAAATTATTTACAGCTATATATATCGTCCGTCTGGTACTACTGGTGAGCTCACCCTTATTAATTACCACAGTCAGTGAAGTTTAATCACTACGTTGGGGGTCCCAAACCGTAGCTCGGGTGCGTGGTGGCCAAACAAACAAAACAGAACTGGCCCCTTCACTTGAGGATTTAACTCCAGCCACTTAAAACAAACAAGAAAAACACACAGGCCTTCTTTGAATGTGCTCGCCTTTGTCCTCGGGTACCTCCTTTGGGCCTCTCGTCTCCCTCTCTCTTGAACAACCTCCTCACTCGCGGTTTGCCAGTGCTGAACTCGTGTCGTGCCGCCTTTCTCTTCTTCAGGTCACCACGTGTCAGGCCCTCCCCTCTCTCGACTCTCTTTACGTCCTGCAGTGGCACACTTACTTGTCCTTTTCATTGGCTAGACACCCTCTGTTTGATGGTGCCCCCTTACAGTGTTCCCCACTTGCTTTCTCCCCTCTAAACTGTTTAGCGCTTTGGTGTTTCGCTTTGTGTGTCAGTGTTCTGCTAGACTGCTCTTTCTCACTCGTTGCGGCTTTTCAAAACTCTGTATGTAGCGCTTTCTTTACCCTTTAGCCATAGGATAGCGCCCTAAGTTCGTAAACTGTTGTGATGTGAGATTTTACATATAACTTGATAAATATTTTGTATGTCTTTATTTGTAATTTTGGCAAAGCGATGTAATTTAGTGTTTATCCCCCCCCCCACCCCACTCCCTTAGGAATGGGTCTGTTTGAATTTTACGACAGGGTTTGGGGGTTGTGTCTTAAACCAGTTTGCCGAGTGTTTCTTTGCTAAAGTCATTTCTACCCCCTAGCAAGTAGGCTAAGGTGTACTTTAACATATGGTTTGGGGGCAGGTGTTAAGATGTTCTATTCCCCCATTGGTCTGAGGTATGGCTGTTTGGAATTGGCTTGTCTCAGAGGCCTTTAAGTACCATGATGTCCTATTGGCTGTAGGGGTTGGACAGAACATCTATAAATGTATGTGTTTAACCTCACAATCTCTCTCTTGCTAACCTGTGATGATATAATAATAATAATAATAATAATAATTCATTACATTTATGTAGAAGTATCTCTCTCTTACTAACCAACATCTGAAAGAAGCATCTCTCTTGCTAACCTGTGATGATGAAGACAACACAATGAAGAGCACAGCTCAGCAGCCATTTTGAACAGACATGTGGCTGAAAGCTGAGCACCAATGATGCCTTAACTAGAGACATTTAAGTAACTACAAGTCTGTGCGCCGCCTGAACTACATATCACCATTTAATCAGGTTGTATGGTTGCCAATATTCAAATGTACTTTGCATATTGTTATTATTTATGAATATTATCAATAATACATTATCTTATGTGTAACTTAACTTCTGCTTGCCTTTTTACTACATCTAATTGCCTGAGGTTATAGATATAGAAGGGAAGGTGGGGGATAAGTTATATACAATAATACCTTATAAACAGTTGTAAGTCTGTGAGATTAGGCATTCTGACAAAGGCTACATATTAATAATACAATAGAGGAAAGTAGAGCAATATATTACTCTACCAAGACAAAACAGTAAACTCTATTTCCCTTAACCAATACCTACTCCCCAGTAATAAGCTACCAGCTGTTTCACAATTAGTAATTTGTAACATAATTCACAATACAAATATATTCCCAAAATATAACAAAATGTATTCAAATTGAAAAAATATCTCAAAAAACTAAATAAAACTATTTATAGTTAAGTCCAATCAAAATTCCCATAAATCATAGATTACAGAAATTAGAAACTCACACAAATTGCTGTATATTTACCCTTCACAGCAAATGCCTATAGGTTCAGGCAGTGCACTCAAACCTTACAAATGTACTCTTAACTGTTTGCTTTTACCCGCACTTAAAACATCCCACTGTTAAAGAAGAACACAATAACAAAATCTATAATATGAGCAAACGTAATCACTAAAACCTCACTCTAACTCAACAACTTTAGGGGCCCACAGAGACACTCACACACAAGCCAGCGGCCACCAAATAAAATATTAACACAAACTCCCCTCGTTACAGGCCTGGTCGACCCTCGTGAACGTGGTGGCCAAAAACGTTAAGGCCCATTCGCTCTAACGAGCCAACATAAATGGTAACAGTACTCACTAATATGTGGAGTGAATATCAGTGTCCATTGTCCAAACACAGAACTTTCACGCTGTGGACAAATGATGGAGTTGCCCTGCCGGCAGGCTGGCGCACGGCAAAACGATGCAAGCGCTGCAAGCGAAATGGAGCTAGTCCGTTCCAATGGGGTAAAACTTGTTGTTTTTCCTCCTTGCCCGAGGAGCTGCCAGGCTTTCCTTTTGTCACCTGAAGCACTATTCCAAGTATCCGGTGCTTCTTCGCAGGCTCCCTCCGCTCCTTCGCCTCTTTCCTCTACTCACCACCACCACTTTTTTTTTTCACATTCAACACCACCCGGAGCTCTAAAGCCTCCGAAAACCACGTCAAACTCTTTTTTTTTTTTTTAAAACAAAACAACCAGTAAACATTATTAAGGGGAATATTATATTATATGAGCCTAGGGCTACATGTATATTTCACGTTCCCGTTAGCGTTCTTCTATCAGTTCTTTCTGTCTAATCAATTTAGCGTGTTGCTAAATCTTTCTCTTCTCCCATCTTCTCCTTTTATGTTTTAGCGGTTTGCTAAAATTATTTCATCCTTCTTTTCCCGTCTCAGAGCTGTCCTTTTTTTTCCCTTCTGCTCTCTCTCTTTCCTCCAATCCCGTCTCACAATTATCTTACATGGACTGTCAATAGGCCAATCAGAGGACACTTACATATCCAGCTTAACCTTACACAATCCCGGTAACTTGTACCCCATTTTAGACAATAAACTTTATTAGCACAAACTCGCATTCTGATATTCTTTTTGTTTTTCTTTCTTTTATGTAATATCCCTTTAAATGTTTCCTTGTACTTTGTGCGTCAAGTCCCAGAAGGTGGGGCTCCCCTGATGCCACTGCTGCCGGGTCTTCTCCCTGACTTTCTATTCAGGTTAGAGAGGAGGACCCAGCAGTGGATTATTGAGTTTGTAGGGAGTTGTTTTGTGAGCATTGCTTTCACTTGCATATAAATGGGAGTTTAGTGGCCAAAAATTCACTACTGAGTTAAGTTCAGGTTTCTGATTCTACTCTGTTCAAAACACAGAGGAAAGTTGATTTTAGCATGATGACTGTATGTGTGTGTATGAATGGAAAATGGAAATTGATTTTCACATCTTGAAATTACAATTTTCGTCTGGAATATTATTCATTCTTTTGTGTGTTGTATAGCAATCTTGGATGACTTCATCCCAGAAGAGATACAACAATTTAGAACGTGCAGTTTCCAAGGTATCCACCTATACAGTGGGTACGGAAAGTATTCAGACCCCCTTCAATTTTTCACTCTTTGTCATATTGCAGCCATTTGCTAAAATCATTTAAATTATTTTTTTCCCTCATTAATGTACACACAGCACCCCATATTGACAGACAAAAAAAAGAATTTTTGAAATTGTTGCAGATTTATTAAAAAAGAAAAACTGAAATATCACATGGTCCTAAGTATTCAGACCCTTTGCTCAGTATTTAGTAGAAGCACCCTTTTGAGCTAATACAGCCATGAGTCTTCTTGGAAAAGATGCAACAAGTTTTTCACACCTGGATTTGGGGATCCTCTGCCATTCCTCCTTGCAGATCCTCTCCAGTTCTGTCAGGTTGGATGGTAAACGTTGGTGGACAGCCATTTTTAGGTCTCTCCAGAGATGCTCAATTGGGTTTAAGTCAGGGCTCTGGCTGGGCCATTCAAGAACAGTCACAGAGTTGTTGTGAAGCTACTCCTTCGTTATTTTAGCTGTGTGCTTAGGGTCATTGTCTTGTTGGAAGGTAAACCTTCGGCCCAGTCTGAGGTCCTTAGCACTCTGGAGAAGGTTTTTGTCCAGGATATCCCTGTACTTGGCCGCATTCATCTTTCCCTCGATTACAACCAGTCGTCCTGTCCCTGCAGCTGAAAAACACCCCCACAGCATGATGCTGCCACTGCCATGCTTCACTGTGGGGACTGTATTGGACAAGTGATGAGCAGTGTAGGTTGTCTTCACACATACCGCTTAGAATTAAGGCCAAAAAGTTCTATCATGATCTCATCAGACCAGAGAATCTTATTTCTCACCATCTCAGAGTCCTTCAGGTGTCTTTTAGCAAACTCCATGCGGGCTGTCATGTGTCTTGCACTGAGGTATGTGTGGAGACAACCAGGCACTGCTCATCACTTGTCCAATACAGTCCCCACAGTGAAGCATGGCGGTGGCAGCATCATGCTGTGGGAGTGTTTTTCAGCTGCAGGAACAGGACGACTGGTTGCAATCGAGGGAAAGATGAATGCGGCCAAGTACAGGGATATCCTGGACAAAAACCTTCTCCAGAGTGCTAAGGACCTCAGACTGGGCCGAAGGTTTACCTTCCAAAAAGACAATGACCCTAAGCACACAGCTAAAATAACGAAGGAGTGGCTTCACAACAACTCTGTGACTGTTCTTGAATGACCCAGCCAGAGCTCTGACTGAAACCCAATTGAGCATCTCTGGAGAGACCTAAAAATATCTCTGGAGAGACCTAAAAATGGCTGTCCACCAACGTTTACCATCCAACCTGACAGAACTGGAGAGGATCTGCAAGGAGGAATGGCAGAGGATCCCCAAATCCAGGTGTGAAAAACTTGTTGCATCTTTCCCAAGAAGACTCCTGGCTGTATTAGCTCAAAAGGGTGCTTCTACTAAATACTGAGCAAAGGGTCTGAATACTTAGGACCATGTGATATTTCAGTTTTTCTTTTTTAATAAATCTGCAACAAGTTCAAAAATTCTTTTTTTTGTCTGTCAGTATGGGGTGCTCTGTGTACATTAATGAGGGAAAAAATTAATTTAAATGATTTTAGCAAATGACTGCAATATGACAAAGAGTGAAAAATTGAAGGGGGTCTGAATACTTTCCGTACCCACTGTACGTACAGAGACCCATGTACAACGATAACTTCCAAAAAAATTCACCTATCCTCTTCAGACAAGTTGCATTGTGTTTGCATATTGCTCCAGGCCTATTGTTTTTGATCCAGTTTTTCCTGAACTTATTCCCATATCTTTCAAAAACAATTTGACCTCCAGTATGTCCGATGATAACTGTCATGGAAATTGTTTAATTTAACCAGGATCTTTGCAGTCTGTTCCATTTAGTCATGGGACCAGGCCCTTTGATTTGCACAATTTTGCATGAGTATAGTTTTTGAGGTAATGTGTAATTTACATGGAAGTACTGTATGGACTATGTCATAGCAATTTTTACTTTGTACTCTCCACTTTTTTGTGCTTTATTTGTTTCTGTCTTTCAGATTATAGATTGGACTTGTTTGCCTTCAATTGCCTGTAGGTAATATTTGGGGACAGGCTGTCTAGGGGTGAGGCTATATCCAAACAGGCAAGTGGAGGTCCACGGACATTTTGTGGCTTATTTTGAAGGACTCCCAACATTTTGCCATCTTTGTGACTCCTGTTTCTATCACCTGTTCAATAACCCAAAGCCACATATGTTGTTCTTAAATCAAAGTTAATCCATACCAAAGTTGTTACTAAGCTAGATTCTGTCTTTTTAAGCTGGAATGTTTCTATGCCATCGTAGTTATTTTTTGTGATGAATTTTTTTGTGTCTGAGATGATTTTCTAACACCAGGACATCTTCATGTTCATTCTAAGTACACCTCAAAATAGCCTGCATGTTACAACCCCAATTCCAATGAAGTTGGGACGTTGTGTAAAACGTAAATTAAAACAGAATACAATGATTTGCAAATCCTTTTCAATCTATATTCAATTGAATACACTACAAAGACAAGATATCAAATGTTCAAACTGATAAACTTTATTGTTGTTTTGCAAATCTTCACTCATTTTGAATTTGATGCCTGCAACACGTTCCAAAAAAGCTGGGACAGGGGCCTGTTTACCACTGTGTTATATCACCTTTCCTTTTAACAACACTGAATAAGCGTTTGGGAACTGAGGACACCAATTGTTGAAGCTGTGTAGGTGGAATACTTTCCCATTCTTGCTTGATGTACAACTTCAGTTGCTGAACAGTCCGGGGTCTCCATTGTCGTATTTTGCGTTTCATAATGCGCCACACATTTTCAATGGGAGACAGGTCTGGACTGCAGGCAGGCCAGTCTAGTACCCGCACTCTTTTACTACGATGCCACGCTGTTGTAACACATGCAGAATGTGGCTTCGCATTGTCCTGCTGAAATAAGCAGGGACGTCCCTGAAAAAGATGTCACTTGGATGGCAGCATATGTTGCTCCAAAACCTGTATGTACCTTTCAGCATTAATGGTGCCTTCACAGATGTGCAAGTTACCCATGCCATGGGCACTAACACACCCCCATACCATCACAGATGCTGGCTTTTGAACTTTGCGCTGATAACAATCTGGATGGTCCTTTTCCTCTTTGGCCCGGAGGACACGACGTCCGTGATTTCCAAAAAAAATTTGAAATGTGGACTCGTCAGACCACAGCACACTTTTCCACTTTGCGTCAGTCCATCTCAGATGAGCTCGGGCCCAGAGAAACTGGCGGCGTTTCTGGGTGTTGTTGATATATGGCTTTCGCTTTGCATGGTAGAGTTTTAACTTGCACTTGTAGATGTAGTGACGAACTGTGTTAACTAACAATGGTTTTCTGAAGTATTCCTGAGCCCACGTGGTAATATCCTTTACAGAATGATGTCGGTTTTTAATGCAGTGCCGCCTGATGGATCGAAGGTCACGGGCATCCAGTGTTGGTATTCAGCCTTGCCGCTTACATGCAGAGATTTCTCCAGATTCTCTGAATCTTTTGATGATATTATGGACAGTAGATGATGAAGTCTCTAGATTCCTTGCAATTGTACGTTGAGGAACGTTGTTCTTAAACTGCTGGACTATTTGCCCACACAGTTGTTCACAAAGTGGTGAACCTTGCCCCATCCTTGCTTGTGAACGACTGAGCCTTTTGGGGATGCTCCTTTTATATCCCATCATGACAAACACTTGTTTCCAATTAACCTGTTCACCTGTGGAATGTTCACAACAGGTGTTTTTTGAACATTCCTCAACTTTCCCAGTCTTTTGCTGCCCCGTCCCAGCTTTTTTGGAACGTGTTGCAGGCATCAAATTCAAAAAGAGTGAAGATTTGCAAAACGACAATAAAGTTTATCAGTTTGAACATTCGATATCTTGTCTTCGTAGTGTGTTCAATTGAATATAGGTTGAAAAGGATTTGCAGATCATTGTATTCTGTTTATGTTTTACACAGCGTCCCAACTTCATTGGAATTGGGGTTGTACGTCATAGGAACATGTTAGCCATGTGTGGATCTTGGAGAGATCCAGGAAGCCCCCAGCCCAAGCGGACCTCATGTTGCTTGACAGTCTAAGGAGTGCTGGAGTTGATGGGGAGATGATTGGCTTGAAAGACCTGCTCATTATAATACTCTTGAAGCTGAAGAAACCTCAGGCTAAATACTTAGGTGGGGTCCTGAGCATCAGATTTTCTCTCTTCACGTCTTCTAAAGGTCGATTTATATTAAAAGCTCCGTGGACCTGCTGGTTGTTGCTGAAACAGGCTGACTTGGCAGCAGAGGTTTATTAAAACCAAGCAGCACAATGCATATCAATAAAGGCCGTTGAGTACCAAATTTGGCCTCTTTTATTAATTTAACCTGTTATAGGGAAACTCCAAACTTTTTTTTTTATCACCAAGAGATTCCTTTTGTGATTAAATGAAGGTCATATTCAGTAAGCTAAGTGATCTGTCATGGCGCTGGTTATTGATCAGAAGCGGTGGCTCATAAACCTAGCCTTCTGCCCAGCACTGTGCTCAATTAATTTCAGTTTTTACTGATCAGTGGCTGAGATTCACAAGGCTGTCATTCTGACAAAGGCACTACACTGAAGAAGGAAAACCTTATCATGGAGTGGTCGTGACTGATATGTGCCATCAACAGTGGCAGGTCTTAATAATAAGAGCCCCCTGCCACAGCTCTGTGTACCAGAAGAGAGTTCTTATTGATCAGCACTTCACTTTCATGGGCCCATCATTCTGCCGAGGTTTTACAGGGGAAAAGGAAGGTCTTGTTTTTCGGTGGCAGAGGTTAATAATAAAATTACTTTCAGGTGCTTCTATATACAAGAATTGTTTTGACATGTGGCAGTAGCTGGTAGGTGTTATTTGTTACATTAATGGAGCAACTGTTTATGTGTAAACAAAATTCTGATATGAGCTTTGATATGAAATCCGTTCATTTAATCTGTTATTGAGTCTGTTCATTTGTAACCAAGCTACGTATAAAAGTGTGAGAAAAGGGTCAGAATTTGAGTGTGTGTTTATGTGTGTGTGTGTGTGTGTGTGTGTGTGTGTGTGATGTGTGTGCTATATTCTGCAGGGTTTGTATTTATAGAACTTGTATTACTATCAATACTAAGGTCCTCTGATTCTGGTCATCTTGTTGTGCCTCACACTAACCTGCACTCTGTGGGTGACAGCAGGGCCTTCAGCCCCATAACACCCAGACTTTGGAATGACATCCCGAGATTAATGAGCTCAGCCGACTCCATTCATTCTTTCAAAAAACAACTTAAAACTCATCTATTTAGGAAGGTTTTTAACTTAACTTAACATTCTGCCCTTTCTTTCAGTTTACCTCTCTGTCCAGGTGCCCAGGATAATTGGTGTGTCTGTTATATCACAAATTAGGTTATGTTAGGCTTTTTCTTTTAGTATTGAATTTAGTATTTCACTCTGGTTTATTGTCCTTTATTCTATTTAATGCTTTGTTATCTGCTTCATTGTTCTACTCAGGAAAACATTTGTATCCAATTTTTTTTCTAAGACTCTGTGAAGCGCTTTGAGCATGGGAAAGGAGCTATATAAATAAAATGTATTATTATTACTATTATTATTATTATACAATCCTGTTTCATAATATATAAATAATAATAAAAGTCTACACTTTTTCGTATCTGTTATGGAAACTGCAAGAAAATGAGCTGTCTTTTAGGGAGGAGACACCATAATTTGGTCAAGACAAGCTACCAGCCAAAGGAGAGTCCTGGGCTGCTATTTAAAATCCTGCCCGGGAAAAGAAGAAAAGGAAAGGAAGGAGAAGAACGATCAAGAAGCCAACCATAGGGATTTGATGAAACAACTTGGATCTTATAAGGGGAAGGAAACATTGAAGCCAAGAGAAAATCCCAATAAGAATAAAAAGAAGAAGGTTGTGACCAAAAGGCACGTTATCGAGACTCCGACATCTGATGGGCAGGGGCACCCCATGCATCATCACAGAGAATAGCCTGGTACCACGACTGAGCTCTAACCATTCTGCTTAAGTGTAAGAACTTTTGGGGCAAAAACAATTGGATTATGGCTGACCAGCTTTTCAGGGGAATGAGGTTTTATTGGAACAGAACAAACTTAAAAGGAAACTCCATCCAGAAGTTATATTTTTTATATGTTACTTACCCCGTGTACTTTGTAGAAGGGTCCGGGAAATACTTTTAATCTCCTGTTCTCATGGAGAAAGTAAATAACAAAGATTCTAACAGAAGGGGAGTAACGAATGATGTGAAGAACATCCATTGATAAAAAGAAAAAAAATTCTTCTGTAACTTGGGTCACATAATCCGTTATGCACTTGTACGTTAAAACGTGCAGAATACTTGTATTTTTTGGCTAAAATATTAGTAATGCTTACGGAAGCTGAGAGAGGACATGCAATATCGTTATTTTTTTTTAATTGTCTCCTCGGGATAACAGACTTATTTTATTGAGAGCTCGAGAAAATTAACTTTGTTTTCTCGAGATAACAGAATAATTTTATTGAGATGTCGAGAAAACGAAAGTTTGTTTTCTTGAGATAACGGAATAAATGTATCGAGATGTTGAGAAAACGAAAATTTGTTTTCTTGAGATAACGGAATAAATTTATCAAGATGTTGAGAAAACGAAAATTTGTTTTCTTGAGATAACGGAATAATTTTATCGGGATGTCGAGAAAATGAAAATTTGTTTTATTGAGATAACGGAATAAATTTATCGAGATGTCGAGAAAACAAAAATTTGTTTTCTTGAGATAACAGAATAATTTTATCAAGATGTTGAGAAAATGAAAATTTGTTTTATTGAGATAACGGAATAAATTTATCAAGATGTTGAGAAAACGAAAATTTATTTTCTTGAGATAGCAGAATAATTTTATCGAGATGTTGAGAAAATGAAAATTTGCTTTCTTGGCATAACGGAATAATTTTATCGCAATCTCAAGAAAACAAAACTTAACCTTTGCTCCTGGCATCAGGCTCGCTTAGATTGCGACGCCTATACAGCTGAAGCCTTTCTAACCGTCTTCTTAAATGATGGACACTAACGTTATTATTTTCTAAACTAAGGCATAAACATATTTCAGCCTGCGTCAGCCCTTGATTGAACAAAAATGTGATGCGCTGATCAATTCAGTTCTGCTCTTCTGCCATTTCAAACAGGACTTGGCTTCAATAAGCTAAACATTAAATGTTAGATACAATTATTTCATAATTTCAAGAAAACAAGATCTTTTTGTTTTATTGAGATCTCGATAAAATGAGTCCATTATCTCGAGAAAACAAAGTTAGTTTTCTTGAGATCTCGATAAAATGAGTCCATTAACTCGATGAAACAATTTAAAGAAATAACAATATTGCACGTCCCCTCTCAGCTTCCGTAAATACTTACTTCCAGAAAACTCGGAATACAATATAAACAGGAATGGCACATTTCCATAATATTTATAAAACTGAAATTCTATGCAAATTAAGAAAACACTTACATGAATTTTAACATTAACTTCCTAAGATTGGCTCTGACAGTGTTTGGGGGCATTTAAAGTATATTTAAAGCTTTTCAAAGTCAGGCCCATATTCAATAACTGCCTTTGGTGGGTGGGAGTTGGCTGCCTAGGGTGAGGCCACATCTGGACAGGCTAGTGAAGGTCTTGGCCTCCGTTATGGGACTTTTAGCAAGCCTCACACCTTCAAGGCCACCTTTGTGACATCTGCTCACAACAACATCAACTTCACAATGGAACAAGACCAGGGGTGCTCCACACCGGTCACATAGTGACACAGTGTCAGCAGGTTTTCATTCTAACCCGTATTGTAATTAGAAGCTGGGCCTAGCAGATAATGAAACTTGGAATTTAATTTTATGGCTTCTCAGTGCTTTCATTCTCCCAAGATTTCTCGTTTTCTGAGAGGATTATCCATACGTTTTGTGGTCCAGAACAGATTTGTCCCTCTTGGTCCTTCCCTTCTCTCTCATTTATTAACGCAGATACTTCATAGTGCATATAAACAGGTTTAAATGGAAGTAGAGCAGCTAGAGAGCTGCCGGCTCCTTTGTCATTTACACCTCATTATTAACAATGAATTAACAATTAAAACCTTAATGCAGCTGTTTAAAACTAAAATAGGCAATTAAAGGGTCTGAATCATAACAAATGAGTCAACTTAAGCTAAGCCCAAAAGACATTGCTTTAGTAGTAAATAAATGGGTTCTAAAATAAAAACTTGATTAAAGCAGAAAGCTGCAGCCACTGCAAATCTCCAAGACCGGCGTTGAGGACCCCTGAACTGGACCATTCAAAGCGTTAATGAAGGGCACCTGGCCTTAATAAAAGTCTTACCAATGTGTCCTGGTTGGTTTCTTCAAAACCCACCGTAAAATGATTACTGCATAATAAGTTATTGTCAATTATTTTTTTCACGCAGCCATAATCTGTACAACAAATAGATGCAAAAGAATGTATTTTTCATTCATGCCAGATCTCTTTTAATCTAACATATTAGGTTTTAGCTGATGAGCTGATAAACTTCACTCCGAATTCACATCCTGCATTGTAGAAAATCAGATGGGGGAAAATTGATTTTCATGGCTGGCCTCTGAGCCGTTCAGCCGGTGACAAGCTGGAGTTCCTTTTTATCGATCAGTGGCAGGGGCTGATAAGACGATCACAGCGTCCCCGGGTTCTCCGTCTGACGCCTCTTTCTCACATGCTGTTTGTGCAACAAGAAAGAAAACAAGCTGACAGAGCCCGGTTACGTCTGTCCTAACTTTCTGAGTGGCTCCTTTATTATACCTTTGTTTCTCTTATCTTACTTTGTTACTTTTCCATTCAGAGCAGGTTTCATTTTGCCAGTTTTTTAAAACCTTTTTTTGCTCTAAGAGACATTTAGCTGCTTATTCTATGATTAATATAACAACCTCTGACCTGCTTAATTCAGTTTTGGGAGTCTGGGGGACAAAGACTTTGCTGGCAGCAAGAACCAACTGTACCAGTTCAGTGCAGATTATTAACACAGCGCTACATGACGGGTGCTCAGCGGAGTGAACCCTGGCAACATCAGGTGCAAGGAAAGAACCAATCCACCTTAATTAAAGGACACAAATCTGCGTGCTCCTCTGGTGGCTTTGTCTATGTTCTCCAACAGATGGTACATCGCAAACATTAGCACTGCTTTCATGAATCCCATACCAAATGGCATGACATCATTTGTAGCCATGCATTTTATTACTGTAAATGTTGTGAACGCTGAAGTCGAAAAACAACGGGAAAAACACCAATTTATAAATAAAAAGCAATTTCTTTATTCTTGGTGAGTTAAAAAGACTGAGAGACTGCCCCCCCTCCCCAGCTCAGTCAACTGATTTGGGTTCAGACAGACTGCTCTAAAAGAAAAACGTTTCTCTCTTTTATCACCTAGCTTGTTCATTAGACAAAGAGAGAAAAAACATAGCAGTTCATTTTGCTGTAAGTTACGGTTACATCCTGATTTATTACATACAGGAGTACAGCAAAATAAAGAGGCAACGTAAGGAATACGTCCTTCTCAGTATGCCCACACAAGACCAATTTAAGCAGTCTCTTATACTTCATTACATTAGTTATAAAGAGATTACATTCTTATAGCTTTAATATCTTCATTAGATTATATTTGTTTGGTTAGATTAATAATCCTTATTTATTAAATCATAAGTGACATGTTTTCTTATATTTTTAAACAAGAGTAAAGAAACGATCATATAGATAGATAGATAGATAGATAGATAGACAGACAGACAGACAGACAGACAGACAGACAGACAGACAGACAGACAGACAGATAGATAGATAGATAGATAGATAGATAGATAGATAGATAGATAGATAGATAGATAGATAGATAGATAGATAGATAGATAGATAGATACTTTATTAATCCCAATGGGAAATTCACCTACTCCACCAGCTGCATACTGATAAAGAAACAATATTAAATTAAAGAGTAATAACAATGCAGGTATAACAGACAATAACTTTGTATAATGTTAACGTTTACCCCCCTGGTGGAATTGAAGAGTCACATAGTGTGGGGGAGGAACGATCTCCTCAGTCTGTCAGTGCAGCAGGACGGTGACAGCAGTCTGTCGCTGAAGCTGCTCCTCTGTCTGGAGGTGATCCTGTTCAGTGGATGCAGTGGATTCTCCATAATTGACAGGAGTCTGCTCAGCGCCCGTCGCTCTGCCACAGATGTCAAACTGTCCAGCTCTGTGCCTACAATAGAGCCTGCCTTCCTCACCAGTTTGTCCAGGCGTGAGGCGTCCCTCTTCTTTATGCTGCCTCCCCAGCACACCACCGCGTAGAAGAGGGCGCTCGCCACAACCGTCTGATAGAACATCTGCTGCATCTTATTGCAGATGTTGAAGGACGCCAGCCTTCTAAGGAAGTATAGCCGGCTCTGTCCTCTCTTGCACAGAGCATCAATAATATCACAGGGTGTTCTGTTAGTATCAAGAAGTCAGCATTTTCACATAAAAGAATTAAGTTAATTAATTAATTAGTTAATCATATAATTCTGTGCACAAGCTTAATTCTTTTTCTACCTAAATGAAGAACAAATTCATATAGAAATAATAAATCATATAGCTCTCTGCTGCATGATTAATACAAAATACAGTCATTGGTATTTGTGAGTTAAATACTTATAATCATCTGTGGTGGGCTGGCGCCCTGCCCGGGGTTTGTTTCCTGCCTTGTGCCCTGTGTTGGCTGGGATTGACTCCAACAGACCCCCGTGACCCTGTAGTTAGGATATAGCAGGTTGGATAATGGATGGATGGATACTTATAATCATTACAGTTAATATTGTTTTTCTTCCTTCTCAATGTTTATGATACACCTTCTGTTGGAATGAAACATGGAATGCATTTTATTACTATAAGTGTTTGTGATGTGCCAGGTGCAGGAATGACAAGTGCAATGATCTTATTACAATAACCGTTTGTCATGTGCCATGTGTTGCTATGACAAATGCAATGCATTTTATTACTGCAAAGATTTGTGATACACCATCTGTTGGAATGAAACATGGAATGCATTTTATTACTACAAATGTTTGTGATGTGCTATCTGTTTGAGTTACAAATGCAATGCATTTTATTTTTACATGCATTACAAAATGCATTTCAATAGATGGTAAACCTGCGGTGGGCAGGCACCCTGCCCGGGGTTTGTCCCCTGCCTTGTGCCCTGTGTTGGCTGAGATTGGCTCCAGCAGACCCCCGTGACCCTGTAGTTAGGATATAGTGGGTTGGATAATGGTTGGATGGATGGATAGATGGTAAACATCTGGGTGCAGGTCTTGGAAAGAATGAAAAGTTGGGACACCAACCATGTCGCCCCATTTAACTGAATGCACACCAACAAATTCATGCCTCTTGGCATCTGTGCAAGCATCCCTTTGGGTAAAATATCAACAAAAGTATTTGGCTCTTTGCTGCAGAATTGAGGGCCATTTATTGGAGTGCTGTCTGGCGGGTCGCTCTAATTGCAAAAGATGTCTCCTTCGGGGCAGCCGGGCTTCTTATATCACACAAACTGTAAGGAGCAGGGCTAAGTGCCCTCACTGGGCAGTTTCCCTGAGCTGCAAGGAGAGAAGGAGAAGAGAATGTTAGTGACAGCGCCCACGCGTGCCCCAGTGGGTTATAGCACATACCTTGATTGAGCCCGTGTAACGGTTGATTACATGGATTTCAGCCCATCTTAGACAGGTAGCACAACTAGTCATGCATAAAACAGCACTGCATATGTTGAATATTGATGACCAGGCCACCCATTTTCTTGTGTGTGTGCATTTTGTTAGTGTTTTATTATTTTATTATTGTCACCTGTTCTGCGGAGATGAGTAGGTAAGAATTTAAATGTACTATATACATGTGAAGACAGACATGATTATTCAGTGTTATGAACTAGAAGTCCCAAGCAGTCCCAAGCACTGAAGAGTTCCAAAGCTTGTAGTCCCAAAAACACTCACTAGAGGACAGTAACAAGGCGTGCAACAATCTTTATACAGTATATCCTCTTCTTCTTTGTTCGGCTAGTCCCGTTAGGGGTTGCTACAGCGGATCACATTGTCCGCATACTGATTTGGCAAAATTTTACACTGGATGCCCTTCCTGACGTAACCCTCTCCACTTATCCGGGCTTGGGACCGACACTGAGAAACACACTGATAAAAATATTTATTCTTTATAACAAAAATGTTCTGTAACAGTGAGAAGCTCCAAAGAGGACAAAAGGCATATGATGCCTGATAAAAGCAAACCAAAAATCAAACAGAGTCCCAAAACGAAATCTCAAGAATAGCTGAAAAACAGAGCAAAATCAGTAAATCAGTAAATCATTACGCACAAACAAAACACGAGAAACTCACCACCACTTGTAGACGCGTTCACAATGAGCTGGATAAGACCCTCAGGATCTGTAGGGTGGAGGGCAGAACTTGGCAGTGACTGGCAGATGGACCAGCCTGAAGATGGCAGAACTTAATAAGGCAGCTTATCTCCTGCAAGTCCCCTACTAAGCTCACCTGTGACGTCAGTCACAGGGGGGTCCAGGCGTTGATCACAGGGCCAGCATTGTTAGCCTGGGTACCCAAAGAACACAACCTCCAACCCTCACCTCTGACAGAAAACATGTGCATGCACAAACAGTAAGAAGACGCTTTAAAAAGTTGATATTTGTATTTTGTTACTGATTTCTGGTGTATTTTAACAATAAAAAGTTCATTTTTCTTTCCGGATATTTCCTGTCAGCTGGTATGCAATCAGGTAGCCTTGGTACGCAGACCTAACCTACACTGAAAAAAGTATAACCTCCATTCAACTTAAAATAATTCAGGTAATGATTCACACTTAATATTTTCAATCTGAACCAATATAATTCTTTTTATCTTATTGAACCCACAATTTTTAAGTTGAGGCAAATCATTTAGAGTGACTGGGTGCAATTTACTTGTTTCATACTGAAGTAAATCTATTTTTTAAGTTGTTACAATTTAAAATGGTTTATTGGTCGTAACCTGTTTTTATGATATTAGAAATATTATGAACATAACACATTCCAGTGCTGTACTTCCATCCATCCATCCATCCATCCATTATCCAACCCGCTGAATCCGAACACAGGGTCACGGGGGTCTGCTGGAGCCAATCCCAGCCAACACAGGGCACATGCTGTACTTTTTACATTTATTTAAAAACTTAGTGCAAATACACAAGCATTTTGCAGTGTAAATCTTAAATATACAACCAAAAATGATTAAACGTTTCTACAGCTTCTTGAAAGTATGTTTTCTTACGAGTTCTTATACTTAAAATTAACAGTTGAGAAACAGGGTTACTTACCAGAAATCCTCCGTTATAAAAGTCTCCTGCTGAAAATGACCAGACCTGTACAGCCACGTCCACTCCACTCGGACAGTTGGAAAGCCAGCACGCTGGAAAGTTCGACCAAAAGAATATACAAACGCCCGAACAGCACATGAACAACCTAAAATATTAGGTTAACTGAAATAGGATTTTTATGTTTATTTCCTCCACCATAACTTACTTTGGTACAAACAATTTTTTTTTACTTTAATTGAGATCTGAAACTAAATATTTCAAGCTACAACACTAAATGACTAATCTTAAGTTGCTTGAAAAAGAAAATTTACGTTGAATGAACAACATCAATGTTATACATTTTTCAGCGTAACCAGCCTCTCCTCAACTCCTATCGAAAACATATTTGTGCTGCACAGTACACAAGAAAGTGCTTTTAAAAGTTAACATGTCGATTCTGTGTTATAGAGTTCTAGTGTATTTTATCAACAAACAACTGAAAGTTATATTTTATTCCCATTAATTTCACTGGTCAACAAGCATTTTGCTACTGGGATTCTTTCATCTGTGCTTCTTGTACAAATTTCACTTGCTGACTCCAAATCTGAAAACCGTTTTCGTCCAGCACGTCCCGTTTTTTAGTTATAATGTTCCAGGTCTTGGACAGCTAAGGGTGACTGGACAGTAAAGGCGATGCATTTCAGCATTTAAGAAATAAGTTTGGTCTCGAGAAAAGTGAAGCTAAAATTAAAGAAGGTGTTTTTGTTGGCCCTGAAATCCCGGAACTGATGCTTGACGATGAGTTCAAAAGGAAACTGAAGCCCACTGAATCAGCGCCCTCATTCATGCAGGTTGTCCAGAATTTTCTTGACAGTCACAGAGCAGAGAATTATGCTGAGCTTGTGGAGAACCTGCTGAAAGTATATTAGTTTACGGGAGCCAGAATGTCACTGAAGACGCATTTTTTACATTCTCATCTCGACTTTTTTCCACCAAATCTAAGCGATGTCAGAGATGAGCATGGGGAAAGATTTCATCAAGATATAAAGGTGATGGAGAACTGATATCGGGGAAAATTCACTCCGAGTATGATGGGTGACTACTGTTGGTTCTTGCAAAGAGAGACGGATGTGCGGTACAAGCGCAAAAGCGAGGGCCTCCAACATTTTTGGGCACGCTGACCTCACTCTTATATTGAGGTAAATTGAGATAAATATACTTTAACGTGTCTCTGGTATCGTCTTCTGGTTTGTTTTCAGAATAAACACATCAAAACAATTTTGGTGGGACACAGTCCAAACTCCAGATATCGTGTTGATATATTATATTGTTATTAAAAAGTGTCAAAATGTCAATGATGTGTATTTCAAAAACCTGACGTGCCAGCTTAATTCCGATTTCATATATGAAATCAGTGTAAAAAACTTAATAAAGAGCTGCTCTGAAGTTCTCAGAAGCAAACGAAAAATATTTTTTTGTAGGCCAGTGTTTCCAACAGCTGATCTCAGTCCAGTAGACTCGCTTACTGCTAGACAACGCAGTACCAGCTACATCACCGCTGCTTTTACGCTTACATCCGGACATCTTGGGCTTGTTAATAAGTCGACTTAAGCAGCCAAAAGCACAACCACCTGTAGAGGATGCACACACTTGGCTGAGAATGTTAGTGATAGCAACGGGGGCTTTGGGATTTCAAACTCACTTACACGCTGCCGCGAAATCTGAACTGGCGTTGCAATTTTTCATTTTTCCCTTATTTAAATCATTTTTAATTTATTGGACATGCACGTTCGCATCTTTGAAAGTTCATAACTTGAAGGTCCATCTGTACACTGTAAAAAATAACGTGTTAAAAGTACTTAAAAAAAAATAAGGCAACAAATTACGAGCGATATTTTTGAGAAGATTTAATATACTGCACTATTGAGTAAACTTAATTTATTAATTTACTCAAATTTACCTAAAATAAATGAGTTTGAGTAAATATAAGTAGTGGCAAAAATATTTTTATTTAACTCCGATTTTCATTTGAATTAGTCAGAAAAAATGAGTAATAATGCAACGCTGGACAGTAATGACTGTAGAACATCCATCCATCCATTTTCCAACCCGCTGAATCCGAACACAGGGTCACGGGGGTCTGCTGGAGCCAATCCCAGCCAACACAGGGCACAAGGCAGGGAACCAATCCCGGGCAGGGTGCCAACCCACCACAGGATACACACCAAGCACACATTAGGGCCAATTTAGAATCGCCAATCCATCTAACCTGCATGTCTTTGGACTGTGGGAGGAAACCGGAGCGCCCGGAGGAAACCCACGCAGACACGGGGAGAACATGCAAACTCCACGCAGGGAGGACCTGGGAAGCGAACCCGGGTCTCCTAACTGCGAGGCAGCAGCGCTACCCACTGCGCCACTGTAGAACAAATATATGCTAAAATTCCATATACAGTGGAACCTCGGTTTGCGAGCATAATTCATTCTGGACAGTCCAATGCTTTTTGCTGCACTTGCACAGGCTTACCTGGGTTCCCAGGTGGCCCCCTTAAGGTGTACAGGGTGGGCCAGTCTGGTATGTGCGAGGACAGTGTGATGGGCAAACATCCCACCCAGGGTTAGGTCCTGACCTCCACCTCTCTATAAGCCTGTTTTATTGGATTTTGTGGATTCAGAGCAAGGGTGGCATGGTGGCGCAGTGGTAGCATTGCTGGATTTTTCATGTTCTCTCCATGTCTGCATGGGTTTCCTCCCACAGTCCACAGACATGCAGGTTAGGTGGATTGGCGACACCCTAGTGTGTGTGCTTGGTGTGTGTGTGTGTCTTGTGGTGGGCTGGCGCCCTGCCCAGGGTTTGTTTCCTGCCTTGCGTCCTGGGATTGGCTCCTGCAGACCCCCGTGACCCTGTAGTTAGGATATAGCGAGTTGGATAATGGATGGATGGATGGATAATCAATAAAAAGGGTAAAATCCCTTTTTATTAATTAAACTAATGATTATTTGGCACATAGTTAGCTATTTTTTGTTATTATTTTTCACACATGCAAGAGTTATTTTTTACAGCGTAGGGGACGTACTGTACATAGAAAACAAAACAAAATAAAGAAAGATGCACATCATCAACATAAATAAAGTGACACAAAACATGAATTTGAACCCCAGCCAGGGAAGGAATGCTGGCGGAGACATGACACTGAGCCCTGTGGAATTCTAACTGGCACTGCCAACCTATCAGCTCTCTCTAGTGCCATGACAGGACGCTTTTGCTCCTGAACACAATTAAGACCAAGGAGCTCGTTGTGGACTTCAGGAAAAAGAAAACGGACATCAAAGCTCTCTCCATCGGAGGGGGACTGTGTGGAGAGGGTGTCAGACTTCTGCTTCCTGGGAGTCCACCTCATGGAAGACCTGTCCTGGGGTGTGAACACAGCTGAGCTGGCGAAGAAGGCTCAGCAGAGAGTCCTCGGGACAAATAACATCCCCCAAAAACTGCTGGTGTCCTTCTATCGCCGCTCTATCGAGAGTATCCTGTGCTAACTGCCTCTGCGTGGGGTTTTCCAGCTGCACAACAGCGCAGAGGCAGACACTTCAGCAGATCGTAAAGAGTGCCCAGCAGATCATCGGCTGCCCTTTACCCTCTCTGGATGAACTGCACAGCTCTCGCTGCCTCAGGAAATATCTTGAAAGACTCCTCGTACCCCGCTCATGACAGAGGAGCCTCAAAACAAAGACTAAGAGACAGTTTGTACCCTGCTGCTATCAGGGCATTGAATGCCACCTCGTCACCTCCAATGCAGCAGTGCAATAGATGACATCTTGTGTAATAGTGTTCATGTGCAGTTAAGGTCTTATGTTGAATCTTTGTGTTCTACTTTATTCCTTCTTATCCTTTTTTTCATTATATTTTATTTATATTTTGACACCGCAGGGACTGTTGTATTTGTTACAATGACAATAAAGATATTCTGATTCAGATTCTTATGCCCACCAGCATTCATACAACATTTACATTCTAAGTATTCCCCCAAATTGGTCCGCGTAGAACATTTACCAAATGATGCATTGTTTCTAATTGTGCAGCGTTGGCTAGTTACCGGACCTTTTGTAAGTCAGAAGGGGAGTCAATGGTGGGGCTTGAATGGGTGCCAGGCTTCTGTCCCCTAATGTCTTGTCATATAAGAGTGAAGTGCATTGTGACAGTACCCCCTTAAAACAGCACTCCATAAAATAAAGATTGATTCCAGCCCCTTTGTATCACTGTTCATTCTCTTTCTCTCCTAATTGTGCTTTCCAAGGATTTTCTGTGCCTGCTTAAATGGCTGGCGTCCGATCCTTCTCCGATCCATGGTTGAGCGTGCGTGTGCCGCCACTAATCCGTGATGAAAGTTGTTTTGTGAGGAAACATAACCAAGTCTGATCATTAACTCTCACAAGGGGATTCATCACGGAACCAGAGTGACAGCTGGGATCAAAACTCGCCTGTGAAGTCAGTCGCGGGGGTCCCCAGGCCTTTAACCATCAGACATTGACTCTGATTAGCGTTTGTGTCTTTGGAGGCGCCTGGAGCTTGGTCACACGTGTTTTGGGGGGTCGATAATCGTCAGTGCTGACTGAGGTCATATGAAGCTAAATTAGAAAGTCCATCCATCCATTTTCCAACCCGCTGAATCCGAACACAGGGTCACGGGGGTCTGCTGGAGCCAATCCCAGCCAACACAGGGCACAAGGCAGGAACCAATCCCGGGCAGGGTGCCAACCCACCGCAGTAAATTAGAAAGTGTCAACTGAAATTATTGTAATTATTATATGGATGAATATCATTATATAAACACACACATCACACTGTATATGATGCCCCCCTGGGCACAGCAGTGGAGGCATACAATCAGGATTGTCACAATTATGTGATATTTTACCTTTTGTTTTGGGAGTGACAGTCGATGATGTGTTCACCTGTAGCTATTTTGACTTGCTGTGAATCCACCAGTCAGTAGGGGGTGATGCTAAGTGGTTGTGGTGGTCCTCTTATTTAGCTGTGAGCTGCTCACTGTATATTGTCAGCACTTTATCCTTTATAAAAAAGAGACTTGCCAGATGCCTCGCAGTAAGGAGCCCAGGGTTCGCTTCCCGGGTCCTCCCTGCGTGGAGTTTGCATGTTCTCCTCATGTCTGCGTGGGTTTCCTCCCACAGACCAAAGACATGCAGGTTAGGTGCATTGGCAGTCCTAAATTATCCCTAGTGTGTGTGGGTGCCCTGTGGTGGGCTGGTGCCCAGCCCGGGGTTTGTTTCCTGCCTTGCACCCTGTGTATTGGCTGGGATTGGCCCTAGCAGACCCCCGTGACCCTGTAGTTCCAACATAGCGAGTTGGATAATGGATGGATTCAGAGCATGGATTAATAAACCAAACTGAACACATGCATACAGTGGACTGAAAAAGTGCTGACACCCCTTCATCCTCTGCACATTTAATTTGAAATGGACACATTTTCACTGTTTGCCCATCAATCTACACTCAATAACCCATAATGACAAAGAGAAGAGATGTTTTCAGAAAGGTTTGCAACTTTCAAAAGCTGAAATCTCTCATATATTCCTAGAAGTGTCTGGACCCTTTGTTGCGGCACCCCAAACTGTGCTCAGGTGCCTCCTGTTTGCTTTGATTCTTCTTGAGATGTTTCCAGAACTTGATTAAAGCCCACCTGTGGCAAACTGAACTGACTGGACGTCATTTAGCAAGGCGCACGTACCCCTGTGCATAGAAGGTCCACAATTCACACTGCTTGGCGGGACAAAAACCAAACCAGGAGGTCCTAGGAACTCTCTGTAGACCTCCACAATCAAACGATGGTGGGGCACAGATCAGGGCAAGAAAAGAAAACCATTTATACCGCTTTGTGTGATCCCAGAAGAACTAGGGACTCAACAACTGTGAAATGGACGAAATTTGGAACCACCAGGACTCTTCCTTGAGTTGGTTATCTGACCGAATTGAATTACTTGGCAAGACGAGTCTTGGTCGAGGGGTGACCTTTTGGGAGGACAACCAACTCAGTGACACTCTATCTATCAGGCATTTATGGTAGAGTGGCTCCAGTATTGTCATGGCTGTATGCTTTAGGTTGTGCTAAAAGGTGAACCGCCATTGGTGGAGTGCACCCTGGAGCAGGTTTTCTTCAAGGGTCTTCTTGTATTTGGTTGCATTCATCCTTACCGCAGTCTCCCTGTCCCTGTATACTCCTAGTCAGATGTTGCCACCACCACAGAGATGGTGTTAGGCAGGTGATGAGCAGGGCCTGGTCTTTGGCAGACATGATGCTTGTAGTTCTGCCCAAAGAGTTCAATTTTTGTCTCATCAGACCAGAGAATCTTTTTCCTCAAACCCTCAGAGTCCTTTAAATGCTATTCGGCAAACTCCAAGTGGGATGTCATGTAGGCCTAATTTGACTTTATTGATCCCCGAGTGGAAAGTGTCTTTTCACATGATCTTTTCTGGAGGGTCAGAGTGCAGAGTCAGCACCCCTGGAGCAATTTTCAGGTTAAAGGCCCTGCTCAGGGGCCCAGCAGAGTAGGATCCCTTTTGGGATTTGAACCAGCAACCAGATACCAGCACGGACCTTTTAGCCTCAGAGCCAACATTCCACCTAAATGATGGAGTGCTGCTGAGACGGTTGTCCTTCTGGCAGGTTCTCCCATTTCAGCAGAGGACCTCTGCAGCTCTGTTAAAGTGATCGTTGGGTTTTTTGTCTCCACCCTGACCAACAGAAAGCCAACTCTATGAAGAGTCCTAGAGGTTCTCAGCATGAAGAGCAGAAAGTGAGGACTTATGGATGAAACAGTGCAGAATGTCTCCCTCTGTCCAGCCTGCTATCGATATTGTATGAACCAGTGACAGCCCAGTCTAGGCACATAGTCTTTGGGCCGAGACACGTTTACCTCTAATGTCCCTGGTGCTCTCATGAGCTCAGTTGGATTGATAACCGTGGCTCAAGTGATCCTCCAGAATGGGAAGGTTCCGACTGACAAACAAAGTGCCCATGGTGCCCGAGGTTGGAAGCCTATTGAGTCCGTGGTAGGCTGGTGAACTGGCATCTGCATCACTCTTGGACTTGTGTGCCACCGGCCCTGGCCCTCCAGCCGGGGAGCCACAGTGAATCAGCAGAGCCAGAAGGTTAACATGCTTGGGGAAATGATTGTTTAAGTATCTATAAAGTATTCCAGACAGGCAATTTCATTCCTTGCCGCATTTTATGTGGAAATAAATCACTGCAATAAAAAGTCAAGAGCAGGAACAAGGCAATTTGGTGCTTAAATTGTGAAGCGCCTCTCATTTAGCTGTGCGATAGATACTGTAAATGTTGCCTGTTGCCTCTGATGGCACTTTGGTGACACGGTATCGCTCAGCTGCACATGGCGGTCCCTGTAAAGTTGCATGTGGCGGATGTCAGAGAGGTGCTGTTGGCAGGAAGCAGACATCACTGTCTGTGACATGTGCTCTGTGGTGTGTCGATTTCTCAGCCACGCGTCTTTGTTCTTGCAAGTCCACCCCTTGCTCCGGAGCGTCACTCTCTACTCTCGATCCCATCGGACGACTGTACCGTAGCATTTGTCACTCTCCGTCCATCTGCCACACTCTTTTTCTGAACCGATCCGAGGCTATTTCTCATTCTGCGTGCCACCATCAATCAAGTCAATTAGATGTCTACAGAGCACACAGATTAAAAAAAGCAACCGAGAACAAAATACAAAACAACGGGGTGACAGATAAAGTGGATCTGTAATCAATGTATTCTTTCTTTTAGAGGATGTAGACGGAGAGAGAGTGAGAGAACGCGTCCTTATGGCATCTTACTGAGATCCAGAATTGGGGGCGCAAAATGCAAATGGGAGCAAGAGACATTCAGGCGTGGGCTACTGTGAATATTGAACCATTTAATTTACAGTAACTAGGAATAGACTTAAATGTTTAAAGAGAATAAAAGATGGCTATTGCTGTCATCCATTTTCTATTTAGGCTACATTTATAAGCATGGTGGTGCAGTGCTGGCGCTGCTGCCTCACAGTTCGGAGACCTGGGTTTGCTTCCCAGGTCCTCCCTGCGTGGAGTTTGCATGTTCTCCCCGTGTCTGCCTGGGTTTCCTCCTACAGTCTAAAGACATGCAGGTTAGGTTCATTGGCGGTCCTAAATTGTCCCTAGTGTGTGCCCTGTGGTGGGCTGGCACCCTGCCTGGGGTTTGTTCCTACCTTGTGCCCTGTGCTGGCTGGGATTGGCTCCAGCAGACCCCCGTGACCCTGTAGTTAGGATATAGCGGCTTGGATGATGACTGACTGACTGACTACATTTATATATCAAATACGCTGTGTGTATGGTGGCTATCAGTGTTGTAAGATGTGTGTGTAACCCCCTGTAATGGGGACAACATGTGCTCACAAATTAAAATATACAAAGGAAAAACAAACTGCTTTATGGACTGCACAAAGGTTTAATGTTCTTTTGCTGTTGTGTATTATGTGGCCGGGATGATTTAGGGCTCCACCCTGGTCATCCCAGTTAATGCAAAAGCTAATATGAAAATCACACCCATCCTCGCCCCTACTTTGAGCTACAGAAAATGATGAATAAAAGAGACTTCTCCAAGGCTCAGTCCGTCATGGAGAGGTCTGACTAGCAGTAGTTCCTTCTCCCAAATATGGGAGTCCGATGGCTTTGTTCCTGTGGGACTAGAAGAGCCGGGGCTGGGTGCCCTCACTGGGTGGATTCTCAATGCTGCGGGGAGAGAAGGAGAAGAGAGAGTCAATGGCAGCGACCCCTTGTGGTCTGGCAGGTCATTACATACCTTGACAGAGGCTGTGAGGAAATCCTCAGACGCACATGAGTGACAATTTCTAATGTCTAGCATATGTTATAATTACAGGAGAAAGTAGGGTGAAATGGCACCTTTTATTGGCTAACTAAATAAATGAAAGGTGTCATTTCACCCTACGTTCTCCTGTATCAATCTATGGCTAACACGGTACAACACTCTACTGCTATGGATATGTTATCATTCCATCCATCCATCCATTATCCAACCCGCTATATCCTAACTACAGGGTCACGGGGGTCTGCTGGAGGCAATCCCAGCCTACGCAAGGCAGGAAACAAACCCCGGGCAGGGTGCCAGCCCACCTCAGGGCACACACACACCAAACAAACAGTAGGGACAATTTAGAATCGCCAATGCACCTAACCTGCATGTCTTTGGACTGTGGGAGGAAACCCACGCAGACACGGGGAGAACACGCAAACTCCACATAGGGAGGACCCAGGAAGCGAACCCAAGTCTCCTATGTTATAATTGTAAGTGTTATATCAGGAGGCATCTTCTACATTCCTGTGCTTTGATCCTTACCTAACCAGACCCACCGAGTCTTTAGGAGGTATGGTGGGGGTGAGGGGGTACACCTCATGACCTCAGAGGAGGACAGGAAGACTTTGGAAGAATGAGTTTATTTAGTCCATGCCCCACTTCGGGAAGAAAGCTTTAGAGAGTGAAATTTATGGCGTATTAACGGTTTGTCAAGGGTGACAGTGTTTTGATATTACATAACCCTATAAACCGTTCCCCGCAGAGCAGGAAGGCCATAAACTGCCTAGCTGATATGAAGCAGATCTGGAGGACTAAAACGTGGCTGTTTACGATTGGCCGTTCTGTTCCACGATGCCCTGTTAGTCCAACTAAGAGAGTTGGTGCAAGATTTGCGATTGGCATGGTATAAGTTGGTCACTCCGCCTTTCTCTTTATCTCATGCACCATGGCCATTCCTCCATGAAGGGAAGCCAACTCAATCTCAGCGGGCATATTGAGACAGGCAGGCTGCCTGGGCCTGTGCAGGTGATGAGCTGACCAGAACAGAATGGAACTAAAAGTTATTGGGACACCTGAAACTACACGTCTGGTATTATCAGGTTGTATGGTTTCGGTTTGTAAAGCCACTTTCTGTTTGCTTGTAATAAAATGTATTATATGTGATACTTAGTTAAAGGTGCAGCTCTCTCTTTTGTTTGTTGTATTGTTTTGTTTTGTTGTGAGCTGTGGTGGGTGGCCGGGTCCCATGCCCGGGGGAGCAACCATGGGCGTCACGGTACCTCCCCCAGGACGCTTGGTGGCAGCCTCCCTGGCTGACAATGGTGCCTCAATTTCCTGCAGGGCTCCATGGGAGATGGAGTTCTCCAGAGCCCTGCTGGGATCTGGTGTGGCCGCCAGGGGGTGCCATAGACATGTATAGATAAACGGCACATTTACTGTGTTGCCCAATCGACACGATACGTCAGCGCATACGCCATATTGCGAGTGGCAAAAGTGCCATTTAAACTAATACAGGTAAACATGGAAACCGGGTTTTCTGATGAAAAAACAATAACTTTAAAATAGTATCGTTTACATACAACAGATTTTGGCAAATCGTTTACATGCAATTATTATATCCATTTATATACTAATAATGGCAATTATTAAATAATAATAGCAATAATAATAATTATTATTATTAAATAATTCCTCCCATATAAGTAACATTTCTCAGACCGACTTCTTCCATCTCTGAAACATTTCTAGACTTCGTCCTGTTCTTATGCAACACAGTACTGAAGTATTGCTTAATGTCCTATCACTTCACGTATAGATTACTGTAATGCTATTCTATCTGGCATCCCACAAAAACTTATCCATCGCTTACAACTTCTTCAAAATTCTGCTTCCAGGATAATAACCTGCTGTTCTAAATCCACTGAACATATCACACCGATTCTCTCTTAACTTCACTGGCTCCCTGTTAACTACCGATTACAATACTAAATACCGCTCTTAACATTTAATGCTCTTCACAACCTCACTGATCTCCTCCAGACTTACACTCCTCTCGCTCACTCAGATCCTCATCTGCAGCTCGACTTTCTGTACCGCACATCAGACTCAGTGCTCTGGGAGCTCGAGTGTCTCTCATAGTGCTCCTCAACTCGGGAATTCTCTTCCCTCTCATATATGTCATCTCAATTCAATAACACATTTTAAAACTGCCCTCAAAACGTATCTTTTCAAACTGGCATACAAATTGTGAATTTTGCACTGTAGCTGCCAGTTATCTTTGTTTGTTTGCTAATTATTGCTTTTTGATTTATTATTCTCTTGTTTTAAGTTTACTAATGTTGCTTAATTTTATTGTAAGGTGACCTTGAGTACTAAGATTATAAAGCGGGATTTTCTAATGGCCAAATATAACCAAAACAATTGTTCAATCTTACCTATGAAATGTAATCCCCCAGGATCTGGTTTGGAGTGTACAGCGGTTTGTACAATCCCAAGCAGCACATTATTCATTACTTCACTCCACAGCAGTGCCACTCGCAATATGGCGGCGACGTTGACGTACAATGCTGCTGGTCATGCGGCGTCTAGTAATTCTATGTCTATGGGGGTGCTGCATGGGTCCCTGAGGTGGCCTGGAGAGCTCTACAGCCCCCGCCTGGAAGTGCAATCAGAAACAGGTGATCAAGAACTTCCTGGTGGGCTATAAAAGGGCCAGCAACCACCACTCAGAAGCCAGAGACAGGAGGTGGAGGATGAAGCTAGACGGTAGGAGTGGTGGTGCCAGGAGGAAAGGACTGTGTTGTGTGCTTATTTGGACTGTGTTGTGGCTGGGGGGTTCACGGGGAAGACGTGCCCTCCAGCTGAAGAAAAATTAAGTCTTTCTTGTGTTTTACACGTGCCTCAGTGTGAGTCTGTGTCGGGTCGTGCGCAATATAGCACCTTTTATCACAGAGCATAAAAGGCAGTTTGACATATGAGGGCTTAAAGTATGGGATTTGAGAGATTTTGTTAAGGTCTGCACCATAAAGAGTATAAAGTGGAAAACTGGGAGAGATAGGAATCTACACGACAAAACACCCCCTTATCCCCATATTTAGTCAGGCCTGCGTGCGCTTTCCTAAGTGCCATGACATAATTTCTTCCCTGCCCATAATGATGCCAAGGGTGTGTGTCATGCCTCAGCTAGAGTTCCTCCCCTTCCTAGAGTGCAAATTCATGTCTTATGTCTCTTGTGTTCATTTTTGATTCTTTTATTTATGTTTATGTGCATCTTTCTTTATTTTTGATTTTGTCAATGATATAAGCTGCTTTTGTTATTAGAACACTCTAGACGAGATCAGGCCATTCAGCCTAACAAAGCTCGCCAGTCCTATCCACTTATTTATTCCAAGTCGAGTTTTGAAAGTCCCTAAAGTCTTACTGTCTACCACGCTACTTGGTCGCTTATTCCAAGTGTCTATCGTTCTTGTGTCAAGAAAAACTTCCTAATGTTTGTGCGAAATTTATTCCTAACAAGTTTCCAACTGTGTCCCCGTGTTCTTGATGAACTCATTTTAAGGTCACCGTCTCGATCCACTGGACTGATTCCCTTCATCATTTAAACCACTTCAATCATGTCACCTCTTAATCTTCTTTTGCTTAAACTGTAAAGGCTCAGCTCTTTTAATCTTTCCTCATAACTCATCCCCTGTAGCCCTCTAATCAGCCTAGTCGCTCTTCTCTGGACCTTCTCTTGTTCTCCTATGTCCTTTTTGTAGCCTGGAGACCAAAACTGCACACAGGACCCCAGATGAGGCCTCACCAGTGCGTTTTAAAGCTGAAGCAGGACCTCCATGTTCCATGTGTTTTGTGAGAGGTCCCCCAAAAAGTGGGGCCACCTGCCGGTCACTACTTGGAACTGCTCAGCGCCCAACAAATCCACAGGGTTCGGGGCGAAGTGGTGGCTCTGAGGGTAAGGATATGTGCTGGTGTCCAGAAGGTTGCCATTTCGAATCCCCATCACTGCCAAAAGAGATCCTACTCTGCTGTGCCCTTGAGCAAGACCCTTAACCTGTAATTGCTCCAGGGGTGCTGTACAATGGCTGACCCTGTGCTCTGACCCCAAGGGGTATGTGAAAACCAACAAATCTATACTAATAAAAGGCAAAGCCCTCACTGACTCACTCACTGACTGACTGACTGACTCACTCATCACTAATTGTCCAACTTCCCGTGTAGGTGGAAGGCTGAAATTTGGCAGGCTCATTCCTTACAGCTTACTTACAAAAGTTAGGCAGGTTTCATTTTGAAATTCTACGCGTGACAGTCATAACTGGAACCTCTTTTTTGTCCATATACTGTAATAGACTGCAGCTCGATGGCCGTGGGAGGCGGAGTTGCGTATCGCGTCATCACGCCTCCCACGTAATCACGTGAACTGACTGTGAGCGCAGTACGTAGAAAACAAGGAAGAGCCCCAAAGAGCGCTGAAGAAAACATTCATTACACAATTGAGAAGGCAGCGAAACAATAAGAAGCGAGCGAGTGACGCATACAAGCATATTCATAAGTGCAGCTTAAGTGCAGGAAACAAAGCACGGTGTAAACTGTAAGTTAAAATTAAGTTTATAGAAACGCTCCCGCTGCCGTTTGCAATACCATATTCGTGACATACAAGTTTAATGAGAAGACACGAGGTATAAACGAGACTTTGGATCACTTTGTAACGGAGTTAAAATTGCTGTAGCGAGAAACTTTTAAGTGCCGGGTCTTAGCTAACATTAAATAAAGCCGTGGACATCGCAACATCACACAAGAGAGCGGCTCACGTGAACTGACTGAACGCAGCACGAGTGATCACTTCGATGAATCAAACCTGTTCAAAAAACACATTACACAATTGATAATGTAGGAAAAGAATATGAAGCGACTGACGCATACAGACATATTCATGAGTGCAGGTACTTCGGAAACAAAGCACCGTGTAAACCTAAAGTTTAAAAAAGTTCATAGACCTACAAAAGGTTGCCATTGATTTGAGGCAAGATTGCTTTTCTCCTGTACAACTATACATTGCATTCTCAACAGTAAGCGTGCACAGCTTGGTCATATTACAACTGGAGTGCTGAACTAACAACGTGGTATACAAAGAGAACTATAACAATCGTAATAAACGAACAATAAAACAGCGGAGAACCAGTGGATTAAATAAAAAGGCTGCTTCCTTGGCGAAGCAAGGAAAAAGGATGACCTTATATGACGTTCGTTTATGCGCCTTATTTGAGCAGGCAGTCAGCTAAAGAAGGGAATCAATAAATAACTATAATCGTAATAAACGAACAAAAAATAGTGGAGAATCTGCGGACTACATAAAGGAAATGGGTACCTGAACAGAAAAGTGAGTCTCAAATAGCTACACAATAACTATAACAATCGTAATAAACGAACAATAAAACAATACAGAACCACTAAGCAAGGAGAAAGGACGGCCTTATATGGCGTTCGTTTATAAAACAGCGGAGAGGCTGTGTAAAGGCAGCTTCACAAAAAAACAGATCCTTAACAAATTGTTATTGGTATATTTTCCTTCAATTTAAAAAGGTTTTCTTTTCTTCTTAATAAAAATTTAAAAGCAGTACTTCGCCGCTGCTCACTGACTGCAAGGAGGCGGCCCCTTTTATTCCCACCCGGATGTGCTCCAGGTGGCTGATGATGTCCATCCGGCAGCACTTCCTGGTGTGGCGGAAGTGCTGCCCTTTGAACCGGAAGCACTCCGGGCATCCCTGGCCGATCCCTCCGCCATCTTGCCAAGTGTGGCGGAAGTAATCACATCCGGGTCTCCTGATGCTTAAAGCGCCCCCTGGTGGTGGCCACGGTTCCCAGTAGGTCAAATCATCTTTGTCCCTTTCCCGTGGTCCTCTTTTTATCCAGGGCGGCTGCCCCCTTGTGCCCCGGAAGCTATTAATGTCTCTTTCCAGTCCCTCCAGGCATCCCGGCCAGGTAATGACCGCAGTCGTCTGTGACAATATGTATGTGTATGTATGTATGTGTATATGTATGTGTATATATATGTTGATTTGTGTATATATATATATATATGTATATATATGTGGATGTGTATATGTATATATATATATATATATATATATGTATATATGTATATATGTATATATATATATATATAGATATGTGTATATGTAGATATGTATATATATGTATATATGTATATGTATATATATGTTTACATAACCTCTTTAACACACTACTTCTCCGCTGCGAAGCGTGGGTATTTTGCTAGTTCCTAATACAAGAAATTGTATAAGGCAAAATAAAGAACAAAAAAAAAGGGTTCATTATGCCTCACTGTGAGTATTGAGTTCTTGTGTTTTGTTTATGCTTAAAGATCTGCTGGATTTTTGGACCTGTTGCTCTGTTTTTAGAATTTTGTATTGGAACTCCACTGATTCTGGATTTGCCTTTAACAGGCATTGTATGCCTTTTGTGCTCTCAGTGTTAGTTTGTCACAGAGAGGATGTGCAGCATTATTCATAATGGCACTCGGTTTGTCTTCATTCTCTCCTCTTCCACGACCTCCAGGGGACGTCCCATAACTGAGTGTGGCACTTTAATTAGCTTGTTGATTTCATGGTCCTCTCTGGAAGTGACGTTACCAGCCCAGCACACCACACTGGCCATCACAAAGTTGTAGAAGATAGATAGATAGATAGATAGATAGATAGATAGATAGATAGATAGATAGATAGATAGATAGATACTTTATTAATCCCAATGGGAAATTCACAAGATGTGAAGGACGTCACTACTCACATTACCTCTTTGAGGGCTGAATATTTTTTTTCCAAAAAACAGTTTCTGAAAAGCAATGGTTTCACACAGAAAATAACATAAAACCACTGTTGCTGCATGCTGTGGCTGCCAGTTTGCCAAGAATGTGCAGCAGGTTTGCTGCCAGGCTGTCTTTACGTGGCTGGGGCAGCAGCAGCGGTCACGGTCGCAGTGCATTGCAATTTGTTTTCTAACTCTTATCATTGCTAAGTGGCAGTTCTACCTGGTGAACATTGTCAGTACCACGATTAGCTGGGGACCAAACAGCTGGAACTGGAACCTCACATTTGTTTTCGATCACTTGTATGAAAACCGGAGTCCGACAAGTCATAGTCCAGTTCAGAGATAATAGGCAAAATGTCATCTGCTGAGTTTTTTGCTTTACGCATTCACTTTGATCTCTCACCATTATGTCAGTCCCATTTTTGCCATTGTGTGCGCCTTGCTACTCATGCAAGCGCAGGAACTCTCGGTCAAACCAATGAATCTAATAATCCTTCAGACAACGAGAGTCCAACTAAAACATAGCAGTTGCTTTTGTCACAGTTTACAGTTACCATCAAAGCCATCACCACCATTACCATCGTCAACTCCTCCTTTTGACAAAAGTCGACATCAGCCCTGAAAAAGTTAAAGAAGTGCGGCCTCCTAAGAAAAAGGAGTCTGCTCTGTCCTTTCCTCCGTAGTTCCTCTGTTTTACGTGACCAGTCCAGCCTGCCAGTGATGTGGACCCCCAAGTACTTGTAGGAGTGGACCATCTCAATATTCACTCCCTGAATACTGACCGGACACAGAGAGAGCCTCGATAGCAGAGCTGGAGTTTGTGTCCAGCTGACATGGCAGTGAATGGGCAGAGCAGAAGTGGAGCAACCTGACTTGGGGCTTGGGGGAGCAGCAGTGGGCACAGGCCAGCTTGATTGCTTTGGGGGGCACCAGAAGCCAGTGCTCGGTCGTACTTTTTAAACAGCATGTGCCTTGCGGCGGTGGATGATGATGTTGATGTTAAAGCTTCTGGACCTCCTCTGAGAATGGGGGAGCTCAGGTGTTTGATGGATTTTATTTCATCATGCCATATGTCACGGAACAAAAATGAAATATGGAGAAAGTGAGCAGAAACAGCAACGTTCTTGAAAGTGTCTGTGGCCTTTATAATTATTTAGGGATTTGTCCTGGAGACACTGATGAACAAAGCAGCAGAACGAAGGCCGCAGCAGAGAGACATGGGTGACAAGTCGTAGTTTGGCCTTAACTCTTTGTTAACTCTGATAGAGGAGTTGGCTCCGTTGTTCCTAAGCAGTGTTGGGAAATGTTACTGTTAAAAGTAACTTAGATATAATACTTCTCATTACTCACAAAGAAGTAACTCCATATGTTATCCATCCATAATCCAACCCGCTATATCCTAACACAGGGTCACGGGGGTCTGCTGGAGCCAATCCCAGCCAACACAAGGCACAAGGCAGGAACCAATCCTGGGCAGGGTGCCAACCCACCGCAGGACACACACACCAAGCACAATTTGGGATCACCAATGCACCTTACCTGCATGTCTTTGGAAATCCACGCAGACACGGAGAGAACATGCAAACTCCATGCAGGGAGGACCTGGGAAGCCGTGCCACCCTTCCTTATGTTATGTAGTTGCTTATTTTAACATGTAATGCGTTTGTTATACTTTTGTTTTACTTTGTCTTCTGGCCAGCATAAGAACCCTCATGAAACTGACCAGAAACCAGGCCATATGTGATCATTTTCTTGTACTTTTATTATTATTCAGTATAAAGAAAAAAAAATGAAACCCACACTTCTAATCAAAATAAATGTTTCCTTGAACAAAGAGATTAAATAGCACTGCAGCATTCATGACGACTCTATTGAAGGTCAGGATGATAATGTCAAGCAGGATTCAACGCTAGTCTTTTTATTCTGCAGCTTTTAGTTCTCCTCAATTAAGGCTGTCACTCCTAGCATTGGGTACAGTAGAACAGTAACTGCAATAAAGTTTATTTTACATTTAAATGTAGTGGTCAACTAGTTGGGCGGCATGATGGCGCAGTGGGTAGCGCTGCTGCCTTGCAGCTAGGAGACCTGGGTTTGCTTCCCGGGTCCTACCTGCGTGGAGTTTGCATGTTGTCTGCGTGGGTTTCTTCCAACAGTCCACAGACATGCAGGTTAGGTGCATTGGTGATCCTAAATTGTCCCTAGTGTGTGCTTGGTGTGTGTGTGCCCTGTGGTGGGCTGGCGCCCTGCCCGGGGTTTGTTTCCTGCCTTGCGCCCTGTGTTGGCTGGGATTGGCTCCAGCAGACCTGTAGTTAGGATATAGCAGGTTGGATAATGGATGGATGGATGGTCAACTAGTTCTCATTACGAAAATATCTTTAGTACTGTGAAGTAAATGACACCCATCCTCTTTTTCCATCCCCAAAGCAACCCTCAAAGATTCGTGGTATGAACACAGGCCGTTCACACTGTTTCAAAATGTCTGTAGCAAGTCATTGGATTAAAACTAATTACAGTAGAGTCTCGCTTATCCAACCTTCGCTTACCCAGCATTCTGTATTATCCGACGTCCCACCGCAAAAAAAAAAAACAAGAAAATAAACGCATCAATCGGCAACAAGAACTGCAAGTTGCGAGCGTGAGAGTAGTCTATTTTTTGTTGCTAAGTTCATTTTTTCAGTTTAATTTTTCTGTTGTTTTGTTGTCTCTCGCGCGTGTGTATGCATGTGCGTGTGCGCGCGTGTGTCTCTCACGTGCGCGTGTGTATGTGCGCCTCTCTCGCGCGTGCGTGCGTGTGTGCGTGCGTGCGTGCGTCTCTCTTGCGTGTGTGCGTGTGTCTCTCTTTCTCTCGCGCGTGTGCGCGTGTCTCGTGTGTGTGTGTGTGTGCGTGCGCGTGTGTCTCAGTCTCTCGCGCGTGGGCATGTGTCTCTCTCGCGTGTGTCTCTCTGTCTCGCGCGTACATGTGTGTGTCTGTGTCTCTGTCTCGCGCTCTCTCTCAAACACTGCACAGGGAGAGACTGAACACATGTGGAAGTCATCGGCGCGCACAAACCGAAAGGGAAACTGGCTTGTTCCTATACAGAGTGTGTGGTCGTGCACAGAGGCAAAAGTTTGGCGAACTTTTTGGTCATAAGCCGATTTGTACGTGTTCAGAGATGTTCGTGAACTGAGGTTCCACTGTATTAGGCTTGTAATGTGTAAAATTATAACATAGTTTGATGTTTAATAGGCTTTTTCTTAACACCTCCCATTATCCGACATTTTCGCTTATCCGACGTTCTGCCGGCCCATTTATGTCGGATAAGCGAGACTCTACTGTACTTATATGTTTCTGGTTAAATGTTGTTAAGTTTCCTTGGGTAAAAGCATCTGTTGTGCTGAAACGGAGCGAATATTTAAACCAGAGAGATGCAAACAAAATGGAAAACCAGTTGGGCTCAAAACCAGAGAGACGCAAACTGATCTTTCACCAAGCCAGAAACGTGAGACAAGAATCAAACCGTAGGACAGAACGTCAGTAGGAAGACCAAGAAAGAAAATATGGAGACTGTTAGATATATCCAAACATGGATACCAAAACAGTACCTAATAGGAGCCTTCACAGGGTGACATCACATGAGCAAGGGGTCTCTGGGAGGATATGAAAGGCAGTACCGGTGCTCCCTAGGCCAAGCGTATTACCACTCCAATCAACTGTTCGGTAGCTGACCAGCAACCCTTATTATCTGTGCCTTAGACGAATGCCTAATTCACCTTAATGGTGGCCCAGCCCTGGTGAAAGCCACAAAATGGTGCCGTTCATCAATCTCCAAAAATGGCACCACGATAAGACGCAAAAAATTACAACTTTGTAATGAATCAAGATAGGATGAAATCAATGTTGGGATCACATTCTTCAACCGCAGAAACCCCCGGAATAGTCACCAAAAACCCCTCAGGAAAGCACAAAAGAATTAATAAATGACACCAATCACAATATATAATCACAAAAGTTAATTGAGCTTACTTTCACATTTAGGAGGAGGAGGAGGATGTTGGTGATGCGTGACGTGCAGTAAATTGCTTCGTCCGCCTGTTATCAAGGCGTATGATTGATAGATAGATAGACAGATAGACAGATAGATAGATAGATAGATAGATAGATAGATAGATAGATAGATAGATAGATAGATAGATAGATAGATAGATAGATAGATAGATAGACAGACAGACAGACAGACAGACAGACAGACAGACAGACAGACAGACAGACAGACAGACAGACAGACAGACAGATAGA
The DNA here is from genome assembly GCF_900747795.2 of Erpetoichthys calabaricus. NCBI lineage: Eukaryota > Metazoa > Chordata > Cladistia > Polypteriformes > Polypteridae > Erpetoichthys > Erpetoichthys calabaricus. Next base: position 14,428,707 of record NC_041407.2, read on the forward strand.
TAGATAGACAGATACTTTATTAATCCCAAGGGGAAATTCACAATGTGTGAATTCACAATATGTGACGGCGGCCTTTAAAAGAAGGCGAGGCTGATTGCGATTTACCTTTGTAAAATGTTCGCTTTACCTGCTTGGGTTTTGATATTATGATCGTGCATTTTGACAAATTGCACCTTGCCTGCATAATACTTCTGAATGACGGCTTCTCTTAAACGTTCTGTGCTCCCTAAATGAAGATCGGGTCAGTCAGCATTTCATTTCCAAGACGTTTGCGTTTAGCTGCTGAAGCTCTAATGGTATGAATGTGCCTTTACACAAATTACACAGTGCCTGGAAATGCTGTGGGAGAATGGCAGCGGTGAAAAGAGCCGTACGTCATACCTGGTGATAAAGACGTTACTCATCCTTCAGTCAGTCACCTGCCTACACTCGAAGTGCATGAATTTACATCTCAGTGAATGACACCGGAGTGCTTAGGGATTCTCATTACAGCTGGGCTCTATCCCGTCGCCCTCGCCTCTGAGACGTCTGCACGTTGTTTCCCTTCAACCTCTCCACTGATGTGCTGGTTAAGTTAGTGGTGGTGCCTAACTGGCCCTGTGAGCATGAGTGGTGCCCAGCTGAATTGTGAATGTTGTGCTCTGTAATTTTCATGGTACAAATAAAGTGTGTTAGGATAAAATACTCTCTACACTCTGAACCCTGCGTGGGGGTAATGATAATGTCTGACGCCGAGTATGGCCAGGTTTTATAATTCGTGCGACGCAACGCCTGCGCTCAGCGGGTGCTATCTGCTACGCAAGTGTTTTACTGTTTATACTTGTGCGCGTACTTTATGTAAATCTGGAAGAATCCATCAGGTGGCAGTGAGAGATGTGAGAGAAGGTTCGGCTTCGCTGTGTTGTCAATTGCCTGGAACACCCATTAAATTCTGATGGCACCTTACTGCAATATCTCAGAAAAGGATGTTTAATGATTAACTCCATCAATCCAGGAATGTGCCCATTCCAGCTAGCACTGGGCACGAGGCAGAAACAATCCCTAGACAGTGCATCAGTTCATCGCAAGGTAAATACAAACACTCACATACACTGGCATCATTTTAGTGTCACCAAACCGGAGCACACTGTGGAAACCCAGCAGGAAAACATGTAAACTCCAGGCAGGGAACACCAGGGACGTGACTCCCAGCAAGACAGCAGTGCTACCGCTCCATCACAGTGTCACCCCCATGTGTGCAATTATTAATTTCATTTAAATAATGAATACTGTTAACGATTTATCTGTAAAATGTAACATACATACTTTAATGCATTTCATCATGAAAGTGATATCAAGTATAAATCTAAGGATTCTAAATGTGCAGAGAGATGGAATGTCATACATTTAATGTGTTCTGTGTGGTGATCTATTGCTGTTTGCTGCTGCTGTCAGGTCAGGAGGAAGCCCCGGAAAAAAAAAGACGGCACAAAATTTGGTATGTGAGACTTTTAAAATGTATCGTGTCATTATGATCGGGAATATGCATCGCTAGAATATAAAAGCACCACAAATACATCTGTATGTCAGTATTTAGCTTCACCACATCGAACCATTCATCAAACATCGAAGCGCGCACATCGATCCTGTAGGATCCTCAAAGCGGCTTTCTGTCACATGTAGATAGTAAGCAGAGACCCTGATGTCACATTTCAACTTTTATCACACGGCACCCCCCGACATTTTGCTGGTAATGTAACTCGCGCACACGTCGTGTTAATTTCTGAGGACACGTCAAATGAACGTGTGGCAGCCATGAGCCGTGGCTCCCATTCTGCCACAGCAGACATTTCCAAATTTGTCGATTTTTCTGTTTTTTCTAAGAACACTGTCAAAATGTTTTGGTGACCTGAGAGATCAACCTTACTGAGACCTTCACCTTTCTTTATTTTCAGACTAGACAAAGAGCCCGTTTCAACAACGTAAGATGAAACGAGTGGAATAGTATAATATATAATACGTATAAGCACCACAAACCTGATATACAGTAGGTGTATTGAATGAATGCGTAATTAGGCCTCGAGCTGTAGTCGAAATCGCCTTTCAGGCCTCTAGAGCTTTAATCGAAGTCTCCTTTCTCTTTGAATTTTCGCGGCCATAAATCCGCTGCCTGCCGCAATGTCGGTCTCGTAAGGTTTTTCGGGCAGCTGCGCAGAAGGCAACTGCGCATTCGGCTTTGGACATGCGCAGAAGGCGACGTGTGCAGAAGGCGACTGCGCATTCAGCTTCGGACAGTCGTGAGTGAGTGAGGAGACTGGCGAATTATGTATTAAGATATTGTGTGATGGGGACAGGTGAGCTGGTCATATGGTGGCTTGTTTGATGTCTCAGTATTGTTTGGCTACTAATTAAGGAAAAAGAGACAATTAAGGGGCCTGAGTCAAGTTAATTAAAACTAAAGCAAAAGAAGTTAATTAGCAATAAAAACGGCTCACTAATGAAGAAGAAGGTTAGAATGAAAACATGCAGCCACTGCAGCCCTCGAGGACCGGAGTCCGACACCTGTGCTCTAGATTATCTAAGTCTAGGGATGGGAATCGAAAACCGGTTCTTGTTGAGATCCGGTTCCCACTGTTTCAATTCCTTGGAATTGTTTGCCATTTTTGCAAACGATTCCTCTATCGATTCCAGTCGCCTCGAATGACGTCACCACATTGCGTAGAGTCATTTACCCAGCAGGAAACATGGCGCCTAAGTGGCACAAATGCTTAAAAGTTTGGTTATACTTTACGAGAAAAGATGACAACAAGGCAACTTGCAATACTTGCAAAGTAGATATTTCATCAAAGGGAGGAAACACTACGAATATGCAAAAGCATCTGCTCACAAAACACGCGATAACCTTAAAAGCGGTAACGTTTGCACGTCCTCTCCCGTTAATACGGCAGGTAACTAATCAACTAACATTGCATATTATGTTAGCGCGATTTGCCTTATTGCAAAACCTGCTATTACTGTGCATTGCATTTAGATGACCATGACGAGAGAGACAGACAGAGTCTGGCTGTCTCAGATGCTGGCAGTTCTCGCTGCAGTCTACCGGTAGCTTCTCCTTTCACAGAGGCGGCGAAAAGTAAAATGACACAGGCCAGGATAGACGAATGTCACCGAGCAGTGACTAAGTTTGTGGTAAAAGGCTTGCACCCATTTGCCACAGTAGATGCCCCCGATTTTCGGTAAGTGAATGTGTTTAATTGTAGGCTAAGTCAGGGAATGTCAAAGTTGCATGTTCTCCTCTTACCAGATGTTTCATCCGTTTCCATTTCTGAGCTGAAACATGTGTTGAAGGCAGCCGTCACTGCAGATGGGTGGACAAGTTTTAGTCAAGATCATTACCTCACAGTAACGCTGCATTATGTCAGGAATGGCCAGGCTCAAGAAAAAGTCCTCAAAACCAAACCAGTGTACCAGGCACAGACAGGGACAGCTGTAGCAGAGGAGATTGATGAGATCTTGGAGGAGTATGGTATCAAAGACAAGGTTGTGGCAGCCACTGTTGATAATGCGGCCAACATGGATGTAGCTGTCAAAATAGTTGATGGTTGCAGAATTGCACAGTGCACAGTTCCATTGGACTTGAGTTGATTGTATTTGTTGCTGGCTGATGTAGTTTTATTTTTGAGTGCTCAGCTCATATATACTTTTAAAAAGGAGAGTGTAAATGTTACTGGACATTCTTGTGTAATTGCCACAGAATAATTTATGTTATACTTTGTTATTGCTACAGAAGAATATTTATTTTATTATTATTTTACATTTACAAATTTTTTTCTGGGGAATGTGCATCTCTTAAGATCTCACTGTTGGGTTTGTAAGGTCATGCTATTCCTAAATTTCTATCTTGTTCAAAGATAAGATATAAAACAAAGTTCTAAGCTAATCGACCTGTGTGTTCTCCTTTTTTAAAAATAAGAATCGATAAAGAATCGAATTGTTAAACAGAATCGAAAATGGAATCGGAATCGTGAAAATCTTATCAATTCCCATCCCTATCTAACTCTATATTTATTTTTCTAGTATCAGAATGTAATTTAAGTTAATTTGTTGTGGTTTCAATAGATGTATCTTTCATATTTTCGATTCTTGTTTTCTTTTTTTCACATCTCCGCACCCCCCTTTTTGTTACTTCGCGCCCCCCTAGGAGGGCCCGCCCCGCAGTTTGAAAACCACTGGCTTAGGGTTACTGATGTAAAATAAAGAGGGACACGTTCAACTATAATGGCAGAGACCAGGCTGGTAAGAGATAGGATCTCGGGGGCATTCTGTTCACAGCTACGTAATAAAGAGTCCTAAGAGGGAAAACGGGGTCAGCCTAGGACCCCACCATGACAAAACACTGACCGTCACACTCTGTATGGTGCTGTAGACCACACTGTAGCATTTCCTCCGACTTTGAGTCGCTCCCACTGCGCTCCAGGAGATTAGACTACAATTATGTGTTTAACACCCGTGTGTGAAATATCAAGTCTGTGGCTTAAAAAGCAAAACCGTGCAAAAAAGAACAAACAAACCAACCAACAGAGCTTGTGCTGTATAGATTCAGAGATAATGTTAGCCGTGTTGACCTCATTGCTGTCTAACGAGCCAATTAGTTTTACAGCGGCCACTGTGGCAGTGGAATTAATGTAACAATTTTACAACACGCTATGAAAAAAGTCTCCATACATACATAAGGTGAAATAAAAACACTTCAGCTAAAATGCTATCAAGTCGTGCAAACAAAAGAGAGGTGGCCAAACAAAAGGAGCTCTGATGTGAGTCATGTGAGTGTGGAAAATAAATCAAAAAATGAAAATATTAAATATATACTGGATACTAGGACCGGAGCAGTTCTAGTAACACATCACATTTACTTTGTTTCATGCAAGTACAGAGTTGTGTGGGCGTTATGGCGTAGAGTCCTCCATATTGTGACAGAGGTACAGTAGGAGGCCTCCAAAAGGCTTCCTCGGATAGCAGGCCTCACCCTGATGGGGTTAATCGCAGCTCAGGCTCCGCAGGACCAACTGAGCTTCAAAAATAAACTGAAATGTTCCAAAAATGTAACAAACGCCTCACAAGAGGAGGGATGACCATAAACCCTCGGCTTGTATATAAAGGAGAAACAACAAATCTTTATGAATAAGGAGATATTAATAACAACAAGTGATAAGGACAAAATATTAAAGAGAACAAGAAAAGGGCAACAATCAATCCACAGCAACCAATTTCATTTCATGAACCAGAAGGAGAATCCATTAACAAAGTGAAAGATAATCCCAAAAAAAAACAGCAAATCCAAGCAGAACACGAAACATACAGTGCATCCGGAAAATATTCACAGCGCATCACTTTTTCCACATTTTGTTATGTTACAGCCTTATTCCAAAATGGATTAAATTCATTTTTTTCCTCAGAATTCTACACACAACACCCCATAATGACAATGTGAAAAAAGTTTACTTGAGATTTTTGCAAATTTATTAAAAATAAAAAAAACTGAGAAAGCACATGTACATAAGTATTCACAGTCTTTGCCATGAAGCTCAAAATTGAGTTCAAGTGCATCCTGTTTCCCCTGATCATCCTTGAGATGTTTCTGCAGCTTCATTGGAGTCCACCTGTGGTAAATTCAGTTGACTGGACCTGATTTGGAAAGGCACACACCTGTCTATATAAGGTCCCACAGTGGACAGTTCATGTCAGAGCACAAACCAAGCATGAAGTCAAAGGAATTGTCTGTAGACCTCAGAGACAGGATTGTCTCGAGGCACAAATCTGGGGAAGGTTACAGAAAAATTCCTGCTGCTTTGAAGGTCCCAGTGAGCACAGTGGCCTCCATCATCCGTAAGTGGAAGAAGTTCGAAACCACCAGGACTCTTCCTAGAGCTGGCCGGCTATCTAAACTGAGCGATTGGGGGAGAAGAGCCTTAGTCAGGGAGGTGACCAAGAACCTGATGGTCACTCTGTCAGAGCTCCAGAGGTCCTCTGTGGAGAGAGGAGAAACTTCCAGAAGGACAACCATCTCTGCAGCAATCCACCAATCAGGCCTGTATGGTAGAGTGGCCAGACGGAAGCCACTCCTTAGTAAAAGGCACATGGCAGCCCGCCTGGAGTTTGCCAAAAGGCACCTGAAGGACTCTCAGACCATGAGAAAGAAAATTCTCTGGTCCGATGACACAAAGATTGAACTCTTTGGTGTGAATGCCAGGCGTCACGTTTGGAGGAAACCAGGCACCGCTCATCACCAGCTCAATACCATCCCTACAGTGAAGCATGGTGGTGGCAGCATCATGCTGTGGGGATGTTTTTCAGCGTCAGGGACTGGGAGACTAGTCAGGATAAAGGGAAAGATGACTGCAGCAATGTACAGAGACATCCTGGATGAAAACCTGCTCCAGAGCGCTCTTGACCTCAGACTGGGGTGACGGTTCATCTTTCAGCAGGACAACGACCCTAAGCACGCAGCCAAGATATCAAAGGAGTGGCTTCAGGACAACTCTGTGAATGTCCTTGAGTGGCCCAGCCAGAGCCCAGACTTGAATCTGATTGAACATCTCTGGAGAGATCTTAAAATGGCTGTGCACCGACGCTTCCCATCCAACCTGATGGAGCTTGAGAGGTGCTGCAAAGAGGAATGGGCGAAACTGGCCAAGGATAGGTGTGCCAAGCTTGTGGCATCATATTCAAAAAGACTTGAGGCTGGAATTGCTGCCAAAGGTGCATCGACAAAGTATTGAGCAAAGGCTGTGAATACTTATGTACATGTGATTTCTCAGTTTTTGTATTTTTAATAAATTTGCAAAAACCTCAAGTAAACTTTTTTCACGTTGTCATTATGGGGTGTTGTGTGTAGAATTCTGAGGAAAAAAATGAATTTAATCCATTTTGGAATAAGGCTGTAACATAACAAAATGTGGAAAAAGTGATGCGCTGTGAATACTTTCTGGATGCACTGTACATGAAACTCCATTAGGAATAAACGAACACCGGCTCCTGAGCCTTCTCAGCAGGCTTACACAGCCAGAGGGGGGCATTCAGGAGTGGGGACGTCATGGAGGCCCCCATTGGATAGATGCGTCTGCTAAATAATAAGTAAATAATAAATAATGATACACATACATTCTCACTGATACATAATGTTCCGCAATGACACTTTTTATTTTTACTTTAACAATAAAATATACTTTCACTCCATCGCATTTCTGTAACCCTTGTTAGCGTTACCTTTGAATTGTTCGTATTTTTTATTTAACTTCAGTACTAGGGTGTTGTACCGTGTTAGCCATTATGAATGTAGAGAAAAGCCAAGCAAAATGACCCCTTTTATTGGCTAACTAAAAAGATTACAATATGTAAGCTTTCGAGGCAACTCAGGCCCCTTCTTCAGGCAAGATGTAAGAAGAAGAAGGCCTGAAGAAGGAGCCTGAGTTGCCTCGAAAGCTTGCATATTGTAATCTTTTTAGTTAGCCAATAAGAGGTGTCATTTTGCTTGGCTTTTCTCTTATTTAACTTCAGTAAGTTTCTTCTACTGTAAAGAACTGACCAACACATTACAGTCAGCTGGCTGATTCTGGGGATTTCATTGGTTATTTTCAGCTCTCAGTCGGTGTTCCCTTCCCTATGGAGGGCAGTAGGACCACCAAGACAGAATACATGTGTGTGTGAATGAGAGGGAGGTCAGTGGAATGGTGAGGATGAGGGGAGTAGAGTTGGCGAAGGTGGAGGAGTTTAAATACTTGGGATCAACAGTACAGAGTAATGGGGAGTGTGGAAGAGAAGTGAAGAAGAGAGTGCAGGCAGGGTGGAGTGGGTGGAGAAGAGTGTCAGGAGTGATTGGTGACAGACGGGTATCAGCAAGAGTGAAAGGGAAGGTCTACAAGATGGTAGTGAGACCAGCTGTGTTATATGGGTTGGAGATGGTGGCACAGGAGACAGAGCTGGAGGTGGCAGAGTTAAAGATGCTAAGATTTGCACTGGGTGTGACGAGGATGAACAGGATTAGAAATGACTACATTAGGGGGTCAGCTCAGGTGGGACGGTTTGGGAGACAAAGTCAGAGAGGCGAGATGGCGTTGGTTTGGACATGTGCAGAGGAGAGATGCTGGGTATATTGAGAGAAGGGTGCTAAGGATAGAGCTGTCAGGGAAGAGGAGAAGAGGAAGGCCTAAGAGAAAGGTTTATGGATATGGTGAGAGAGGACATGCAGGTGATGGGTGTGACAGAGCAAGATGACGAGGACAGAAAGATATGGAAGATTATGATCCGCTTTGGCGACCCCTAACGGGAGCAGTCGAAAGAAGAAGAAGAGCTTGGTGTTCCCTTTCAGCACTGATAGCCAATAGTGAAGCCTCATCACTTTCTAGTGACCTGTTCTTTTTGATTTCCATTGGCCATAACTGCCTCTCTGTCACAGATGTTCTCCATAACTTGCAACTTTGACTACACTTTAAATAAAAAGCACTCACAAATGTGACACTGACTCTTCTGGAAGATTCATCTATGGGTGTATGACCTGTGGACATCCCTGGATTCAGTTTTAATCAGCGTTTAGACAGACGAAGTAGCTAAAGTAAGCGTTTGATCCTCTTCTGTTGTGCAACTAGCATTGCAGCTTCTGCTTGTTTTATGAATAGCATTTCAGGATGAAAGTTAGCCCTGGAATATTAATAACTCACTAGCTTTGCTCTTTGCAAAATAAAGAAATAAGTAAAGTTCCAAGGCTGTTGACATCATTTATTTTATCCTACTATCCTATCCTTCGCTCACCCACCCCCTGCCACTTCCGGGGCGAGCTATGAGTCAGCCACTTCACGTCTCTGCCACTTGCGTTGTGAAGAGGGGGGGCTGAACGCACGCTAAGGAGATGCAGTCGGATCAGCTGCTGGCTTGCTGCTGCTGCCGTGCTGTGTGATCTACATGTCACGCTGCGTGTCGATCATTTTAAAAGCCTGTACAGCAGCTGTCCTTTTGTCTCACTGCCTTGTCTCGCGGGACGTTAAAGTGTTTCAGAGAAAATCATGTCTCATCTCCTTCCAAGCCTTCCAAGATTCTTTTTATAATAGAGAGAAATTATGTGTTATTATTATCCACCTTAATAAAACAATAAATGTCTGTGTGTCTATCCTGTTGCTATGTCTCTGACATTCCCAAAGATGGCACATAACAAACATTTACACTCCTTGTACGAATCCCATAACAAATAGCACATAACAGAGTCATATGTATTGCATTTTCCATTCCAACAGATGGTGCCTCACAAACCTTAACACTGCCTTTACAAATTCTATACCAAGTGGCATATAAAGGAGATATTAGCAGCTGCATGTGTCATTCCAACAGATTGCGCCTCACAAACATTAACTCTGCTTTTACAAATTCCATACCAAATGGTATATAACAGAGATATATACATTGCATTTGTCATTCCAACAAATGGCTCCTCACAAACATTAACACTGCCTTTCCAAATCCGATACCAAATAGCACATAACAGAGTCATATGTATTGCATTTGCCATTCCAACAGATGGTGCCTCACAAACCTTAACACTGCCTTTACAAATTCCATACAAAGTGGCATATAAAGGAGATATTAGCAGTTGCATGTGTCATTCCAACAGATGGCACCTCAAAAAAAATTAACTCTGCTTTTACAAATTCCATACCAAATGGTATATAATAGAGACATATAAATTGCATTTGTCATTCCAACAGATGGCTCCTCACAAACATTAACACTGCCTTTCCGAATCCGATACCAAATAGCACATAACAGAGTCATATGTATTGCATTTGCCATTCCAACAGATGGTGCCTCACAAACCTTAACACTGCCTTTACAAATTCCATACTAAGTAGCATATAAAGGAGATATTAGCAGTTGCATGTGTCATTCCAACAGTTGGCACCTCAAAAAAATTAACTCTGCTTTTACAAATTCCATACCAAATGGTATATAACAGAGACATATACATTGCATTTGTCATTCCAACAGATGGCTCCTCACAAACATTAACACTGCCTTTCCGAATCCCATACCAAATGGGCATATCAAAGAGACATTAGCAATTCCATGTGTCATTCTAACAGATGGCACCTCACAAATATTAACACAATAGATGATGCTGCTGTTCTTTTCCTTTCTGCCATGTCATCCTTTTGAGCAGTTTGCTGTAAGAAAGATTCAAACCCTGATAACTTTGCACAGAATGCCAATACCCCAATTGGGTGCTTTTCCAGGACGTATCAGCTTTTGATTAAAACCAAGGCTGAGGTTCTAGCCCCAGTGGTTATCAAGTATTCGTGTTTCAGACGGATACAACTCTTTTTGTATATATAAATGTATTGTTGAAAGACAAGAAAAAAACAACAAAGAGAAACTTCTGGGAACTGATGGCAAGAAAAGAGGTCAGTGTGTCGTCAGGCCCAGCTGTTCCCACAGCACAGCTGTCATACCACGGGGCTCAGCTGAGTCGTTTGCAGTATCGCTGGCAGGGCCCCTCTGCGCATCGACGCCACCTGTCAGCAGATCATTAGAGAAAAATAACTACTAATAAAAATATCAGGATATGTCAAAGCCCCCAGCTAGCAGACTGCCAGGTCTGTGACCCGGGCACCCCCCCTTTAACCCGTCCTTCAGAATATTATTTGCTCTTTGCCCCTTCCTATATCCCACTTCTTATCATGAGATGGAGGGACCAGGGGCCTAAGGGTGGAGGCCAGCCCACTCTTGACAGCGGCTGTCAGGCTAGCAGCATTGGATACCATGGAAACCGAGACGCCGCAGACTGAGTCATTAAAGAGACCCCTGAGATGAGGGATAGGACCGCCTACTTTTCTTTTTTTTTTTTTTTGAAGTTTCATTGTAAGAAATTCTCTCCTCTCTGCATCCCCCCAATCAGCAGGTTCCTTCTTCACTTATTAGGACTTTTCTGCTAGCATGTTGACAGTTCTTCACTCTCGTTAGGAAAAAAAAAAATAATAATGCAGAAGGGCAAATTGGTAAAGCAAATCAAAGCAGATGAAAATGAGAGCTTCCTCGGTGAGCTGCCATTATAAAGGAAGCTAAGAAAAAAAAAAAAAAAAAGAGAAGCTGCTCTGCCCAGGAAGAAAATCACAAAGAGGGTCAAAAGCAGGTGTCCCAGAGTCCAGAAGGAATGAGAGCAGCCACCCGATTGACGTATCTATGCCATCTCCCACAGATCTTCTTATGACAACCTGGGAGACACTGCCGCCGTCAAGTGCAACGTTAGCCCCATCTGGAGCGTTTCAGTCACGGCCCGTGGGAAGAAGTTCAATACCATCACTGCTCTCACCACAATATTCCCATATCCTCTCCAGGATCTGCAGAAAATGTGAATGGAGAGCATGAGTTGTAATCTCCAGGTGGTCCTTCTTCTGCACAGAGGTTTCCAGAAATCTGAAGTGTCTCATCTGCTGCCTCCAAAGCATTCGGCGTCTCATCACGGTGCTGAGGAGTTCATGTTTTAAAAATCAAACACACCTGTCCGCTATAATAAGCGGTGGGCAGCAGCTCATCTGCCTGAAGTTACACCTGTTTGGACCACCGTCTAGGAAAAGATGGAGTTACTGCTGGATCAGATGTTGGTGAGGCCATCATGGGGGGGCGCTTACCCTGTGGTCTGTGTGTGACAAGGACAAGGACACAGTGTTATAAAAACTGGCGCCAACGTAAAAAACCGAGGGTCCTGACTTGTCGTAAAAGACCCCCTGGGTGTTTCCCAGTGTTACCCACCATAACCTTATTCATTCTGTCATCCCCTGCCTCTGACCGGCTATCTGTCTGTCTGTCTCATCCTGTGGCAAGTCGTGCCATGGATCAGCTTTGGGGGTGCCCATTGAGGGGGGTGCCGCATATTGTTGTTAAGGGGGCTGCTGAAGGTTCCTGTTGTTGGAGAGGAGGGGGGCTACAGGTGCCACGCAGTGAGCAGAACTGATATGCCGCTGGGAATGTGTGTCGACTTTCTAGCGCCGTTAGAAGAAGAAATGCCAGGGTGAGGACTGCTGGCAAAGAATTAAGACTGAAATCTGCTAGAGAGGGCAGAGCGAGGGTCTCACACACGGCGAGACAAAAGAGCTAAAAAGCTGAATAAAGGTGCTGCACACTGGTGTGAGTCCACCATACTGATGTCAGAACCGCTCCCCTAGCTGGGCTTCAAAGTCTTGTTGTGCCTTTTATTTATATTTATTTATATTAATATTACTTTTGTTAATTATCTGCTGTGTTTGTATTTACTTACGTCATGTTACGTAAGAGACGAGCTTCTTTTGCTGCTGAGAGCAGGACTGAGGGTGGAGGACTTTGAGCTCTCTTCTGCATTTCATCCATGGGCAGGTGACGGAGTGACTGGACGCCTGGCCGGGGTGGTCGGCGGCACCTTCTCCTGTTCCCCTGGTATGCTGGGTGGCAGAGCACCTTCATCACAGCTCTAGTTTGGACAGGATGGGAAATGTAGGTGTTATGTTTCCAGATGGCTTCCCCAGCTGGGGTTCAGATCTTTGTTTTCTGTCCATTTTGGATTCTTTTCTTTACGTTAATATTGCTTGTGTTTATTTATTTTTTGCATTCTTTATTTTTCATTTTGTCTATGTATCGAAGCCTTGGTTTTGTTCCATGTGTTTTGTGGGTGATCCCTCAAAAGGTCACTACCAGGAACGGCCCACCGCCCTATAAATCTGGAGGGTCTCCCGCGGTTCCTGGCGGTTCATTGTGAATACGCTAGCCAGCTGGTGAGTTTATTGTTTTTTATTGGATTTTCTTGCCTCGCAGTTACGAGACCTGGGTTCGCTTCCCGGGTCCTCCCTGCGTGGAGTTTGCATGTTCTCCCCGTGTCTGTGTGGGTTTCCTCCGGGTGCTCCAGTTTCCTCCCACAGTCCAAAGACATGCAGGTTAGGTGGATTGGTGATTCTAAATTGGCCCTAGTGTGTGGGTGTGTGGGTGTGTTTGTGTGTGTCCTGCGGTGGGTTGGCACCCTGCCCGGGATTGGTTCCTGCCTTGTGCCCTGTGTTGGCTGGGATTGGCTCCGGCAGACCCCCGTGACCCTGTGTTCGGATGCAGCGGGTTGGAAAATGAAGGGATGGATGGATTTTCTGCTCTGGGTTTTGACCTCACACATGGAGTCTGCATTGAGACGTCATGTTTCAGGCAATTCCATTTTGCCTTTGTGCTCCACTGAGCGTCTTGGTGATTGGAAATTCTTTTGCAAAAAAAAAAAGTGGCCCGGTGGTGCAGAAGTCATGCCAGGTCCTCCATGCATGGAGTTTTCAAGTTCTTCCTCTTGTTAACATGGGTTTCCTCCCACTGGCCAAAGACATGCAGGTTAGGTGAACTGCCGATGCTAAACTGGTCATGTTAGGTGTGGGTAGGTGTGAGTTCATCCTGCGATGGACTGGCATCCTGCCCAGGGTTTGTTCCTGCCTTGCGCCTATGCTAGCTGGATGAAGTGCATTAGTAAATGACATGAAATGACAAATCTTACATCCATCCATCCATCCATCCATTATCCAACCCGCTGTATCCTAACTACAGGGTCACGTGGGTCTGCTGGAGCCAATCCCAGGGTGCAAGGCAGGAAACAAACTCCGGGCAGGGTGCCAGCCCACCGCAGGGCACACACACTCACAAGTACACCAAGTACACACTAGGGACAATTTCGGATTGCCAATGCACCTAACCTGCATGTATTTGGACTGTGGGAGGAAACCCATTCATCATTTTCTGTAGCTCAAAGTAGGGGCGAGGATGGGTGTGATTTTCATATTAGCTTTTGCATTAACTGGGATGACCAGGGTGGAGCCCTAAATCATCCCGGCCACAAAATACACAACAACAAAAGAACATTAAACCTTTGTGCAGTCCATAAAGCAGTTTGTTTTTCCTTTGTATATTTTAATTTGTGAGCACATGTTGTCCCCATTATAGGGGGATACACACACATCTTGCAACACTGATAGCCACCATACACACAGCGTGTTTGAAATATAAATGTAGTCAGTCAGTCATCATCCAACCCGCTATATCCTAACTACAGGGTCACAGGGGTCTGCTGGAGCCAATCCCAGCCAGCACAGGGCACAAGGCAGGAACAAACACCATGCAGGGCGCCAGCCCACCACAGGGCACACACTAGGGACAATTTAGGACTGCCAATGCACCTAACCTGCATGTCTTTAGACTGTAGGAGCAAACCCACGCAGACACGGGGAGAACATGCAAACTCCACGCAGGGAGGACTCGGGAAGCGAACCCAGGTCTCCTTACTGCCAGGCAGCAGTGCTACCACTGCGCCACCCACAAATCTTACAAATCTTATATCTTTGTCACTTTGTCAGACATGACATCCTACTGTCCAGAATGGAGAACATGCTGGGTATCTCTGGCACTGCCCTCCAGTGGTTCAAGTCCTATCTGACTGATAGGCTAGAGTTTGTTAGTCTTGGCAACAGCAGATACAGCTCAGCGCCAGTCACACAAGGAGCTCCACAGGGCTCTGTCCTCGGCCCTCTTCTAATCTACACTCCATGGGTGACAAGGCCTTCAGCTGTGTAGCGCCCAGACTCTGGAATGACCTACCGAAATTAATCAGATCAGCCGACTCCATGAATTCTTTTAAAAAACAACTCAAAACTCATCTGTTCAGGAAGGCTTTTAGCTCTACTTGACTTTGTTACCCTTCTCTCAGTTTACTTCTCTGGCAAGACGCTAATGTAACCTGTATGTGTGTGTGAGACCATCAATTATGTTGTCTGTTTTTCTTCTTTATCTTCTTTATTTATTTATCTGGTTTGTACAATGCTATATACTGTATATGCTGCCATTCTTTATTATATTCTGTAAGTGCCTTGAGCATGGGAAAGGCGCTATATAAATTAAATGTATTATTATTATTATTATTTGTCTCTTGTCAGGGTTTTTGATGGGATTTCCCCCTCTAGTGGGCATTTTTGGAAGTGTTTCTTGGGGTTCCCATGACAAGTGACAGGCGAGAGGCGGCTGCCACGATTGGAGAGCAGCTGGAGGTGATCGCTCTTTACTCCATCGGGGTATACATATGTCAGTGACCCCGAAGAGGATGAGCAGATAGGGTGAGAAGTCAGGGTGCAGTCGGTTTTCTTCCCACAGAGGGTACACCAAACTGATGACTACCAGCTAGACAGAGGACACAAATCGGTCCCTGATCGACTTGAAAGTGAGGGACAGACGATGAGAGGGTGTCCTGGGGTAAGAAAAGACAGAAGTGGAGGCGCAAGGTCTTCGGATTGGACCTCCGATGATGATAAAGAGGGGGGTTTGGAACCAGTCATGGGGGAAGCGTGGTGGTACTTCATTTCCTCTTGTAGCTGATCGGATGGATTGTTCTGACATCTTCTTTCAATTCAGAAGGATGTCTGTTGAGTTGGATGTCTGATTTATAAACGTATTATCTTCAACCACCGGTGTAGAGTGTTTGAATTCCAAAGTGCACGATTTATGAGCTACTGGTAGAAGTACAGAACAGGCTGTTATTTTACTCTTCTCTCACTGGAGGACTCGGCCATGAATTACAAGACGCCCAGAAGTTTGATACATGCTGGGCCAAGGGCATGGGGCAATCCCCCCGCTCTCCTAATGTGTGGTGAGTGGCTGCCATCGCATCGACCTGGAGGATACAACACAGAGGCGGTGTTTGAAGTGGAGCACTTTGAGTAGGTTAATAAAAGCGCAATATAAACGTTATAATTAGTTACATAAAGGCGGGGGCTCCAACCAAAGGTGAAAGTTGAATGTGTCTGCAGGCCTTACAAACTGGCCCCCGTTGTCCCCCATATCGCCCGTCATCATGATGCCCCCGATTATGCAGTCATCATCATACTTAATCAAACCACAAGCGCTTCAGGTGGCCTGACTCAGCAGGGTGAGTACGGCTGCCTGGAAATCCGCGGAAAGCACGTGGGAGTCCGTCTCCGTCTTGAGCCGCCTCATCTCATAAAGTGGTGTCAGATATTTGCTGATCGAGCTAAACATTAGTCATTTTGTTTGTCTAATTAGCAACCAGGCACTAATTTCGAACTATGAGGTGCTTTCTGGAAACATAAACCAGTGCCACCCAGCGGATACCGGACCTAGAAGAGAACATTCCGTCTGTCTCTTTTAAATTGCATGGAGTTCAGATCAGGCAGCGCGGTGGCTTAATGGTTAGCGCACGGCCTCTCACATCCAGCATGCCGGCTTTGGTTCCTGCCTGTCTCTGCTGAGTCTGCGTGTCCTCCTTGTGTACCTCCTCAAGGTATGAGTGTTAGGCTGACTGGGGACTGTAAACTGGCCCTAGTGTGTGTGTGTGTGTGTGTACCACCATGCTAGGGTCGTACCCAAGTGCTGCTCGCCTCAGATTGTCAGAATTGATTTGAGGACTGTGAATAAATGAGTCTCAACACACTGAAAAGGTTTGGGGTGGCCACCCGTGTTTATCGTCCATGGCTGCAAAAGGTTTAAAGGAAACAAGAGGATGCTCTCAGGGTGAGTTCCCAGATTGAACTGAACTGGTTTGGAAAGATGGAGGCTTTAGATGCTGTAAACCAGAAGTGGTGTCATTTGACCGGAACAGGTCATACGTCTACTGATATAAGGGAAGTGTGCTGGTGCTACCTCAAGTCCCAGCATTCCAGGCTTGAGTCCTGTGCCCAGTCGTTGTCTATGCTGGGTTTCCACTGTACTCTCATGTCTTGTGGTTTTTTCTCTGGGTTTCTTCCCAAAGATGTGTGTTAAAGGTTACCTTGCATGTCCATATTGGCCCTGTGGGGTGTGTGTGCATGAAGAGAGCCTGAAACGGACCGACCCTGCGTCCAGGATTGGCTTCTGTCCCACCCTGTCACCCTGACTTGGACACAGTGAGTGACAAAGAAGATGGGTGGATGGCTAATACTGACTTTGGAGTGCTGTGATGGGGCAGCCTTGCTGTTGAGGTTTGGCACTCAGTCCTGTCAGAAATCTCAGCATCTAAAAGGAGGCCAACTTGCAGTGAGCTGAGACGGATTAAGGCTTGTCATGCCCAGCTGCTTCCACTCTGACATGCTTGTCATTCCTCTCAGATTGATGCCGGGATCCCAAAGTGAGTCATGAGAACTGTGGGATGGAGCTCAGCGTGTCTGAGGAGGGCCGCCGTTTGGCTTTGGTGAGGTTAGATCTGGAAGCTGGACACGACTTCACTCTTGGGTGCAAAGCTGGGCAGATCAGCCACAATGTCCGTTTTGGTCCTCAAAGGCTTTTAGCCATCAGGGGCCACATGGCCGTGCCTTGCCTTTAGGACTTGTGACAAATAGAGGCACTGTCGACCCCTTGAACCCTCAGACCAGCCGTCAGACACCAGAGAAAAGACCAAAATGTTATTTATTATAATAATAAATGTGCACAAAACACCTCCACCTCCACTATACTTCAATAAACAATCAATACTACAATAATCAAATAAACAATCCTCCACTCCCAGACGCTTAGCCACCCTGCCGCCCAACTCAGCTCGTGCGTCTGGAATTTCCCAGAGTCCTTTATAGTCCATGACCCGGAAGTGTTTCTGTCCCTCAGTCCATGTGACTTTCTATCACTTCCAGGTCAGGTAAAAACTTCCTTTTCTTCATCAGCCCAGAAGCACTTTATTTCTTCCAACCATATGACTGGGATTTACTTCCGGGCTGTATGGAAAATAAACATCTCTGTGTCTCCCTGCAGCATCCCCTGGCGACCCCAACGTTATCCAGCAGGGCTGTGCATCAAAACTCCATAGTCCATGATGCCCTGCTGGAATTTGGGGCATCTCCACATTGCAAGGAGGGCTCCATCTAGCGGCCTGGGGGTATTGGCTGGGATGAATGGCCGGCCATATCTCACAGCCTGTAGATCTTCTGATTTGGTCCGCTTGGGTTTTGTTGTTCGACAGTCATGCCATTGGCGGCGGGTCATACGGTCGTGTGCACCAAAGAGTCACATCACGGGTGTCATTTCACATGAATGTGACAAGGTTGCTCCTCGTAATCCTTTGGTTTGTGGTAAAACTAAACAAGTTAGAAAGTGAACACCGAGCATAACATTCAGGTGAGTTCTGACAGCTAGGACATCTCACATTTTTCATTTCCTTCTCCAAAGACAGATATCACATTTTTATTTATGAGATGTTTTTGTAAAAAAGGAGTCACATTCCAAAAATAGCAGTGATAATAGAATCTTATCAGAGGTAACCTACAAGATGTTCCTTTAGGGGGCGATATAGCTCCCTAGTTAGAATAAGTTTTTTTGTAATTGCGGCGTTTTAAGTAACCGAACACTATATAGATATGATATTAAAAGGCGATATCCCTCCCATAGTGATACGGCGGTAAAAATCACATTAGAGAAAGCTTTCTTTACTGAAGATTTACGCGGCATTACAGACGAGGAAGCCAAATAGCATGACAATACCAAGGTGGGATCTTGATCTATACAGTCTGCCATTTTTCGTCGCTGTGCTGAAAGGATTTTCAGGACAGATGGCGTAATCTTCCATCCGTCCATTGGCTTCAAAGTGTTTGGCAAATCTTTTATCCACGTGCAGGCCCCCACGTCGGCAAATAGTCCATTTCCAAACAAGGAAAGAAGATTTTGTGCTGACAGAATAGTATACATCTGTCTTTAGGCTGACTATACATTCCTCCATCTTGTCCTATGCTTGGCCCAGTAATTCCCTTTGTACTAAATCTGGCTCAGCTATGCATGTATAAAGAAAAGAAAAACAGATTTAAAATGTCTGCACAGAGACAGTGACGTTAAACTTAGAATTATAACAAACTTTTTATAACACAAGACCGACAGGAGATCAAGATTAGAGGAGAATGGAGTGGGGTCCTCAGTGGAGACCTTCAGGGGTCCGTCCTTGGTCCACGACTTATTCTGATTTATGTTAATGACGTTGATTCCGGTTTAGTTAGTAACCTTGTGAAATTCACAGCATGACACCAAAAGCCGAGGAGGCGGCACACACAACTCAAGGAGACGTGGACAAGCTGCAGAACTGGGCGAACACTTGGAAAATATAATGTAGAAAAGTGCAAAGTGTGAAATGTGGGCTAAAGGTTCACCACTAGCATGAACTGTTAGATATGTTTGCTAAACAGAGTTTTCTGACCGTGTTTAACGTGCTTAACAGGCCTCAAAAGTGACGGTATGACCAAACTTACAGAAGATATCAGCCGTAAACGTGATTTATTTTTTTAAACAAGAACTTTTCTTTCATGTGGTGGGCTGGTGCCCTGCCCAGGATTTGTTCCCGCTTTGCGCCCTGTGTTGGCTGGGATTGGCTCCAGCAGAACCCCATGACCCTGTGTTAGGATATAGCAGGTTGGAAAATGACTGACTGACTTTTCTTTCATATCATTTAGTTTTGTGTGAACTGTTTTGCTTTGAAATTTTACTAAAACTTTTAAAACAAAGATATTTGGTCTATGGAATTATTTGAACATGTGGCACACTGTTGTCTGGGTATGGATAAACGCTGCTACTCTCATGTTGCATAATCCACAGGGAATGCCAGCCGTTCATTTGCTCACGACGTCCCAAACATGAGTTTTTACTGAAATCTTTTTAAACAAACCACTTGTGGGAAACGCCCGCGTTAATTAGCATCTCCTATCATTCATTGGTCAAGAGCCCTGTCTTCAATTCAAAACCACAGAACTGTGAGAATGCGTTGGACTGTTTATAAAGCAGGTAATGTTTTAGCAATATGTGCACACATTTTGTACGTTTGACGACTGGATAATGGAGGTATGGATTATGCAGTGCAAGTAATATGCCCAGTGGGGTCTGGGTGGTCTTTTTGGCCTTGGAACCCCTGTAGATTTTTTTTTGTTTAGTCAGTTTAACTGGAGTGTTTATTTCTGACCTTATCACTGGACTCATCTTTAGAGACTTAACTTCATGACATGGTATATAAGGACGCTCCTCTTCTACTTGATATTTATCTGCTTTTTAAGATTGTAGAGATTTATTTGTTATTTCTTTGTTACTTATTCTTTAGATAGATAGATAGATAGATAGATAGATAGATAGATAGATAGATAGATAGATAGATAGATAGATAGATAGATAGATAGATAGATAGATAGATAGATAGATAGATAGATAGATACTTTATTAATCCCAAGGGGAAATTCACATACTCCAGCAGCAGCATACCGATACAAAACAATATTAAATTAAAGAGTGATAACAATGCAGGTATACAGACAGACAATAACTTTGTATAATGTTAACGTTTACCCCCCCGGGTGGAATTGAAGAGTTGCATAGTGTGGGGGAGGAACGATCTCCTCAGTCTGTCAGTGGAGCAGGACGGTGACAGCACTCTGTCATGAAGCTGCTCCTTTGTCTGGAGATGATCCTGTTTAGTGGATGCGGTGGATTCTCCATGATTGACAGGAGTCTGCTCAGCGCCCGTCGCTCTGCCACGGAAGTCAAACTGTACCAGCTCCGTACCTACAATAGAGCCTGCCTTCCTCACCAGTTTGTCCAGGCGTGAGGTGTCCTTCTTCTTTATGCTACCTCCCCAGCACACCACCGCGTAGAAGAGGGCGCACGCCACAACCGTCTGATAGAACATCTGCAGCATCTTATTGCAGATGTTGAAGGATGCCAGCCTTCTAAAAAAGTATAGCCGGCTCTGTCCTCTCTTGCACAGAGCATCAGTATTGGCAGTCCAGTCTAATTTATCATCCAGCTGCACTCCCAGGTATTTATAGGTCTGCACCCTCTGCACACAGTCACCTCTGATGATCACGGGGTCCATGAGGGGTCTGGGTCTCCTAAAATCCACCACCAGCTCCTTGGTTTTGCTGGTGTTCAGGTGTAGATGGTTTGAGTCACACCATTTAACAAAGTCATTGATTAGGTCCCTATAATCCTCCTCCTGCCCACTCCTGATGCAGCCCATGATAGCAGTCAGCGAACTTTTGCACGTGGCAGGACTCCGAGTTGTACTGGAAGTCTGATGTATATAGGCTGAACAGGACCAGAGAAAGTACAGTCCCCTGCGGCACTCCTGTGTTGCTGACCACAATGTCAGACCTGCAGTTCTCGAGACGCACATACTGAGGTCTGTCTGTATGATAGTCCACGATCCATGCCACCAGGTATGAATCTACTCCCATCTCTGTCAGCTTGTCCCTAAGGAGCAGAGGTTGGATGGTGTTGAAGGCGCTAGAGAAGTCCAGAAACATAATTCTTACAGCACCACTGCCTCTGTCCAAGGGGGAGAGTGATCGGTGTAGCATGTAGATGGCGGCATCCTCCGCTCCCAGCTTCTCCTGGAATGCGAACTGCAGAGGGTCAAGGGCGTGACGGACCTGTGGCCTCAGGTGGTGAAGCAGCAGCCACTCCATGGTCTTCATCACATGTGACGTCAGGGCGACAGGCCAGAAGTCACCAGGACCTGATACCTTTAATGTCATTATCTAATCTTATTTGTTTTTCTTTTCTTGTAACTTTCTCCTTGACATCTTATAAAGCACTTTGAATTTGAAAATGTGCCATAGAAATAAATGTTGCTGTTTCAGTGGATGTTTTCACGTGGTTTGTGGTGGCCTAGCATTGCTGACCTTTAGGTTTCGTTAAATGATAAACTCTTTTCTCCCATTCTGCATGAAAAGATGAGATTCAGATGTTTCTTGGCCCTCACTACAAAGCACACGGTATAAGTAACATTTAAACAAAACATTGTGTTTTGGGTGGAGTGTTCATTTAAGGACATGTTTAAACTGAAGCAGAGGGTACAGCGTGGTGACCTAATCCAGGTCTTCACAGTCCTCAAAGGCATTGATAAAGCTGATCCAGCAGAATTCTTTCAGCTTAGCGGTGAATCCACGTACTTGATGAGGCCAAATGGAAATTAAGGAGAAGAGCATTAAAGGAAGTGAAGCCAGGGAAGACTTCTTTATGCAAAGAATTGTGGGAATCCGGAACAAACTATCAAGACATTTGAGAAGGATCAGGATAAGATGTTGGGACAGCTAAACAAGCAGGCGTGATGGATTGAACGTGATTCCCTCACGTTTCTTACATTTGTATGTACCGTATATACTCACTTATAAGTCGGGTGTTGAAAAATGCAACACTTAATTTTTTTTTTACATCTTCTTGCCTCCTCCAGTCTCGCACCAGTTTCTCAGACACATTGAATTTTGTTGCAGCAACGCAGTTACCAATTTCTTTCACCACTTCAACGAGTTTTAATGTAAAACCAGCTTCATATTTCTTTCTATCGAACGCATTATCGTAGATAAGGGATGCTCTTACGATAAAGGTGTATGAGGGTGTGAGATACAAAAACCACAAATCAGTGCAAACGTCATTTCAGAATTGTTCGGGTATTACTGTGTGGTCACGTAGGCACAATACATAGAAAATAAGGCCGTGCCCCCCGTGGTTACTCTCTCAGGTGGGCGTCAGCATATCATAATCTCTTGGACCAATAGCGTGAGTTTTCCGCATTCAACTTATACGACCGACCGACTTATACGACCATATAATACCGGGAATTATATGGTAAAATTAAGTCACGACTTATCCGCGGGAGAACTTAAATGCGAGTACATACAGAAATAACACACACACACACACACGAGTGGAGTCCATAATACACATGCGTTGAAATAGTATTTTGTAATATCAAATCATTAAAAACTGAGCACAAATAGGCTTACCTACCCAACGTCAGGAATCGAATGATGTCCTTTCTTTAGTTGCTGGTTGTGGAGGGTCTCTGGCTAATTGTAGTTATATTTCTTAAATATCAAATTTAAGAAATTTCAAAAAATCAAATTATCATCTGATCAGGATGCCTCCTGGACGCCTCCCTGGTGAGGTGTTCCCGGCACGTCCAACCGGGAGGATGTCCCGGGGAAGACCCAGGACACGCTGGAGGGACTATGTCTCCCGGCTGGCCTGGGAACGCCTTAGGACTCTCCCGGAAGAGCTAGAAGAAGTGGCCGGGGAGAGGGAAGTCTGGGCATCTCTCCTCAAGCTGCTGCCCCCGCGACCCGACCTCGAATAAGCGAAAGAGGATGGATGGATGATGGAAATATCAAATTTTTTAAAGAAGAAGGATGAGGTGACATGGGACAGCATTCAAAATGTTTATAAAAGACAGACAAATAACTTGGAAGCTAGCAGTTGTGTGACCTAGCAGCTGGTTGGGGTGTTTAGCTCTCTGTATGGGAGGAAGAGGTTAGAACAACTCCTGGTTGGCAGAGGGCAGCACATGGTCCGGAGGGTAAGTGAACCGATACCACGCTGAGCCCCGAGCCTCTAGAGCAACCTGGAAGTTTCCTGCTTCCTAAGAAAGGCTCAGGAATGCTGTGGTCTCATGGTAGCCAGGAGCTCCTACTGCTTGGTGCCTCCAAGATCTTTTTAAACCCACCTCAGTCCCCAAGGTGTAAACGGCAAGTGGTCCTGGAAGGGGGAGTTTCTACCCTCCATGAGCCAGAAGATCTTAAGAGATTGAAGTTGGGGCAAAAACTCAGCTGTCGAGAGGAGAGGAAGGCATTTTAAGATGGGAGGAGAAGGGGATGAATTGCTTTTTGTGGTTCTTTAAGGTGGAGCAAGTGGGCCGACCACCTCATTGAGCTGATTGAACCGGAGAAGGTCTGTCTTTATCTCTTTCCTGTATGTGACCATCTTTGGAAGTATTGCTATGAAAGGGTTAGGCAGATTCTGGTCCTCTTAGGGGTTGTAAAGAGAACTGACACAGGACAAGGTGAACGGTTGGGGTGGGTCCCATGACGATCATTCATTTAATGTGTTTGAAACCAAAAAAAAAGAAGGAACTAAAATAGTTTATTCACTGTGGTCTCCAAGATGGTTGCTCCTGCGGGCTAGTGTGGCTTTGCCAACTTCAGACCATCTCGTTTCTTATATAGGGAAGGGGAGGTTCAAAAGTGAGTTCCGTGGCTCTTCTGTGGGCTTCTTCTTTATTCCAGGACTGGTAGAGGAAGTGCGTTTCACCCAAACCTCAAGTTTGCTCCCGTAATGCACGTGTGTGTCTGGGTCAATACGGAGAACATAACATTGAGCTGCAGCAATGTCCACCAGTGTTGGAGAATCAGGGTGCACAGCTAGACCTGTGGCTCCTGATGATCAGCCCTGGGCAGTTGGTCAGTTATTGGTGGGCAGAACCCATCCAGTCAATATCCTGAGTCCTGCCACATAGGGATGGTTGAGGCACATGGCTTCATTTTTTTTTTTTTTTGTTTGACCGTCTATTTGGTAAACCTTCATATCTTTCAAGGGAAGTGTGAAGATGCCAGAAGGAATTTCAGGTGCCATGCATGCAAATGTGCCAACATCTATGAAATCTTAGACGTACACGTTTGCCCAGCTGACCCAACGCACAAAGTAAAAGACAATAAAATGTACACATGTCTCACTAATTTTGTTTAGATGGGTTACCTCGCCTTGGGGCCGAGGGGTTGGGGGAGTCAGTTATTGCTTATTATTAAATGCTACTTTTCATCACAAAGGCGTCTAATTAATTCGGTGCCATTCTGACCTGAAACACGGTAACCTTTTGAACACTGGAGGGTTGCTATGACAACAATACACCTTTTTGGTTCAGCAAAATCCTTTGAGCTTCTCTTCTTTGAGGTGCTGCGGATGTCTGACAGGTTTCTGATCTGTCGGCAGAGCCTGGGCAGGCAGGAGACTCTCTCAAGGGTTCTGTCCCAGCTACCTGCGACCCCCCCCCCAAGGTCTGATTGCTGAGGTTCGCCCACTCAGAAGAACTTGGCACTTTTCACATATATTTCTAATAAACATGCCTGCAGTTATTTACCTTCACAAAGGTGAATTGGGAGCTCAAGCTGCACAAGCCATCTATGTGTGTTCAAAAGATGATTTGTGAAAGAAAAGCCAAAGGCAAACAGCTGAATGTTATGCACTTTAGTGGATGTGCATCATTAACTGTAACCCCAAATCGTTTTTATCTTTGTGTTCCAAACTTGAGATCATTGTGAGTTTTTGCTGTCCAGATGAAGAGCGTTCCCCTTGGATCATCATCATCATCATCCTCATTATTTCATCTGATATCCTAAGCTTTCTCTATGTGTAGTTTATCACCTTTTATTATTATCAGTATTATTAGTATTAGTATTATCAGTACCTGGATGTTGGTGAAGGATCCATCCATCCATTTTCCAACCCGCTGAATCCGAACACAGGGTCACGGGGGTCTGCTGGAGCCAATCCCAGCCAACACAGGGCGCAAGGCAGGAACCAATCCCGGGCAGGGTGCCAACCCACCGCAGGACACACACAAACACACACCAAGCACACACTAGGGCCAATTTAGAATCGCCAATCCACCTAACCTGCATGTCTTTGGACTGTGGGAGGAAACCGGAGCACCCGGAGGAAACCCACGCAGACACGGGGAGAACATGCAAACTCCACGCAGGGAGGACCCGGGAAGCAAACCCAGGTCCCCAGATCTCCCAACTGCGAGGCAGCAGCGCTACCCACTGTGCCACCGTGCCGCCCTTGGCGAAGGATATTGTTGTAAATTGCTGGAGGTTTCACACTCGGAGAGACATATTTTTTTGCACGATGGATGGAGGACATGATGGAACGAAATGGTGTAAAAGACAGGGGGCACCACTGAGCCCCAAAAACCCAAGACACACCACACTAAACAGTCCCAGGTGCAAAATAGAAGGTTTCATTGTTTCAAAATACCTCAATCACAGGTCAATGCCCAATCCTCCCTTTCCTCCTCCTCCTCCTCTCCTTTGCCTTCCGCCTCCCGACTCTGACTCACTGGAGCAGGGGTGTAGCACAGAACTCTGGGGGCCCCGTCCTTTTGAAAAAAGCAAACTTTTCATCCCAGGCTTCAATGGCCCCCCCACCCAGTGGGCCCTTGGGTAATCATTACCCTTTTTCCTCCCCAACTACGATGCCCATGACCAGAGGAGGCTGGAAGGCTCGCTTTTATGTCAGGTGTACTTCCGGTACCGGGGCATAGCCCAACAGAAGCGCTTCCAGGTCAGAAGTCTCCTGAAGTAGCGAGTCCTTCTCTCTGCAGCGCCCTTCAGCAGACTACAGAACTACAACTCCCATAAATCCTTGCGGGTGTCCTTTCTGGGTCAACGTCAGTGGAGCACTGGCATCTATCATACTGGGGGTGGAACTGCCCTGTATGCAGCAGCAACACCTCCGTATTCATTATACAGTTAGGTCCATAAATATTTGGACAGAGACCACTTTTTTCTAATTTTGATTCTGTACATTACCACAATGAATTTGAAATGAAACAACTCCGATGCAGTTGAAGTGCAGACTTTCAGCTTTAATTCAGTGGGGTGAACAAAACGATTGCATAAAAATGTGAGGCAACTAAAGCATTTTTAAACACAATCCCTTCATTTCAGGGGCTCAAAAGTAATTGGACAATTGACTCAAAGGCTATTTCATGGGCAGGTGTGGGCAAGTCCGTCGTTATGTCATTATCAATGAAGCAGATAAAAGGCCTGGAGTTGATTTGAGGTGTGGTGCTTGCATGTGGAAGATTTTGCTGTGAACAGACAACATGCGGTCAAAGGAGCTCTCCATGCAGGTGAAAGAAGCCATCCTTAAGCTGCGAAAACAGAAAAAACCCATCCGAGAAATTGCTACAATATTACAAGTGGCAAAATCGACAGTTTGGTACATCCTGAGAAAGAAAGCAAGCACTGGTGAACTCAGCAACTCAAAAAGACCTGGACGTCCACGGAAGACAACAGTGGTGGATGATCACAGAATCATTTCCATGGTGAAGAGAAACCCCTTCACAACAGCCAACCAAGTGAACAACACTCTCCAGGGGGTCGGCGTATCGATATCCAAGTCTACCATAAAGAGAAGACTGCATGAAAGTAAATACAGAGGGTGCACTGCAAGGTGCAAGCCACTCATAAGCCTCCAGAATAGAAAGGCTAGATTGGACTTTGCTAAAGAACATCTAAAAAAGCCAGCAGAGTTCTGGAAAAACATTCTTTGGACAGATGAAACCAAGATCAACCTCTACCAGAATGATGGCAAGAAAAAAGTAAGGAGAAGGCGTGGAACAGCTCATTATCCAAAGCATAGCACATCATCTGTAAAACACGGTGGAGGCAGTGTGATGGCTTGGGCGTGCATGGCTGCCAGCGGCACTGGGACACTAGTGTTTATTGATGATGTGACACAGGACAGAAGCAGCCGAATGAATTCTGAGGTGTTCAGAGACATACTGTCTGCTCAAATCCAGCTAAATACAGCAGTCAAATTGATTCATGATACAGATGGACAATAACCCAAAACATACAGCCAAAGCAACCCAGGAGTTTATTAAAGCAAAGAAGTGGAAAATTCTTGAATGGCCAAGTCAGTCACCTAATCTTAACCCAACTGAGCAGGCATTTCACTTGTTGAAGACTAAACTTCAGACAGAAAGGCCCACAAACAAACAGCAACTGAAAGCCGCTGCAGTAAAGGCCTGGCAGAGCATTAAAAAGGAGGAAACCCAACATCTGGTGATGTCCAGGAGTTCAAGACTTCAGGCTGTCATTGCCAGCAAAGGGTTTTCAACCAAGTATTAGAAATGAACATTTGATTTCCAGTTATTTAATTTGTCCAATTACTTTTGAGCCCCTGAAATGAAGGGATTTTGTTCAAAAAATGCTTTAGTTGCCTCCCATTTTTATGCAATCGTTTTGTTCACCCCACTGAATTAAAGCTGAAAGTCTGCACTTCAACTGCATCGGAGTTGTTTCATTTCAAATTCATTGTGGTGATGTACAGAACCAAAATGAGAAAAAAGTTGTCTCTATCCAAATATTTATGGACCTAACTTTACGTTATCCTTCAGTTCCATCCCGGCTGGGTTATGCCACCTTCCATACAGTCCTTCCATTATGGCACCCAACTTCCTTGGAGTTTCTTGTGGTGTTGAGGGTAGAGCAGAGGGAGAGGAGTTTCAGGTAGGTCTGGTTGGGGTGGCTGGTATGCTGGAAAACACTGTTGGTATGCAGCAAACCCCAATTCTACTGTAAGCCGAAATCCCATCTGCCTTAAAGTCTCTTTACACTTGTAAAATTTGTTTTGTTAATTTATTAGATGCAAAAATTTGGACACTAGTTATACTGGGAAGCCATCTTAAATAATCTCAACAATTACAACATCTTACACAGCGCCATTGCGAGTTACATGACTAGCAGCGAACAGTTCTGCCAACAACAAAAGAAGAACACAATGTAACCAGTAGGAGGCTCCACCAAGCCCCAAACCTCAGACCCAATAATGTCCAACACGAGCAAGTGTTCAAATAATGAATTTTTGTAATCCAAACAGGCATTAAACACAATGAAACACAACCAGCACCATACAAACAACAAACCTTTTCCTCTTCTTCTGCCTCCAGTTGAGTGCTGCTGTCTCCCGACTCCCGACTTCTTCGAGGTAAGGCAGTGGGCCCCGTTTATACTGGACCCAGAACAGCTTCTGGTGACCCGGCATGACTTGTGAGGTGCACTTCCGGGCTTTTTGGGAACTCTAGGGTAGCCCTCCCCTGACAGCGTGGTATCCATGGACCCCGACAGGGTTGCACTTCTGGACTCCAGTTCCCATGAGCCCCTGCGAGTGTCCAGGTAGGGACACCTCCAGTGGAACACTGCCACCTAACGTATGGGGGATGGAACTGCTCCTGTCCTCTGGTTGCTGCTGGTCTATCCCCCCTGGCACCTTCCATATAATCCCAAAGTCGTGCCAGTCTGTCCTCCTTGGCACTCGCAGCAGCACCATGCAGCTAAGATGTTAAAAAACAAAGACAACACAAAAGATTCATTAAAATTCAGAAATATTATGGGAAATCTGTTCATCATAATCAGTCAGTCAGTCAGTCATTTTCCAACCGGCTATATCCTAACTACAGGGTCACGGGGGTCTGCTGGAGCCAATCCCAGCCAACACAGGGCACAAGGCAGGAACCAATCCTGGGCAGGGTGCCAGCCCACCGCATTCATCGTAATCAATAATTTATAATTATAACAGCTATTAAACGTGTTGTGTAAATCGCCTTGTCATTAGTGCTGCATGTTCATCATTCTTTTGTAATGCCCTGTTGCTGATGATGGCTCTCCAGGCGTTCTCAACAATGAGTCTCTAGTTAGTTTTACAGAAGGTCATTGTCATTATCAGCCACCTTTGGTGACACTCTTATTAAAGCCACTTCACATTTCTTGTTAGTGTCCCTGTTTTCAGCTCCACAACATTATCATTGTCATCATTAGCGTTGGCTGACACCCCTGTGATGATGTTGATGGACCTCCGCAGCTCCACAATTAGTCTGCCTTGACATCCTTACAATCCCATATTAATACATTATGAATGATGGTTTCCAAAGCTGCTAAAGCCACAGCTTTATATTCTGAAATGACAGGTCACGCGTCAAGGGGTTCAGAAGTTATATGCTGACAGGGTCATTATTGTCACATGTCCAGAGTGTGTCCATAATTACACTGTAATTACTATGTAATTACCTGTATAAGTGCAGTGTGACTATGAGTTATTACTCCGTACTTACTGTGTAATTCAAAGTAACGCTATAGTTAATTACTCAGTTGTCATTGTTATTCCACAGTTTATATAATTACAGTGTAACAATTTATCACTGATCCGGAAACAAGAGTACTTACATAATTTCACTGCATCTGTACTTTAAAAAAATAAAAAAAAAATCAGAATATGTAATTATAACTATGTAACAGATGTTCCATGGGCTGGGCAATTTTATTGGAGAATTACAGTGATAATTGCACAGGTTTTCAATGATATTTCAAGGTCTATTCAATAAATGATGAAAACACCTTTGCCTCAGAGATCGATTATCCTGAGACGGAATTCTGTCCGGAGATATGTGTGTGAAATTTGTACATTCTACCCATGTCTCCCTATGTCTTCTTCGTGGGTTTTTCTTTCACATCCCAAGGACATGTAGGTTGGGTTACGTGGCCATATGTGTGAGAGTGTGAGTGCTGGTGTGTTTGTCGGTGGGCCTGGCAATGGGATGGCTCCCCATCCTGGGTTGTTTCCTCCCTTTTGCCTGGTGATGCTGGGAATGGCTCTGCAACCCTGTGTACCTTGATTGGATGGTGTACTTTTGGTAGTATTAGGTTAGGGACGGGTATAATAATAACCCAAAACAATTCAACAATAAATAGTGTAACACAACTACAAGAATGTTGACAAATGCTTGTTCAAGCAAAACATGTCAAGGAGGTGCCCTTCTAGATTTTGCATCTTTCAGCAATGAACTCATCTTTTGGAAGCGATTGTACCAGCAGGATTAGTAACCATAAAATAATTGGCTTTCAAAACTCAACTTGATGTTTTTTTGGAAGAAATAAGTGGATACGACTGGCGAGCTTTGTTGGGCTGAATGGCCTGTTCTCGTCTAGAGCACGGGTGTCAAACTCCGGGCCTGGTGGGCCGCAGTGGCTGCAGATTTTCATTCTAACCCTTTTCCTAATCAGTGTCCAGTTTTCACTGCTAATTCACTTCTTTTCCCTCTATTTTAATAGCCCTGTTTTTAAGGATTAAGTCTTCTGAATTGATTCTTTTCTTCATTAAATGACAGCCAAACAAAAATGAGACATGAAATGAGCCAACGGACGACCAGCTAAATTGGGACTTCAAACTCCAACCAGTTCCTTAATGAGAAGCCGATTCCTGCTGTTGATTAAACCTCTTTTTCAATTCCATGGCTTGTTGCTGCTCTCATTCTGCCACAGCAGACATTTCCAAAACTGCTGATATTCTGTTTTTTTTCTAAGAACTCTGTCAAAATGTTTTGGTAACCTGAGAGATCAACCTTACTGAGACCTTCATCTTTATTTTCAGATTTTATTTGATGGGAACAGGTGAGCTGGTCATGTCCTGCTTGTTTTATGTCTCATTACTGTCTGGCTGCTAATTAAGGAAAAAACAACTAAGGGTGGTGGGGGGGGGGGGGGGGGGGGGGTCACGGTGGCGCAGTGGGTAGCGCTGCTGCCTCTCAGTTAGGAGACCCGAGTTCGCTTCCCGGGTCCTCCCTACGTGGAGTTTGCATGTTCTCCCCGTGTCTGCGTGGGTTTCCTCCCACAGTCCAAAGACATGCAGGTTAGGTGTATTGGTGATCCTGAATTGTCCCTAGTGTGTGCTTGGGGTGTGTGTTTGGTGTGTGTGTGCCCTGCGGTGGGCTGGCACCCTGCCCAGGGTTTGTTTCCTGCCTTGCGCCCTGTGTTGGCTGGGATTGTCTCCAGCAGATCCCCGTGACCCTGTAGTTAGGATGTAACGGGTTGGATCATGGATGGATGGACAAATGAGGGGCCTGAGTCAAGCTAAATAAAACTACAGCTAAAGAAGTTAATTAACACCAAAAACTGGTCACTAATTAAGAAGATGGTTAGAAAGAAAACCTGCAGCCACTGCGGCCCTCCAGGACTGGAGTTTGACACCCCTGGTCTAGAGTGTTCTAATGTTCTAATAATTGCTCTCAGTCTTTTGCCAATATTACAGTAGAAAAGTATATTAAGGTCCATAAGAAATCACCTGCCATCTGATTTATGAATTGGTTACCTACGATGCCATTAACAAAGCACACAATCCAAAAGGGCCAGAACCTTACATACCACTGGAGTGGCCATCATTTCTCGTGGACTTCTCAGAAACCTCACCAATTCAAGTAACAGTTACAAATCTCATGACATTTTATAGCAGTGGTCAGAACACAGGGTTACACAAGGAGGGAAACAGCCGGCTATACTTCCTTAGAAGACTGGCATCCTTCAACATCTGCAATAAGATGTTGCAGATGTTCTATCAGACGGTTGTGGCGAGTGCCCTCTTCTATGCAGTGGTGTGCTGGGGAGGCAGCATTAAGAAGAAGGACGCCTCACGCCTGGACAAACTGGTGAGGAAGGCAGGCTCTATTGTAGGCACGTAGCTGGACAGCTTGACATCTGTGGCAGAGCGACGGGCGCTGAGCAGACTCCTGTCAATCATTTAGAATCCACTGCATCCACTGAACAGGATCATCTCCAGACAGAGGAGCAGCTTCAGCGACAGACTGCTGTCACCGTCCTGCTCCACTGACAGACTGAGGAGATCGTTCCTCCACCACACTATGTGACTCTTCAATTCCACCCGGGGGGAGTAAACGTTAACATTATACAAAGTTATTGTCTGTCTGAATACCTGCATTGTTATCACTCTTTAATTTAATGTTGTTTTTGTATGCTGCTGCTGCTGGAGTAGGTGAATTTCCCCTTGGGATTAATTAAGTATCTATCTATCTATCTATCTATCTATCTATCTATCTATCTATCTATCTATCTATCTATCTATCTATCTATCTATCTATCTATCTATCTATCTATCTATCTATCTATCTATCTATCTATCTATCTATCTATCTATCTATCTATCTATCTATCTATTGTGGCACCCGGATGGGGGTCACGCCCGGCCGGGACGCCCAGGAAGGCAGGAGGAATGAGCTCGACCCTGTAGGGGCCCGTGGTCACCGCCAAGGGGACCCCAATACCTGGAGGACCCTGGATCACGGCACTTCCGCCACACCAGGAAGTGCTGGGGGGAAGAAGAACATGGACACCCAGAGTGCTTCCGGGGAGACAGCCGGCACTTCCGCCACACTGGGGCGTGTCGGTGGGAGATTGCCGGGAACACACCTGGAGCACATCCGGGTGCTTATTTAAAAGGGCCGCCTCCCTTCAGAGATGGACTTGAGTCAGGTGGAAGAAGGACAAGGTTCTGGAGGAGAGAAGGAGGTGGTCAGAAGAGATAGAGACAGAGAGAAGGCATTGTGATAAGGCCTGGACTGAGGGGTATTGGGGCTTGTGTGGGTAGTGATGGATTGTATAATGGACACCCTAAATAAACGTGTGTGGGGTAATTTAAATGTGTCCGCCTGTCTGTGTCCGGGTCATATTCCACACTATCTATCTATCTATCTATCTATCTATCTATCTATCTATCTATCTATCTATCTATCTATCTATCTATCTATCTATCTATCTATCTATCTATCTATCTATCTATCTATCTATCTATCTAGGATGGGGAGCCATCTGGTTGCATGACCCACTGACAAACACACCAGCTCTCACGCTCTCACGCATATGGCCACGTAACCCAACCTACATGTCCTTGGGATTTGGCAGAAAAACCCATGAAGATGACATAGGGAGACATGGGTAGAATGTACAAATTTCACACACATATCTCCAGACAGAATTCCATCTCAGGATAATCGATCTGTGAGGCAAAAGTGTTAACCACTTTGCAAAGGTGTTAACACCATTTAAAACAGATCTTGAAATATTGAAAACCTAAGCAGTTAGCATTGCATTTCTCCATTAAAATTGCCCAGACCATGGAACATCTGTTACATAGTTGTCGTTACATACCCTGATGTTTTTATTACATTTTGAGAGTACAGATACAATATACAGTAACTATGTAAGTGCACTTGTTTTTGGATCAGTGATAAATTGTTACATTGCAATTATTTAAACTGTGGAATAACAATGACAACTGAGTAATTAACTATAGCGTTACTTTGTATTACACAGTAAGTACGGAGTAATAACTCGTAGTTACATTATACCTATACAGGTAATTACATAGCAGTTACAGTATAATTGTGGACACTTAAAGTGTTACCAATTCTTATTTGCATGTGCTAATCAACATGTGACACATCGCCACTCTCTTTACGTTGTGATTAGTCAGCATCTCTGCCTTATTTACTTCATATGCTGCCTCTTGTAGAGAGAGAAGTGCTGTCTCGATTAAACAGGCTGAAATCTCACAAATCACCAGGACCAGATAACATTTATCAAAGAGTGCTTAAGGAAGTTCGTGAGTACAAATATTAACCTTGATGTATACAGGTAAAATTCCATTACAACAAATATCTCTCATTTTCATTAGAACGAAGTATGTTTACGGTCCCAACATCTTCCCCATATGACAGGTGTCTGTAGAAATCACGTTACTACAAAGTACATTCAGCAGATACTTTCATTACAATGAAGTGCACAAAAGACCTTGAAATGCCTGAATGAGTCATCCACAGAGCAGTTAGTTCTGTGGCCGCAGCTCAGTTGTGCACAACGATCCCCAAACAGAAACATTGTAATTTTTTTTCTTTCTTCGAACTTTTCTCGTACTGTTTTTTTTTTTTTTTGCCTTTTTTGTTTTCTACGGTTTTCAGTGATATCTTTTGCTTATCGCTCCTCAACATTTGAAAAACATCCATTGGAATATAACTCATTGTCACCCTCCTATAGAAACGGCAGACATGAAAAAACGATAACAGTTCATATTAGAAAAAAAAAACTTTAATATTTTGCAGCTCTCGATTGCGGCAAAAAGAAAAAAGGCGTTGCCAGTGAATTCGAAATTTCGCCATCGACACTGTCAACTTTCTTGAAAGACAGCAAAAAAAGAAGAAAAATATCGGTTTGCAAACGTATGTGTACTGCTGCATTTGAAGACGTCAAAAAAGCCGTTTTTATGTGGTTCAGTGATGCTCGATCAAGAAATATTCCTATTAATGCGCCACTCATTCAAGAAAATGTGAGGTTTGTAAACTCTCTTGGGACCTCCGTCAACTAGACAGCAAGCTGAACAGCGTCCCGAAGTGCGATCTCCGTGTCTGTACGGGGCAATAGCAGGCTCACAGATATGCTGCATCTCTCCGCCAGAGTAAACAGAAAAGATCTCGATGGGTGAGGCAAGGTTAGGATCACGTAAATTGTAAATGCAGATAACAGGATTACTTGATCACTGACCTGCACGACCTTGCCCGACTGCTGTGTCTGTGTATAGTAGAGTGGCCGATCCCGC
This sequence comes from Erpetoichthys calabaricus, assembly GCF_900747795.2. Taxonomy (NCBI): domain Eukaryota; kingdom Metazoa; phylum Chordata; class Cladistia; order Polypteriformes; family Polypteridae; genus Erpetoichthys; species Erpetoichthys calabaricus. The sequence continues at coordinate 14,463,666 of NC_041407.2, forward strand.
TACAATAAATAACTGTGCCATTCCTGTTTCAAGCTGAATAAAGCTGATTTTGCTAAAGCACTGAGACTCAGCCTCGTGTATTGGGGTGCAAGACAGGGACTTATAGCGCGACCCTAATCTTTTATGATTTGCTTCTGTGGCGCTTCACTGCAGCGCTGTAAGCTTCCTACTGCCCTGCCCCAGCAACGGACAAATGATCTTCCACAGACGCTGCAATCGCGCTTCAGGACGCACTTCAGCGTGTTGTTCCTGTTGGGTGGGGAGTGGGGGGTCTCAAAAGAGTTCAGAAACCTCACAATATGAAGAAAAAAAGGATGATTCAGCTTCTGATTGATAACTGTGCTGCCCACAACATGCTTCCACATTTAGATAATGTTTGCACTCAATTGCACGGCAGCGCTTCAGCCATTGGATTTGGGCATCATTCGCACCCTGAAAGTGTATCATCACAAGGAAATGCTGAGAAAAATTCTCGTCAGCATAACTCGTAGACAGGAGAAGATTAAAATTAACGCAAAAGAAGCTATTGAAATGATTGCAAACGCCTGGATACAAGTTAAAGAAAGCACTATAGTAACAAATACAGAATCTCATTACAACAAAATTGTTTTTAGGTCCCTGAGAGTTCATTATAACGGAATTTTACCTGTATTTATTTTGACTCTCTGCCGACTGGAGGCTAGAGAAGATTATCCCATTGTAAAATAGGGTGATTAGTTTGATTCGAGTAATTATGGGCCAGTAAGATTTAACGTGCATCACAGATTCATGAATGGAAGGAATTATTAAGGGAAAGGTCAAGAAGCACATAGTGAGACCCCAGCTTGAGTATTGTGTGCAGTTCCAGTCACCACACTACAAGAAAGACATAGCAGCACTTGAAGCAGTGCAGAGGAGAGCAACCAGTTGCATCCCAGGACTTGAGGACGTGTCGTACTGTGAAGGATTCAGAGAATTAAACCTGTTTAGTCTCAAGCAGGGGTGACTGCCCTTCTTCAGGCAGGTTGTAGTACAGAAACTGGAGTCCCCGATGTTTATATAGAGACCAGGACAGAGGCAGCACTGGAAAAGCTAAAAAATGAACAGACCTCTCTAGCCTAAGATTCACTGAGCAGGACAGGAGGACAAGGAGATCCAAATCCTCCAGTTTCTGTATGACAACCTGCCTGAAGAAGGGGCCCTGAGCGACCTGGAAAGCTTGCTTATTGTAACCTGTGCAATAAGCCAATAAAAAGTGTCATTTTGCTTGACTTCTCATTGTATCCATAATGGCTAACATGGCACAACACCCTACTAGGACAAATGGTAGAAAGTTTTCCTCAAGCAAAAAAAGGGAGGAACGTGGAATAAATTACCAAGTAGTGCAGTGGAGAGTAGGATTTGGGGGCCTTCAGATCTCAACTTGATGTTATTTTGGACAATCTAGACGAACAGAACGGATGAGCTTGTTGGACCGAATGGCCTGTTCTCATCACAGTTCTTCTAATGTTCAAATGCGAGAGGGTTAACCGGAACATTTTACTACACCGTTTTTTAAAATGTATTTTCAAATTTTCCAACACACTCATTTCTTTCACATGATTCATTGTGCCAGACATCAGTGTGAAAACCGGAGAACAGAAGATGAAAAGCAAACGAAGTAAGGAGAGGCAATCTAAAGAAAAAAAAGAAAACAAAACGGGCAAAGGTCAGAATACCAGAAGCAGTCGGAGAAAAAGAACATCAAAGTACAAAACAAAATGTGTAGTCGGAAGAGATAAGCAAAGGGTCCTAACACTAATGGGTTCTTAGAAGCGCCTTGTAGCTTCTGCAAAACACTGAGAAAAGTGAAAGAAAATATCAAATGGAGACAGCAACCAAGAGGCCGATGTTGATACACCCTGCCGCCATCTTAAATCGCAGAGACACTGACATGACATAGGAACCTCATCAAGGACTTTGTTAAATGGTGTGACTCAAACCACTTACACCTGAACACCAGCAAAACCAAGGAACTGGTGGTGGATTTTAGGAGGACCAGGCCCCTCATGGACCCCGTGATCATCAGAGGTGACTGTGTGCAGAGGGTACAGACCTATAAATACCTGGGAGTGCAGCTGGATGATAAACTGGACTGGACTGCCAATACTGATGCTCTGTGTAAGAGAGGACAGAGCCGGTTATACTTCCTTAGAAGGCTGGTGTCCTTCAACATCTGCAATAAGATGCTGCAGATGTTCTATTAGATAGTTGTGGCGAGCGCCCTCTTCTATGCTGGGGAGGCAGCATAAAGAAGAGGGACGCCTCACGCCTGGACAAACTGGTGAGGAAGGCAGGCTGTATTGTTGGCATGGAGCTGGACAGTTTGACATCTGTGGCAGAGCGATGGGCACTGAGCAGACTCCTGTCAATCATGGAGAATCCACTTCATCCTCTAAACAGGATCATCTCCAGACAGAGGAGCAGCTTCAGCGACAGACTGCTGTCACCGTCCTGCTCCACTGACAGATTGAGGAGATCATTCCTCCACCACACTATGCAACTCTTTAATTCCACCGGGGGGTAAACGTTAACATTATACAAAGTTACTGTCTGTCTGTATACCTGCATTGTTATCAATCTGAAACACATCCGGGTGCTTATTTAAAAGGGCCGCCTCCCTTCAGAGATGGACTTGAGTCGGGTGGAAGAAGGACAAGGTTCTGGAGGAGAGAAGGAGGTGGTCAGAAGAGATAGAGACAGAGAGAAGGCATTGTGATAAGGCCTGGACTGAGGGGTATTGGGGCTTGTGTGGGTAGTGATGGATTGTATAATGGACACCTTAAATAAACGTGTGTGGGGTAATTTAAATGTGTCCGCCTGTCTGTGTCCGGGTCATATTCCACACTATCTATCTATCTATCTATCTATCTATCTATCTATCTATCTATCTATCTATCTATCTATCTATCTATCTATCTATCTATCTATCTATCTATCTATCTATCTATCTATCTATCTATCTATCTATCTATCTATCTATCTATCTATCTATCTCTTATCCTGCCTAATACACTAAAATCTATCTGTCTATCTATCTACAGAAGGGCCGTGTCCATAAATTCGAACCAAGAATGGCTGAGCCCAGACTCACTTAACGTCTGCTCACTTAAAGACCACCACAACGGGTGGAGTGGTGGCTCTGAGGCTAAGGATCTGTGCTGGTATCCCAAAGGTTGCCGGTTCAAATCCCCGTCACTGCCAAAAGAGATCCTACTCTGCTGGGCCCATCAGCAAGACCCTTAACCTTCAATTACTCCAGGGGCGCTGTACAATGGCTGACCCTGCACTCTGACTCCAAGGGGTATGCGAAAACTAACAAATTCCTAATACAAGAAATTGTATAAGGCGAAATAAAAAAAAAAAGAACAACGCCCCAAAAACTAAATAATAACCCAAAAAATGAGACAAATTCAGGTTCATGACATGCATGTGCACATGACGTGCATCACCTCCGTGGACTTCACCAGCCAGCTTGAATCCTCCTCTTCTTCAGTAGCCGCTCCATCACCCCCAAACCTAATCCATCATTGAGGGGAATCTGAGAATCTTATCAGGCAAATGGGTTGAACACCCAGCTGGGTTTTTTGATCACTTCCTGCATTTTAGGACTGTCAAGTTGGAGGAGGACTTTGGCCGGCTGGACTCCCCTCAAACACTTCTGCAGCTGTTCAAGAGGGTTGACGTGTAGATGTGAGTAGACACTGTCACACACGTGTGCGTGGGAGGCAGCTAAAGGGCTTGAAGAGGGTAATTCCATGCCGGACCAGGGGGTGGCAGAGTGCACTGATCCTTTCTGTTTTTCCTCTGCTGACCAACTCTGGGAAATTCCGCCTGGGCCCGATGACATCCTGTCCTGCTGACGTCAGCGACTTTTAAAACTCCATTTTGTCTGTCTGTTTTGGAGTCGAGTCTGTAAAGACCTACAGTAAAACCTTGGATTGCAAGTATTTTGCAACACGAGCTAAAATGTTTAATAAATTTTAATTCTTTTTGGGCTGAATATTTCTGAAAAGCACACAATGCACTGGTTTCACACATAAAATCGACATTAAACGTCTGTCGCTACGTGCTGTGGCTGCTTTTGGCACCTGTTTGGCATCTCTGGCAGCAGCAGCTGCACAGGAGTGGCTCAATGGTCAGCAGGAATGCACGGCTGGCCGGAAACCTCTATGTCTTCGCACAGCAGGTGGGCAACGTAGGCAGTCGTAGTGTGACGCAATATGGTTTGTAGCTCTTATCATCAAAACTGGTGGTCCTCCTAGGCGAACGCTGCTGTAGGTGTATCAGCTACATGAACGTGTTCAGCACCACGATCAGCTGGGGACCGATAGGCTGATGCTGGCACTTTTGTTTTCGATATCCATCTTCAGATCACTTGCATCAAACTCAGAGTCTGGAAAGTCAGACTCCGATTCAACGATAATACGTAAAATCTTCAACCATAGGCTTGAGCCCGGACGTGACATCATAGGGGCCGGAGCCGGCAAGGTCTTCTTTCATAGGCTTGGACCCAGAAGTGACGTCAAGAGGGCCAGGTGGAATCTCCCGTGAATGGTCTGCAGGAAAGGGAGAAAAAGAGTCAGTGCACTGGCCACTATCTCTCTTGCCACAACCTGTACGTACAGGAGAGTGCCCACAACCATGACAATCATGATGACGAAGGTGATCCTCTGCGTCTTCCTTTTACGTCAGTTGTGTGACACATCTTCATGCACTTATCATCCATCTTTGATGACGCACTTGTTGAATGTCATGTCATGCCTCCCTTCTTGAAGATTTGAGTCACATTTGCAACTTTCCAGTACCTGAGGAATCAGGAAATTCAAATCGTAAAAAGCACAAAGGAAAAGACAGGAGCAACCCTCAAGGCCGAAGCAGTTGTTTCATCAGCTGTGTCTCTTTAAATAGTAGTGGCATCATTAGGTGGCCCCACACCCCTGGGCTCAAGACAACAAAATAAAAAGAATTTAAAGAAGAAGGCAGCACAGGCACAAATATTATTCATAAATATAAAATTATCAATAAGCAAAATAAGCCTGTACTGCCACCCTGGGAGAACAACTAAACCCAGGGCCGCTGCACGATCAGAATACCACTACAGAAAGCAGTTTGTTATTAAAATCTTTTGAGGTAACGTGACCTTATATCTGACCCTGCTCACCACATGCGCCAGATCAGCATAAGACAATAAGCATTAAAACGATGAAAGGGGGAAAACAAAGATGAAGATATACTTACATATTGACAGAAAAAAACTGTTTAAATTTTAAGTCCCTGGCACAATTGCTGGAGGGTCTGTGGGAATATGATAAGCCAGTCTACATGTAAATTTGGAAAAAGCGTATGACATGTGTTGTGGGAGGTCCTGCAGGACTATTGGTCAACAACTTGACATTAAGTCGAATTTGATGACTGTGGGAGTTGGGCTTCTGTTTGTGGTTTTCATGGACAGGATATCAATGTGCAGCTGAGGATGTGAGGGCATCCAGTTGGGTAGACTGGGGGTGGCATTGTTGCTTTACTCAGATGATGTCCTCTTTGCCTTGTCTATCTGTGAACTGTGAACTTGAGCAACTTGTGGCTGAGTGTGAAGCGGCCGTGATGATGGTCAGCACCTCCAAATCTGAATCATTGGTTCTCCTTTGAAATAGATTGATTTACTTTTTCCGAGAACAACTTTCCATATTGGAGGAGTTCAAGTATCTTAGGATCTTGTTCTGAAGTGACGAAAAAAGAGGAAACGTGAGATCGACAAGCAGACTAGCGTGGTGGCAGCTGTTCTTCTGGCAGGTGGTGAAGCAGTAGCTGAGTTCAAAGACAATCCTCTCGCTTTACTGGTCTGCATTCACCTGTGGTCATGAGCTATGGGTGACTACCGAAAGAATACTACAAACAGTAGAAATGAGGTTGGGCTGGAACTCACTGACAGCATGAGAAGCTCAGTGGCTCAGGAGCAGAATTGAGAGGAACCAGTTGAGGAAGGCCGGGCACGTTGCCCCCAAGGTGGCTCTGCCTGAGAGCCGCTCCAGGCACATCCTACCAGGAGGAGACCCTATGGCAGACCCAGGACATGCTGGAGAAATCATATTTCTTGCGAATGGCTGGGGAATGTCTGGGAATTCCCTAAAAAGATCTGGAAGCAGGGAAGTCTGGGCTGACCTGCTTCGTCTGCTGCCACCGGGACCCTCACCGGGAAAAGCAGTTTCCGAAAATGAGATGAGAATGAGGATTTATATAGTTGCGGCTATTCTCCAAAATGACCACAAAAACTTGGTGGTCTTCCCCACTAGGCAACACTCGTCATATTCCCTTGCTGACAAACAGGCAGAGTTCAGGCCCGTACTGCCTGCTTCACACTCGTCATGTCCTCCTCATCTCCATTATAATTCACTCAGAATAACGATACTCCACACAGCCAGCCACTTACAAACTCCATACTGTCCAATATCGAGTCCCCAGGGCAGTGCATAGTGACCTTGTCAGATGGTCGCCAGTCCTCCTGGCTCCCTGGGGCCTGCTGTTTCAGCAAAAAAGAGCAAGTGACCCCTCAGCCAGCTTAGAGAAATGAATGACCTCCCTACTCTCAGTAATTAAAGCCATTATCTCTGACTAACCACAAGGATACCTCTGGGACCCTATTAAACTAAACCTGAGCCAAGTGCAGCCTGACTAAATAAGATTCATGAGTCCGCGCGCGCTCTCTCTCTCTCTCTCTCTCTCTCTCTCTCACACACACACACACACACACACACACACACACTTCTTGCTGCATCCGTTCACTGAGGCATCCTGACATGACTGCTGCCCTCAACGTCTTTCCAAATAAAACTCTCCCTTCTGGTCTCACAAAGCCATCATTAGCATTATCATGACGTCTCCCAGCATTCCAGAGTTATAACTACACTCAAATGCCAGCCCCCTCAGGTGAAACTATACACTCCAGTTTAAGTGTCACCCAGTCTCCCAACAGCTGGCCGTTTATTGCCACAATGACACTGAAATCCACCAACATGTCGATAATGATGTTCACAGTCTCACACCTCATACAACCTCATTCTGCTCCCTCAATGCTTCACAATGCCAACTGCATCCCCGTTTACAGAGGCCCCCGCTCTGCTGCCACATTGTGGCCGCACTCCTTTAGTGACACCCAGTCTTGCCCACAATCCCCTTCAGTGACACGCTCAGTCACCCTCATGTCCTCATCTCGGTTATGGTGCCCATAACACATATAGATAGTGACCGGTCCAGCCAGCATAAAGTCATCATGCCACCCTTACATCCAGTATGGTACCTGAAATACCACGTCCTGTCACTCACATCCCTGCAATGACCACACAGAGTCCCCTGTTACCTCAAGCGTCGGCCTCAAATGCCAAGTCACTATAATGACACCCATGTCCATTAGTCACAACTCTAAAATGACATCCGTACTTTCTAATATGGCCCCCTTTTCTACTGTAATGACATCCTAACAGCCCCCATGTCTATAATGACGTCCGTAATCTGAACACCTGGCCACTCTTCCTGACTAATGACACCCAACCTTCCCAGTCCTTCCCATCATTCCTCTGGAATGTGACTCAGGATCTCAATTGCAAACCTTCTTTGTGCCTATAATGACACCCACAATCTCAAGGCCTAATGTCGGTTATGACCCCCTGTATCCCCAGTCCGGTTCTCTTCCCATAGTTCCCAAGTCACACCTCTACAATGACACCCAGAATCTTTAGTCCAGATCTTCTCAATTTCACTAATGGTGTCCATAATGCTTGGTCTTGTCACGTCTGTTATGACGCAGATACCTTAGTTCAGACCACGTTCACCACACCCACACTTGTCACCCAAGTGCCTATGTCTCACACCATCTCCACCTCTAGAATTCCAGCTGTTCTTCTCACCATTAGCACCCCACATTGTTGCGTTATAATGACCTCCAAACATCCATCCAGTCCATAATGACACCTGCCTGTAACAGTTTGGTAAGGATACCCTTGGACCCCATATTTTCCAGTGCGTCCTGTTATTTGGGCTGGTCTTCATAGTTCCTAAATGTGTGCTTCGTATTGGATGGTGTGGGCCCTAATAGCCTCGCTGTTGACTGGACAGCTACACTCCATCGACTTGGTGGACTTGTGGGTGTCGTTACTAGTGTGCTGACATGGCCTGGAGTGCAGGTTCTGGAGTGATGGCTGTGTCCACAAGACCTCCAGGCTGTCCATACTGGGGTGGAATATTAGGATTGATTGTCAACATGAGTAAAACTGAAGTGGCCTGCCAATGAAGTACCATCATCCCACTTACACCACCACTTGTGTTCACTGTTGCTGGCAAACAACTCTCAATAGTTCCATCTTTTGGGTATCTTGGATGCATTTTATCTGAAGACAACAGTACTGACCAGGAGATCCAGAGCAGCGTTAAGCAAACGTTAGGTGCCTCTGGAAGTCCAGAACAAGAACCTCCAACTCCACATCACAGTTAATGTTTAGCAGGCAGTCTGAATCACTACCCTCCTCTACAGCCTGGGCTCACCTGGAGGAAGACAGGACAACCAAGAGACAGTGCAGGAGGTTCAGGGGGAGCTCACCCACTGCCGCCACTGTCACTACTGTCACTGTCACATACACCTGTCCCACATGCAACAGAACTTGTGGATCCAGGAATAGGACTTGACAGCAATCAGACAACTCAGTTTTCAGGGTGGAAGTGAACGTCATCATCAGACTCGATGGACAACCAAGAGAGAAAGAGGCTGACCTTGCCAGCAATATGGGATCGGCCACTGCCTGGCTGTCTTTAAAAATGGAGAGTGGAGAAACAGATGGCAAACGAAACCCTTCGTGGTCAGCAATCACATCTACGGGCTTCTTTCTCATGAATTTCCATGATCTCACTCGCCAACTATAAATGACAGATTATGGCCATTAGCTTTGTGAATTCATTAAAGGGCAACCTGAGGCCACCTGCCGTGTTGTTTCTGGACAGATCTCTGCGTAATACTAAATTCTGATAAGAGACGGCACCTGGAAGCCATTTCTTATTTCTGTTTCTTTCCACTGGTCTTGAACAAGCTCTCACTGTCTAAGCATAAAAATGAAACAGTGGCCGGTACCGAAAGTGGAGATGCAGACAGACACCCCTGGGCCCAGCCTCCTGCGATGCCCCTTAGCCCATAAATCCCACTCTGCAGTCCAATTAAAGCAATACGGTTTGAGCACTTGAGTGCCCCGCTGCCTGTGAGGGGGAGCCGCCAAGCTCTTAACATCAAAGCTGATGTGCTGTTTTGGTTTCTCTTTTAAAAACAATAATCTGCACTTTGAAGTCTCCTCTCTATTGTCATCACTGAAGGCTTCCGAGTTGTCAGCTTTGCGATTTTTTTTTTCAATTGCGTTTTTCTCAATGTGCATCTCTGGACTGCCAGGGTCTGCCTAGGAAATGCGTCAATGTGTGTAAGTGTGTGCGCTTTGAAACTGTGCGTTATGAAGGTGATCTGGCAGTCCGGCGGCTTAATTGTGGTCACCAGACTGATGTGGCCATGTGGCACCTATCAGAGGTTGGGCTCCTTATTTTGGCCAGCACTTCACCCCTGGCCCCTCCTATCTGTGTCTGATTTGTCTTTACTGTTAAGCAAAATAAAATTACATATTTTAAAATATTCTAATGTCAATGTAACCCTGAACACGTGACCTGCTATTACTACTGGCACTGTCACTAAGTGCCACCAATTACATGGTAGTCATATGATGGGAGGAGCAGGGGGCAAACTGCAAGGTGCCAAAACAACTTTGACATCAAACAGCTTAGAAAATGAGATCTGGGGGCTCCACCTGACTGAAGAGGTCACAATGTGTGTGTGTGTGTGTGTGTGTGTGTGTGAAAGGCAGAGTCTGACAAAGTAGCCACGTTCAAACGAGCACAAGGGATTTATTATTTCAGGGTTTGATCATCACAGAGTTATGACGAGCAGCTTCCAATAGAGACCACTAGAGGGGGAAATACCGCTAAACCCCGGCTAGAAAAATGGGTAAATACACCTACTATCTATATAGTGCCTTTCACATCTATCTATCTATCTATCTATCTATCTATCTATCTATCTATCTATCTATCTATCTATCTATCTATCTATCTATCTATCTATCTATCTATCTATCTATCTATCTATCTATCTATGTTTATTTGGGCGCCCTGTTCCCCTGTGAGTTTTGTCACCACGTCTGTCTGCTAGATGGCCTGTTCTGTTTGTCTGTCTCCCTATAACTGGTGCCATTCGGCCTGCCTGACTTGTCTAACTTTGCTGCTGTTGTTCGCCATTCATGCCAGTCTATTTTTGGCAGCAGTGTCACGTTGTCTGTCTATGTGATGTGCCCATTGCTCATCTGTCCTTCTTATCCTGTGCCACTTTGTGCTTCAATTTCAAAGTTTTCAAGTCTCTCTGAGAGTTGAGTTGTGTTTTATAGGAGTTTGGTCACTTGATGGTTGGTTGCTGCACTTTAACAATGAACAGAACTGCAGATAACAGGGGGCTCCAGCTGCCATATATTTTTGTAGGCAGCCTACTTGGGGGCCTCCTAGTCCTTTAGTTGTATGTTGGAGCTTAGGACTGCAGGGATACCTGAGTTCAGTAAGGGAATTCCAACATGATGGCCTCATAAAGATGTTCCAGACCTTTGGATTGAGCTTGAAGCATCTCTGACCTACTCCTAGAAATTGCACCGAACGAGTAGGACATGAGAAGACATTATGAAGCATCCTACACTCACTACCAGCGAGAAGTACTAAGCCATGCCTGGGAATGAATGACGTTCTGATTTTACACCCAAGCTGGAAAATGGCACTTATGTGGTTTTCTGATGCTATTGCTAATGCTTCACCACTGAGATAATAATAATAATAATAATAATAATAATAATAATAATAATAATAATAATAATAATAATCAAAGTAGTAGGAGAAAAAGAAGAAGAAGAAGTTAAACATAATGAAACACGATGAAAGGTTTAATGCCATTCTCATGGTGTACTCTAGAGCAGCGCTTCTTAAACCAAGCGTCGTGACTCACTGGCACCTCTTGGGTCGCGTACGATTTGCGAAGTGTCCCATGATGGGTTGCCAGTGCCAATTTAATCGATTGACATTGCTCTGCTGTGACTGTTGGTGATGATTCATTTGTTGAGCCGAGCTATTTTATAACAACGTCAAGAATAATATGTTTTGTATCCACTACCTCCTGTGTGTTGGTCTACCGCTTGTGATTCACAAATCCTGGTTCATCCGCACTTGGGGTACTAATCTTGATGTATGTGCCACACCATGCAGCAACTGCAGGGAATCCAGTGATTTGCATGAATGCAGCTTTCTTTAACGTTACCTCGCATGGAGTGGTGACCAAAGGCCTAAATCTGCGTATTCACTTCCCGCGACCTAAGAGCATTTAATGTTTGGTGCCAACTTCTAGAAATGCGACTCTTCAATTCCACCCGGGGGGGTAAACGTTAACATTTAACATTATACAAAGTTATTGTCTGTCTGAATACCTGCATTATTATCATTCTTTAATTTAATATTGTCTTTATCAGTATGCTGCTGCTGGAGTATGTGAATTGGGATTAATAAAGTATCTATCTATCTATCTATCTATCTATCTATCTATCTATCTATCTATCTATCTATCTATCTATCTATCTATCTATCTATCTATCTATCTATCTATCTATCTATCTATCTATCTATCTATCTATCTATCTAAGTAACTAGCTGGTTAAGTTTGCAAATCATACCAAGATTGGTGGATTAGCAGATAATTTAGAATCCGTTATATCATTACAGAAGGACTTGGATAGCAGACAGGCTTGGGTAGACTTGTGGCAGATGAAATTTAATGTCACTAAATGTAAAAAATTAAACATAGGAAGTAAAAATGTTAGCTTTGAATACACAATGGGCGGTCGGAAAATCGAGAGTTCACCTTATGAGAAAGATTTAGTAGTCATAGTGGACTCTAAGCTATTGACTTCCCGACAGTGTTCAGAAGCCATTAAGAAGGCTAACAGAACGTCAGGTTATATAGCGCCCTGATGTGTGGACTACAAGTCACAGGAGGTTCTGCTCAAGCTTTATAACACACTGGTGAGGCCTCATCTGGGGTCCTGTGTGCAGTTTTGGTCTCCAGGCTACAAAAAGGACATAGCAGCACTAGAGAAGGTCCAGAGAAGAGCAACTAGGGTGATTAGAGGGCTACAGGGGATGAGTTATGAGGAAAGATTAAAAGAGCTGAGCCTTTACAGTTTAAACAAAAGAAGATTAAGAGGAGACCTGATTGAAGTGTTTAAAATTATGAAGGGAATTAGTGCAGTGGATCGAGACAGTTATTTTAAAATGAGTTCATCAAGAACACGGGGACACAGTTGGAGACTTGTGAAGGGTAAATTTTGCACAAACATTAGGAAGTTTTTCTTTACACAAAGAACGATAGACACTTGGAATAAGCGACCAAGTAGCGTGGTAGACAGTAAGACTTTAGGGACTTTCAAAACTCAACTTGATTTTTTTTTTGGAAGATTTGTGTCACATTAAGGCCACATTAAAATCGGATTTATCTGCTAATGTGAATGTGGCCGTTATGAAATAAGTAGCCACAAAAAAAGGTTTGGGACAGCCACCTGTATACTTGAAGCCTGACTGCCAAATGGCCAATAAGTAGCACAGATGTGTACAGAGTTGCGTCCAAAACAGAACTGAAGCTACAGTGGAAGTGGTCTTGTATTTAATTTAATTGAGGCCCGGAACTGGAAGTGACATCCTCGGGTCCAGAACCAGAAGTGACGTCATCAGGTCGGAATCAGGCAGAATTTCCTGTGCCTGGTCTGCAGAGATAAAAGAGGAAGGTTTAATGCACCCCGCCACCTCCTGGCCTGGCGTGGAATTACTTTCTTTGGGTCCATTTAGCTGAGCTCCCATGCGCACATGTGTGACACCATAAATCCTGTGGAAGTTCGGCTTAGTTCCCTAAATTAGGCAAACTGATCAAATGCCTTTACTCGGACCCCTAAGGGTAGGACCAAATGTACGTCACTCGGAGATTTCTGAGCCAGTGAGGGCCGTCCTGGCACCGTGACAAAGACGGGTGCAGAAGTGCCAAGGAGCTTGGAGTCAGGAGATCAGCGGGACAAGGCAAAGGATGAAGAGGGGGAAGCCCAGAGAGGCGACAGGTTCTTGTGTTGTTCCGTTCATTTAGCACTTTTTTGTTCTCCCTTTCATAATCTTCTCATTCAGTAAAAAAAACACAAACATTTATTTTTGTAACACTTTGGCCTGTTTGGGTTCAGGGAAAGCGTGTAAGTGATCATTACGTTGAGACCCTGGATGGAGCCACCAGCAAGTCACTGTGCTCTTGGTGACCGTGTTTGTGCTATTTATAGAAGCTGTCACTCTCATCAGCGGATTTTTTTCTGGAACGACCGTTACTCCGTGAAGTCGCCCTTTATTATTTTCTTTTATTTTAGAGAGGGCTGCCTTATTACGTTGGCTCTCTGGGGGATGGCTTGTGTGGTTCTGAGTGGCTTCTCCTTCTTGCACCTTTTAATATTAGCCATTTTGTGGTGGTGGGGTGACAATCTCAACATGGAGGGTCAATAGAAATCAATCAGCCATCAATATCCAGTCCCACGGGGGAAGCAGCCCCCTCTGGATGTTAATTAACAATCTCCAGCCATCCATTCCTCTTGTTTCAACTGTAAAGCTCCAGCATTCCCAGAAATGAGCCTCCCAGGAGGGCATCCCACCGCAAGCCGACAGGTAGAGAGCGAGCCTGATTAATAACTCCCAACACGACAACTTAAAATGGTGGGCTCAGCTGGGCGAAAGCAGGACGAGGAGAAGGAGGAACAAGTGGACTCTCTTAAGGAGGATCTGTCAGGAATGGAGACCCCCAGTAATAAAAAGAGGCCACCAGGCAGCAGTCATAGGGGGACTTTCATGTGGGAGTGCCGCGGCAGATGAAGCGGTTCCATCACATGAGCTAAACCTCATAAAGTTTCATTTTGATCTTCTTATGGTTTGTGCCTCTCTACTTATTGCTGTTAATGTAAAGATTTCTGGGGACGCTTTGCTCTGCAAGTGGAGCCCTTAAGAAACCCGCAATACCTGAGCTCCACTTTACTGCACTCAGGATAACAGCATGCCGCTAAAAGCGGATGATCCAGAGAGGCGCTATATAGTGAAAGCAGCCAGAGACGGAGCCCCCGCGTGGCTTTACCTCTCTCAAGGTTTTCAGTCAATGTCACATTAAGCACATTAGTGGCATGGCAGGATGAAATATTCCTTAAAAGGCACGTCGATGATCGTTTTTCACAGCAGACAGCCATGGAAGGAGCACTTCCACTTAAGGCTGATTACATTCAAGAGCGAGGATTTGGCCATCAATATACCTGCAGCAACAAGAGCCTCTCCTCGTGACACTGAAGTTTCAACAAAGCGGCTTTGACATCAAAGAGCTTAGAAAATGACATCTGGGGGCTGCACTTGACTAGAGAGGTCGTGGTGTGTGTGTGTGTGTGTAGGTCTATGAAAGGCAGAACCTGACAAAGGAGCCGGGTTCAAACACACACATGGGATTTATTATTTCAGGGGTTTGCCCTATCACAGAGCAACGATGAGGAGCTCCAAGACACGCAGGTCCCAAAAAGTTGGAAAACGTATTTCCAATAATGCCCACTAGGGGGAGATATACCAGCAAACCCCAGCTGGGAAACAGGCAAATGCAAAAATGTCTTATATCTTATCCTGTCTACTACGCTAAATTAAAATCTATCTATCTATCTATCTATCTATCTATCTATCTATCTATCTATCTATCTATCTATCTATCTATCTATCTATCTATCTATCTATCTATCTATCTATCTATCTATCTATCTATGTTATCCTGCCTACTACACTAAAATTAAAATCTATCTATCTATCTATCTATCTATCTATCTATCTATCTATCTATCTATCTATCTATCTATCTATCTATCTATCTATCTATCTATCTATCTATCTATCTATCTATGTTATCCTGCCTACTACACTAAAATTAAAATCTTTCTATCTTATCCTGCCTACTACGCTAAAATTAAAATCTATCTATCTATCTATCTATCTATGTTATCCTGCCTACTACGCTAAAATTAAAATCTATCTATCTATGTTATCCTGCCTACTACGCTAAAATTAAAATCTATCTATCTATCTATCTATCTATCTATCTATCTATCTATCTATCTATCTATCTATCTATCTATCTATCTATCTATCTATCTATCTATCTATCTATCTATGTTATCCTGCCTACTACACTAAAATTAAAATCTATCTATCTTATCCTGCCTACTACACTAAAATTAAAATCTATCTATCTATCTAATCCTGCCTACTATACCAAATTCTTTCTATCTATCTATCTATCTATCTATCTATCTATCTATCTATCTATCTATCTATCTATCTATCTATCTATCTATCTATCTATCTATCTATCTATCTATCTATCTATCTATGTTATCCTGCCTACTACACTAAAATTAAAATCTATCTATCTTATCCTGCCTACTACACTAAAATTAAAATCTATCTATCTATCTATCTATCTATCTATCTATCTATCTATCTATCTATCTATCTATCTATCTATCTATCTATCTATCTATCTATCTATCTATCTATCTATCTATCTATCTATCTATCTATCGTGCCTTTCACATCTATTTGTCTCCATAAGGCTCTGAGCCAGTTGTAGGTCCCTTACAGCCTTGACTCACACTTGACCCAGTCATAGTTTGGTAACATTCCTGATATCCGCCAGATGTAAGAGCCCTCAGGGATAGATTGGCACCCCAACTAAAATGAAAGGCGAATCTTGGCCTGGACCAGAGGCCACTATAGTGGAAGAATGGGGGAGACTACCTGGCCGGACTACATGCTCCTCCGGCACTCTAGGTTACAGCCTCCCAGTATGGACACTTGCAATGGTATTGTAGTCCCACTGGGCATCCTTATCAGGTTCAGTGGGTGCCACCAGGTGGTGCTGCAATGATTCATCAGCCCTGCTTTATGAGAATTCCGAATGACCCCAAAGTGCTTCCATTGTGCTATGCCCCGGCACCAGAAGTACTGCTGGGTCCAACATGAAGGAAGCCACTTGACATTTTCCAGGTGAGATGGAGTTGGATGAAACAGGTCAAAGCTCAATTGGAGGAGTGGAAGGAGAAAGAAAAAGAAGAGGAGAAGAAGAAGAGTATTGTCCGTGTGTTTGTAGCACTTTTGCCTTTTTGCAAGGTATTTGTGTTAATAAATCTTTTATTTAAACTGGGACTTGTGTTGGTGAGGCTGTGTCTTGGGTGCTACTACTCCCCCCTAGTGGTCACAGTGTATACAGCACATGTAACCAGTGACGAGACAATTACATCATTGATGTGCACCATGTGGTGTGGTCAGAATGAGCATGTGACCCAATAGCGACTCCACAGGCACACATGTGATGTCTTGGTGAACATTTAGGGCCGGAACTCCAAACTCGGCGAGTAATTTGCTGGGGTGACCACTCTGGGCTTGATTTACTGTGCCAGTGAAGGAAATGGCCACTGTATGGATGAGTTCTTTGGAGCAGAAAATGAAATGAGCACATATTAAAGGTGGTCACTGTGTCACTGGACGGTTGTTTCGGTTGAAGCCATACCAATGTCTGATTTGTTTTCCTCACCCACTAAATGTTGGCGAGGACAGAACTGAGGCCTTGTGGAAGGAGCGCAGGCGTCCTGTTGAGGGATGTTTAGAATGCAAAGAAAGTGAGATTCCCAAAACCGTATTAATCTAAGTGCGAGTGCAGGCAGGTCTCTGGACAGGAGCTGATTGGAGTGCAGCTTTATCAGCCCTCACCGGACCAAAACTAATCAAGAGCTGATAAAATATCCATTACCAAAAAAGGCTGAACAAGCGCGTCCAGCGGAGAAACAGCAGCAGAGAAAAATGTCACTGAGTGAGACTCCCAGGCCAGTGACCGCTACGTGTGTGTGAGTGTGTGTGTGAGTGTGTGTGTGAGTGAATTTAAACGGCGCAGAGGTCTGCCGCATATCAGTCTGTCAATGCATCGAGGCGTGTCTATTATATAGTGCCTTTCATGTAATTTACCTGTCCATGCCAGTCAGAGCCACTCACGAGTTCTGAATTCGTCTCTCTACCGACTGGAGTCACGGCCCAAAGGCTGCGTTTCTCTCATTTCTTGTTTTTTTCTCAGCCGTAGCGCTCATATAAACGAGTGTGGAAAGCGTAGCGATGAGGCCGAGCACACTGACTTAATACTTGACTTGACTTGGGGTTTTCTTTTTTTTATTTCTTTAAATAAAAGCTTCTTACCTCACTGGTCCGGGCCGCCGTACAGTGCAGCAGGGATCCAATCAGAGAGACTGGCAGAAAATGATAGGATTAAAATCGACAGACACAGAGGTGTTAAAACCCTGCAGCTTTATCATGTAGACCGGGGCCTAATCCGATCCTGAAACCTTTCTTTCTTTCTTTTTTTTTTTTTGTAAAGTTTTGGCAGAACCTCCGGGAATTATGAAAATCCGGAATCATATTTTAGAGACAAAATAACAAGCGGTAATTTCTGATTTAGAGGCACACATGTCTGCACGCTCAGCAGCACACGCAAACAAAGTTAAAGTCCACCGCAGCGGGGCGAGAAGACTCACCAAGAGACAGCGAGGAGGAGAAAAACACATAAAAAAGCTGAGCAAGTTCAAGCAGATTTGTAAAGGGCACCATTTACAAATCCATCACATATTTTACGAGGCTTGGATTTAAGGATTAGCCTGTAATACTTCAGCTGCCTTTGTGTAATAAAACCTGAGAGCAAGAAGGGAATCCTGAGAGACGGCGGACTCGTCTCTCCCACCCTCTGTCTCGCTCACGTCCTCGTGCTCTCCTTTCATCTCTCCATCGCTCTCTCATTCATAAACCTTCGCATTCTTCAGTTTCTGCTCTTTAGAATCTCAGGTTTTTAAAGCAGTCGCCAACATCTGTCTGTGCGCTTAATAGAGGCAAGAACTGGACTGAGCAATCCAGGAAATCTACAGAATCCGTCGATCTGTGGTGCCTTTCATGTCTATCTATCTATCTATCTATCTATCTATCTATCTATCTATCTATCTATCTATCTATCTATCTATCTATCTATCTATCTATCTATCTATCTATCTATCTATCTATCTAATGTGATAAAACACAGACCAGACATCATAAAAAGGTTTGGGGCAGCCACCCGTATAATATCCATGGCTGCAAAAGGTTTTGAGATTGACAGAGATGTTCACAATACTGAGTCCAAAACAGAACTGATTCCTTGGTGGTAAGATGGCGGCTTTAAAGGCCCATATAGGAAGTGACGTCATTGAAGGGGTGGGACCCGGAAATGTTGCCTGTACTGGAAGTGTCGTCGTCTGGACACGGAAGTGATGTAATCGAAGGGGCTGGACATGGAAGTGACGTCTACTGAGGTAGCAGAACCTGATAGGATTTCTCTGGAAAGGTCTGCAGGGAACTGAGAAAGACAGTTAGTGCACTCCACCGCCCACCTATCTATCTATCTATCTATCTATCTATCTATCTATCTATCTATCTATCTATCTATCTATCTATCTATCTATCTATCTATCTATCTATCTATCTATCTATCTTATCCTGCCTACTACGCTAAAATTACAATCTATCTATCTATCTATCTATCTATCTATCTATCTATCTATCTATCTATCTATCTATCTATCTATCTATCTATCTATCTTATCCTGCCTACTACGCTAAAATTAAAATCTATCTATCTATCTATCTATCTATCTATCTATCTATCTATCTATCTATCTATCTATCTATCTATCTATCTATCTATCTTATCCTGCCTACTACGCTAAAATTAAAATCTATCTATCTATCTATCTATCTATCTATCTATCTATCTATCTATCTATCTATCTATCTATCTATCTATCTATCTATCTATCTATCTATCTATCTTATCCTGCCTACTACGCTAAAATTAAAATCTATCTATCTATCTATCTATCTATCTATCTATCTATCTATCTATCTATCTATCTATCTATCTATCTATCTATCTATCTATCTATCTATCTGTAGCAGTTCTACAGTCAGTAAGAACTGAATCTCCCAGCAGTCCATGCAGGGGCTGTCAGGGTCAAAAGTTGTCAAATGAGGTTAAAAGGAGGGCAGGTGGCCAAAAGAAGGAAAAAGGTTGTTTTTTTTTGTATGTTGTGTGTTGCGTTTATCTGTCGTACCGCCTGCTGTTAATTGAGCCTTATATAATCATTGTGTCCTGGAGTGTATTCGTTGTTGGGGTCTGGATCGTCTGTCTACCTGTGTACTGAGGACTGTGTTTGGATTCATTGGCTATCCTGCAAGAAAAGCAGCGCTCCTGAACCATCCATCCGTCTTCATCCTTTCAGCAACTACCGGTAGGACTGTATTTTCCTTCACCCTTTCAACATACAGATTGCTGGACTTAACTTCATCACCTCTCATTTCATCCGGTTTGGTTTTTCTATGGACTTTGCTGTGTAGTGTTTGTGTTTATATGTTAAATGTAATATCGCCGAAGGGGTCAGGGGTGGCATTATTATTTTCATTTAGTTAATTTAATTTCATTATATTCTTAATTGTTTAATGTTTCCAGTGTGCTTTATTGGATCTCTGTTGGGAATGTGTGTGGGTCGATCCAAAGCTAGGGGTGTCCCTGGGATCTCCTCCACTAAAATAAATAAATCACTGTCACATTGATGGTGTGAATCTTAGCAGCTCCTGACCGCTACAATAATAACAATAATGTATCCTGCCTACTACACTAAAATTAAAATTTATCTATCTATCTGTCTACGGAATCCTGCCAACTACGCTAAATTCTTATCTATCTATCTATCTATCTATCTATCTATCTATCTATCTATCTATCTATCTATCTATCTATCTATCTATCTATCTATCTATCTATCTATCTATCTATCTATCTATCTATCTATCTATCTATCTATCTATCCCAACATTCTTCAGCACATTAAATCCAATTCCGGGTTGCAGAGACCCCCAGGCGCATTCCAGCGACACCCTCAATGTCACCCCAGTCTGCTCTTACGCTTACCCCAGCACCCATTTACCAGAAGTTTCTCCATCCTCACACAGGTTCTCAGAAGCTCAGCCACAGTGACCACCGAAATCTTAAGTCAGATGTCTTACGGAGACCGTTCTCTCACGACTGTGTAGTTTGAACCGGTGGGCAGCTCACTTTTCAGTTATCCCAATAAATGTTCTTCACTTTGATCACTTGTAATGTAATCAGACCAAACCAGATAAAGAGTCGTGACTCTGCTTCACTTCTCTTTTTAAAGGATGTCTTCTCTTTATTCATTTATTGATCAGGTGAAGGATGGAGCAAATATTAAATGTAAGTAAAGAGATTTCGTCCTGATAGTCTGTAACTCCACTGCAGTGTCCTGGTATTTGAATGATCCAGTAGTCAGTGTGTTAAATTAAAATCGTCTGTTAATACCGTGTGTGAACACAAGGGGGTGCCACTGAGCCTCCAACACCAGACACAACTCCACAAACAGTTTAAAAGTAAAAGTTTTTTTTTATTATCCAGGAACACGATCTCCAACAATGTCTCTATCGTTAATAAAGCTCCTTCTCCTCCTCCATCTCCTTCCACTCCTCCTCTGCTCTTTTTATGCTGGACCTGGTGGCACTTCTGGACTCACTGCATTGCTTGCTGGATGCACTTCCTGGACATATGGAATCTCCTTAAAATAGGGAGGTTCATTCTTCACAGCTCACCCCTGCAGTGTCTAGGGACCCCAACACCCAGGAAAACCTGCAGGAGACCATACTGGGCATCTTTTGGGCTGGGGGATGAATTGTTCAAAAGGTCCATTTGTCCCTTGTCTATCCATTATTTGATCATCCTGACTGGGACTGAAACTAAGGACCATCCCAGCCAGGTTGTCTTGTGCTCCATCCATTATAGCCTCCCGACTGGGCAGGTGATCATTAGTGACCCCAGTCACGATGCCAGTCCATCCTTCAGGGGCATCTATGTAATATCAGCCTCTGTTATTGCCTGCTGAGTTCAGTGTCTGCAGAGGATTAAGGTGTGTGTAGCTAATGTCACACATGGGCACCGGAGGACCACCTCCATGGCTCAGCCAAGGAAAACAATACTACCTTCTGATGATAGGGGGCGCTATCACTAAGTGTTTCATCTCTTCCCTCCACAGCTCTGAGAAGATGCCCGCCCCCAGTGCCCAAAGAAGGCCCCAACCCTTCACATCACAGCCGTATAAGAATGGGCGTCCCCTGAAAGAGGCGTCTCATTTGGAGCTTCGCGTTGGCCAACCAAGGCTTTCAAACGACCTTGGACTGCCTGTTTTTTTTTGTTGTGCCAATGTGCATTTGTTTTTTTGTTGCTTTGTTTTAAACGGGGTTGTGCAGTTGGCCCCCCCCCCCCCCCCCAACTATCTCTCTGATGTTTATTCTTGTCAAGTCTCAGTATTATTCCTATTTATGTTTGTTGTCTATTCTTGCTCCTCAATGGGCAGGGTGACACAATTTGGTTCTTCTGTGTACAACTGTGTGTGGCTTTGACTGACAAATAAAGTGAACCTCGAACCTCAAACCTAGGGGGTAGGGGTGGTTCTTAAGGAATGGTGGGGGCTCGGAGTGTGTGAGAGATGAAAGACCATCTTCTCTTCGAATCATGGAGATCAGTTTGAAAACCTCAATAAGCCACCTAAAACTTTCATCCAAGACCCCCAACCTCCCCCCCACCAATAATCTGGCCAGTTGGGCCTGGGGCGCCGCTCACCATGAAGAGCGCTGACGTGTGAATATCTCTGCATCCCCAAGCCGCACTTATTGATTCCTTCTCTTTCAGTGAAATGTCGGCCCCCGGAGCTCCCGCTGCGTGGGATTACACAAGCTGTTATTAGGAATCAATTGCAGTTTTGCTTTTTAAGGGTAATGATGCCTTTCTTTTCATTAGGCGTATAAATCATATGGAGTAGGGCGCTGTCTCTCGGCATGTGGTCTGCTTGTTTGTTGTTGAGACTGCGCTGGAGTCACATCATGCGGGCCGGCGGGCTGCTGGGTTGCTGGCCCCTATTCAGTTGGTAAAGGGAGCTGAACAGAGAGTCGAACGCTGGCATCCAGTGGTCTTGAAGATGGTAATGGCCCAGGCATGCCCCCCTGCTCATCCGTCTGACTGGGTGTGCGCTGCTCTCATACTAGCTCTCTAAATCTACATTGGCACACTGAAGGGTTAGAATTAGAAATCTGCGTACCGATGAGATGTCGTCATTCATTTTTAGAGACTGGACTGCTGGAGAGACTGGGGGTCCTGGTGTTATGATGATGTTATGATCTATCTATCTATCTATCTATCTATCTATCTATCTATCTATCTATCTATCTATCTATCTATCTATCTATCTATCTATCTATCTATCTATCTATCTATCTATCTATCTATCTATCTATCTATCTATCTATCTAATCTTGCCTACTATGCCAACTTCTTATCTATCTATCTATCTATCTATCTATCTATCTATCTATCTATCTATCTATCTATCTATCTATCTATCTATCTATCTATCTATCTATCTATCTATCTATCTATCTATCTATCTATCTATCTAATCTTGCCTACTATGCTAACTTCTTATCTATCTATCTATCTATCTATCTATCTATCTATCTATCTATCTATCTATCTATCTATCTATCTATCTATCTATCTATCTATCTAATCTTGCCTACTATGCTAACTTCTTATCTATCTATCTATCTATCTATCTATCTATCTATCTATCTATCTATCTATCTATCTATCTATCTATCTATCTATCTATCTATCTATCTATCTATCTATCTATCTAATCCTGCCTACTATGCTAACTTCTTATCTATCTATCTATCTATCTATCTATCTATCTATCTATCTATCTATCTATCTATCTATCTATCTATCTATCTATCTATCTATCTATCTAATCTTGCCTACTATGCTAACTTCTTATCTATCTATCTATCTATCTATCTATCTATCTATCTATCTATCTATCTATCTATCTATCTATCTATCTATCTATCTACAGTTAGGTACATAAATATTTGGACAGAGACAACTTTTTTCTCATTTTAATTCTGTACATTACCACAATGAAACAACTCCGATGCAGTTGAAGTGCAGACTTTCAGCTTTAATTCAGTGGGGTGAACAAAACGATTGCATACAAATGTGAGGCAACTAAAGCATTTTTTGAACACAATCCCTTCATTTCAGGGGCTCAAAAGTAATTGGACAATTGACTCTTTGGCTATTTCATGGGCAGGTGTGGTCAAGTCCGTCGTTATGTCATTATCAATGAAGCAGATAAAAGGCCTGGAGTTGATTTGAGGTGTGGTGCTTGCATGTGGAAGATTTTGCTGTGAACAGACAACATGCGGTCAAAGGAGCTCTCCATGCAGGTGACAGAAGCCATCCTTAAGCTGCGAAAACAGAAAAAACCCATCTGAGAAATTGCTACAATATTACGAGTGGCAAAATCTACAGTTTGGTACATCCTGAGAAAGAAAGCAAGCACTGGTGAACTCAGCAACTCAAAAAGACCTGGACGTCCATCGAAGACAACAGTGGTGGATGATCGCAGAATCATTTCCATGGTGAAGAGAAACCCCTTCACAACAGCCAACCAAGTGAACAACACTCTCCAGGGGGTCGGCGTATCGATATCCAAGTCTACCATAAAGAGAAGACTGCATGAAAGTAAATACAGAGGGTGCACTGCAAGGTGCAAGCCACTCATAAGCCTCAAGAATAGAAAGGCTAGATTGGACTTTGCTAAAGAACATCTAAAAAAGCCAGCACAGTTCTGGAAAAACATTCTTTGGACAGATGAAGCCAAGATCAACCTCTACCAGAATGATGGCAAGAAAAAAGTATGGAGAAGGCGTGGAACAGCTCATTATCCAAAGCATAGCACATCATCTGTAAAACACGGTGGAGGCAGTGTGATGGCTTGGATGTGCATGGCTGCCAGTGGCACTGGGACACTAGTGTTTATTGATGATGTGACACAGGACAGAAGCAGCCGAATGAATTCTGAGGTGTTCAGAGACATACTGTCTGCTCAAATCCAGCTAAATACAGCAGTCAAATTGATTCATGATACAGATGGACAATAACCCAAAACATACAGCCAAAGCAACCCAGGAGTTTATTAAAGCAAAGAAGTGGAAAATTCTTGAATGGCCAAGTCAGTCACCTGATCTTAACCCAACTGAGCAGGCATTTCACTTGTTGAAGACTAAACTTCAGACAGAAAGGCCCACAAACAAACAGCAACTGAAAGCCGCTGCAGTGACGGCCTGGCAGAGCATTAAAAAGGAGGAAACCCAACATCTGGTGATGTCCAGGAGTTCAAGACTTCAGGCTGTCATTGCCAGCAAAGGGTTTTTAACCAAGTATTAGAAATGAACATTTGATTTCCAGTTATTTAATTTGTCCAATGACTTTTGAGCCCCTGAAATGAAGGGATTGTGTTCAAAAATGCTTTAGTTGCCTCCCATTTTTATGTAATCGTTTTGTTCACCCCACTGAATTAAAGCTGAAAGTCTGCACTTCAACTGCATCTGAGTTGTTTCATTTCAAATTCATTGTGGTGATGTACAGAACCAAAATGAGAAAAAAGTGGTCTCTGTCCAAATATTTATGGACTTAACTGTATTGTAGAAGTAATTGTTTATAAAGATATTTAATGTTGTCAGTTAAAGGCACCATAGTGTACATCATTTATCAGCCTCATTCTGAGTGCTCTCATGAGCCAAGACAAAAGAGTTTTATCTTCTTTTATTGTAACTCTTATGTGTATTTGAGGGGACCTGATGTTGTTTGTTCAAATAGCTTCAGTAAAAAGTTACATTACCACTTGGGTACAAATAAAGTACAATCTGTCTGTTATGTAGTGCCTTTCACATCTATCTATCTATCTATCTATCTATCTATCTATCTATCTATCTATCTATCTATCTATCTATCTATCTATCTATCTATCTATCTATCTATCTATCTATCTATCTATCTATCTATCTATCTATCTATCTCTCTTATCCTGCCTACTATGCTAAACTATCTATCATGTATTGCCTTTCATATCTATCTATCTATCTATCTATCTATCTATCTATCTATCTATCTATCTATCTATCTATCTATCTATCTATCTATCTATCTATCTATCTATCTATCTATCTATCTATCTATCTATCTATCTATCTATCTATCCCCTAGATACATTAGGATATGTTTTCTCATAGTATGATTGGCACTTTATAAATAATTAAACGTTTTCTGCTTCTTCTTGGCATGGCTGGCACCGTTTTTTTTGTTTTTGTTTTTCTCAGAAGTTTCCTGAAGTCAGACAAATCATCTTAATGTCAAAAGTATCAAACTCTATAAGTCAATCGTTTTCCACTGCCCTTCCCGATGCCATTTTCTTTTGACTATGGGGGCTGCAATTCTGTGGCTTTTTTGTCACCCGCTTCCATGGGGATGTACCCCAGAATGCACTAAGCCGCACTGTTTGTGATGTCATTGGAGAGCCAGTACGTAGGTCCCCAGTATCCGAGACTGGATTCTCTTCTTTACGCTCTTGACAACTGGTAATTCAAAACAACGCCCAGTTTATTGACTTTACGTTTTTGGCTTGCGATTTGGCCGTGATGTTTATCACTTGACTTTTGGCTTTGCTCCTCACTTTTTATTTTTTAACTGAGTGCCCTTTTCTCAGTCACTCAGTACACCTGGTCCTGTTCCTCTTTTTAAGAGTGGCAAAGACTTGACAGACGAACCCAGTGAAGTGCCCAGTAACACCAGTCACACATTGGCAATGTGGAAAATCAGGGTTCAGTCACCTGGAAGATGACCACAATGGTCAAAGGACATCAACCATTTGCTTCCACTCCTTTATCTGAATGATGCCGGTGGCACCTGAGGACACAATGGTATGCCCTTAAACTACTAAATTTATTTCTCCCTCAAGTCAACTGACTCCACTAAACCTCTTCTCAACTGCTTATCTGACATTAAGGACTGGCTGGCTGTAAACTTCCTTCACCTGAACGATTCAAAAACCGAGGTCATTGTTTTTAGTCCTGACCGCAAACAGACCCTACCCCTTGGCCTCGACTTTCTTCCCATTCCAGTAACTTCGTCTGTTTCCAATCTTGGAATCAAAATGGATATGGTCCTGAAAATGGATGCTCAAGTCAATAGCACAGTAAAATTCTGCTTTTTCCATCTCAGGCGAATTGCCAAACTCAAACCAATTCTGCCTTACCACCTCCTGGAATCAGTAATCCATGCATTCATTACGTCCCGGCTCGACTATTCTAATTCCTGCCTATATGGTATTAGTAAAGCCACTCTTTCGAGACTCCAATTGGTTCAAAATGCGGCTGCAAGGCTTTTAACTGGAAGCAGCAGAAGCCAACACATTACACCGATTTTAAAAACCCTACACTGGCTGCCGGTTAGCTTCAGAATTGATTTTAAGATACTCCTCTTAACCTATAAGGCACTAAATGGTCTAGCCCCTGCCTACTTGAGTGTCTTGCTCCATCGTCACAATCCCCTCGTGTTCTTAGATCCGCAGATCAGCTGCTCCTAACCGTTCCCAAGGCACGTTTTAAAGCTTGTGGTGAAAGGGCTTTTTCTGTCTGTGCACCCAGGCTCTGGAACTCCTTACCTTTAGTGGTTAGGCAAGCCACTTCAGTCGCCACATTCAAATCACACCTAAAAACTCACTTCTTCACATTGGCTTTTAATTCTTAACCTGTCTTATTTCCACTTGCTTTTTGCTATTTCTCTGTTTTATCGGGTCCCCTGACCTGTTTTTTAGTGTCTCTGTTTTAATTCTCTCTTAATGTTTGTTTTTAATGTTTTGCTTTTAGTCTTGCTTGTTTTAACTGTACAGCGCTTCGGTCAGTTGTAATGCTGTGTTTTTAAGCGCTTAACAAATAAAAATGGTATGGTATGGTATGGTACATTGCGTAGAGACACAATGCCAATATAGCAGCCCATCAGTCCTCCTAAAGGTAGGGGCGCCACCTGTTATGCTCTTCTACTCATTCATCTCTGGATCGGCTGTGGCACACAGGGGCACAATGCCATATGCTTTTATCTGACTGAATTTTTAGTCACAGTGGCAAATGAAACACAATACAAATGTAGCAGGTCACCTGATATTTGTATCCAATAATCTTGATACACAGGATGAGGGCCACATGGGCAGATAAACAAATGCCCCATCATAGCAGGCATGCATCCTACCCAGAGATCGGGTGGGTAAAGTGGTACCCTTGGACACAGGGGGTCTAGTGCTATATGCTCAGGTAGTTATATCACAGCAGTAGGCAGTGACAGACTGTGTGGCACACTGTGTGACCAGCAGTTATGATGACGGTATATTAGTGGCACTAATGCTAAAGTGCCTGTCGGGCAGAGACATGCGTCTCGCCAACCTGAATAAAGTCAGCCTGTGCTGCTGGGACAGCAGAATGACCATGTGAGCCTGTGATGCCAAGAAACACCAAGAACCGATACTGAATGCCATATGAATATGGTGCCAGTGTGCCACTTGGCCCCAAATCTTAAACATGAGAGATAGCACTGGCATTATAGGACATAAAGCTGTGCCAGGTCTCACACTCCTGCTCAGTAGCCTGAAGGATGAGACTGGCACCATGTGGCTGCCCTTATGGTGGCAGTTCCTGCCAGTCAGTCATCTGAGGATGGGTACAGCGACATGAGCCCGTAGATTAGGTGCTTCTGCCTGGTGATCCGTGGTGCAGGTTGGTACTACGATGAATGGAGAGGAAGACCCAAGAGTCTCAGTGATACACGTTCATCTTACTCTCTCAAGACCTGCGAATATCAATTGCAGTGGGCACAGCGGTGGACGGCTGAATGGCTTAAAGGCCTTGTTATCGTTTTTACCGACTGCCAGGAGCTCAAGACAGGCTAAAAGCAGATCCCTTGGTGGCAGAGGACGTGTGAAAAATCTGTCTTCAGCTCAACATCGGTGCCCAGCAGCAACTGGCAGTCTCCCCACAGGTGGGCCACCACCGCGGCATCGGCATTAGGCTGAGTGGGAGAAGACGGGTGAGTTGCCGTCACAAACATTCACCTCCCTTGGAAAGTCACCGCTTTTGCATATTAACTGGATAAAAATGCAAATTCGCACACCACGCAGAGCCGCTGTAGCCTGACATTTCCGAGCGAGATGACAAGGACGTCTGAGTGAGGCGCAGGTGCCCGCCGTGCAGCTGCTGTCGCTGAAAGCTCAACAGGGGTTGGTCGCACACAGAGGGGACACTGGCATTGGGCAGAGGCCGAGAAGTGGGGGGCACTGCTGATGTCAGAGTGGGCACGCTGAGAAAGGAAGCTGGTGTACATATGAATAAAAACAGAAGACGCCCGCCCAC
The DNA here is from genome assembly GCF_900747795.2 of Erpetoichthys calabaricus. Classification (NCBI taxonomy): domain Eukaryota; kingdom Metazoa; phylum Chordata; class Cladistia; order Polypteriformes; family Polypteridae; genus Erpetoichthys; species Erpetoichthys calabaricus. Next base: position 14,492,280 of record NC_041407.2, read on the forward strand.
TGGTTTACACAAACACACGTGTGGACCACTCGCTCATCCAGTGCCCAGTCATCCACACGTGTGTGACTCACATTTGCCACTTCTGGGCACACACACATGTATGCATTCAGAAACATCATCACGTGACCTGAGAGCATGCTGTGGTCAGAAGGGGGCGCTCTCAAAAGAAAAAGACATTTCAGGATACCATTCAAGACCGTTCACCGGCGACTCCTGTCCTGTACCTCTGCCCCCAGTTCCCCTCATCCCAAGCCAAGATATCTGCGCCAAGTGTTTCTCAGTTGTCCTCACTTACGCTTACCTTGTGGGCCCCAGCGGTTTTCCGGTTTTCAGGGCTTGTCTTGTGATCTTAGTGCCTGGATTTTTCAGGATGTGGCCAAGCCACCCCTCACCTCCACCTCAGGATCTCTTCCTCCATGGGGCGCTGACGGGTTCTCTGCCACAGCTCCGCATTGCTGATGGCCTATAGCCAGTGGATCCACAGGATGTGGTGTAGGCAATAACTGATGAAGGCCTGTTGTTCTCCAGCCATTCTATGTGGCTGGTACTGCAGTACATCATATTAGCGCCACTATTTAAGATGGAGGCGACGTTTGTTAGGACCAGACCATGAGAGTCTGCACTGAGATGATTTTGAGAAAAACAGTCTGGGAAGTGAAAGGAACTGAGAAGAAGCAGCAAGTGAGTCTCAGGGGCTGCCAAAAGTGAAATAAACAGGAAGATGAACTAACTGGGAAAGTCAAAAGGGGTTGAAGAAATTCAAAGCCAAGCTGACAAAAATAAAAAGAGCCCAAATACAAAATAACACACGAGGTGTCACACACTGAGAAATGAAGGTCAGGATTACAAACCCAGATGATGATTTACTGCAGGAAGACAACAAGAGGAGCCGACTGATCATGGATGAAACTTCACCACTGTGACCACAGACACTCCAGGTGTCCACACGTGTACGGGGAAAGCTGTGCAGCCAACCGGAACAAAATGATCCCAAAGTTTGGCTAATTATTGAATTACCCTCGAACTGTCCCAAAAAGCACTTCCAAAAACATCCACTAGAGGGGAATACTGTTGAACCTGGCTAGTAACAAGGGGCAACACAGAACTTTATAAAAACAAAAAAGGGTTTTATTTCCATAAAAATGCTCCATTAAACAGTGATGTTCATAAAGGATTTGCCTAAACAATAAGTAACACAAATCCAAAACACAGGGCAGAAGTTCAAAATTCCAGAAAAAGCAGAAAGCACAGCAGAAACACAGCGAGACACTCATCAGAACTCCCAGGCACATTCGTCTGAACCACCTGGAACTGTGGGAGACCCTCCAGATTTGTAAACCAGAAGGCAGATCCTGACCACCCACAAAATTCATGGAATATAACTGAGTTGTTGGTACATAGACAAAATGAAAGACAAAAAATAATAAACACAAGCACAAGCAGAAATTGACAAAAAAACAACAATCTGAACCCCAGCTAGGGAAGCCATCCTGAAACATAACACGGACATTTCCCATCCAGTCCAAACCAGAGCTGTGATGAAGGTGCGCTTCTATCCAGCATACTGGGGGAACAGGAAAAGGTGCCACCGACCACCCTGGCCAGGCATCCAGTCACTCTGTCACTTGCCCATGGATGAAATGCAGAGCAGCTTTGGTGGTGCAGAAGAGATCTCCATGGGCTTCTTTCAGCTGTACTATCATCAGCAAAACAAGCTGACTGAAGAGTTTCCTTGTCTTCTACTTTATTAATCTTTTGACGATTACTTAAAAGAATTGAATTCCCAGAGCCTGAGTGCTCCATGCACACAAATCTGCACAAATGTTTAATGTGTGTGTGTGTGTGTGTGTGTGTGTGTGTGTGTGTGTGTGTGTGTGAGGAGCACTTGAAAGAAGGATGTGAAAGTTGCTTTCCTCTTCCACCCCCAGCCAGGCAGACCTATGATGTCATCACAAGCCCCGCCTCCTACCTCCCTCACAGTTTGCCAAACAGGAAGTCATCGTCATTTGTGGACCACTCCAGACTTATTTTCTCCCACAACCTCATCATCAGACAAGGTTCTCACGGCATCTTGTCTGCTTAAGGCCATGTCACATTAGACGACTTTTCCAGCAATGTTCAGTCATGGCTTTCATTTCCACCATCTTAGTGAGTTGGAGGCAAATGGTGGCGCATTTCCGTCATGACACTCGTGGAAAGTGAAATGGTCAGCGACTCAGTCCAACTAATTCGAAGACTGGCGGAACAAGTTTGATGTTGTCTTTAGTTGTGGGGACGGCCCTGCGGGTAAACCAATGACTGCTCATCCGGAAGTGCAACGCATGGAGGAAAAAGGAATGCAGGTGTTTCGGACCTCACGGAACAGAAGAGAAGCTCGTCTGGTTGATGTTTGACGACAGAATGGGAGAAAAGAGGCAGAGATGGCAGATGAATTTACCGCGGCTGTTAACCCTTCATCGAGCCGGCAGACAGCACGTAAATGGCTGTCAGAAAAAGAGAGGATTGGAACTGGAAAGTGCTGGAAAATCGTCATCCTGAAATTTGGCATGGAGAGAGGTTTTCAGTCGTGTAAATTAACATGGTCTGGCAAGGAGATCAGCAAACGCGCTGGGTAAGTCTGACATACCCAATGACTAGAAGTCACGAAATGTGACACTGGCTTATTTTTACAGTGAATGGACACACGCACAAATCATATACATCAAGACGTACCTGAGCAGACGCGTTCACGAGTACGCACAGACTCACACACTGAGCGCACATTTAGGCATCACAAATTCACACACACAGAAGGTAGGTGCACACCCTCACCCCACATGACGGCACTCCTGGGCCCCTGGCCATTTCCCACATGACTTATACCTCCTATCCATTCAGCATTTCTTCTGTGGAAATAAATACCTGGGAGGAATCCCGGGGGATGGAGACCCTCTGGCGTACATGTGTGACACTTTCCTTGTAGGTACACTAGCACAAGAGCTGGCCTTATACAGCCCTGCATGTACAGGTTGCTTCTGAGAGTATCTTGGTATTTCTTCATATGTGGACTTCTGTGTCCATATATTTAGGACAATGTGGTATGAACATGGTCGCTTTCCTTCCCAGATGGCCTTGTACAGCCCACCATTTATGGGTTCCTTGTGAGAGCATGGTGGGGTTCCTTCATATCTGAGCTTCTATGCTCATGTGCTTAGGACAATGCTGTATGAACATGGCTGCTTTTCTTCCCAGCTGGCCTCATGCAGCCCTGCATTGTGAGCATATGGTGGTGTTTCTTTATATCTGGACTTCATTGTGGTATAAACATGGTCTTCCTAGCTGGCCTTTGACACCTTTGTATGTACAGGTTGCTTCTGAGAGCACTGTGGGGTCCCTTCATATCCACGCTTCTATGCCCATGTGTTTAGGACAATGCAGTATGAACATGGCCGCTTCTCTTCCTAGCCGGCCTTATACAGCCCTGCATGTACAGGTTGTTTGTAAGTGTATCACGGTGTTCCTTCATATCTGGACTTCTGTGTCCATACGTTTAGGACAATGCTGTATGAAAATAAATGGTATAGTCACTTTCCTTCCTAGCTGGCCTTATACAGCCCACCATTTATGGGCTGTTTGTGAAAGTATGGTGGCGTTTCTTCATATCTGGAGTTCTGTGTCCATACGTTTATGACAATGCTGTATGCACATGGTTGCTTTCCTTCCCAGCTGGCCTTATACAGCTCACCATTTATGGGTTGCTTGTGAAAGTATGGTGGTGTTTCTTCATATCTGGATTTCTGTGTCCATACGTTTAGGACAATGCAGTATAAACATGGTCGCTTTCCTTCCTAGCTGGCCTTATACAGCCCTGCCTTTACAGGTTGCTTGTGAGAGTATGGTGGTGTTTCTTCATATCTGAGCTTTTATGCCCATGTGATTTAGGACAATGCTGTATAAACATTGCTTCTCTTCCTATCTGGACTTCTATGCAGTGTAAATATGGTCGCTTTCCTTCCTAGCTGGCTTTATCCGGCCCTGTATTGTGAGAATATTGGTGGTGTTTCTTGATATCTGGACTTCAATGTCCATGCGTTTAGGACAATTCCATACTAACGTGATTTGCTCTTCTTCATATCTGGAATTCCATGCGGTATAAACATGGTCTTCCTAGCTGGCCTTTGACACCTTTCTATGTATGGACTTCACTGTCCGTGAGTTTAGGACTAGGCCATATGAACGCGGTTTGCTCTTCTTCCTATCTGGACTTCTATGCTGTATAAATATGGTTGCTTTCATCCCTAGTTGGCCTCATCCAGCCCACCATTTCTGGGTTGTCTGTGAGAGTATGGTGGTGCTCCTTGATACTTGGATGTCTATGTCCAAACGTTTAGGAAGATGGCGTATAAACCTGGTTGCTTCTCTTCCCTTACAGCCCCGTATTCAGAGGTTTGCCACAGCGGATTGCTGGTGTGTTTCTTCCTAACGTTTCCCAGCCTTTATCCTCCCGAACCCGTAGGTGGTGTGACCACTGAGTGTGCGTTCTTAGGGTGAATGCTCCCTCTACCTCAGTTCATTTAGAGCGGGTAGTGCGAGACGTCGCCCCCAGCGCCTCCTCCACTTTCTATTCATTTGTGTTTTCTTTTTTTTTCTCGTGGCAGTCTGTGTTTTGTCAGATCATCACGGTGCCGCTCTTCATTTTTGGAGTGATTCTTCTCCATCAGCTGCTCCTTTAGCTGTTGTTATTTGTAATTTTCTGGCCGCTCTTTCTTTCATTCCGGGTAGACTGAGTGCATTTTAAAGAGCGAGGCCGGCGCCCGGAGACTGAACAGTCCGCGCCGAGCTGAGGTGAACTAGATATTTGGCTTGTCTGCCTCACCTGTTCATCTTTAATCTGTCGTCGGTATTAATGGCAGTCTTCTGCGATTATTGTATTCCTGCCAGCCGACTCCTCACTGATACAGTATGCCTGAGAGGCTCAGACACTGATTTACTCCACTTGGATGGAAAATAAACTGCGGGCTCCTCTTTTTTGTAAGCTCTGTCAATAACCGCGTCGCACTCGCTACCCGTTTGATGATGTGTGGCTGCCTGTGGAGTGGAGCTGCCCGGTGAGCAGCAGGATTTCATCATTTATTGGAGTCGGGTACTATGGCTGGGTGGGAAAAAAGGCAAGAGGTAATGGGGGGGGTGTCACGTGATGAGCTAGAATAACACGCTCTCAAGTAGGGGTCCACGAACGAGCACACTCAGTATCATCAGAGTCTGACAACTGTTGTGGAGGTCCACCATGGTGTCCGGAGCACACTCGCCTTAACTTTTATAAATGGTACCCCTCAGATAATGGCACCCGAGGCAGTGACTTATGACACCTAATGGGTTGACTGGCTCTGTATGTACCAATATATATTGAACTGTATTTATATACTGCTCAAAAAATGAAAGGACCACTTTTTAATCCAAGTATAGCATCAGGTCAATGAAACTTGTGGGCTATTGATCTGCTCAGTTAAGTAGCAGAGGGGCTTGTTAATCAGTTTCAGCTGCTTTGGTGTTCATGAAATTAACAACAGGGGCACTAGAGGGGCAACAATGAGACGACCCCCAAAACAGGAATGAATGGTTCAACAGGTGGAGGCCACTGACATTTTTCCCTCCTCATCTGTTTTGTCACTCGTTTTACATTTGGCTACGGTCAGTATCACTACTGGTAGCATGAGACCATACCTGGACCCTACAGAGGTGGCACAGGTAGTCCAGCTTCTCCAGGTTGGCAGGCACATCAATACATGCCACTGCCAGAAGGTTTGCTGTGTCTCCCAGCACAGTCTCATGGGCATGGAGGAGATTCCAGGAGACAGGCAGTTACTCTAGGAGAGCTGGACAGGGCCCCTCGTAGAAAGGTCCTTAACCCATCATCAGGACTGACTGGTATCTGCTCGTTTGGGCAAGAAGGAACAGGATGAGCACTGCCAGAGCCTACAAAATGACCTCCAGTAGGCAGGCCACTGGTGTGAATGTCTCTGACCAAACAATCAGAAACAGACTTCATGAGGGTGGTCTGAGGGCCAGACGTCCTCTAGTGGGCCCTGTGCTCACTGCCCGCCTGTCACCATGGAGTTTGATTGGCATTTGCCATAGAATACCAGAATTGGCAGGTCCACCACTGGCGCCCTGTGCTTTTCACAGATGAGAGCAGGTTCACTCTGAGCACATGTGACAGACGTGAAAGGGTCTGGAGAAGCTGTGGAGAACGTTATGCTGTCTGTAACATTGTTCATCATGACTAGTTTAGTGGGAGGCCAGTGATGGTCTCGGGAGGCATACCCATGGAGGGACGCACAGACCTCTACAGACTTGACAACAGCACCTTGACTGCCATTAGGTATTTGGATGAAATCCTTGGACCCATTGTCAGACCCTATGCTGGTGCAGTGGTTCCTGGGTTCATCCTGGTGCACGACAATGCCTGGCCTCATGTGGTGAGAGTATGCAGGCAGTTCCTGGAGGACAAAGAAATTGATACCATTGACTGAACCTCAACACTCACTCGCCTGATCTCAATCCAATAGAACACCTCTGGGTGGGACATTATGTTTCGGTCCATCCGACACCTCAGCCTGTCCAGGAGCTCAGTGATGCCCTGGTCCAGATCTGGGAGGAGATCCCCCAGGAGACCATCCGTCGTCTCATTAGGACGTTGTCAGCCATGCATCCAATCACGTGAGGGGGCCATACAAACTACTGAGTACGATTTGAAGCCGCTGCAATGAAATTTTGGCCAAATGGACTTGCCTACCGCCTCATTTTTTCACTTTGATTTTCGGGGTGTCTCTGAATTCAGCCCTCTGTAGGTTGATCAATTTTCATTTCCATCAAACAATGTGGCACCCTTTCGTTCCTAACACATTACCATATCAGTCCAGATCAGTAGAGATAGCCAGCAGGATTTTTTTTTCCATTGAGGTGTGATGTGTTTTCAAAGTGTTCCTTTAATTGTTTTGAGCACTTTATATTACATTGGCACCTTTCAGTTGAAACCACAAGGGGGCACCACTGAGCTCCAAATCACAGACTCAATAATACCCAAACAAAGAACAAGAACATCAGCCGCAATGCACAATTACAAATTACGTCTCCTCCAGTAGAGTGTTGCCCACTGCCTCCCGACTCTGACTCCAACAGGTGAAGCTGTGGGCGTTCTTTTAAACCCAACTTGACCACTGCTTCCGGTGTGATGCCTGGAGTACTTCTGGATCGTGTGGAAACCAGGGCAGTCCTCCCCTGGCAGCGCCCTCTGGCAGTGCCCAAAGACCCCTAAAGGGCTGTATTTCTGGACTCCAACTCCTATGCCACCCTGTGGTTGTCCTAATCGGGTAACACTGCCACTAGCCGTGTGGAGGAATGAACTGCTCCAAGTATGCCATCCATTATGGCCTCCTGGCTAGGTAAGAATCCATTCTTTGTCCTGGCCAGGATTCCTGTCCTTCCCGCCTGGCACCTTCACTGTTTTGAACCCCCAGCCCAAAGCCCCCTTGGAGCAGATTACGTGACAGGCTCACGGCCGCCTGAACAGCCAGTGATGTGTCGATTCCACCGCAGCCACTAGAGGTCACACCGCCCACAGGCGCCAAGCAGGGAGTCTTTGACATCCACGGGGGCACTCCGGGTTAATTTGCTTTTTCTTCCTCCCTGAGGATATTTGTCACAGCGCCTAACGACGGGTGACGTGTGTGTTGACCTCAACCCTGCAAACCACCAAGAGACTGAAAAGAGCGAGAAAGGATCGATCAGCTGGGTAGCGGTGATCAGGAAATCCGAGATGTAAATTTCAATTTCAATTCGTTTTGATAGAACAATCTTCTTGGGATACAAGCTCAGAATTATAAATATTAATAAGTAACAGAAATACATAAAAAGTCTTCATCTTTCTATACGTGTTAGCATACACCTCAATTTAAAGAGTCAATCAGAAAAAATTGAAATCCATTGCATCAACCGTTCCCAACGGTGGAGTTTAAGCAAAATCGATTTAGTGTGCGGTGTGGGATGTCGGCCCTTGCATTTGCTTTTTACTGTTTTGTTTCCCGTCGAAGTTTTGGTTTCGCCTCTTTATCTTTCCACGCTGCTCATTTTTAGGAGGTGGGGGACTCAGGGAGGACAATAATGAGGGAACGGCTTGCTTTTTTGAAAAGCTCCACTGGTAGGCAGCCTGAACGGGGTGGGCACCATCCATGGAGGACCACTTGAACGTTGCGATATTAGAACAAGTGTGACGCGAACAGGCCACTCGGCCCAACACGCTCGTCCACCCTCCATGACGTCAAGGGGAGATGTGAAGGCCTCTCGAGTCTCCATGTCTCAGGGGGTCTTTGTGTGAAGAAAAAGTGGCCTGCTGTCAACATAGGAATGAAGACCTGGGGGTTAGGATAGGGGCGAGGTGGGGGGGTTAGGATAGGGGCGAGGTGGGGGGGGGTTAGGGTTTGCATGGCATTGCTGCTCATGTTCAGCACCTGGCCAGCCCTCAGTCGCTCTGGTGGGTGGTCTGCCAGCCCACAGGTCGTTCATTTCTTCCCCTCTGGAGAGTCATAAAGTGACCTTTGGCACTTAACTAGTCATTGAGTGTAAATTTGTAACTGCGTTTATTATTATTGTGATTTCAATGATTAGGAATGTTATGTTATTTATATTATCACAACTGTTCCTATTGTTGTGACCCTGCAACCCTACCGTAACCGACATGTGCTCGTCATGTGATGTATCCCTCCTTGATGGGGACCGCCAGTTACACGGTGACAGTTCTGTAAATGGGAGCGGATTTGTGCCGGGATGGCCTGCCGGCCTAGCAAGTCCCGCGGCTAAAGACTCGTTTATTTGAGCACCTCAAGTAACTGTAAGGTGGAGTCTTCAGGGTTCCTTCCCTGGCTGGCGTTCAAATGCCATTTTGATGTCCTTTTTTTTTTTGTTCATTTTTGACTCTTTCTTTTGGAGATTTGGTTTCTGCCCAAGGACACCCCGGAGCCCCTGACTCCAAACACAAGTGCAGTCACACGTCAAGAGCTTCAATAAAAGTGGCCTTTATTCAGCCAAATACCTTACACAGGTCAGATCCCACCCCACCAAAACACAGACTTCACCCCACAATAAATCCTCCCGACAAGCTTTGCCCACCTCCTCCCAGCTCCGCTCACATGGATCAGGCCAGGTGGCTTCTTTTATGCCAGAGCCAGGAGTACCTGTGGTGTCAAATGACTGCAGCCTGGAAACACTTCCGGGTCAGACGGGACCCCTTTCCAGGTAAGGTGCCTTTCTTACAGCCTCCCTCTGGTGGAATCCCCTACATGCCACAGGACTGCTCACCCAAGACTACATTTCCCAAGGTGCCCTGCGAGAGTGTAAATGGAAGCTCCACCTGTGGGAAGCGGCCACTTAGTGTAGCGGTGGGGACTAAATAGCCCTCCCTTTCTTGTCCCTCCATTTCTTCACGGGCATCCGGTCTGCCCATCCACCATTGGACTCCCACCCCGGTAAGGAAGCTTCCACGCTCTTGGTCAGGATGCCAGTCCGTCCACCTTGGCATTAACGCTGTGCATCGTCTTTTACATTCCTTCTGTTTTATGGTTGATCCACCAAAAAAGCTGGGCCACCTATCCATCACCCCGAGGGTGGGACTTCAGCAAACCCACAGTCCCTTGCGGTTCATTGTGTTTTTTGCTCTTTTTAATACTTTTGTATTTTACGGCATTTTTTATGACATTTCACCTTGTCTTTTGGGACCGTGTTTTGAAGACATTGTCTTGTGTACCTATTGGCTTGTGCTCCTCAGAGCTTATTTAATTGGCTACAGGGCATTTTTGTTTGAATTAATCTTTTTATTTATAAAGATTTCATGTTGCCCTCTCTGTTGCTAACCAGGGTTTGTCAGTGTTTCCCCCTCTAGTGGGCATTTTTGGAACTTTTATGCTTTGGAACTCTTTAGTTTATATCAGCTGTCAGGTGGTACACAAGGAAACAAATTAAATAAAAAAAAATTAAATAAAAAAATAATAAACAAACAAACAAGTAAATAAATAAAATAAAAATTGTGGTTAAAAGTCGGATCTAAATGGCCATGACCATGCCTAACTGTGCTTTGATTCTACCTCTCAGTCTTGCCGTGCTCCTGCTGTGAGACCCCCACTCCTGACTCTCCCACCCCTGTTCTCCTTTTCCATGTCCGCTGCTCACACCAAAACAAAGTCTTCCCATTGGCTCAGAGGGAACAGCTCCATCTTGGTTCCGCACCTCTTGCCAGTATGGAGACCACCTAGGGATCACATGCCAAGACCAATGGATTTTTGTGAAGGGGTTTTGATCCAGTTACTCACAGGAGCTGTGCCACACGGGTCAAGTGTCCATCCCTTCTATGTGCTAACGTGAGGAAGTGCCTCGGCACTAAAGTCAGTGGGTGCCCAGATGGATTTCTTCCAATGCCATCCTCAAATGGTTGGTGCTTTCACTCTTCCTGATTTCTTTGATTCGGACATTCTGTTTCTGTAGCGTTTGGGGAGCAAAACCCTCCTCCTTTCACAAGCAGGCTTGGGACCACCCGTAGATGAGAACGTGTCTCGCGGTCCAAGTGCTCAGCCGACCCAATAATGGAGAATAGGAGGAGTTGGCAGACCTGACGGGTGACCTGCTGTGAGGACCTCCGAGTCGTTGATAGCGAATGGCCTGAAGCTGCTGCAGTCACAGGAGGTCACTGTGCTCGTCGAACTCTCGCTGCCCAATGCTTCAAATAGGCAAGAGGAACGATGTCTAAGTAAGTAAGTAAGTAAGTAAGTAAGTAAGTAAGTAAGTAAGTAAGTAAGTAAGTAAGTAAGTAAGATTGTCTTCCTGTTATTGCTGGTGGATGCCAGCCATTCATAGCTGTTGTTTTTCAAAGGCAAATAAAAGAGCAAAACATGGATGAGGGTCTACAATGAGTTTTCACTAAAGGTGTTCTTAACCCAGACCACAGACAGGCCAAACAAATTAGAGATAAAACCGACAAAAAACTCTGTGGACAACAAAGCAAAGTACTTGGATATTTCTTAAAAAATATATATAAGAACGACAGGGCAATAATAGTTTTAACTTGAAAATCAAAAACCTAAAGCTAACAAATCCAAACCCTGGTGATGGAGACAACACCTGAGTTCAAAAACCAGAAGTGCAATCCACAACTCAACAACCCACAGAACACAATCCGCCATCCAACAATTACAAAGCTGTTGTGACGGTGAGCAATGGAAGCCTAAAAGCCGATTTGGGGGTCCCGCCTCCTTGGGTTCCACTCACAAGACCCAAGGGACAAAGGCAAGAGCAGGACAATACTGAGACTGTGAACGCTATGGCGGATGGACTGGCATCCCGACCAGGATGGAGGCAGGTGTCCTGCCAGGGTGGGAGGCTGTAATGGAAGAACAGGAGGTGGCTGCCCCCATGAGTTACGCTTTTCCCCTCATGATGGCAGCATCCCATTGGTGGTACTCCCATAGGGATACCCACAGGGCAGGCTGGGAAATGTAGCAGGGGATGTTGGGATATAATTATACCCTCTTTGTGCAATGCTATGTGAGTAGCAGGGGTCGGGGGGGGGGGGGGGGGGGTCTGGGAGTGGTTGAGACGAGATTTTCTATTTTACAGTTGTGGGAAAGATTTGGACGTGTTGAAAAATAAAATAAATAAAATCTTCTGTCTCAACCCAGGACTGTGTTGTGTGGTTGTGTCTGTGGATTTGGGGAGCTGCTATGCCCCCTGCTGGCCACAACATAAAAAAAATAACAAAATGAATTAAAAAAATCATATACATATCTGTGTATTATAAAACTATGGTGGGCTGGCGCCCTGCCTGGGGTTTGTTTCCTGCCTTGCGCCCTGTGTTGGCTGGGATTGGATCCAGCAGACCCCCGTGACCCTGTAGTTAGGATATAGCGGGTTGGATAATGGATGGATGGATGTATTATAAAAGGAAATCCTCAGACGAGACTTTCTCGGAGATAATTTCAACTCCCGCGAGACAAGACTTTTTGCCAAGAGATTTCGACAAGTCGCGCCCTCCTCTCAAACATTGACAACTGCGCCCACGGTCCACGCATTTCTCATTCGTGTGAATGCTATTGTCAGACACAGTTCCTGTGCTCTCAGCTCCAAGCGGGGTCAGAAATAAAAGACAAAGAGTAGAAGACAAAGTAGAATGTCATAACGAATTCAAAAACGTTGTCGCGATACACATGCAGAGCAGGTTAGATATAATGGAAGTACTAAAATTCGAAAGTCTTAAAAAAATGATAGTAAAGATCCCATTAGCGCCAAACAAATGGAAATTATTACTCTGTAAAATAACAGAACAGTGAAAACAGATCGAATATATGGACATAGGTGATATGACAGAAGTATGTAGATATTGTTCGGCTTTAAACTTTAAGTCGGAGACTTGTAGATCGTGTTGTCCATCTGGGAAAAGTAGTGTTTCTTCCCAATGAAGAGGCGTATCCGCGAGAATTAGAAGATTTGTTGTTTGGTGAAAGTGAAATCCACATACGTGAGTGGCAGAGACATGAAGTGGCTGGCGAGTAGCGCAGGCCGTGGTTGGCAAACGAGGTGAGCAGGGGGTGAAGCCCCCTAGTATTTATATATATACAGTATATACAGTAAAATGACAAAACAAAACCAAAAACAGAATTCACAACATAATCAGAACCATCACAATTAAATAATAAAGCGACACACCTGAGCAGACGCCATGGCCTGCCTTTTGAGTTTTTAGCCAGGCTTCCTGGGTCCCTGAGGTCTGGCCGGTGTGATTTTTTGAGGACTTCTCATCGACTTCTCGCCATTTTTGTGCTGCTGCTTCATAACACTCACTCCTGGAGCAGCCCCAATGATGACATTTACTAAACTGATTTATTTTTAGGGAGTCCCTTAGTGTATTTAGCCTGTCCCTGGATATTTGATCCTGCTAATTAATTTTGTTACACTCTAAATTGTTCTGTAGTGTCACACACATGTGATTGGGCTCATTTGGCTGTAATTCCAACCCCGACTGAGGGTTGGCGCTGTTGCCCAACGTATCCCCTCTTCTTTAATCTGTAGATCCGATGATTGACAGTAAGACGAGTCATGACATCACTTCCTGGTTTCTTGGTCGTCTGACCCCGCCTCTTCCTCTCCAGTTCCAACGTCATCTTTAGGGAGTCTGTTGCTAGACTCTTGTCTGCAAAGACGTCACTGCTAAATGAACGTTAATCGTTTTTATTTATTTAAAAATTTTTTTTTTTTTAATTATGGGTCGCCCAAATCTTTATGGCCTCTTTATGGTCTGTTTATTACAGGAGTGAAGTGTCCTATGAAGGCATCAACACCTCGGCCGACTGTTTGTCTGGCTTGTCCTGTTTGTCTCTGCCACTATACATACATAAGTGTTGCATAGCAACAGACACAGCAAGGAGAGGCCGGGGAGGGGCAGAGAGGAGGGAAAAGGGGAGTGGCTGGGGGGGCGGAGTCCTAGCAACCAAAAGTGCACAGATGAGCTTCACGGACCCAAAGGCTTTATTCCGCTTCTTGCCATCCCTTTGTTTTTCTGTGAATTCTGAAAGGCCAGTGAGTGAGCCCAGCTGCAGCATCAGGTGCCCTGGTGGTGGCATCAAGCAGGCTTTTTAGAGCTACCGAGGAGAAGGAGACGTTAAGATTGTTGAATCCTGCGTTTTGGGAGTGCGGGGAGGCTGGATCTCCCTGGCTATTTTTTGATTTAGATGGAGGTGAGAGCAGAGGGCTGGCAGGCTACAGGAATATCTCATTATAAAGCAAAGCCTTCTCTCCTGTGAGTGATCATTAGACACCAGAAATGTCTGAGCCAACTGACATTAATTCACTGTTTCCTGTCAAAGCAGAAGCCCGTGGACAAAAAAAAAAACAAAAAAAAAACGGAGTGATAGAAATAAATAAAACAACGCAAACTGCAAGAGGGAGCCGGGATCTGACATGATAAATGTTTCTGGGTTTGTCTTGCTTGTTTTCCTCCCAGCTATTGGAACTTCAGACGGTTGTGGAAAACGCCACTTAAGAAGACGGCACAGGGCAGGGCTGCTTCGCAATGGTGTCTGTGACAGATGTTCAAAAATGCAGATTAATGCTGGGTGGTTTCTTCATTAATCAAATGCACTAATCCATCCTGGACTCCTGGAGGAGTTTATTCATCACATCTATATTTGAAAATGGCTTCATGGAACTTTCAGAAAATCACTTCCAGATGGCCTGGGAGCGGAAGCCTATCCGGGCAGCCCCAGGGTTGCAAGGCCAGTGGCATAGCTTTTGGCAAGGGGGGACATCTGTCCCCGGGCGCAGCATCCAGGGGGCGCCATTTTAAAATTTCCTTTCCCTCCCCCATTATATTCTGGCAAACAGGAGGGGGCACGAAATCTTCAGTTGTCCCCGGGCACTGAAAATCTTAGCTACGCCTCTGTACAAGGCAGGAGCAAATCTGGACAATGTGTCAGAGGAGAACCCAACATGGACAGAGCGTGCAAACTTGTAGGCAATGACCAGGTTTTGCACCCTGGTGTGATAAGTGGTCCGTGGCCTCAAGTAAATTTTAAATAAATGATCATGCCCCAAGAAGGTGCAGGCACCAATTGGGCGCGGGTTTGCCTGACTCGTTGATTGAGGAGCTGGCTGACCGTGCCACATACACCTGCCGAGGTGGACGGATCAGTCAGGCACCTCAATGATGCCGTGGATGGCACAGCTCATCGCACCTGTGCCCAGTTGGGCAGCAGTGTATATGAGGAACCTGCACGGGATGAGGGGGAGAGACAGAAAGAGAAAGAAAGGAAAGAACAGAACAGCAGCAGCCGGAGACCCCACGACAGAGTGAAGGATTGGCACTCGAGGGGTGGATCGTCCATACAGATTGTCCGGAGGAGTGGGTCTGATTGAAGCAGAGTCCCCAACAATGGATTCAGAGGCGTGGGAGAGCAAGGGAGTACTATGACAGGAGGACAGCCGACGCTACCCTCCAAGAGTACCGACCTACGGTAACTAGTGGAATTAGAAGCACAATAAACCCCTCGAAGCTCATCACCAAGCTCAACACCTCATTGTGCACCATACAGGCAGAGACCCCCCAGGTGGTTTAAGTGGGTGGTCACACCTCATCATCCCTCACTGTCAACACAGGAGCTCCACAGGGCTGTGTTCTGAGCCCTCTGCTGTACTTCCTCCACACGTGCGACTGCACGGCTGCCCATGACTCTAATGTCATTGTCAGGTTTGCTGATGACACAGCTGTGGTGGGCCTGATCTCTAGCAACAATTTGCATGTGAGAGTGTGTCACGCTGGTGTCAGACCAACAGTCTCCTCCTGAATGTCAAGGGAGCCGATTGTAGATTTTGGGTGAGAACTGCAGAGGCACCACTAGCCCCTCCGTGCAGGGCCGTCTTAATGCATGGGCACACTGGGCAGTTGCCCGGGGGTCCCATGCTAATCTATGTATGTTGTGACTTGCTGAGTGGTTGTGTAGTTAGGGGCCTCAATACACTGCTTTACCTGGGGGTCTATTATGATGCTTTAGACAGCCATGCCTTCGTGTTAACAGCACTCTGGTGGACAGGGTGGACAGTTGCAGATACCTCGGTGTCCATATGACAGAGTACCTGACTTGGTCCCACCTCGGTGAAGAAGGCATGACAATATCTTTATCACCTCACATACTCTGCCTCAAGGAGTTTTGGTTGCCCTCTACATGTCCGCCATTGGAAGTATCCTGACAGGAAGTGTTACTGTCCGGTTTGCCAACATCAGGATTACGAGGCTCTCCAGAGAGTGGTGCGATCAACACAACCTGCAGGACATGTCTGACCAGGACAAAGAATATGATCAGAGAAACCCTGCATCCCACTCATTAGGGGATTAGGTGACACCATCAGTGGTGTATATTAGTAAATATATTGTTTTTGTGCAGTGTTCACCACTGCCCCCACCATGCTTGATTGAGGGTCCACAGGCTGAAATCAATAAAGGGGAACTCAATGAAACATTTAAGGGTCTGCATACCATTAACAGCAGGAATTTCCACACTGCATGAAATGGCCGGGTGTCCATGCGCTGCCGTGTTCAAGGTAAGATCACCTCTCTGGTAAGGAGCTCCATTCAACAAGTCACCCAGGGGCTTTAACCTGGCCTTGGTCACAGCACTGGGTGGCGTCACTGCTCCTCTGTACTGTGGTCAGGGAAATGCCACCGCTGCCTGAGGACCACCTCAGAGAACCTTCTGTCCTAAATGGGGCAGTGCTTCGAGCTTTGTGACGATTCACTTCTACTAAGTTATCTAAGTTGTTAAGTCGCTTATTCATTTATTAGATGAAATGTTTGATTTTTATCCATCCATCCATTTTCCAACCCGCTGAATCCGAACACAGGGTCACGGGGGTCTGCTGGAGCCAATCCCAGCCAACATAGGGCACAAGGCAGGAACCAATCCCGGGCAGGGTGCCAACCCACCTTGATTTTTATTGATATTTATAATGTCAATATGTTATATTTTTTCATTTTACTTCTTCTGGCGGCCATCTTGTGTGTCTTGAGTGCACTATGGCTTGTTCCAGTTGCCAGGGTAACCTTTCCCGTTGTTGAGGGGTGTGGCTTTTGGTCATTGCAGCCCACTTCGCTGTGTCTTTATCTGAGTCTTTCTTGCCTCCTGAATGGATCTCTTGGGGTCCTGACTTCTGTTTTGTTCTTCAAAGGCGGTGGTTGGCACTGCTGCCTCACAGCTCAGGTCACATGTTCAGCCACAATCAACGACCCAGCGTAGTTGGCACCATTGCTCGTTCACTTTCTCCTTCTCCATTGATCACAATGCATTTCACAGAGATTGCCAAAATTCCCAAACGTCTCCACGGTTTTGCCGAACTCAGATTCGGTGGGGGTCCGCTCATCTCAGATTGGCACCTGTGCCATTGCACAACTGTCACTGGCTCACCTTTGTGATGCCAGTTGCACTAAAAGAAAGGAAAATCTGAGGAATCAAAACCAAAATCACTGGATGGTTTCACACAAGGCAGATTCTGACATTCTGTGTTTCTTGCATTGATTTTCCTTGCTCAGTGTTAGCTCTGACTTCAAATTGTGCCGGAGGGTCTCCCTGAGTACCCCGCTAGCACAGACACACCAGGATCTCTCAGGCATCATTTTTCATTTCATATTGCAACTGCATCCTGGCCCATCGCTGGGATTCACGGACGTCTTCGTTCGTAGCGTTGATCACAACAGGTGCAATAGCAACACCTCTAGAAATTTCCGCTGTTGCCTTGGTGAGAAGTTTTCTGTTAATGAGGGCAGTCGTTTACAGTCGGGGTCTGCTCTCTTCTGTCCCAGATGACGCCGAAATCTCTGCTGCCCTGATGGCAGCGCGTGACCCCCCTGGCGATCGGAGACAAGTTCCCTCCCTCTCGTGCCAGTGTCTGATAAAAGTGGCACAATTTAATAATGGCTTCCCCCCTACCTGGGACAGTTTTCAGATTCTCAATGTTATATTTAAGCAGCCTCAGGCATCTCATAAACAAACTGTATTTATGCTTTTCCCCTCCGAAGAGGCTTTCCAAGCACAATCTGCTCTCCATGGCTCACCGACGTGAGCTTTTCGAGGTTAAATGATTTGCTCACGTTGCATTGCCAGGCATGCATGAACATTAACAGAACATTTAAGATGATATAAAAAAGAGACGTCTCGCTTTTCAGCTGTGGATCTGCATTTTGAACTTAGCCCTCCGTAACAGGAACGGGCACCGCCATGGCATCTCTCCATGTCTCTAATGACTTGTGCTCCGATTTGTTCGACTTTTCTTTTTCTGATTTTTTCCCTGTAATGCCTCATGAGTTTTCGATTTCAGAATGATGTTTCCATTTGATGCACCTCTGGAAACTCTTTGAAAGTTGTGGTATGGGGGCCCACCTGCTCTGAGCTGCCACCTGCCGGTGCCTTTGGTTGCCCCTCTACGCCGTGGTTGCATTTGTCAGTAATTGTCTGTGGAACGTGACCGCACATGAACCCGGGATACGGTGAGTAAACCTGCTAGGGCAGAGACGCCAGTTCTAAAAAAAACGTGTGGACCTGAACACAAGCATGGAGCCTGCGTCTCTCAAGCAGCGTGGGCATCATTACTCTTAAAAGTAACTCCTTAATTCACAAAGAAGTGACTGAATACGCCGTACAGTTACTGTCATATTTCACCCAGCAGATGTGTCTCTCATTCGTATCGTCACTCATTTGTACCAATGTTTCTTCTATTTGTTATGTATTTGTAGTACTAGGGTGTTGTACCGTGTTAGCCATTATGAATGTAGAGAAAAGCCAAGCAAAATGACACCTTTTATTGGCTAACTAGAAAGATTACAATATGCAAGCTTTCGAGGCAACTCAGGCCCCTTCTTCTTTGATTACATCTTGCCTGAAGAAGGGGCCTGAGTTGCCTCGAAAGCTTGCATATTGTAATCTTTCTAGTTAGCCAATAAAAGGTGTCATTTTGCTTGGCTCTTATGTATTTGTAAATGAATTAGGCCTAGGTGTGTTTTGTGGGTGGTTCCCCAAGGGGCGGGGTCACCTGCCAATCACCGGTCAGGAGGCGGACCTTCCATAAGTCCCTGGCGGTTCATTTTGAGTTTCTTGTGAGTGTCTGTGCCTTTGTTTCTGCCTTACAGTTTTCTATTTTCGACTGCGCCTCTGGATTCCATACTGGGACTTTGTTTACTGTGATTGCCTGACTTCCTTTGAGCTCTTTGGAGCTTCCTGCACTGCAACGCCTTTCATAAAATAAACCTTTTGTTGTTTTTTAAAAGATTTCTAATGTTTTACTCTGGCTCTTGGCCTTTCTCTCTTCCTCATGGGTGGGGGTTAAATTGAATTTAGTTTTGATAAGTTTGACTTGATTGTATGGAATGTTACATGCTTTAAATAAATTCAAATAAATTTAAAATTTAAATAAATTCAAACCCCTTTCTTGTCAGGGTTTAATAGTACTCCCCCCACCCCTGAGGGGTATTCTTTGAAAGTATTTTGGATCTTTTGTGCTTTTGGAACTCCCCATCATGACAGTTACTTATTATATAACCAGCTGTCCCCTGCGGCTCCGCTGATGTAGTAGTGAAACAGGAGAAACTTTAAAAATAAATAAAGAAAAAAAAGAAAAAATGACATTCTGGCCAAGCGGAAGATAGGGACATTCAAACGTCAAACGTTGGCACTGTATCTGATTGTGTTCAGCTCTGACACACAGCAAGCGAACTATGAATCTTAGCGCGATGAGAGAAGTCGCAAAATCAACCGGAATGTTCAAGCAAATTCTAGAAAAAAAAAAAGATCTAAATCCGTTAAGTAGTTCCGAGGCTGGTGCGTGAGTGAAGAGGACCCTGCCCCCCTCCCCTCAGCCTGCAGCCTCTGTCTCGGATTCGTGGAAATAAATCGGTTCCGCAAGCGAACTGTGACTCTTGGCACAATGAGAGAAGTTGCTAAATCAACTGGAATGTTCAGGCAAATTATAGAAAAAAAAACTATCTAAATCCGTGAAGTAGTGCTCTCATGAAAAGCCGACAGACATACAGACAGACAGATGTTGGATTTTATACAGTGGATCCTTGACTTATGAACTCAATTTGTTTGCGAGGGCTGGTTGTAACTCAAGTTGGTTGTAAGTCAAGACTATTTTTCCCATAAGAAATAATGGAAATACCCATAATGCGTTCCGAACCTCTCACAGCAACACTTACTTAACCTTTTCATAATAAAAAAGGGTTATATAATGTGCATAATTTACCAAAACACCAATAATTTTTCTAATGTACTAACCAAAAAGTTATAAAAAGTGCCTAGCATACCAGAAACAACAATTTCATACTGTACTCACCATTTAATTTGACATCTTTGGGCTGCAGGAAGGGAGGAGGAGGAGAATGAAATGGAAGGTGGTTATTGTTTAGAAGGAGCCTCCTTATACAAATCTTTTCTTTGTAAAATTGTCGAGATGGTGGATTTCGACATGCCATACATGTTAGCGAGATCGGTCACACGAACGCCACTCTCATATTTCCGCATAATTTCCTTCTTTGTTTCGATTGTGATTGCTTTCTTTACCTTCGTTACCTTCTCTTCCTTCCTTAGGAAAAAAATTGTATAAATCACTGCACTGACCGAAATTACGTCCACAAACGCACGAATCTGGGCTCCGACTGACGCTTACGAACGCTCTCGGCTGTTTGTTTACAATCGCGCAAGCGGATACACGTGACCGCATTCAGGTCGTAATGCAAGATGTTGGTAATAAATCAAGTTGTTCGCATGTCAGGCCGGTTGTATATCAAGGGTCGACTGCATATATATACAGTATATATATATATATATATATATATATATATATATATACACACATATATATATATATATATATATATATATATATATATATATATATATATATATATATATATATATATATATATATATATATACAGTATATATTGCCACAGCTGGCGGAGGCTATAGATAGATAGATAGATTTAATGCATAAACAGTGGGTTACTTTGGCATTTCTTATTCTTCTTTTCTATGAAATAAAAGCACATTGGACTGGCCAGCATTTGCTATTAAATTTTAAGTCCATGTATGAACCTTCATGAAACGGGCCAGAAGCACAGCCAAACAGGACCATCTCCTTGTGTTATATAAAAATGTCTAGTCATTGATGCGCAGTGAAGTAAACAACACTCCTTCCCTTTACACATCAGCCTGAGCCATCGATGATTTGCAGTATGGACTCTGCTCGCTGCGCCACCCACTCACACTGTCTCCACATATCTACAGCAAATAGCTGGATGAACACTAACACTGACATTTGATTTATGGGTTTCTGTTACCAGATTGCATCCAGCGCACTCTTTTCTTCTTCACTGCGTGTTTGAATCCATACCTGTATGTGAGCTTCTTGCCTTACACCCAGTGTTGCTACGATAAAACTAATGTAAGGATTTTTACTTCAATAAGATCAGTATTGCGTTAGGTTAGCTGTTACTTTAAAACATAATTTGACTACGTAACACATGGTACTTTTAACACGTTACCCCCATTGCTGCTCCTGAGATGGTACTGCTGAACTTGGCACTGTACGTTGAGCTCATCAGCATAAATATAGCGATTTCTGAACTTTTCGGATTATTTCAACACGGATAAGCAATAATGCAATCGCCCGGGCATTTGTTTCAGGAAATTTATATTTGTAGAAGTTCCCATCATTTTCTGCGTGTGGCCAGGAGTGTCACTACCTTCAGAACTTATTGGTCCACCTCGTGGTAAAGCTATTACCTCATCCCAATAGTCGGATGGAAAAGCCTGAAGTTTTCACACTGTTGACGACTGCGATAAGAACGCTAGAAGGAAGATGAAAGGGTTCGGTTCTCAAGAATCAGGGGGCCAGAAGCATGTCTGTATTAGACAGGTAGGGGCGAGTGTTCCATTTGATCATAGGCTAATAATGCCATGGCCCATGGCTTCTGATTGTTCTAAACAGTTCTAAAGGCATTAGTGCCGAGCATTACTCGGCCAACGATATAGGCGTGTCTTATTCGTAAGCGTCAGACCTGAGTGTTACCCAGGTAACAGTGTAGATGTGTCTTCTCCTAGCCTCTGCAGGACCACAGAATGGGGTACCACCCTGTGTAGTGTCAAAAAGAAATAGAAACAAGATGAAAAATGGCAATCAAGAAGGTACATAGAATAGTCTGTCAAGACTGAGTCTAATAGTGACTGATCAGGGTTAAATTCATGGTGTTTATATTTGAAGTCGGACAGGAAGAGGTGAGACAAGATGGCTGGAAATGATGTCAGACCTTGCAGTCGGTGGGAGGAGCTTCAGAAGTGAGGTTGACTGTGGAACCAGAAATGAGGTTGAAGGAACCGGAAATTAGGATTCAGGAAGTCTTCTTTTCTGAGGATCTGTAGATAAAGAACAACAGGCATTATTGCACTTTGCCAGCCCCTCTCTGGACACACCGCCTTGCTCAGTTAAGCCCTTTCACTGCCTCCCAAACGCACGTGCATGACACCTCATAATGGCATCTTGGAAGAAATGCCTCTTATCAGCAGTGATGATGAAGTGAATCTATCTTCAGGCAGTGAAATTGAAACGGTCAGTGAAACCGAAAGGGATTCTGGGAATCCGAAAATGACACTCACATCACTCGCACATATGCAGTGTGCTGTTCATATTGTTATTATTAGTGCATGCTCCCCAACCTGACCTGACTCTATTCATTATTAATATTATTATTTGTATTATTATTATACTTTCTACATTTCTAACTTTTAGTGTTTTACATGTTTTACAGTAGAAAGAAAAAATGCAACATTTTTTACATGTTTCTTTGAGAAAAAAATGTAACTCTAAGGATGTTAAAGTGCACATAACCATACTCATTTTGAAAAATTTCTTCAGAAAAGTGGAAAAAAGTCAAAAGCACTTCAAAACGTTGTGCAATTTCTTTTTTTTTATTTGCCTAACTACACTTGGGTGTGAGGCGAGTCCACTGGGCTGGCTGGCTTCCCTCCCGGTCCCACTCTTGTATCTCAATCACAGACTAAGGTGGAAAGACATTCATGGCCTAACAAACAATGTCTCACTTGCTGATGGATGAACTGCTTCATATCATGGGGAAATCAATGGCTAAAGGTTATATAGAAGTGTTTTTTGGGATATTAGGAAAAGTTTTTTTTTGGGGTTCTGATGGGATGAGAGTCCAATATTTTTTTCCCCTGTTAAAATAACAGGAAATAGTTTTTAATAGATCCTTTTTTGTTTTTGCTGCCTGGTAACCACATATTTGAGAGAATGGCACTCCCTGGGCACCAGCTGCTTGTGGCACCTTTCTACTCCAACTGGTCACACTCACTGTGCCCCCCCAGTTTGCCCCTCACATACCTCACTAATTACTTACAGGGTTCACCAGTATCAGCTGTCTTGACATCATGAGACGTCAAGTTTGCTGCTGCTGCCGCCTACACAGTAAGCCTCATCTCGTATTCTGCTGGCCCGATTTGTGCCTGACAGATTTCATCTGCAGAACCAGAGCAATCAGGGATCCTGCAAAACTCAACATTTGCAACCGAGGGAAGGTCATAGGTTTTCTTTCTCTCAGACATGTCTTGGGCGCATCAGCTGGACAGCAGAACACATGATTGCTTCCCTTTACATCTTCGTTATTTCAAATAAACATACTAAAAGCAGCAGCAATATGTCTATCCCTTCCACCTCAGGCAACCTCGTCAACGGGGGTACTGAAGATAAATGTCATCCTGTTAGACCCCAGATGGATGTCTCAGTGCAAGAATAAAGCAGAATTGTTTATCTTCTTCTTCAGTTCGGTTTCTCTATTTAATGACGAAAAATATAATAACTCCAAATTGTAATTTGGCCAAGGAGATTTTTAAAAGAATCCAAAGACAGACTGATGTCAGATGGAAGCCTGGCTCTTCTTTAGTTTGTCACAATAACAGTCCACAGACATCAAAAAGGTTTGGGGCAGCCACCTGTATATTATGCCCTGGCTGCAAATGGGTCATTTTGGTTGAGTTGTTCACAGGTTTGAGTCCAAAACAGAACTGATTTGCGTATGCGAATATGGCGGCTTTAAAGGCTGGGACAGGAAGTGATGTCATCGGGACTGGAACCAGAAGTGACGTCATCAGGACCAGAAGTGACGTCATCAATGGCGCCGGGACCTAGTAGGATTTCCCGTGGATGGTCTGCAGAGGATTGAGAGAGAAGGTCAGTGCAGCTTGCCACCCCCTGGTCTGGTACTAACTGCTATTATTCCGTCCCTTTAACTGCCTCCCAATCGCATGTGTGTGACAAGTTGAACTCAGAGATGACCGGTGAGAGATGATGAACACATGGAATGATACAGCAGTGAGTATAACGGCATTAGTAGAGCTGTTGAGAGCATTTGGATCATAATCAGCGAAGCTGGGACGAAATGTAAGCAAAACCAAAACAAAATGGAGCAAGATTGGGGAACAAGAAGAAACAAACAGATGGGAACATTAAGGTCAAGAGTAGAGATGGAAGTGAAAGGCGGCTCTGAGATGGACGTGATGAAAAGATGAGGTTGGGCAGGAGTAAAATTAGTTAAGTTAGAAAGAGGACGTTGGAGGTGCAGAGACATCAAACTGTGGACAAAATGAAGAGCCTACAGCTCTCTGGTAGTGGAAGGAGCTGAAAGCTGGACATTCAGCCAAGCAATCAAGATAAGATTGGACGTGTGTTAAATGAAGATACTCGAGATGGATTATGGGAAGAATGATTAGTCACAAGGATTTGAGAGAAAAGCCTGGTCAAGGGGAGCTGAATGAAACAGGCGAATCGAGAAGGAGAAGATGGGCAGGACATGTGTGACGCGTGGACGGCTCAAGGGCAGCAAGACAAATGGAAAAAGACAGGAAAAAGAGTTGGAGATCCACAAAAAAATAAATATTAGCTCCAGAGAACTGTCTGTGTCAGCGTCCAAATAGGGACAGGATAGGAAGGGAAGGTGCTGAACTTTTATAGTTGCAGGGAACTAAGAGGCGGGTCCTTGGGGTTCAGACCGGAAGTGAGGTCAGAAGGAGGCATGGCTAGGAAGGAAGTGCAGGAACTGGAGGAGCTCTATGTGTTTTTTTTGTGTGCAGGGGATCTGCAGAAGAGGGAGAAGAAAAGTTAGTGCACTTCGTCAATCTCTGCCCTCGTTTATCCGCCCTCAGCTAAGGCCTTAGCTGGCCTGCCAAGCGCATGTGTGTGACAGATGGCTTCCAGTAAGGAAGGAGAAGAGCAGAAAGGCCAAGAAAGAGGCAGAAAAATATGGCGATAAGAGAAAAGCAAGAGACAGAGGAGCAAAAGGATGCAACCTGGAGGAAGTGGCACAGAATAGAATGAAGTTGAGGAAGAGACGGGGACGCAGAGATGAAGACAATGGAAGTGTGGCAAACTAACTAATAGATCAAAAAGAAGAAGTGGAACAATACAGACCTGCTTCAGCCATAACAGTTTACAGTCTATAAGGGAAAGAGATGACTTCAAGCCCCCCACCACTACCCACCCTCCCAACTGCATTGCATCTACTCATATTAGGTGAATGTATAGATGGAGTAACCAAAAACAGTTAACTTTGGCCATTGTCATTGGTCAGGCTGGTCACCTTGAGGGGCTGCTCATTGTAGTCAGTGGGGTCAACTGTAGGATGCTTCAAATGGATGACATCCTGCAGTGGATATTATTGAAAGACCTCCAACCCTCGTTTTCACCTCAAGAGATCAGTTTTACATCCCAGGAACCCCAGCTGGCTAATTGATGGTTAAGGGTCTGGCGGTGGTGGTCGTGGGGTATCAATTGAGCATCCTTACCACCTTTATCTGAAAATCAAAGCACAGGCTGTGCGTGTCGCTACCTCGGCAGGAGATGAAATGGAAAAGTCAGGCGGTGGTACAGAATAAAGGATTCAGCAGCCAAACGAAACCATGATTAGCATACCCAGAGTTGAAATGTATGTCTGTAAAAAATTGCTTTCACCCAAATCAAGGCCACATTTCTGCAAAGTAGGCGGGCGCTCGCTGGTTTCTCCGGCCTGGCAGTTCTTTTTCCTTTTCTTCAGTTAATTGATAATGTTCTCTGAAATGCGTTTGTTGACTAATACCATTATGTAATTGATGTGAAGCTTATAGGCTTTTAATTTAGTTCCAGCAAACGCTCTCTGGAAGATAAAGATAGCATTAAGGATGCCAGGGGATTGTATGCCAGGGCTCAAAGAAGACGCAATTTTGTGTTCTCCTGTCTCCATGATACTTGTCGGCACCTGTGAGATTTTATGAGATGTAAAGAGGGATGAGATAAGATTGACGGAGAAATCCGCTTGTTCAGATGTCTCTAGGGGGTGCTGTGCATGAGCACATTTGGCAGAGGAGGTGGCTCAACCTGGGGGGAATCCAAGCCATGCCAGCTTCACTTCCAGAGAGACGTTTAGCTTCGTTACTGCTGAACATGAGCGGGCCAAGTGGGGTCCACGCACCCAAAGTGATCTACAAATGGAGCCGAACAGATTATGACAATGCACTTTTACGATGGGACACCCTGCAAATAAATAAATGATAAACGAAAAACAACTAAAACAATAACGGGCCATGCAAAACCCACCTGGATAAGATGCTGGGACCGCTTAGCTAGTAGCTAAACCAAGGAGCTTCATGGATTGAAAGGTCTTCTCTCTCGTTTGTCACATTTCTTATGTTCTTAAACCCTGATGGCGATAAATAATCAATTAAACAAAGATACAAAGCAGCCCACAAGACGATACCCTCTAAATGGTGAAAACTCACAAGCACAGCCCACCACACACATTGGTACTGTTAGGTTTGAACACACAATGGGAGGTCTGACAATCGAACATACCCCTTATGAGAAGGAGTCGTAGTTAATGGACACGATCAACTGCCAGAATGTGTTCAGAAGCCATTAAGAAGGCTAACAAAATGTCAGGTTATAGAGCGCCTTGATGTGTGGAGTACAAGTCACAGGAGGGTCTGCTGAAGCTTTATAACACACTGGTAAGGGCTCATCTGGGGTCCTGTGTGCAGTTTTGGTCTTCAGGCTACAAAAAGGACATAACAGCACAAGGGAAGGTCCTGAGAAGAGTGACTAGGCTGATTCTAGGGCTACAGGGGACAAGTTATGAGGAAAGATTAAAAGAGCTGAGCCATAAGGAGGTGAAGAGGAGACCTGAGTGACGTGCTTAAAATGATGAAGGGAATCAGTCCAGTGGATCGAGACGGTGACTTTAAAATGAGTTTATCAGGAACGCAGGGACACAGTTGGAAGCTTGTTGAGGGTAAACTTTGCACAAACATTAGGAAGCTTGTCTTCACACAAAGAACCAAAGACATATGGAATAAGAGACTGTAATGAGACAAAAAAAGGATCTCTCTTCTCCTCCTTCCTTTGCCTTTCGCTCCTCTTGTTTAAATACAGAATGTCCCGGGTGTAACTGGTGGAGTCAACAGGTAATTTCCGTCTTGGGGTTGCGGTCTCCCTTCATCATCCTTCCTCTTTTAACTTATGGGCACAACATTTACTGATACACACATACAGTGCATCCAGAAAGTATTCACAGCACATCACTTTTTCCACATTTTGTTATGTTACAGCCTTATTCCAAAATGGATTAAATTCATTTTTTTCCTCAGAATTCTACACACAACACCCCATAATGACAACGTGAAAAAAGTTTACTTGAGGTTTTTGCAAATTTATTAAAAATAAAAAAACTGAGAAATCCCATGTACGTAAGTATTCACAGCCTTTGCTCAATACTTTGTCGATGCACCTTTGGCAGCAATTACAGCCTCAAGTCTTTTTGAATATGATGCCACAAGCTTGGCACACCTATCCTTGGCCAGTTTCGCCCATTCCTCTTTGCAGCACCTCTCAAGCTCCATCAGGTTGGATGGGAAGCGTCGGTGCACAGCCATTTTAAGATCTCTCCAGAGATGTTCAATCAGATTCAAGTCTGGGCTCTGGCTGGGCCACTCAAGGACATTCACAGAGTTGTCCTGAAGCCACTCCTTTGATATCTTGGCTGTGTGCTTAGGGTCGTTGTCCTGCTGAAAGATGAACCGTCGCCCCAGTCTGAGGTCAAGAGCGCTCTGGAGCAGGTTTTCATCCAGGATGTCTTTCTCTTTATCCTGACTAGTCTCCCAGTCCCTGCTGCTGTAAAACACCCTCACAGCATGATGCTGCCACCACCATGCTTCACTGTAGGGATGGTATTGGGCTGGTGATGAGCGGTACCTGGTTTCCTCCAAACATGACGCCTGGCATTCACACCAAAGAGTTCAATCTTTGTCTCATCAGACCAGAGAATTTTCTTTCTCATGGTCTGAGAGTCCTTCAGGTGCCTTTTGGCAAACTCCAGGCAGGCTGCCATGTGCCTTTTACTAAGGAGTGGCTTCAGTCTGGCCACTCTACCATACAGGCCTGATTGGTGGATTGCTGCAGAGATGGTTGTCCTTCTGGAAGGTTCTCCTCTCTCCACAGAGGACCTCTGGAGCTCTGACAGAGTGACCATCAGGTTCTTGGTCACCTCCCTGACTAAGGGCCTTCTCCCCCGGTCGCTCAGTTTAGATGGTCGGCCAGCTCTAGGAAGAGTCCTGGTGGTTTCGAACTTCTTCCATTTACGGATGATGGAGGCCACTGTGCTCACTGGGACCTTCAAAGCAGCAGAAATTTTTCTGTAACCTTCCCCAGATTTGTGCCTCGAGACAATCCTGTCTTGGAGGTCTACAGACAATTCCTTTGACTTCATGCTTGGTTTGTGCTCTGACATGAACTGTCAACTGTGGGACCTTATATAGACAGGTGTGTGCCTTTCCAAATCATGTCCAGTCAACTGAATTTTCCACAGGTGGACTCCAATGAAGCTGCAGAAACATCTCAAGGATGATCAGGGGAAACAGGATGCACCTGAGCTCAATTTTGAGCTTCATGGCAAAGGCTGTGAATACTTATGTACATGTGCTTTCTCAATTTTTTTATTTTAAATAAATTTGCAAAAATCTCAAGTAAATTTTTTTCACATTGTCATTATGGGGTGTTGTGTTTAGAATTCTGAGGAAAAAAATGAATTTAATCCATTTTGGAATAAGGCTGTAACATAACAAAATGTGGAAAAAGTGATGCGCTGTGAATACTTTCCAGATGCACTGTTTAGTATAGCAAACGGGACAATGAAAACAAAACGCACTCAGCACAGATAAAAAAACAAATACTTCTTGTGAGACATGTCCGAACATCACCAGACTGACACCACATCGTTATCCAAAATGCACACATTTATGTTCTCCAATTTGCACACAGTCCCACACAGCACTAACCACCGTTAACACGGGCCTCTCTTTAAATGTCCGTGGGCCGCCTTTCCACTCTCCACGGGAGCTTTGTCCTGCTCCCACTCCCGACTCTAGCTCCCTGATTGTAGGGAGGCGGCCCCTTTTATTCTCACCCGGATGTGCTCCAAGTGCTTGACGATGTTCTCCCGGCAGCACTTCCTGGTGTGGCGGAAGTGCTGCTCCTGCACCCGGAAGCACTCCGGGCGTCTCTGGAAGGCTCTTCTTCCATCTTCCCGAGTGTGGCGAAAGTGAATGCCTCCCGGGCTCTCTGAGGCTCGGGGCGCCCCCTGGCTGTGGCCACAGGTCCCAACGGCCTTGAGCCTCTTTGCTCCTCTACCGTGGTCCTCTCCAGATCCAGGGCGGTTGCCACCTCGTGGCCCGGAGGACGAATACGCCACCTCCCGGTCCTTCCAGGCGTCCCGGCTGGGTCTGACCCCCAGCCGCTTGTGACATTAATATTATGTTGGCTGTTGAAATAGGGAAGAACAATTTTCATTTGCCCCTGCAAGGAAGGAGAGAAAAGGCATTAGTGCCCATGGCCAGTCCCATGTGCCAACGTTTCAACAGTAACCACACCCTGTTCCTGCCCCCGATGTGCACGTGTGTGACAAGACAAAGTGGTGCGGTGGACAGTAGGACTTTAGGGACCCTCAAAACTTGACTTGATGTTGTTTTAGAAGGACATACAGAATCCGACGAGCATTGTTGGGCTGAATGGCCTGTTCTCGTCCATATCGTTCTAAAGTTCTAAATGTAGATGATGGCCTCCTGAAAACATGTGAAGTGTGTCCTCCCATGAAGATATTGTCCTTTGATGATCTGTAATCACAGACGATGATTTCCCAACCAAACAAGCCAGGTGCAGGACACCAAACCCAAATCTATCGACAACCATAATCCTTGAGGTAGCGGTAATTGTAATTGAAACGGGGTGACAAAATTAAAAAGAAACACAAAAGATGATTGCGATCTCGTGCCACCTCCTTACGGCTCCCTTTTGAAATCCAGCGCCTCATCTTCTTTCTCCCAGAAGCCCCGGAGTGAGCAGACGAAGCAGCCTGCTGGTGCCGTGATCCTGAGGCTGCTGGGATTTGAAGTCCTACTGCATTTCCCCCACACCCAGAGCTGCTGTGTCCGGCCAAACCGAGGCTTGAGGTTGGTGATGTTGACTCTCTCGATTTTTTCCCGTTCCACCTAATAGGCTACAGGCTACGTTTACTGTAGAATGGCGTGGGTCATGTGTGCCTTCAGTGTGACATGTTGCAGGAGTTGTAATTACGTGATTTAATTCTGCGTTACTAGCGTGTGAGCCTGTGGGTGGGACAGTGAGAGATATTTGACCAAGATTGGCTGCGGAGGTCCCGTCAGAGTATTTCATGTGCCCTGCTGGCCAGAGAGGAGAGAAGGTGTCCACCGTTCATCTGTAGAGTTCAGTCGAGTGTCTTGGGTCAGGTAGCCTTTTTGCAAGTTCTGTGCTAGGAAAACGAAGGTGACAACCTGTTCAATGCAAAATGAACAAATCACCCTGATAAACGGTGTGAACCTGAGCACCTCGTGGCTGCCACAATGACGGCTTGTTTTGCTGTTGGGGTCCTGTGAGCCGACACCCTTCATGTGGTCCTGTCCATTACTGAGACCCCAGCCCTTGTCTCTTTTTCCTCATTTTGCTCACTTCACCCCTCACTCACATCCACTCTCCTTGTTTAAGGAGATTTGGCCCATTACCGAGACCCCAGGCCTTCTCTTTTTCCTCATTTTGCCCACCTCACCCTTCACGCATTGTTTTGGGAGATTTGGCCCATTACTGAGACCCCAGGCCTTCTCTTTTTCCTCATTTTGCCCACTTCACCCTTCACTCATTGTTTTGGGAGATTTGGCCCATTACCAAGACCACAATCCTTCTCTTTTTCCTCATTTTGCCCACCTACCTTTCACTAAGGGTGGCATAGTGGTGCAGTGGTAGCGCTGCTGCCTCGCACTAAAGAGACCTGGGTTCGCTTCCCGAGTCCTCCCTGCTTGGAGTTTGCATGTTCTCCCCGTGTCTACATGGGTTTCATCCCACAATCCAAAGACATGCAGGTTAGGTGCACTGGCAATCCTAAATTGTCCCGTGTGTATGTGCTTGGTGTGTGTGCCCTGCGCTGGGCTGGGGCCCTGCCCGGAATTTGTTCCTGCCTTCCTCCCTGTGTTGGCTGGGATTGGCTCCAGCAGACCCCCTGATCCTGTGTTAGCATATAGCGAGTTGGATAATGACTGACTAACTGGCAGACCCTTCACTAACGTCCGCTCTTCTTGTTTTAGGAGATTTGGCTCATTACTGAGACCCCAGCCCTTCTCTTTTTCCTCATTTTGCCCACCTCACCCTTCACTAACGTCCGTTCTCCTTGATTTAGGAGATTCGATCCATTACTGAGACCCCAACCCTTCTCTTTTTCCTCATTTTGCCCACCTCACCCTTCACTAACGTCCGTTCTCCTTGATTTAGGAGATTCGGTCAATTACTGAGACCCCAACCCTTCTCTTTTTCCTCATTTTGCCCACCTCACCCTTCACTAACGTCCATTCTCCTTGATTTAGGAGATTCGGTCCATTACTGAGACCCCAGGCCTTTTCATTTTCCTCATTTTGCCTACCTCACCCCTAACTCACGTCTGCTCTCCTTGATTTAGGAGATTCGATCCATTACTGAGACCCCAGCCCTTCTCTTTTTCCTCATTTTGCCCACCTCACCCTTCACTAACATCCGTTCTCCTTGATTTAGGAGATTCGGTCCATTACTGAGACCCCAGGCCTTTTCATTTTCCTCATTTTGCCCACCTCACCCCTAACTCACGTCCGTTCTCCTTGATTTAGGAGATTCGGTCCATTACTGAGACCCCAACCCTTCTCTTTTTCCTCATTTTGCCCACCTCACCCTTCACTAACGTCCGTTCTCCTTGATTTAGGAGATTCGATCCATTATTGAGACCCCAACCCTTCTCTTTTTCCTCATTTTGCCCACCTCACCCTTCACTAACGTCCGTTCTCCTTGATTTAGGAGATTCGGTCCATTACTAAGACCCCAACCCTTCTCTTTTTCCTCATTTTGCCCACCTCACTCTTCACTAACGTCCGTTCTCCTTGATTTAGGAGATTCGATCCATTATTGAGACCCCAACCCTTCTCTTTTTCCTCATTTTGCCCACCTCACCCTTCACTAACGTCCGTTCTCCTTGATTTAGGAGATTCGGTCCATTACTAAGACCCCAACCCTTCTCTTTTTCCTCATTTTGCCCACCTCACTCTTCACTAACGTTCGTTCTCCTTGATTTAGGAGATTCGGTCTGTTACTGAGACCCCAGGCCTTTTCATTTTGCTCATTTTGCCTACCTCACCCTTCACTCATTGTTTGTTTTAGGAGATCTGGCCCACTTGGCCCCCCCCCCCCCCTTTTCATCTCTCTCTCCACGTGCTACGACAATCTGGTTGTTAGGTAGATGACACGCTATGCATAACTCTCCACCTCGTGCCCGTCTTTTTGCTTAACCCCTCAAAATGGCAGGATAAGGCGGGGGTGCCCGAGACTGCAGAGCAGCGGAGGAGAGTGCGGCCCACCAGGAATTGGCGGCATGCTAATGCGTTTTGAGAGCGGAGGCCCTCTCGTATTGCGGAGCTCAATTGCGATGCCTGAGGGCAGAGCCGCCTCAGAGCCTGTGCTCCCGACTGCTGTCATGTTCCATACTTTCATCAATAATTAGAAAAATTAGTTTGCCCGGGGACAGCCATCCTTAGTGATAACAAACTGTTACAGCTATTAAATACTTCTCCCACAAGAGGATTGTTCCGTCAGCACAAAATAATGTGTTTCTTTTTTTCCTTTTTTTTTAAAAGAGAATAAAGGGAGCCTAATTACAGCCAGGGTTGTGTGCTCCAGCAGGAGGCGCTCATCTGTTTTATAAGTGCGGACAGAGTGGGAACAGAGTGGTCAATGGGACCCACACGGCCATCTTGGCTGATGAAGCAGCAGGATATGTGGAGGGCTTTGTACCAACTTCTGCCGAGAAGTGAGAAATTTCGAAAAAGCTGCAGGCGCTGCCGCCAAACCGAATTGCAGCGGCTGCTATTAGAAGAGTCACTCAAACAGAACGCCGGGACTTCATGATTTTCAAAGGACAGCCGTCTTTCTCGTCGAAAGGGATGTCGGGACCGAAAAAAAAAAGTGAAACGTGGGCTTCAGTGGGGGCCAAGTGTCCGTACACTCCTCTGGAAAAAGCACCGTCTGTGCACTTCTGACACGTACTTCTCACCATTCTGGACCCTGCTACCTTCGAGTCGGGGGGAAAGCGTGAAGTGTGAATTGGAAATGTCACAATAGACGCGGGCTGCTTAATTGGACTGCACCATCACGGAGGCCGGCAGGTAGGAGAAGAGCGCCTCCCGTCTTTGAAGTTGGTGCTTCCCTCATTATCAATTTCTCCCTCTCGCCCAGGCGGCTCTGTGAATGCGTGTCGTGCGAGTGAGAGTGTGGGCTTCTCTGTCACTCACGCTGCGCTATATTAAGAAAGAACAAATCAAGAAATGAGGTGTCACATTTAGCAGGGAGCTGCGCTTCATTAAAAGTGGGTGGCAAAGCCTTTGATCCGCAGCGCAGATCCCAGCTTATTTATGGACATCCAGAGCATCACCTCAGTTTCGCGATTGTATTGGAGGAGTTCATGTGCAGCCTGTTATTCTCACCGCTTAATTCAATCGAGAGTTGAGGGGCTCAAGGCAGGAACACACAACGGACCATATGCTTGGTCAGGGTGGCACCCAGGTAGGCAACAGTGTACTCTGAGGTCTGCATCCTTCAGGGCAGTCTCCTGGTAACAAAGCTGAGCCATGGGCGGCTTCAAGCCCCCCTCTAAAGTACCTTCTTGTGTAGCCCCCTTTTCTGATAACTATATAGTGTCTTTCTTGCCCAGTCTCTGACCTTCAGCCCTCCACTTCACTTGCTGCTCAAATGTGCCAAATCAGCTACCTCTTTGGCCTTACAGGCAGCGGGTGTGGGATTGTGACCTGTAGGGGGCGCACCTGCAGCCCAAGCACCAAACCACCCAGCCACGGGGTCAAGAAAAGAAGTTTTTAATTTTAAACAAATAAATCAGTTCTGCTCCATTCCGCTTCACTTCGTTCCACTCCCCTCTGAGCAGTCCTTGTCCACCTCCTCCCGACTCCGACTCCTGATGTACAGGGGGCATCATATTTTCTGCTAGACCTCTGAGTACTTCTGGTGCCGCAGCACTGCACATTGGAAGAAGCATCTACCCCCCCCCCCCCAAATCAAGGTAGCAGGGATGTTCTCCGCAGCTCCTCACTGGCGCCACTTAAGTAACCCAACATGGCTGCCCCTCAGGACTACAGCTCCCAATATGCCCTGGAGGTTCACCAGAGGGGTGCTGCCACCCTGTGTATTGGAGGAATATAAGACCGCTTTTGTCCTTCTGTTATGGCCTCCTGGCTGGGAAAGGTCCCAGCAACCAACCTGGCTGGGATGTCTGTCCTTCCACATCTCATAATGGCCTCCTGACCGGAAAAGGTACCATCACTCGATCAGGATGCCCGTCCATCCATGTCCTTCCTTTACCAAGCCTTCTTGGCGGAGAGTGTGCCAGTCCATCCGTGTCTTCAATGATCACTTCTTGTATTCTTCAGAAAGCAGCAAGTCCAGTCCTTCCCTAATATGCTCCTCTGCACCAAAGTCTCGGTGGCTTGATGTGACGTCACTCCACGAAGCTCATATCCCTCATGTATGAGGGGAGCAGGGCTCCCCTTTGCTGGTTTCTCAAACACAGTGAGGAGACATGGGGTCTTCCATAGGCTATATCTGAAATGCCTCAGTGTGTGTGCAGTTTCAAAAAGACTAACCAGCCCAGCTGGGGGTCCCATGCACCCAGACACGTCATGTTCTCTTGTGTGACCAGGGTCATCTCATCGGACCGCCCGGGTGCACACAGACAGACTCTCCTCTCCTCTCCTGAGAGCCCCTGTCACCGCTGACTCGTTCCAGTGATGACTCCACTTTCCTTCCTCCGGAGTAACCTGTTGGCCACAGCGCAGTCTGGAGATTTCAAGCCCACCCTCCCTCCAGCCTGACGACAGGCAAATTACAGGACTGCAAATCTTCTGACCTTTCCAGTGGCCGTGCCACACAGCACTTGCAGGAGCTCCAGCGAAAAAGCAAAATGAGAGCGTTTAGCATCGCTCAAGCTGACATTCTCACAGAAAGGTGGCAGAGGACTGGAAAGAATGGAGGCAGGCGGGCGCCGTACGAGTGGCCATTTTCAGCTCACAGGGTAGAAATTGCTTTGATGATTAATGCTGACTGAAGTTGACACTTTTCTTTAGGGAAAATTTGAGCCAAACTCTACAGAGCTGAGTGGCACGGCGGCACAGCAGGAGGTGTGGTTACTAACTGCAAGTACAATTCAGTACTGGGCTGCCCACGGCAGTGCTGCCAGTTCAGCTGCTCACCCTAAATCACCCCTGTGCCATTGTTGGAGTTCGGACTGTCATTTACTGGTAAGTCATCTGGAGTGTATTACGGCAGAGCGGCAGAGCCACATTCAAATCCGAGACCACGGAGGGCATGGTTTTCTCACAATATACTGTAACATGGTGACATGCTGGCACAGTGAGTAGTGCAGCTAATTCACAGCTTCAATGCCCCAGGCTCACGCGTCATCCTGGTCACCGTCTGTGTAGAGCATCGTGATTTCGTGATTGTGAGGACTTCTTCTGATACTTTCCTCACACATCCCAAAGCTCTGCTTGAAGGGTGACTCTGCGATTACCCTGAGGTGTGACTAGCACTTCTGGTGTCACCAGCGTAGAGTTAGGACCCCTTAACCCTATGCTGGAACGAGTGGGTCCTGAAAGCAGAAGGACTGCAGTTGAGTGCTCAGTGCCTGGCCTTTCTTAGAGCTGTCATTCAGTATTTAATATCTTCTTAAAGGCACAATATAAACCTTTCGTTATTTCTGTCTATCCTTTGAAATGCAGTTTTTGTAACCTGCAGGGGGCGCCTCAGAGACCCAAACACAAGACACACCCACACAGACATACGTCCTGATCTTATACTGCATTTATCAAGCAAAATACTTTCACTATAATAATTCTTTTTTTCTTTCGAATAACTTGCCATGTAATAGTTTATTAAAGGCA
This sequence comes from Erpetoichthys calabaricus, assembly GCF_900747795.2. NCBI lineage: Eukaryota > Metazoa > Chordata > Cladistia > Polypteriformes > Polypteridae > Erpetoichthys > Erpetoichthys calabaricus. Next base: position 14,528,411 of record NC_041407.2, read on the forward strand.
GCTATATGCACCTTTTCTTTCTTTCTTTCTTTCTTTCTTTCTTTCTTTCTTTCTTTCTTTCTTTCTTTCTTTCTTTCTTTCTTTCTTTTTTCTTTCTTTCTTTCTTTCTTCTGAACTGTAACTTGTCATGTAATATTTTATTAAAGGTACAATAATCACCTTTCTTTCTTTCTTTCTTTCTTTCTTTCTTTCTTTCTTTCTTTCTTTCTTTCTTTCTTTCGAACTGTAACTTGCCATGTAAAATTTTATTAAAGGCAGCTATATACACCTTTCTTTCTTTCTTTCTTTCTTTCTTTCTTTCTTTCTTTCTTTCTTTCTTTCTTTCTTTCTTTCTTTCTTCTGAACTGTAACTTGTCATGTAACATTTTATTTAAGGTACAATAATCACCTTTCTTTCTTTCTTTCTTTCTTTCTTTCTTTCTTTCTTTCTTTCTTTCTTTCTTTCTTTCTTTCTCCAATCCTCCCTGGCAAGTAGTGTCCATCTTCTCTTCTGACTCTCCCTCAGGCACAGGGCTGTGTTTAACATGACCCAGGAGTGCTTCTGGTATGTCAGCACTGTAGGAAACTTCCATTTGACAATGCAGTTGCCCCCAACAGCACCCTCTACCGGCCCCTAGCCCCCCCAACCCCCAAGGGTTTCATCAGGTCTGTCTTCCAAAACTACAACTCTTGTGGACCCCTACAGGGGTCAAAATCGGGTGCTAAGCTGGAGGGATGCTGCCACCCAGTGGACTGGAGGAGTACACACAGCCCCACAGACCTTCTGGCTTTCCATTGTAGCTTCCTGACTCAAAAAGGGGACACCAACCATCCGGGCCGGGGTGCAGGGTCCATTGTGAGGGCATCCTGGATGGGTAACCGATCATAGATCCCAGCCAGGATGGCAGCCCATCCTTGACTTCCATCACACTTGCTATTTAATACCTTATTAAAGATGCTCTATACACCTTTTCTTTCTTTCTTTCTTTCTTTCTTTCTTTCTTTCTTTCTTTCTTTCTTTCTTTCTTTCTTTCTTTCTTTCTTTCTTCTGAACTGTAACTTGCCACGTAATATTTTATTAAAGGCACGATAATCACCTTTCTTTCTTTCTTTCTTTCTTTCTTTCTTTCTTTCTTTCTTTCTTTCTTATGAACTGTAACTTGTCATGTAATATTTTATCAAAGGCACGATAATCATCTTTCTTTCTTTCTTTCTTTCTTTCTTTCTTTCTTTCTTTCTTATGAACTGTAACTTGTCATGTAATATTTTATTAAAGGTGCAATAATCACCTTTCTTTCTTTCTTTCTTTCTTTCTTTCTTTCTTTCTTTCTTTCTTTCTTCTGAACTGTAACTTGCCACGTAATATTTTATTAAAGGCACGATAATCACCTTTCTTTCTTTCTTTCTTTCTTTCTTTCTTTCTTTCTTTCTTTCTTTCTTATGAACTGTAACTTGTCATGTAATATTTTATCAAAGGCACGATAATCATCTTTCTTTCTTTCTTTCTTTCTTTCTTTCTTTCTTTCTTTCTTATGAACTGTAACTTGTCATGTAATATTTTATTAAAGGTGCAATAATCACCTTTCTTTCTTTCTTTCTTTCTTTCTTTCTTATGAACTGTAACTTGTCATGTAATATTTTATTAAAGGTGTAATAATCACCTTTCTTTCTTTCTTTCTTTCTTTCTTTCTTTCTTTCTTTCTTTCTTTCTTTCTTTCTTTCTTTCTTTCTTTCTTTCTTTCTTATGAACTGTAACTTGTCATGTAATATTTTATTAAAGGCACAACAATCACCTCTCTTTCTTTCTTTCTTTCTTTCTTTCTTTCTTTCTTTCTTTCTTTCTTTCTTTCTTTCTTTCTTTCTTTCTTTCTTTCTTTCTTTCTTTCTTTCTTTCTTTCTTTCTTTCTTAGCTAACCAACATTCCTTTTCTAAAGTCCCCACCACACCACAGTAGGCCATGGCCTCAGTTCCCAGGTGCTCTTGCTAATGGGGGCTGATGGACAGGCATATTCCATGACAGGGCTGCAGGAGCCCCTTTGTTCAGCATTAGTTACGAGTCAGGACTGCCCCCTGGATGATGTGCCAGCCGGGCACACACATTACCCCAAAAGCAGACATCAGTGGCGTCTGGTGAGAGCAGTGGGTGCTGATATGCCACCCAGATATTGACTGGTGCTTACAGACAGGTCCATGGAGAGACCCCATGTCACCATACAGCTCACTTGTAAAACACCAATCGCTCACTCCTGGACAGCGTTAGTCCTCGTCTCCAGTGACCTTTGGCTTCCTTGTTTTAATTATGAAAGCCCTATGTGTTTTTTTTCCAACTGTGCCCAGCACCTTTGCAGACATACTGTATATGAAGATACGTCTCTTGATGCTCCTGAGCTCGTCTGTGATGTTTCAAGTCTTTTGACATCAGACAACCTCACCCAGGCGACCCAGCCATGACTTGTGTTCATGTGGCACTTGCTTCTCCCTATGGGCCTTCTCTCCTCATCCAGTGCCATCTTGAGGTCGTTTCTGCTGCCTCCTCCATGATGTTCTTGATGGTTGTACCCCCCAATGATGCCAACTGTACTGACAGCTCTTTAGAGTGATTGCCCTGCAAAGACCCTATAACCAACCTCGACGGACATGTACCTCACCATCCAGCACAAAATCCTCGCACTTGGCCCTCTTCCTTCTGTGGGCCTCCTTCAGTTGGACCTCCCATGAGACTCTCAGCTCCAAAGGTTTGATGTTCTTCATTGGTTCGGACACAAGGAGGCTGTCTGGCCTCATGGAAGTTGAGGTGATGTGTTCTGGAAATTCCAGCCGCTTCTCCAAATCCACTGAGCAGTTGCCAGGCTTCCCACTGGCTTCTTGTTTCTTACTCTTCATCCTTCACAAAGCTCCACATGTTTGTCTGCGCAGTTAAACATTTTATTTGTCTTCTTCTGTATCTGACAAAGGTTGGCATAGTGGCACAGTGGGTAACAATGCTATCTCACTGACCGGGCGTCCTGGGTTTGGTCTCGGTAGGTTTTCCGCCACATCATGCTATAGTTAGTTGAACTGGTCATTATAAAAATGTCTGTGTGTGTGTGTGTGTGTGTGTGTGTGTGTGTGTGTGTGTGTGTGTGTGTGTGTGTGTGCGTGTGTGTGTGAGTGAGTCCCGTGATGGACTGGCACCCTGATCATGATTGGTTACTGACTTGTACCCCATGCTGCTGAGATAGACTCAGGTGCCACCATGATCCTGAATTGAATCAAGTGGGTTTGAGAGTGTTAGGTTACCTTTAAGAGCAAGGAGGGGGTTCTCTCTGTCAGCCTGTTGGGGGCGCTGTCTCCCACCATTTCAATAATCTTAGCCACTGTGGGAGATCGGGTAACGTCTGTACGGAGACTCTTCAGACCACTCATAGCCCATGATGGTCATCTCCTCTCCCAGTGTGCCATCAGCCTCTTGATGCTCTGCCCCCCCCCCCCCAACACTGAGAGAGGCTGTGGTCCCCCTAACTTTAGAAGAGCGCCTCCCCTGCCTGAGCCAATCCACTCCATTTCTCCATTAGCTTGCCCGCTGGAGTGAAACTGCCTATTTCGTGCTCCAAAAAGCGGCTGGGGGTTTGTGTGATAAAAATGAAAACTTGAGGGCTCATGAATAAATTACACACACAAATCTGATAGGAGACGAGCAGCAAATGGATGCGTTCTGCCGCCTCTCGCTCCTCGTGTCTTTCCAAATGTTCCAGTCCACTGCTCTGACAAGGGCCAGCCTGAGTGCTTTGACCATCTGAGGTGACCTCTGGCTTGGGCAGCCTGTGGACCCCACTTACCCCCCTGGAGACTTGCAGGCTGGGCGCCAACTGACTGGTGCCTTAGGGGATTATGAAAAATGAAAAATGGAAGATAGATATCTTTGTAAAGCACTTTGTGATATCTCAATTACCGTGTAGCGGACTGACTGCTATGCAGCAGGAAAGGCACTATATAAACCGCAGGTGCCTTTGAAAGGCTCTGCATGGACAGTTCAGCTTGGGTGGGCAGCCCAGTAAACCTAATCTGAGACTCACATTTAGCAGCCAGCTGGCTTACTACTCCACACAGGATAGACTCGATTAGTCCAGCTGAGGGTGTCTAGGGGGTGGGAGGCGCCCCGAGCAGTGCTGGGTGCAAAGCAGGAAGCAGACCTGGCATTACAGAGCCCACTGGGGGGCACACCCAGCACCATTTTGGAATCTCCAGTTTACCTGACACACAGAGGCAGAAAGGACATGCAGACCCCACATAGAAATGGCTGAGTGCAGGATGTGTCCCCAGGACCCCAGCGCTAACTGCTGTGCCCCTCTGCTATGTGTAATTCATACACCATGAGTGTTTACCACAAAATCCATTATATTGTAGCCTGATTCATGTATGAAGTATTTAGGAGAACATAATCAGTAAAAGGCGCTATACATAAACAACAGGCTGTTAAATGTGCCATATTGTAGAAGTAATTGTTTATAAAGATATTTAATGTTGTCAGTTAAAGGCACCATAGTGTACATAATTTATCAGCCTCATTCTGAGTGCTCTCATGAGCCAAGAGAAAAGAGTTTTATCTTCTTTTATTGTAACTCTTATGTGTATTTGAGGGGACCTGATGTTGTTTGTTCAAATAGCTTCAGTAAAAAGTTACATTTCCACTTGGGTACAAATAAAGTATAATCTGTTATATAGTGCCTTTCACATCTATCTATCTATCTATCTATCTATCTATCTATCTATCTATCTATCTATCTATCTATCTATCTATCTATCTATCTATCCTGCCTACTACACTAAAATTAAAATAAATCTATCTATCTATCTATCTATCTATCTATCTATCTATCTATCTATCTATCTATCTATCTATCTATCTATCTATCTATCTATCTTGCCTACTATACTAAAATTAAAATCTATCTATCTATCTATCTATCTATCTATCTATCTATCTATCTATCTATCTATCTATCTATCTATCTATCTATCTATCTATCTATCTATCCTGCCTACTACACTAAAATTAAAATAAATCTATCTATCTATCTATCTATCTATCTATCTATCTATCTATCTATCTATCTATCTATCTATCTATCTATCTATCTATCTTGCCTACTATACTAAAATTAAAATCTATCTATCTATCTATCTATCTATCTATCTATCTATCTATCTATCTATCTATCTATCTATCTATCTATCTATCTATCTATCCTGCCTACTACACTAAAATTAAAATAAATCTATCTATCTATCTATCTATCTATCTATCTATCTATCTATCTATCTATCTATCTATCTATCTATCTATCCTGCCTACTACACTAAAATTAAAATAAATCTATCTATCTATCTATCTATCTATCTATCTATCTATCTATCTATCTATCTATCTATCTATCTATCTTGCCTACTACACTAAAATTAAAATCTATCTATCTATCTATCTATCTATCTATCTATCTATCTATCTATCTATCTATCCTGCCTACTACAATAAAATTACAATCTATCTATCTATCTATCTATCTATCTATCTATCTATCTATCTATCTATCTATCTATCTATCTATCTATCTATCTATCTATCTTGCCTACTACACTAAAATTAAAATAAATCTATCTATCTATCTATCTATCTATCTATCTATCTATCTATCTATCTATCTATCTATCTATCCTGCCTACTACAATAAAATTAAAATCTATCTATCTATCTATCTATCTATCTATCTATCTATCTATCTATCTATCTATCTATCTATCTATCTATCTATCTTGCCTACTACACTAAAATTAAAATCTATCTATCTATCTATCTATCTATCTATCTATCTATCTATCTATCTATCTATCTATCTATCTATCTATCTATCTATCTATCTATCTGTCCCCTAGATACATTAGGATATGTTTTCTCATACTAGTAAGCATGACTGGCACTTGATTATTTAAACCTTTTCTGCTAGCTGTCCGTATGAACGGTGCTGTATAAACTGTTAACGTTTTTCACGTAGCGCTTGATGTAAATCATAACACGTTTTCTGGTAGTGGTCAGTATGAAAGGCACTATATACATTACATGATGCACCTTCTTCTGCTCCTGCTCTCCTCGGCCCGCACGTCAGTCGGTTTGTCAGTCGTGATCGGCAGCATCTCTCAGACCTGCGAGCCGCAGACAAATGGAACGGCAACCCCCCCACAAACACACACCTTGAGCACATGGCGCTTTCCTCACACGACCCCCCTTTTTCCATCCTTTCTCATTTTTATTAATTAATTTATTTTTTAATCTCTCCATTTCAGCGCGCGGTCCTCCCGGCAGCACACATCGCCTGTTTTTTGACCTGCGACCGCTCTGAAAATCTCAAGTGCCGGGAAGTCCAAATGTTTACGCCGATGTCGCGCTGATGTTTGCCCTTCACAGAAAATAATAAGCTGATGTGCGTCGGCTGCTCGGAGTACGAGAGCCTGCTGGGTAATTTATTCCATCGTCGGCCGCTTTGAGAACGAAAACAAAACAAAATTAAATTAAATCATTTGATAAAGTGCCCCGCGCCTGACAGACTGAGACCTCCACGGCAAAGACGATGAAAATATCAAGGCGAGTCGTCCGCGGGCCGCCGGGACAAAGCAGATTCTGGGACCCCCCACTGGAACGTGGAGTGCAGCTCCTAAAATGACAGAGTGCTTTACAGCCAGGGGGTCTTAGACGCGTGAAGAGACCCACTGCTGATTTATTAAGGTGGGCTGCTAGCGGCAGTGCCATTCATTTAGGTGGGGTAAGCCTCAGATCTGAGTGTCTAGTCGATTTACTTGAAAGGTGGGCACCGTGCCCACACAGGAGGCTTGGCACAGTCAGTCAGTGTGGCAACCTTAAGGGGTGGCAGTAAGAAAATCATTTCTAATGTCTGAAAACTTCAAGTAAGTGAAAAGACTAAAATAAAGGTTACTGCTCCATGCTAGACCCCCCTATAAAAGACGCTGCATGAAGCACTGATGGACAAATTTGATTTTTATTCGCAGGCTATGAAAGGCACGATGTGACTTCTAACAGCAGGACCAAACTTGTGCCATCCTGGCACCACTTGAGCCCGTTCCCACTTGACAGACTCGGGCACTGCTGCTTAAAGAGTGGGTGGCCGGTTATTCAGCTCCTTTACGTTGTGTGGAGCTCCTCGATTTCAAACCTCCACGCCCTTCAGTCCTGGCACAGGGTAGTCACGCTGGCTTTGCTAATGGAGGATGGCATGAAGGGCACGGTGGAGACAGGAGCTCAGGATGATCATGCCGCACGTCCGTCTCTAACATTCCACCTGGAAGGCCCATCAGATATGGAAAGGAGTAGAGAAAAAAAAAAGCGGTATTTGTCTTTGAGCCCACTGAGTCAACACCTTAATCTGATGGCGCGGATGAATCCGGAGAGCGTCAACAATCAGCCTGTGCAAACACGTCGAGGATTTGAAAAGCCTAAAGACACGACAGACTGAATGTCAGCCCGTGGTGGGTGATGTGACAGTCTCCAAACAAGAGAGGTGTCATTGGGATTCAAGCGGAGAAAGCAGCGGCGCTCCTTGATGGGACGCACACTCGGCTTCTTCTCACCTTCGTCACTTGATAATTGAACGTGCAGGTAAGGCTCCTGACAACTGCTGACACCCTCCAGTGGGGGCCAAAAACTGTCAAAGTTGGTCACAGAAAGCGTCAGTTCAGTCAAGGAATCCAAGAGGCTCCAATGACGGTGAGATGCAACAGAGCAGACCCCCTGAACATCTCCACCCGCACGCTTTACAGATGGGGTCTCGTCCCCCTGGTCTTTGGTTTTTGACAAACATCTCTTCTGGCACTTAAGCCCAATAACTCTATCTCTGGTCTCTGACTGCTTTTGACTGGTCTCTTACTGGTCTCTGACTGCTCTCTGACCAATCCCTGACTGGTTTTGACTGGTCCTTGACTGGTTTTGACTGTTTTTCACTGGTCTCTGACTGGTTTAGACTGGTCTCTTACTGGTCTTTGACTGCTCTCTGACTGGTTTCTTACTGGTCCTTGACTGGTCTCTGACTGGTTTTGACTGTTTTTCACTGGTCTCTGACTGGTTTAGACTGGTCTCTTACTGGTCTTTGACTGCTCTCTGACTGGTTTCTTACTGGTCCTTGACTGGTCTCTGACTGGTTTTGACTGTTTTTCACTGGTCTCTGACTGGTTTTGACTGGTCTCTTACTGGTCTTTGACTGGTCTCTGACTAATCTGACTGCTCTCTGACTGCTCTCTGACCAATCTCTGACTGGTTTTGACTGGTCCTTGACTGGTTTTGACTGTTTTTCACTGGTCTCTGACTGGTTTTGACTGGTCTCTTACTGGTCTTTGACTGGTCTCTGACTAATCTGACTGCTCTCTGACTGCTCTCTGACCAATCCCTGACTGGTTTTGACTGGTCCTTGACTGGTTTTGACTGTTTTTCACTGGTCTCTGACTGGTTTAGACTGGTCTCTTACTGGTCTTTGACTGCTCTCTGACTGGTTTCTTACTGGTCCTTGACTGGTCTCTGACTGGTTTTGACTGTTTTTCACTGGTCTCTGACTGGTTTTGACTGGTCTCTTACTGGTCTTTGACTGGTCTCTGACTAATCTGACTGCTCTCTGACTGCTCTCTGACCAATCTCTGACTGGTTTCTTACTGGTCCTTGACTGGTCTCTGACTGGTTTTGACTGTTTTTCACTGGTCTCTGACTGGTTTTGACTGGTCTTTTACTGGTCTTTGACTGCTCTCTGACTGGTTTCTTACTGGTCCTTGACTGGTCTCTGACTGGTTTTGACTGTTTTTCACTGGTTTTGACTGGTCTCTTACTGGTCTTTGACTGGTCTCTGACTTGTCTCTGACTGCTCTCTGACCAATCTCTGACTGGTTTCTTACTGGTGCTTGACTGGTCTCTGACTGGTTTTGACTGTTTTTCACTGGTCTCTGACTGGTTTTGACTGGTCTCTTACTGGTCTTTGACAGGTCTCTGACTAATCTCTGACTGGTTTTGACTGTTTTTTTACTGCTCTCTGACCAATCTCTGACTGGTTTTGACTGGTCTCTGACTAGTTTTGAATGGTCTCTTACTGGTCTCTGACTGGTTTTGACTGTTTTTCACTGGTCTCTGACTGGTTTTGACTGGTCTCTTACTGGTCTTTGACTGGTCTCTGACTAGTATTTGACTGCTGTCTGACTGGTTTCTTACTGGTCCTTGACTGGTTTTGACTGTTTTTCACTGGTCTCTGACTGGTTTTGACTGGTCTCTTACTGGTCTTTGACTGCTCTCTGACTGGTTTCTTACTGGTCCTTGACTGGTTTTGACTGTTTTTCACTGGTCTCTGACTGGTTTTGACTGGTCTCGTACTGGTCTTTGACTGGTCTCTGACTAGTATTTGGCTGCTGTCTGACTGGTTTTGACTGCTCTCTGATTGCTCTCTGACTGATCTGAATGCTCTCTGACTGGTTTTGACTGGTCTCGGACTTGTTTTGACTGCTCTCTGACTGGTCTGACTGGTTTCTGCCCAGGTCTTCCTGCTAAAACGTGATCTTCTGATGTTCTTTCTGACTTCCTCCTGGCACACATTTCTGCAGCCCCTTTCTCAAGGCAGACTTGTGCTCCCTTTGACACCAACCCTGGTAAGATCTCCCTTTAGGTCTCATGATGAAATTCTGGGCTTCTCAGGGTCTTCGCTCTTGGGTTGAACTTGCTGGAGCAGCCTGGGCTGGACATCTCCTGTGTCTGATGATCTTCCAGACAGTGGATGGTTGACTTCCAGCTGTGTGGAGGTCATTTTGAAATGTCTTCCCTGACTGGCAGGCGTCTCTAAGCTTCTTTCCGAAGTCCTCAGAGTGCTCTTTCGTTCTCCACATGGCGGTCACATACACTTCAACGGCAACCAAAGTAACAAGGCAGGTGCAGATGAGAGTCCCTCGAATGACGTCCTGATCATCTAATTTGGGGTATTTGGAGTGCGTGAGAAATGCAAGGGGTGGGCTTCCTCCTGTGAAATTTGCATTTATGTTAACTGAAATAACACAAAAGATGACAAAATGGTGCGATGTCTTGTGTTATATCACCATTCTCAGCAGATACCATTCAAGTGAAGATCTGATCCTGCTGCTGTGGATATCCACGATGTATGACATATCTGACTGGTGGTGGTCCAGGTGGGATATCTGACGTGTGCTCCTTGTAAAATGGCGGCCTATGGAGTCCTCTCAGATGAGTCATGGATTCTTGCTCTCCAACTTCTTTGTTTCCAAGGAGTTGACATGGAAGAAACTTGCAGGAGGTGTTGAGATCGAATATTTGTGGCCAATGTTTCCTCTTCTTCACAGTGCCACCCCGACCCATGATGCCCGTACAGGGGGACGTCAGCCAGCAGCTTCTGCCTAAATGCCCCTGGTCGGGTATTTGTGCCTACGACTGGCCTCACTTTCGAGGAGGTCTTGACGGCAGTGGAAAATGAGGAGTTCACGGACCCCCTAGGTGATACCCTCAGCTGTCAGTCTTTCTGGCTTTCTGTGTGGATGTGCAGTCAGGTGGGCTTGATGAAAGAGAGCAGAGTGTCGCTAGCCGTCTGAGCAGAGATGAGCCTGCAAAGAGATGAGACGTGATGGGGTGGGGGGGGTGGGGGGGTCTGAGAACTCATATGAAAGTAGTGGTGGTCTGAATGTGCCCTGTCCACCCTTTGCACTTCCCTATAGTCTCGTTGGCAGACCCTTTCCACCTGCTGATATCCCCACCAATACAGTAAAAACTGGACCAACCAGAGGGGACGTCCTCCCCCAATGACCTTGTGGCTACACCCCAGACTGGGGGTCTTGTCCCTTTGTTCTGACATCTGCTTATCCCTTGACTGCGTTGAAGCTGGTGGTCCATACGTCCGTTACAACGCTCTCCTGGGGCTGGAGTCCATTACAGATGGCAGGATCCACGTCTGAGTGGGGTGCCCATGCCAGGATGTGCCACCAATTCCCCCTTATACAGGATTGTGGAAGGTGCTTAGGGGCCACCGGCAAGGCTGCTGCCAGGCGAGAACTTCCACCCTGTAGTTCTGAGGGGCAAAGTCCAGAAGATGCCAGAATTTCTTCACAATCTGACCACTCAGAGGACCCGCAGTCAACAGAGATGGAGCTTATCTTACATACTGCAGCTGATGCCAGCAATCCATTAAATGTGGGCACTGAGTGGGCCTCCCAACTCTTGAACCTTTGCCACCCTTATTTATTATGAAGGAAAAGCCGAGCACCCGGAGAAAAGCATAACACCAATGGTGGGATCTAAGACCACTAAGGCCAGAGCTGTTTTCAAGAGGTAAACTGCTTCTTTGGTTGCTCGGTCCTACTAGCGGTTGCCCAACCCATGAATGACCTTGTGCCCCTATGGTGCTGCCCCCTAGTGGACCTCTGGGCAAGAAAGAAATCACAGCTTTAATTAACCCACAACACATGTGGAAGGGAAAAGCAGACACCCTGATGACTCATTAGGTCCAAGAGTAGACACCATGATGGCCAGTACACCAGCATGGGAAAGGCACTATATTAATAAAATATATCATCATCATCATCATTATTATTATTATAAGATGGCACTGAGAGCTCTCTTTGACACAAATCTTACCTCAATGAAAGGTGCCACCCATTGCCATGCATTCCCATGCCTTTGCCCAAACATCTCTCAGAAGAATGGAGGCCTTGAGCCCACCGGTGACTTGTTATCTTAATCACAAGTTGGTTGATGGTTGCTCCCTGCTGTCACTGAAGTTGCTTCCTCCATTCTCTTTACTTGCTCAGTATCCAGTAATGCCACTTGGCACCAATCGAGAAGTCAGAGTGACTGGCATTAATGGTGACAGGCACAGCACCAGAGCGATCACTTTACACCTCAGATTGTGACGTCGGGGCAAATGCTAAATGCAGGGTCTGCTGCTACCATTTAGGTGAACTGGGTGGTCACAAAATTGGGGAGTAAGGAGCTGGCAAAATTTTTTTAAACAATCCACACCTACTAGATAGATAGATAGATAGATAGATAGATAGATAGATAGATAGATAGATAGATAGATAGATAGATAGATAGATAGATAGATAGATAGATAAAAGACACTATATAATAGATAGATAGATAGATAGATAGATAGATAGATAGATAGATAGATAGATAGATAGATAGATAGATAGATAGATAGATAGATAGATAGATAGATAGATAGATAGATAGATAGATAGATAGATGGCGGCACGGTGGCGCAGTGGGTAGCGCTGCTGCCTCGCAGTTGGGAGACCTGGGGACCTGGGTTCACTTCCCGGGTCCTCCCTGCGTGGAGTTTGCATGTTCTCCCCGTGTCTACGTGGGTTTCCTCCGGGCTCTCCAGTTTCCTCCCACAGTCCAAAGACATGCAGGTTAGGTGGATTGGTGATTCTAAATTGGCCCTAGTGTGTGCTTGGTGTGTGGGTGTGTTTGTGTGTGTCCTGCTGTGGGTTGGCACCCTGCCCAGGATTGGTTCCTGCCTTGTGCCCTGTGTTGGCTGGGATTGGCTCTGGCAGACCCCAGTGACCCTGTGTTCGGATTCAGCGGGTTGGAAAATGGATGGATGGATAGATAGATAGATAGATAGATAGATAGATAGATAGATGCTTTATTAATCCCAAGGCAAAATTCACATACTCCAGCATACTGATAAAGACAATATTAAATTAAAGAGTGATAACAATGCAGGTATACAGACAGACAATAACTTTGTATAATGTTAACGTTTACCCCCCCGGGTGGAATTGAAGAGTTGTATAGTGTGGGGGAGGAACGATCTCCTCAGTCTGTCAGTGGAGCAGAACGGTGACAGCAGTCTGTCGCTGAAGCTGCTCCTTTGTCTGGAGATGATCCCGTTTAGTGGATGCACTGGATTCTCCATGATTGACAGGAGTCTGCTCAGCGCCCGTCACTCTGCCATGGATGTCAAACTGTCCAGCTCCGTGCCTACAATAGAGCCTGCCTTCCTCACCAGTTTGTCCAGGCGTGAGGCGTCCCTCTTCTTTATGCTGCCTCCCCAGCACACCACCGTATAGAAGAGGGCGCTCGCCACAACCGTCTGATAGAACATCTGCAGCATCTTATTGCAGATGTTGAAGGATGCCAGCCTTCTAAGGAAATATAGTCGGCTCTGTCCTCTCTTGCACAGAGCATCAGTATTGGCAGTCCAGTCCAGTTTATCATCCAGCTGCACTCCCAGGTATTTATAGGTCTGTACCCTCTGCACACAGTCACCTCTGATGATTACGGGGTCCATGAGGGGTCTGGTCCTCCTAAAGTCCACCACCATCTCCTTGGTTTTGCTGGTCTTCAGTTGTAGGTGGTTTGAGTTGCACCATTTAACAAAGTCCTTGATTAGGTTCCTATACTCCTCCTCCTGCCCACTCCTGATGCAGCCCACGATAGCAGTGTCATCAGTGAACTTTTGCACGTGGCAGGACTCCGAGTTGTATTGGAAGTCTGATGTATATAGGCTGAACAGGACCGGAGAAAATACAGTCCCCTGTGGCGCTCCTGTGCTGCTGATCACAATGTCAGACCTGCAGTTCCCGAGACGCACATACTGAGGTCTGTCTGTAAGATAGTCCACGATCCATGCCACCAGGTATGAATCTACTCACATCTCTGTCAGCTTGTCCCTAAGGAGCAGAGGTTGGATGGTGTACTAACTGTTGGGCTCCATATGACTGCCTGATTGTATTGTTTTATTTATTTATATTATTTTCACATACTGGTGATGTTTGATCTTAACATCTGATGACCTCCACAATCCAATAACACAATAATAATAATTTTAATAAAGCTCAAACTGTACTATAGGAGACACCGACATGGCAAAATAAAATTAAACGATGGGAATAGCAACAGGACTGTGGCTTTTGATGGCATTGCTAATCTATGAACATCTCCCAGATAGGCTTACAATAGAACTGGTGTTAAAATATCGTACTCTGTTGTTCACCGTCATGTGTGAGATTCACTCTTGGTGCGCTAAAGCAGTTCTCCATATTCCATCTCTCACCAAGTATATATCTGCAGTTTAGAGCCAAGTCAAGTAGGCGGTGTTGGCTCCAGTGGGCAGTCCAAGTAGGCGGAGTTGACTCCAGTGGGCAGTCCAAGTGGGCGGAGTTGACTCCAGTGGGCAGTTCAAGTAGGTGGAGTTGACTTGAGTAGAGTCTAGCTACAGATCTCCGGAGCTCCGCCCCATCTAACCTACAGTTAACTTCTTTGAGGGGTGAAATCTTTTTCGGCTGACAGCAGGAATCTGTGTATCTGGCAAAAGAGTGAAGCGAATGCACAAAGCAGAATACTCAGTGGACAACGTTTTACTTATTATTGCCGAGTCAGACTCTGATTTTGATGCAAGTGATCCAGTACCAGTATCAGCTGATCAGTCCCCAGTTTCTTGTAGCTGCCGGCAGCTGTTGTTATATGTCAACGTCTGCCTTGAAAGAGTCAGGATTAGGGTTGTGGATGGTCCTCTGACTCAAACAATGCCAAGTGCTGTCAAGCAAGTTAACTCCGCCTACTTGGAGCTCCAGGGTGGAGGCTCTGGGCTGCAGAGATACCAGATCCCATCTTGTTGCAAAAAGTTGTGCATTGATTGGATAGTTAGATTGCATTATTTGCATACACTAAGAAATAGCAAGCAGGAATCATAGGTAAAGGTTTCATTTTAAAGATAATCATTTTACCTCAGTTTCACTGAATCTTATGATTATATTAAGAATATCAATTTATTTTATACCTTTAAATAACATATAAATGTTATGGAGCTGCCTTGGTAGATTTAGAACTAGACTGTCACCATCACTGTAAAGAACATCATTTTTAGGAGGTTTAAATAGAGACATATATAGCTCCTTACTAAGTGTTAACAGTTAATATCCCTATCAAGGACTAGTTTTAATTTTATATGCAAAAATGTTAAATTCAATAAATACATAAATCATGTCCACTTCCTGCTTGTTTTCTGAAATGAGGGTATTTTCCATATTTAATTTACGGCCCCCTGGACAACCACAAATTGTAAATTGACTGTTTTTATATCCAAACCCTCCACACTTTGCTGCCCCCCCCCCCCCCCCCCCCAAGTTGTGTTCCCAGGCAATGATTCTGCTCAAAGGAATGGAGATGGCAGGGCACCATTTACAACTTCACCTAGGGCAGCGACTGCTAGAGCCAGCTCTGGTGCACATCTTGCGCCCGAGGTACCAGTGAAAAGCAATCCATAAAAATATAAGCCACCATCCAACCCAGGAGATACCATCTGCAGCTAGGCACCAGTGACGCCAGGCAGTGACACGTCCCTCAGATAAGCAGCATTAGTGGCATCACCTGACGCTGACCCCTTTTTGCTGTTGGTCGGTAATGCAGCCCAGGCGGCAGAGCAACGGACCACGCTGTGTAAATAACTGGCGGGGGTCCGACCTGATAAATCCACTGAAAGATTCCTACCCAGACGCTGCCCTCCATCCCCCACTCTTCTTCGACAGTTGTCATGTCAGAGTTTAATTAACAAGCTTTCTAAATCGATTCAACAAGAGGATTGGGAGAATGTCCCGTTTTCTCCTCACTATGCATATCTTGTTAATAAAAATTAATCCGTGCTCTGACTCATTAATAAAAACAATGGTGACGAATCCAAGGGAGTAGCGCTTGGCGCATCATGCCTCATTCTTGTAAATGTTGATCTGAATGTCATCCATGTATAATTGTATGCTAATGGTGGCGGATTTAATGAGCGACTGCGTCCCATGAAACATGACGGCGAGCCAGAGCGCTAATGGACGATGCTCTTATATTCTAGATGGACAATGAAGGTCTGTGCACAAATGACTACCCGTTATTGACGATGCCCTGGTTTGAAAATGGCAGGTTATTGCAGATGCTCAGATAGGAATTTTTTATTAGTACCATCGTCGTATAATTGGTGGGCTCCTTAACCCAGAAGCGCCAAAGCAGATCAGCTGTTTTCTACTGTCAGGTTAAGTGGTTTGTTCAGGGCAGGCATTGGACCATCATGGGGGTGACTCACAGCCCAGGGTGATACCTACTAGGCCGCACTGCCTGCATGGGTTCAAGTCCTGGTGTGAGTGGAGTTTGTGTTTGCCAGCGCTGACTTACCTCCCTGCCACCCTGAAATGGATAAGCAGGCTGAAAAGTCGAAGTCAGAGACTACATGAATACTGTCATGTCGACCAGAGGTGAAACGCTGGAGGTCTGGGCTCACTGCGTACACACAAGCGGACAAAGCCACGCAGCATTTCAATAAGCAAATGCGAATGCGATCAGCTGCCACAATACTACAGGGGGGCTTATGGACCCCCACTCGTTTTTTGACACGTCCAAAAAAATTCAAGTACCGTTTGACTTGAGTCTTTTCAAGTAGTTTTTATCATGCCTCGTATATTTCCCACAAACATTATTATTTATAGTGCCTTTCAACATTGGACGCTTCTGATACAGACACAGGACACATCACTCCAGTTCTTAACTCCTTACACTGGCTCCCAGTTAAGTTTAGAGCAGATTTGAAAATCCTCCTATTAACATATAAAGACTTAAATGGCCGAGGTACGGCTTACTTGTCTGAACTTATCATGACTTACAAACCTGAGTACACATTAAGATCTCAAGATGCTGGTCTGCTTATGATTCCAAGGATTAATAAAATAACAGTGGGAGGTTGAGCGTTTAGTTACAGGGGTCACCCCTAAACTGTGGAGTGGTCTGCATGTTACTATAAGAGATGCCCCTTCAGTCTCAGCTTTCAAATCCCAGCTGAAGACTCACGACTTCAGTTTAGCACACCCTGACTAGAGCTGCTGATTAACTGTACAGACTGCATCTCTCTGCTGTTAGTCATCAGCACTAAAATATAAGTAATATGATCGTTAGAATCTGTTACTCACCCTCACCTGTTCGGTTTCTCTTCTCAGTACTCAAATGTGGCACTTGGTGCCACTGCCCACCTGCCAAGGGGTTTTGCCTGCCTAAGGTAAAGTCTTCTCTGATGGAGGATCGCAGGAATCATCAGGTAGAGGGGTCCTTTCATAGCGCAGACTCAGCTGTAGAATGGCCAATAGGGGGAGGCAACTTGATGGACGAGGTCTCCAGGACTCTAAACAAATCCAAATCCTATTATGTGATATCAACTGTTGAATTCTGCTCTGTACTTGTAATATTTTTATTGCACTATTGTATTGTATTGAGGATTACTTGTGTTCTGTTCTGTATATTTTATTGTATTGACCCCCCTTTTTTCTGACATCCACTGCACGCCCATCCTACCTGGAAAGGGGTCTCTCTCTTTGAACTGCCTTTCCCAAGGTTTCTTCCATTTTTTCCCTAAAAAGGTTTTCTGGGAGTTTTTCATGGCATGGGGGCTGTCAAAAGGCAGGGCAGGGCCTGCTAAAGCCCATTGTGGCCCTCCTTGTGTGATTTTGGGCTAAACAAAAATAAATTGTATTGTATTGTATACGGGGTCATGCAGGTGGTCCTGTATTTTGAGCAGTGTGAGCCCTGCTGGGTGAGGAGATGTCTGTAGGTTAGCGCTGGAGACTGGAGCACTGCAGTTCAGCTATTGAGCCTCTAGGGGGCTCCTGTGTCTGTAAGAGAAGCAGTTGTTTGGCTGGAGAGTTTAGGACTGGACCAGCAACTTTAGCTTTAGGACCACCATGATGTCTTTAAGGCTTACAGCATTCATAGAAACGGGAAGGCAATCAAATAATAACTAAGACTAGCAAAGGTTATTCTGACACACTGTGGTTCACATAGCACCTTTCTATAGTGCCCACCATTCTGAATTGATACACACACACATATGTGTGTACAAAGGTGGGATGCATCCATTTAATAGTGGGCCACAGAGAAGAAGGAGACAACTTTATACTCCACTGGAAGGTGGGAAAGCTTTCACCACAAGTTAATTCTGCTCCCCCCTCCCATCTTATTTATTGCCATATGCCCCCAAAATCTCATCTGCCCACCCCCACTATTCAGTGAATGCCCGCAGGTGATTGAGCTCATGATGGAGGGCCACTCAGCTCAAGAGCAGGGAATAAACAAGAAAATGTGCCGGCAATCCTCTGAAGTTGGGAAGGGGGCGATGATGTAAAGCCCCCCATCAGTGGCCATATTTCACTCGAGGCTCGCCATTCCCCGTGACAGGCATGCTAAATCTCAGCCTTCTTTACTGTGTATGTCGTAATTTACAAGGTTTTCAGGGGGAGTGAAGTGCCCACTCTGATGATAAATACCAACGTGTCCCGCTTGTGTAAATATGTCCGGCTTGATATTTAGTCGCTCTGCCGCCCCCCGAAACACATCCGCTCAGTCAGCAAGGCGCATGAGAGCAGTGGCAGGTGGCACAGAGGGCAAGAAGAATACAGGACACACAAGAGGGGGACAGAAGGCAAAATCAGACAAGGGTGAAGACAGGAGAAAAGCAAGGATCATCAGTCGGTCAGTTCTTATTTTATATAGCGCCTTTCACAGAGCACACAACTGCTTGTATTTAGAAAGTGGAATCAGGAAGCACCGAGACCCCTTGACTTTCTGCACCTTAATTGTGTTGTAGATTTCATTTTAAATGGATACATTTGCTGTTATTGGCCCATCAAGCTATACTTAATATCCCATAATGACAAAGCGATAAAAACGTGAAGTGCAGAACGTTTTATTCAAAATCAAATGTTGAAATCAAAAGTGTTGTGAATTACTGGAAACTGTGCCAGGCACTATATACAAATCAGACAATGCTCAGCATTTGCGTTAGGACAGACAGGTGGGGCTTTAGAATACACACAATAGTCTAACCTGGCTTGTCACGGTCACCGAGCTGGCATATAATACTGAGAGACTGTGCCCAGTGCCACTGCCACAGTGCCCCCCCGCCCCCTCCATCAGTCCCCCTGGTAACAACCCTCCGGATGGGCTGTGCAGATCAGCGGTGTCCCTGGGAAAACTCACTTGTGTCCTACCATGCTCTGCACCTTCATCACCGGCCTTCGTCAGGGTTGCTTCACGCCTAACACTCTGCCACCTTCTGTTCTAATGTTGGCAGCTCTGGACCTTTATCTTTGTCATTCTGTGCAGTTTCAGTGTCACCTCTACATCAGCTGACGCTCATCACTCTCAGAGCAGCCTCTATTCTCTCATCACCACCTTTCTTAGTCTATGGTCTTCTAATAAGAAATCTTCATCCTAGACGCTCAATACTATCATCATCATCATTCTTCATTGATCCAATGCTTGCTGAACACCCCCGAAGCTTGACCTGCATCATTCTCATCAGTGGATCTTCTATTGATCTTTATTTTAATAGACGATATACCATCATCATCATCATCATCATCATCACCATTATTCAGTCTCTATTGTCGGCTGAAGATATCGTGATTCTTGGTTCTGCATCAAAGTTATCTGTGGATCTGCTGGGGATTTATTTTGACAGGCTCTATGCTGGCATCATCTTCATCATCATCATTCTGTGATACTCAACCAGGCAACCAAAGATTCTCTGAAGCTTGACCTGCATCATTCTTATCTGTGGATCTTCTAGTGGTCTTTATTTTAGTAGGCTCAATACCATCATCATCATCATCATCATCATCATCATCATCATCTTTCTGTGTTCCATTGTCAGCTGAAGATTCCATAATTCTTGAACTGGATCACTGTTATCAGAGGATCTGCTGGGGATTTATTTTGGTAGGCTCTATACTGGCATCATCATCATCATCATCATCATCATCATCATCATCTGTGTTATTCAGCCAGGCAGCTAAAGATCTCCTGATGCTTGATCTCCATTCCACTAGGCATTGCACCATCTTTGCTATTTGGGGGTGCCTCACTCCCTCATCATCATCATCATCATCATCATTGTCATCATCATTCTGTGTTACTCAAACAGGCAGCTGAAGATCTCCTGATGCTTGATCTTCATCCCACTAGGATGTGCACCATCAGCCCCCCTGTCACTCTCCAGGGGTGTCTTACTCCTGACGGATTCCACTCCCAACTCCCCAACTAGGGGGCTGGGCAGAGTATTTTCAGGACACTTTCTCCCCCGGGGCCGATAGAGGGCAGATCCCTTGATTACCACCATGGGAGCTCAACCATGTTGGAACCCATGGCCACCGCCAGGGGGTACATGGACCTTTATAGGGCCTTAAATAGCCATAACTTCTGCCACACCCGGATGTGTGGCCAGAAGAATCTCATTGGACACCTGGAGTCCTTCTGGGTGCCCTATAAAAAGGGAGCCAATCGTCACCATTGTGGAGCTGGAGTCAGGAGGAAGAGGACACAGCCTGAGGAGGAGTGGAGGGAGAAGGACTGGCAGCAAGAAGGGACTGAATGGCGTTGTGTTGACTGGTATTTTGGGCATTTTAGATTGTAAATAAATAAACGTGTAGTGTGGAGAAACCTGTCTTCTGCCAGCCTGTGTCTGGGTTGGCTTAACTATATATATATATATATATATATATATATATATATATATATATATATATATATATATATATATATATATATATATATATATATATATATATATATATATATATATATATATATATATACAGTGTATATATATTCTGACGGATGGCCAGGACCATTACCTGGCCGGGACACCAGCTGGGTGGAAGGACAGAGGGAGAGAGGGCAGTTGGGACATTATCTGATGCAGCACCAAGGATTCCTGCAGGGCATGCTGGGAGTTGGAGTCTGGAGCAGCAAGAAAAAGGAGCCACCACCCCCCAGTCGATGAGCCAGAGTCGGGAGGTGAAGGACAAAGCTTGCGAGGAGGAGTGGAGATAGAAAAAGAGAGAGAAAGAGAGGAAGAAAGAAGGTCTCTGCTTATTTGGACATTTGGTGCTACTGGAGCACTTACCCACTTAAATAAATGTGTGTTGTGTGGCAAAACTGGACTCTGTGTCAGTTGTTCCTGGGTTAGGGGAGCTGTATGCCCCCGCTGGTCCACAATATATATATATATATATATATATATATATATGCATATATGCAAAGGTGCTATTGAAGCCATTGATTAATCTAACAAAGGAACTGATGATGAAGGCGCAGAGCTGATTGGCCCCTGAGTGCTTTACTTTTCAAAGCTTCTTTATCCAAGAACAAACTCAAACTGACACCTATGCTCCCCCTATTGGCTGTTTCAGGTATTAAACGAGTCGGTACGGGTTACCTCTGCAGGTTTCCGGATCCTTCCACTGCATGTCCGGTTCAAATCCTAGTTTCCTGTCTATTCCACTTTGGCTGCCTCATCACATCACAGGCTGTCAGGGGAAGCGTTACTGGGGGATTCAGAAGGTAATGAAGGCTGCCACGCTGCTGCGCCGTTGTCTTTCTCTTCTTGTTTTGGCGATGTGCTAGAACTCCTTGTTAAAGAACCGGTCCGTTTGTGTTTGAGAGTCGGCTATTTTTATCTTTAAAACTCAATAACATGACAATAGTGCTGTTTTCAATTAACTTTAGTGAGAAATATCATTTAGTCGGCAGTCCCCATAGAGGCCATTACTGTTACAGCATGGAGAAGTAATTGACACATGTGACTTCATTAGCGCACAATGCAGGCAGCTTAATTGCCTTCCGCCGCTCCAAAAGTTTGCCTGCTGAAGTGCGAGGAGCTGGCCGGCCATGCTTCTCATGGCTTCACTCCCAGCTGCTATCCCCTGGCGTGAAGGGTGAAGTGGCTGGTGGAGGTGCCACCCTCCCCCTCCTGACAGCCTCCCTCATCTCCAGTCATCTGTCACATGCTCTCCGAAGGACTTCAGGACTTGTCCTTGGCTCAGTCTCATCTGCACCACGTGATCAGCAGTGGACGGCCTCGTCGAGCTTGACCTTAATCCTTTGTGGTGTCTGTATGGTCCTCCCTGCCGTTTCCACTCCTCCTTCGTGTTATAGCTCTCCGTCTCCATCTTTACCTCTGTCTATCTTTTGTTTTTCCATGAGGTCTACCAATATTCATGTCACATCACTTTGTGGCACCACACTTCCAAAGCTTATCTTCTTCCCTCTCAGTCACTTTAATCCTCGTTGCTCTTCCACTACTGGCTGAGGCTTCAGAGATGCTTGATGGTAAATCCTACATGTGCTGAAGTCATCATCTTCATGGTCACTAATGCTTAGCTTTGTGTCCTCACCATCATCATCATCATCATCATCATCATCATCATCATCATCATCATCATCATCATCATCATCATCATCATTCTGTGTTGCTCCATTAATCCTCCTCTGATGCTCCTGTCCTTACACTAGAGGTCTCTATTTTCCTGCTGTTACCCTCAGACTTTGTTGGTCCACTGAAGGCTGAAGATCTGAAGGTCTGATGTTCATTCCAACAGACTTTGCTCTATCATTGTCATTGTCATTGTCATTTTGTGCAACTCCATTGATACCTGAAGGTCTCCTGATGACTCACATGGGTCCTAATTGGCTCTGTGCCATCATCATCACTCCTCCTCAGGGCTGCTGACTCTCTTCATCGTTGTCATTTTGTGTTGTTTCAGTGTTGTCTGTGCATTGGTTCATCACTCTTACACCAGCCTCCATCGTCTCATCACCATCTTTCTGATTCTGTGGTCTTCTACTAAGAAATCTTCATTCTAGTAGACTCAATACTGTCATCACCATCATCATCATCAGCATCATCTTTCTGTGTTTTTCCAATGCTATCTGAAGATCCCTTGATGCTTGATCTGCATCATTCTTATTTGTGGATCGTCTAGTAATTATTAACAGGCTCTGTGGTATCATCATCATCATCATCATTCTGTGCTTTGTAACCAGTTAGCTGAAGATCTCCTGATGCTTGACCTTAATTCCACTAGGCTGTGCACCATCTTTGTTATTTGTGGGTACCTCACTCCCTCATCATCATCATCATTCTGTGTTGCACAAACAGTCAACTGAAGATCGCCTGATGCTTGATCTTCATTCCACTTGGCAGTGCACCATCATCTCAGCATCGTTGCTCTTCAGAGTTGCTCACTGCTGATAGTTTTCAATCATTTTCTCGGGGCCTGCTGGTTACTGGTTTTCGTTTTCATGTACCCTTGACTACCACTTACTTTATTTTCTTCATCCTCATTCCTCATCATTACCCTCCCCTGTTGTTCCTCAGGGCAACTTCATCTTCATTCTACCATACTCTGCATCATCATCCTCACCCTCACTATCATTGTTCTGGGCCTCATCACCTCTGACTGCAGGCCCCTCTCCACTTGTATGTAGTTTGCTCTTTGTCTTCGTTATTGTAATTATTTATATTTTTACTGTCACTTATGGGTCTACAGTATGTATGGCTGGCCCTCACTTATTACACTATATACTGCCATCATCTTCATCTTCATCATTCTGTGTTGTAGCTGAAGTTTGCCTGATGCTTGAGTTTTATCCCACCATGCTGCGCACCACTATCATGGTCATCGTCACGCTGACCTCCTTCCTTCTGGTGTAGTCCTCTGCCATTTCTTAGCTCTTTGTCACCATGTCATGGTTCCCTGTAAGACTGCTGATGTTCTCTTCCTTGGACTATTCGTGTTTGCCGCCCTTTTGTGACGCACACATTCTGTATCTAAATGTTCTGTGTGCGTGTGTGTACATGCTGCGTGGAGGTATGCGTTTGGCCATATCTGCCTTTGTACACACGTGTACATGTGTGTGTTTGTGTGTGTGTGTACAGCAGATATGTGTCAGACATGTGTACGCGCTTACTCACCTTTGCTGGTGCCTGTGTATGTACTATGTGTACTTGGTCACGTGTGTGTCTGCATGTGCACCATGTGTAATGTTAGTGTGCGTCTCTTTGCTCCCGAGCACTTTGAATGTACGCATATGAGTGGCTTTGCTAAGTGCACGTGTTACGATTCCTGGCACTTTAAAAATGTCCTCCCCTCTGCACACACACAGGACTTCTCCCACCTCTGAAGGCACTTCCAACTTATCCTCTTCCTTAGGTGCGTACTGATCAACGTCAACTTTTACTTTCACTCAGATGGATGTTCACCTTGTCACTGTTTTGTTTTCTTGTGGGCGCAGTCATCTAGATGTGCAGATCCCTTGCTAGGGGGGCCGGGGCTGCGAAGGGTAAATTCCAGATGTGAGGCGTCCGAGATTGTGGATAAACTGAAGAGTGCTGTGCCTGTTGCTTTGTGAATTCACATTATGAAACTTACTTTTTGGGCTTCGATCTTAGCATTTAGACCCAAAGTTGTACACGAATGTGTTCCTGAACATATGTGTGTGTGTATGTGCATGTGTAGTCATGTATGTACATTTGTACATGTGTGTGCTGCTCAACATGCATGCACATGTGTGTACTGTAGTTGTGTATGCACATGTGTACATGAACATAATCTGAACATGGCTGCCATCATGTGTCTGAGACTCTGTGTGTGTGTGTGTGTGTGTGTGTGTGTGTGTGTGTGTATATAGTCATGTACACTCTGTTTTAAGAGAGTGTGTTCATGAACATGCATGAACATGTGTGTGTGGGTGTGCATGTTGTGTGTGGAGTCATGTATGCACATTTATACACGACTGTGTTCTGAACATGCATTCTCTCTCGCTGGTGTGTGTGTTTTTCTACGTAAATTTATACGTGAGTGTGTTCTGCAAATGCCTGCACTAATGTGTGTGTGTGTGTGTGTGTGTGTGTAGTCACAAACACACATTTATGCACAAGTGTGCACCTGATCATGCAGCATTTGTGTGTATTCTGCAGTGGTGTACCCACATTTGTACATGACTGGCTTCTGAACATGCCTGCTCTCGTGTGTGTGTGTGTGTGTGTGTTTGTGTAATCTTGTATCCACATTTGTACCTGAGTGTGTTTGTGAACATGCTTGCACTCGCGTGTGTGTGTGTCTGTGTTTGTTTGTTTAGTTATATACCCACATTTGCACCCGAGTGTGTTTCTGAACATGCTTGCACTTGTGTGTGTGCGTGTGTGTATGTAATTGTATGTGTGTTTGTGTAATCTTGTACCCATATTTGTACCCGAGTGTGTTTCTGAACATGCTTGCACTCGTGTGTGTGTGTATGTAATTGTATGTGTGTTTGTGTAATCTTGTACCCATATTTGTACCCGAGTGTGTTTCTGAACATGCTTGCACTCGTGTGTGTGTGTGTGTAATTGTATGTGTGTTTGTGTAATCTTGTACCCAGATTTGTACCTGAGTGTGTTTCTGAACATGCCCACTTTTGTGTGTGTGTTTGTCTAGTTATATACCCACATTTGTGCCCGAGTGTGTTCCTGAACATGCCCGCTCTTGTGCGTGTGGGTGTGTGTGTGTGTGTGTGTGTGCGTGTGTGTGTGTGTGTGTGTGTGTGTGTGTGTGTGCAGTCCCGTGGTGAGCTCCAGCACTGTTAATCTGCACCACTTTTAAATATTTAAAGAGTGCGCCGAGAGTGGCGGGAGCCGTCTTGCTTATTGGAAGACTAATGTGAGATGACAGGTCGTGTAGAACTCGGTAAACTAATCAGCGGGACTGTGATGGAGGATAAAGG
Organism: Erpetoichthys calabaricus; assembly: GCF_900747795.2. Lineage (NCBI taxonomy): Eukaryota > Metazoa > Chordata > Cladistia > Polypteriformes > Polypteridae > Erpetoichthys > Erpetoichthys calabaricus. Next base: position 14,553,996 of record NC_041407.2, read on the forward strand.
TGGCACCGGCTGGGCTCCCATTTGAATTCACGCCGCTCGCTGCGCTCATGATGCCCAGGTGAGGGCTGCCAGGCAGATCTTTATGACTTCTTCTCGCCGCCTGCACCGGAGATTGACTCGTCTCCTGGCACACTATTTGCTTAATAGCCCGGGACGTCTTGCGTTATTTACGCTCGCCTGTGTTGTTAATTAAGACCTCCCAGCTGGCACCTTGTCCGTTGCCCCTTTTTGATTGATGGCACTGAGAAATATGACAACTGCAGAAACGCTGCCTAGCTTATGACTGGCACTGACCCCCCAGTGGAGCAAATGGAAAGATGCTATAAAGTCAGCTGTCACTGGTTGCCATTCCTGAAGCTTCTTTATCCTGGTATTCTGGCTGACAGTCTCTCATGTCAAAAGACATGCACGAGGCGGGAGGATCTTAACCAGTTTGTTAGGAAATTGTGAAAGATGGATTACGAAACATGGAAATCGCCCCTCAGGGCTTGTGTTTTTGGGGTTAAGGGAGGTGGTCTCCAAAGTGTGCTTAACAGGGTAAAGGCTGTGGCATGACCATTTAAAGCACTGCAGTCCTTTCGCATCCAAAATGGTGGAAGGGCTCCACCTCACACGGGCCCCCTCTGAGCACTAACTACCCTGACAGGTATGCTTAACTGAGGGGGCCGTAACTTGTGCTCCCCATTAGTCATCCATCTCCATCTAGTGCCACCTGCTGGTGGACACTCACTCTCAGTTTCTCTTTTTATAACACGCAAAGTGGCACACACAGTTATAGGGGAACTGGATGGATGGACAGATGGATGGTCCTGCTGACACCCAATGAAGACAGTGACCAGAGCTCTGCCATCGTGAGGCCTGTCCAGCAGGCCATTTTTCCGTATCCTCAGCGTCACTGAGCCAAAACCTTGCCTGGACTTGTCTCTGCCCCCCATTTTTGGTGTCTTCTATTTGGTCCCCTTTTTGTTCCTTCTTTTGGACATTCTCCCCCCTCGCCCTTTCCTTCCTCATCTCCAGGTCCTTCAGCTTGTCCTGATGCCATGACTGCAGGGCTCACATTTTTAAAAGGGCCTCAAATTTAACATTAAAAACATGAAGCAGGCCGGACCCTAAAACCCAAGGAGCAGGCTTGGGGCTAAACAGACGAAAAGGCCCAAAGCCTACAAATCCCGAGTGAGGGCCCCTCCCCGGCTTCTCTTTAAATTGCTTTTATTGTCTTCTTGTTCCACTTTTCATTATTGTTCATTGTTCTCATTTGTCTTTGTTTCATTTATTGTTTGCGTCCCTTCGTATTATGCATCCATTTTCTTCTGTTTAGTTGCTATGTACTATCTGTGTGTGTTTTGCAGTTTCATATATTGCTCCTCGTGTTTTGTGGGTGGATCCCAAAGAGTTGCGGCCACCCGTCCATCACCGTTAAGGGCCTGCATGCCCACAAACCCCCCTGCCCTCTAAAGGCAGGCTGGGAACTGAAGTCCAGTGTGGTTCATCTTATGATTTCTCTCACAAAGTGGATTTGTGCACCGGGGGCTTAGTCCAACTTCAGCAAACTGTTGTCACAATACAGGAAGCGCACCATTGTCTCACATGTCTTTGTCTGCTCTAGCATGAACAGGACCCCTCACTGGAACCAAGGGGCCGAAGCCAAACTCTGCCACCAAATTTTACAGTGGGCACATTGCAGTCCAGAAGGTAGCGTTCTCCTGCCAAGCCCACGTTTGCCCATCAGAGCACCAGATAGTGAAGTGTGAGTCATTACTCCAGAGAACGCGTTTCCACTGTTCCAGAGTCTTCCAGATGATGCTTGGCATTGCCCACAGAGATCTTAGGCTTGGAAATGCACTTCAGGAAGCTCGGTTCTGTGTTGGTAGGTGATGAGTAGTGCCTGATGGTTTTTGCCAGACTTAGCGCTTGAAGTTCTGCCCAAAGGGCTCAGTTTTGGGCCCATCAGACCAGAGAATCTTCCTCCTTAAGCCCTCAGAGTTCTTTAAATGCTGTTTAGTGAACACTAAGTGGGCTCTCATGTGTGCCTGAATGATGGAACTCTGCTGAGATGGTCATCCTTTGAACAGGACCTCCTGTCTCAGCAGAGGTCTTCTGAAGCTTTTTTAGAGCGACCATTGGTTTAACGGTCCCCTCCCTGACCAAAGCTCCTCTTACCTACTGAATCAGTTTGGTCGGACAGCCAACTCTAGGAAGAGTCCTGGTGGTCCCAAACATCTTCCATTGCACAATTATTGAGACCACGGTGCTCCTATAAACTCACAAAGCTTTACAAACAGTTTTATCTCCCTGCCTTGATCTGGGCCTCACCACAATTTGGTCACAGAGAGATCCTTGGATTTCATGGCTTGGTGTTTATCTTGACTTGCACTGTGGACCTCACATACGCCGGTGTGTGCCTTTCCAAGTGATGACCTGTCAATTCATCTTGGCCACAGGTGGACTCCAAACAAGTTCTAGAAACATCTCAAAGGGAATTCAAGCAAAGAGGATGGACATGAGCATAATTTGGAGAACTACAGCAAGGGGTCTGAATACATACAGGAGTGAATGAGAGATTTCAGTTTCTGATCTGTAACAAATTAGCAGGCCTTTCTGAAAACACGTCTTCACTTTATCATTGGGGGTTATTGAGTGGAGATTGATGGGCACCAATGGCCAGCGTATTCATTTCAAGGCAAATCTACCAACACAATAAAGTGAAGGGGTCTGAACGTGTTCTGAATCTGCTGTACAGTAAATGGATTCTTTTCTTGCATCTGTTTTTGGAACTATAGCACTGTCACACACCAGATGTTGTGCAAAAGAAGTAATACGCTCCCCTCGATAACTGAAGTTATTATTAAAATGTTTAGAACAAGCATAGGCTCTGTGCCATTACGTATCTAGAAAAATGTCGCTTATAATAGCCTGTGAAACTGGCAGTCATGATTCCAGATAAACAGTTGGCCCCGCAATGTCCTGCAAACCCTTGGATATGTGAACATTTCAGTTGGAGCTTCATGGTCATTGCTTGTTCTAAAATGAGGACCACCAGTTTTATTTTGAATTTTGTTACTTTAATCGTAAATCTATCTATCGTATCCTGCCTACTATGCTATAATTAAAATCTATCTATCTATCTATCTATCTATCTATCTATCTATCTATCTATCTATCTATCTATCTATCTATCTATCTATCTATCTTATCCTGCCTACTACGCTAAAATTTAAATCTATGTGTCTATCTTTAATCGCACATTTGTTGGAGTTTCTCCAAGTCAAGGTTATTCAACCCACACCAGTACAGAAGTCCAAAGTGTCCAAAGCTATTTGTGAGAGCGGGTCTGAACACCATCAAACAAACACCTAGCACTTTACAAAAACACACGTTTATTAAACTAATAAAGTCCACACAGTGCTCCCGCACCAATCACTCCCAACATGGGCCTCTCCCAATGTCCTCTTCGGGCCGCCTTTCTCTCTCCTGTCACTGGAGCTTCGTCCAGCTCCCGACTCTAGCTCCCCGACTGTAGTAAGGCGGCCCCTTTTATATTCACCCGGATGTGCTCCAGGTGCTTGATGACGTTCTGTTGTGGGCGAAGTGCCGCACTAGCACCCGGAAGCACTCTGGGCGTCCCTAGAAGGTCCTTCCTCCACCTTGCCAGGTGTGGCGGAAGTGTCGATTTCCCGGGCTCCACGATGTTCGGGGCGCCCCCTGGCGGGGGCCACAGGCCCCAGTGGGTTTGAGCCTCCTTGCTCCATCCCTTCATCATCCAGGGTGGTTGCCCCCTCATGGCCCAGGGGATGTATAGACCACCTCCTGGTTCATCCAGGCGTCCTGGGCGGGGTATAGTCCCCAGCCTCCTGCAACATCCTTTAAAGGTGACCATAATAATCTGAAAAAAAGAGAATGGAGATCAACATCAGCAGTGCGTCGTTCACAAGACATTACGCTGCATCTTGACTTTCACCAGTTGCTTGCTGACAGGAGCCATGTGAAATTTCACAGGGTGCCTCAGCAGCATCAGGGTAAAGATGGAACCAATCCAGGAGGGGACACCACTGCATCTCAGAGCACATTCACTCCCACCAGGCCAGTTTCCAGTTGCCAGTCTACCTCACACTGATGTCAATGGCATTGTGGGATGAAAACTGAAAGGGGCTGGAGAAACACACACAGTGCTAACTACTGTGCCACCATGCTGTCCTCACACAATTATAATAAAGCATCAAAGCGGTCACAATCAGAGGGGACTGAAATCTACCGTGAAGAAACTCCTTTTAATCATGGAGTCATGTCACGCGGGCTTTTGTTCAAATATTGATGTCATTATTATCAGCATCGGAAGTAGCGGCCAGTTGATACTGACTGTGGAGTTAGAAGAAAAGGCACCTGAATAATGGGGAGCACAGGCAGCAGGGGGGCTACTGCTTATTGTTGGATTTTTTTCATTTAACTAAGGAATCCAAGTCCTTAATGTCAAATTTGAAATTTTCTTTACAGATCGCTTCTTTGCCAAAATAAATAATAAAACGCATGAGATCCCCTGCAGAGATGTGAAGTGTGTCTGAGAAATCGGAATGCTGCTGGAAGCGTTAGATGAATATTACATGATCTTTGATTGGCCTGCCATGGCCAGGTAATGAGTGACAGCTGGTCACACAGGAAACACCAGTCTAATAAAACAGAAATACTCCATCCATCCATCCATCCATCCATCTCTTTGTTCATCTGTCCATCCACCCACCTTCTCATACATCTGTTCATCTGTTTATCCATCCATTCATCCATCCACCCACTCACTCACTCATTCACCTATCCATCTATGTATCCACTCACCTGTTAATTTCTTCAACCCTTCATCCAATCATTCACCCAGGATGTTTTCACTCACTAGTCCATTCTTCTGTCTATTCATCTACTCATCCACTCATCTACCTAACTAACCATTCATCAGCACACATATTCTTCCAGTCACTTATCCACCAATTCATCCATCCATCCACTCACCATGCACTTATTCATCTACACATCTTTCTATCTATCCATCCAGTCACCCGTCCATCTCTCCATCCATCCATTCACTCCTTTAACCATCCACTTGTTCATTAGCCCAGTCAAATTCTCATACCTCTGTCAATCCACCCATCCATCCACTGTCCACACCTATCTATCCACTTACTCATCCATCTAGCCATCATCTCATTACCCATCCATCTATCCATCTGCCAAGTCAACTTTTCACACCTGTCCATCCTTCCATCATTCATCCATCTAGCTATCTAAATTACCCTGCCTAGTACACTAAAATTAACATCTATCTATCTATCTATCTATCTATCTATCTATCTATCTATCTATCTATCTATCTATCTATCTATCTATCTATCTATCTATCTATCTATCTATCTATCTATCTATCTATCCTGCCTACTATGCTAAAATTAAAAACTATCTATCTATCTATCTATCTATCTATCTATCTATCTATCTATCTATCTATCTATCTATCTATCTATCCTGCCTACTATGCTAAAATTAAAAACTATCTATCTATCTATCTATCTATCTATCTATCTATCTATCTATCTATCTATCTATCTATCTATCTATCTATCTATCTATCTATCCTGCCTACTATGCTAAAATTAAAAACTATCTATCTATCTATCTATCTATCTATCTATCTATCTATCTATCTATCTATCTATCTATCTATCTATCCTGCCTACTACGCTAAAATTAAAATCTATCTATCTATCTATCTATCTATCTATCTATCTATCTATCTATCTATCCTGCCTACTACGCTAAAATTAAAATCTATCTATCTATCTATCTATCTATCTATCTATCTATCTATCTATCTATCTATCTATCTATCTATCTATCTATCTATCTATCTTATCCTGCCTACTAAAAATCTATCTATCTATCTATCTATCTATCTATCTATCTATCTATCTATCTATCTATCTATCCTGCCTACTACGCTAAAATTAAAATCTATCTATCTATCTATCTATCTATCTATCTATCTATCTATCTATCTATCTATCTATCTATCTATCTATCTATCTATCTATCTATCTATCTATCTATCTATCCTGCCTACTACGCTAAAATTAAAATCTATCTATCTATCTATCTATCTATCTATCTATCTATCTATCTATCTATCTATCTATCTATCTATCTTATCCTGCCTACTAAAAATCTATCTATCTATCTATCTATCTATCTATCTATCTATCTATCTATCTATCTATCTATCTATCTATCTATCTATCTATCTATCTATCTATCTTATCCTGCCTACTACACTAAAATTAAAAAGTATCTATCTATCTATCTATCTATCTATCTATCTATCTATCTATCTATCTATCTATCTATCTATCTATCTATCTATCTATCTATCTATCTATCTATCCTGCCTACTATGCTAAAATTAAAATCTATCTATCTATCTATCCATCCATCCATTTCCTAACCCGCTGAATCCGAACACAGGGTCACGGGGGTCTGCTGGAGCCAATCCCAGCCAACACAGGGCACAAGGCAGGAAACAATCCTGGGCAGGGTGCCAACCCACCGCAGGACACACACAAACACACCCACACACCAAGGCCAATTTAGAATCGCCAATCCACCTAACCTGCATGTCTTTGGACGGTGGGAGGAAACTGGAGCACCCGGAGGAAACCCTCGCAGACACGGGGAGAACATGCAAACACCATGCAGGGAGGACCCGGGAAGCAAACCTGGGTCTCCTAACTGCGAGGCAGCAGCGCTACCACTGCGCCACCATGCCGGCATCTATCTATCTATCTATCTATCTATCTATCTATCTATCTATCTATCTATCTATCTATCTATCTATCTATCTATCTATCTATCTATCTACCTATCTATCTATCTATCTATCTATCTATCTATCTATCTATCTATCTATCTATCTATCTATCTATCTATCTATCTATCTATCAACTTATTGGAAGAGATGTTATGGTCCATTCCAGGACTCGTCCTCTGTTGTGCGAGGGAATGTGAAGAAGTGATTCATGATTTTGTTCACTCCCGCCCTACTGTGGGTGTTTTGCTTCAGTTGACGCTCCCTAAGTGCTCCCATGTGACACAGGGTTTCGTTTCAATGTCACCATATTCATTGTCCTCTTGTGCTACTGCAATTTGACGTTACCATCACAAGGCTACTCTTGAACTCAAGGTACTCTCCTACTAGGGATGTCCTGGTCCAAAGTGCTCATCTCCAATCCCATGAGAAGGTAGGAGGTCACTGTCTGTGAGGTTTTCTCATTTTCCTCCCAAAGTCGTGTGTGTCAGTTAATGGTGATGCTGGAGGTGTGTGGACAGTCTTGGTTTCTGTCTTGTCCCTGATTCAATATGAAGCAGGCTGGGAAAATGGAAAATCGGAGCCCTGGTCGATTAAGTAAGCTGGAATCTGAATGGGCATCCTTGTGGTTTAAAAGTGGAAGTCCGTGCCCACTCAGCCACACTCTATTTTTCTTCTCACTCATTTTTCCAGGAGACAGCTGACCGCGCAGCTCTGACGCACAAATGCACCAATGGAGCCATGCGTTCGATTCAACTGACATGGCTGTCCGCCCGACACGGCAGCTGGGAAAATGGAATAATTCAGTTAGCACATTTCCCCCTAAAATAAAGTTAGCTTGTGTTAACTTGCTTCCTGGCAGAGTGAGCGCCGGCGTCTTTCAGCTTTGCAACACCTTCGCCAAAGTAGGAGCCCGGTTGCCATGGCGACGTGATACAGTAGCTGCTTTTGTCATTAAGCACGGCGGCACATTGTATATGCCGTGGCATAGCCCCCCCCCCAACCCCCCCACCTCCAAAAATGACAAGTCGTTAAGCCTAAAATTAAGCCTTGCACGGCAACGGCTCCCTCCAATGAAGCGCGCGGAGCGGGCCAATCTTCTCTGAATAGCCCAGCTGGCAGTAAGCGGCTTGGATCGCGGCGGGAAAGCAGAATGTTAAAATAATTAAGAGTTGTGGGGCTTAAAAAACAAAGGACAAGCATTATGAAGTCTGCAAAGTTAGTCAGCGATTTGGTGTTTAACTGGCGAAGGCCAGGGAGGTGGGGACTGGGGGGGGCGAGCCGTTTCCTGGTGTAGGTGGGCCGTGTTTCTGTCGCTTCACTTTTGCGTTTCTGCTCTTTTAAAAGTTTGGTGTATCATCATGGTGGGGACCTTTTGTTGCTCCTCTTGTCTTCTAACCTCCACGCTTCCTCCTGTCCTCGGCCTCAAACTGGAGTAGCAGAGCATCCCGGGGCCTGGCCTTTGTCACTAGTCACAAGCCGAGGAGAGATCCCTCCACACTCTTGCTGTAGCTCATCTGGTGAAACTGCCTGAGATGTAATGAACAGATGACCCCCGTGTGCCCCTCTTTTATCTCACCTAAGAATTCTGGGTGAGGTGTGCCTGATAGGTGGTGTAAGTGTCGTCAGGGATCACCTATTACTGATCTCTTACCAGGACGGGAGGCCAGAAGTTCACAGAGATTGGAGCAGTTGGTCTTTCTGGCCTTTCCCATTGCCCCTACTTTTCAACCCACAGGCATGATGGGAAATGTAGTTCTGTGCTACAGTCTGGAAGTACACTATGCCTACCACCAGGAGGAACTGCAGGGAAGAACCATCTCTGCCTTCTAGAGACTTCTGCCTGACCTGGAAGTACTTCCATTGGGCTGTGCTCCGATGTACCCCCAGGTCCAAGATTAAACAAACATCCGGGCGCGTCAGAGCTAAGAGGAAGAAAGGCAACACTCGCTGGAGGGAGGTGGACAGAGAGAAAAGTGAGGCCAAAGAGCAAGTGTTTATTTGGTGCATTGGCTGTGTTAGCTGACCTCTGTGGGGCGTGGGAAACGCTTAATGGAAGGCTTTCCCACAATAAAAATCCTTTTATTAAACCAGAGTGGTGTTGGATCTTGTGTGTCTGGGGTTTGGGGGCTCAGCAGCACCCCCTACTATTCACAGTAGCCTGTCTCTTAAGTCTCCTGGATGACAGGGTGGCCCAGGTGTGACCTGGAGAGGTCTGCACTCTTTGTTGTAGCTCATCCTAATCTGCCTGAGATGTACCTGATAGCTGCCCCTCATATACCCCCCCCCCCCATGTCACTTAATCAGTCTGAGCGAGGTGGGCCTGAGATGTGTCTTGTCTCCTATGTCTCACAGTTGTCAGCATTCCTATTGGAATAATAATAATAATAATAATAATAATAATAATAATAATAATACATTTTATTTATATAGCGCCTTTGCCATGGTCAAACCAGTCACCTTGTCTGATTGGTCAGGCTGAGGTGTAACTGACAGACGGCCCCAGATGCCCTCCACCTGTCTTACTTATCCAGTCTGGGTCACGAGTGCCTAACACGTGACAAGTCTCCTATGTGTCCCTGACTCGCAGGTGTCCAGACTATCACTGTTGCTCATCTGAAGAATCTGCCTGAGGAGTAAGTGACAGATGACCCCCACATGTCTCCTGCCTATCCCACCTAGATGAGGTGTGTCTGATAGGCGTGTCATCTCCTGGCCTTGCAGACATTCGCTCTCTGGCTGTAGCCATCGGACTGAGGTGTATCTGGGGGGCTGTCACCTCCGCTGATCTCCTGTAGCTCGCCTGGCACATCTGGTCAGGTCGTCTTCCCCTCTGGGTGTCATCTCACCTCACTGAGGTGTTAGTAGTACTGTAGAAGACCCCTACCATCGAGAAAGAGCCCCTCATTCTTTCCCCTACACGCCAGATAACTGTCCACAGTGGTGACCGCACTCTCAGGTAGTGCAGTGGTCTCCCTCTTCCGTTCACTCTGGACCTCCAGGTCTTGTTTCCTTTTGACTCTTGTCACGGTGGCATGGTGACATCAGCTGTCTGACTGGCCTGGCCTGGAGTTTCATTTTAGGTGTCGCCTTTAAATTCTCAAAGAGTGTGAAGGCAAATGTCAGCTAAACAAATGAGGTGCCAGCGTGCGGGGGGATTGGGTGTGATTAGCAGAAAGCAGTTAAGAAATGTTAAATTGGCGCTCAGTAAGAGACAGGCCAGGGCACAAGTGCTAGCAGCGGGGCAACTTAATCTGAGATCTGTGCCCCTCAGGAGCAGCCATCTGCATTTGCAATTAATCTGAATAAACCTCTCGCTCTCGCTGTCTCATTTTTTTTTTCTTCCTTCTCTGCTTATCGAATGAGCCGCCTCTATGAGGAGAAGGAGGAGGAGGAGGAGGAGGAGGTGGGAGACTGGCGGTGTTGGCATGACAGTCTGAATGGCGCTGTGCCACTCTCTCCACTGGTCAGTCAGACTTTTTTGCTTATGCCTGCGCTGTAAGGCGGGAGGTGCAGTGGGCAGGATGTCTGAGGACCTTCAGGGTGTAGTGGGGTGCCGGGGGTCCCATACTGGAATTTGTTTGGACGTCTTTACTGAAGCACGAGATTCGTCATGGGATGAACTTGTCCGGTGGTGGTTAAGAAGTGCTATAATGGAGGTAGGTCACTAAAAAGAACTGCCAATGTCTGACAACTAAGAGGAGGCCAGCGATTCCAATAAGCCCACTTCTTCAACCTTTATTTTACACCCACCAAAGTACCCGGTGCTGCCCAGGTAAAACTGTACAGGGGGTTAATGTAAGAAAGCAAATATTTCTGTCATTGCTAGCTGAACTACCAGTGTCCCATCTGCCATCTACACCTCAAAAATCTGGCCCATGGACCACCTGGTGGTCCCTAAGCATGTTCCAGGTGGTTGGTGGGCTGATCTAGTCCTCCATTTTAGAATAACTTTCATGCTGCGGCTCTAAGACTGTGGCCACACAGATGGTAATGCTTTTTACTTCTTCACCACTACTCTAAAGTAGCGTGAGATACAACACCTGAAGAGAGGGGTGCCCCCTGTAGGCACCCCCTGTCTCTGGCCTTATCCTATTCTGTAGCACTGAATTGTCACGTCTGTGACTGTTTCTCATTCATCTTGGCGCATCGTAATTATCATCCCCTCCATTTTCTGCTGCCATTTCCTTTTTTGCCATTCCATCAACTTCACGGGCCCTGCCAACCACCCGAGACAACATTCTGAGGAGAGCATTCCAGAGGTTGTGCCAAACGCATCTCTGGGTATTTGTCTGGCATGCGGATCCACCCTGTTGAACCTATGGCACAGACTTGTACGGTGGGATATCATAATCTTTGTTTAGTTTCAAAATGTAGTCCGTCCCCCAGCCTGAGGGCAGTGCCACGTTACCCCTGCTTGTTTTAGTCCGGTGTGCAAATCCACATCGATGAGCGCCATCTCTGTGGCCCTGTAACATCTACTTGGACATGATGGTCGAAACATGTTACTCTGCACCCCTGACTATACAACAACACCTATTACTATTACTATTACTATTACTATTACTATTACTATTACTATTACTATTACTATTACTATTACTATTACTGCTACAACAGAACTGTAATAACGCAAGTGGCCACAAGTGGGATGCAGATCTTGAGCTGGATGAGATAGGCATGAAACTGATCAGTAGCCAAGGTGGGCAATGCCAGTGTATCCCACTGTGTTTAATTTGGCACCTAAAGGGTTGGGTGATGTCGTTTAATAGTTGGTCTTTGTTTTGTACCACATAGACACCCTTGTTACATGCTCTGACTATAGCCCTCCGTGGGTGTAGGGGGCACTCTAAAGCAGTTGATCAGGACTCAGCGAGGCCCTACCACCCCTACAATTCATCACCGCCTCTCACACCTTCGCTTCCCTGACACACCGCTGAGGACGTCTTCTAGGACTGGCAGCATGTGTGCGTGCGACCGCATGAATGTTGAGGTTAATTGGATTAATTTGCATGTTTAATGCCAACCAAAAAGCTCCTCGCACTCGAGTCGGCATGGTGAGCGAACAAACGTCCTACCAGAATTTGCATGACTGATTCATGCGCACGGCCGCCTCGCATTCATCTCAGCGCGGCTTAATTGTCATGCCTTTTATTTTCATTTATCAGGAGCGACGTCGGGATCTGAGCATGACGCCACGGGGTGGGCCAGCGTGAAGAGTGCAGCGCCTAACAGCCTCCGTCAGGGTGTTCCAACAGGGAATGACCCCGCCCCCTTCGCCTCTTTTATTTTCCCTTTTTATTCTTATGAATTTTTAACACTGCATTTCCAGCTCGTTAATTATGCTAACTGATCAGGAGGACAGCTGGATAAAAGGCAGCCTCGGTGACGGAGCTCTCGATCATTCAAGAAACCAGAAGTTGAGGCTAACTCATCGAGAAAGGACTCCATGTTACCCCCAACGTACAACGTGCCGGTGAGGCCACTGAGTTTGAACTCCCAGTCAATCCAAACAAACGTCTCCACCCCGTCCCCACACAGATGGAAAGGCGGGCAATGTCACTGCTGGGCCTCGCCCACATGGGTTGGCGTGATTACTGTAATTCATTAGTCCTGGGTTCAGACATCGAGCCAGTCACGCTCTCCCTCTCTCTATGTAGAGTCACTGTGTTCTCCCCGTGTCTGGCTTCCCTGTCCATTCCAGGTTAAGGGAGTATGTGAATCTGATTTGGCCTGGTGGGAGTGAGCGAGTGAGGGAGAGAGTGAGAGAGAGTGAGCGAGAGAGGGAGGGAGGGAGGGAGGGAGAGTGAGTGAGTGAGTGAGTGAGTGAGTGAGTCAATGAGTGAGAGTGAGTGAGAGAGTGAGTGAGTGAGTGAGTGAGTGAGTGAGTGAGTCAATGAGTGAGTGAGGGAGTGAGTGTGTGTGCCCTGTGGCATACAGGCATCCCATCCAGTGGTGATTCTTGACTTGTGTTGTGGCACAAAGATGCTTCCCTCCCCAAACATCTGGGAATGATTTAAAAGAGTTCAGACACTGGAGGGTCAGGCTGATTTCCAGTGTAACCCATAGCTTTGACATTTGCCCACCATATGCTGTGACCCTCACTCAAGACATGACTGAATCCTGAATCAACAAGTAACCCCACGATTTGCTAGCGAATCGGAAATCCTAGAATGGCAATCAGTTTCTGTTCCGTCCGATATGTGGATGGATGACATATCATGGAGGGCGGGTGCGTCTGGGGAAATGTCATTTAATCCAATAAGCATATCTGTACTAAAGCGGTTTCGTTTTGTGGAGACGTGAGTCTGTTGCCTTCGCTGACACCGACTGCTTGAACAGGTTGTGTTGTTTGGGGGCCACCTACTGACTCTGGGAAGCCGCCGCGTCTGACTGTGGGGCGAGCGCCACAGCGCAATATGCGCCTCGGTGGGAAGCCGCTGCGTGAAGACATATCATGGAAGGTATATGCGGTGGTGTGGGCGGTCGCGTCCGGGCAGCTGTACAACCTGGCGTGCATGGTTTACCCCAGGTGCAGTCCACAGGTCGTAGTCTCGTCTCTGTGTTTTCTTTGGTTTGAGCCGCGACTCCTTTCGCAAGCGCGTTGTAGGCGTGCGCATTGTCACAGCCTCGGTTAGTAAACCTCTGGGGTTTCCGTACAGTAATACAACCTTCGAATCCTCTCATTTCTTTTTTTGCTCTGTGGCAGGCGGCAGTGTGCGTGCTCCTCGATGTGCCCAGCGCCCAGCGCCCTGCGTCCATATCCGGTTTACAACCTTCGGTTAGTAAGATGGATGTGGACAAGTGGCACATTTAATTTCTTTCTTGCTGCCTTGTTTTACTTTTTAAGAGTAGAAATTTTAAAACAGACTGGGAACTCACACAGGTGACTGGTAGCCATTCTGGGACAGAGGGCACCTCATGTGAGTGCTGGCCATCCTGGAGCAGTCAGTGTCTCGTTGGAGAGTTGGCCGTCCTTGGACATGCACTCTCCTCTATGGATGTTGGTCATCCTTGGACAGACATCGTCTTGTTTGAGTGTTGGCCATCTTTTAGCTAACAGTATTATTTGTGAGTGTTGAACATCTTTGGACAGGCTGTGTTCTTTGAAGGTGTTGGTTGTCCTTGAGCAGACAGAACCTTCTGTGTGAGTTGGCCGTCCTTGTCCAGTTTGGGTTCTTCATGAGCGTTGGTTGTACCTGAGCAGACAATATTTTCTGTCAGAGTGTTGGCTGTCCTTGGACATGCAGTGTTCCTTATGTGTGTTGGCTGCCCTGGGACAGACAGTGCCCTTTGTGAATGTAGGTTGTCCTCACCCTCTGTGTGAGTTGGCCATCCTTGTCTAGGCAGTGTTCTTTGTGACTGTTGGCCACCCTTGGACTTTCAGTGTTCTTTATAGGTGTTGGCCATCCTTGGACAGACAGGGTTCTTTGTGAGTGTAGATTGTTTTGAGCAGACAGCACCTTCTGCGTGAGTTGGACATCTTTGAACAGGCAGTGTTGTTTGTGAGAGTTGGTCGTAGATGTACATGCAGGGTGTTGGCCATCCCTGAGCAGACAGCACCTTCTTCATGAGTTGACCGTGCTTGGACAGACAGTATCTTCAGTGAGAGTTGGCCATCCCTGAGTGATTCTTTGTGAGAGCTGGTCATCCTTGAACTTTCAATGTTCTTTATAAGTGTTGACCGTCCTTGTCCAGGCAGTGTTCTTTGTGACTGTTAGCCATCCTTGGACCTTCAGTGTTCTTTATGGGTGTTGGCCATCCATCCATCCTTGGATAGACAGGGTAATTTGTGAGTGAAGGTTCTTTTGAGCAGACACCACCTTCCATGTGAGTTGGCCATCCTAGGCTGGGCAGTGCCCTTTATGAGAGTTGGTCATCCTTGAGCAGACAGTTTGTTGTGCAAGAGGAGGTTGTCTTGAGAAGACAGCGCCTTCTTCGTGAGTTTGCTGTGTTTGGACAACACTCTTAGTGAGTGTTGGCCATCCTTAGACCTTCAGTGTTCTTTATGAGTGGTGGCCGTCCTTGTCGGTGTCCTTTGTGAGTAAAGGTTCTTTTGAGCAGACACCACCTTCCATATGAGTTGGCCATCCTAGGCTGGGTAGTGCCCTTTGTGAGAGTTGGTCATCCTTGAGCAGACAGTTTCTTGTGTGAGTGTAGGTTGTCTTGAGAAGACAGCGCCTTCTTCTTGAGTTTGCTGTGTTTGGACAAACAGTGTCTTAGTGAGTGTTGGCCATCCTTGGGCCTTCAGTGTTCTTTATGAGTGGTGGCCGTTCTTGTCAGACAGTGTCCTTTGTGAGTGAAGGTTCTTTTGAGCAGACAGCACCTTCTGTGTGAGTTGGCCATCCTAGGCCAGGCAGTGTCCTTTATGAGAGTTGGTCATCCTGCAGACAGTGTCATGTGTGATAGCTACCCATCCTGGGCTTGTGTTCCCGTAGAGCTCAATGAGTCCCCAGTTAAAGTTGTGTATTTGAGTTGTGTAACATTTTCAGCTGACCACCCTGTCATGCATGTGTGTGTGTGTGTAGGTCCATCTGGTAGACACTGAGGTTTCCTTCTGCTTGTCTCTGCCTGGCTCAACCTCAAGTAGTTTCATCAGATGAATGTGTAGCTGGGGAACCTAAAGGACTGCTGCTCCAAAAGTGAAACGAATGTTTGGGTGATGTCTGAATGGGAAGAATTCCAAAGATCTTCCCAAACACAAACATGTAGCATGCTCCAGCCTAAACCCCTACCCCAAAACTGAAGAAGACTATTTTAGCAGAAGAGCTCGACTCGAGCCTGATGGTCACTTGGCTGAACTCTGCCTTGACATGATCCGCTGGTTCATTGGGTTTTCATTTTCTGGAAGTTTCTTTTTCCTTCCTGTGAGGCTCCATGCAGACACCAAGAGGAAGGTCTACCAGCCCAGCCCGTGCCTGAAAGCACATTAATCCCCGACCTACCGCCTCCTCCGTCTGATGGCAGCGAAGGCTCATTACGGAATCCTTTCATTGCAGTCGAGAAACACAAAAGTTCACCTTTTGCCAGCAAGGACCGCATTAACATCTGTTTTCGGGTCTGATAACAGTGTCAGCCTTTCCATCCCCTAGAAATACCAAGTCAGTCACGCGGCATTATTTATGACAGGCCCAAGTCCCAGGAGGAAGAAATGCTGAATGACATAAAAGGTTATTTTATAATTATTCCCAGAATTAGATAATAAATCATGGCCCGGAAATATCTGCAGCTAACAAATTCTTCTTTTTTTTTTTTGTTTTATCTCCGACGGCCGTCTTGATGACACGGCCAGCCTGGTGTTGTGGGCTGCCAGGTTGATCCCCGCAGCTGAGGGCGACTCGTTACAGACCTGTCATGGACAGGATGATCAAGGATGAGGTCCCCCATAGGCCTTATATCGGGGGGGTCACAGGTCAGCTGTGGGCATTGTGTTGCGTCGGACCACCAGGGAATGGAGATACTTTTGATGGTCCAACTCCCAGGTTGTCTTTAATTAGTTGTGTTAGTGAATGAAAGGAGTGGATGGATGAGAACGACTTGTCTTTAAACACAAATAAAACTGAGATTGTGAATTATTGGAGGGAGTGACGCTGATCACAACAGTATTTGTCATCAGTTAATTCAGTTGGAATCATCATTAAGTTTACTTAATCAGTCAATCTAGGAGTTATCTTTGACTCTAGTGTGTCTTTTAAAGCACACATTACAAAGTTGTCTAACTTCCATCTTAAAAATGTTGGGAAATTTTCTAAATAAGCGGGATTCTGAGAAATTAATTCATGCATTTATTTCTAGTAGGATTGACTCCTGCAATGCGGTGTTCACTGGATGTTCAAACTGTTCTTTATACAGCCTCCAGTTAATCCAAAATGCTGCTGCAAGAATTATTACAAGAACAAGAAAATACAAACACATAACTCCAGTTCTTAAATCCTTACACTGGCTCCCAGTCAAGTTTAGGGCAGATTTCAAAATCCTCCTATTAACAATATAAAGCCTTAAATGTCCGAGGTCCGGCTTACTTGTCTGAACTTATCGTGTCTTACAAACCTGAGTACACATTAAGATCTGAAGATGCCGGTCTGCTTATGATTCCAAGAATTAATAAAATAACAGCGGGAGGTCGGGTGTTTAGTTACAGGGGTCACCCCTAAACTGTGGAGTGGTCTGCATGTTACTATAAGAGATGCCCCTTCAGTCTCAGCTTTCAAATCCCAGCTGAAGACTCACGACTTCAGTTTAGCACACCCTGACTAGAGCTGCTGATTAACTGTACAGACTGCATATCTCTGTTGTTAGTCGTCAGCACTAAAACATAAGTAATATGATCGTTAGAATTTGTTACTCAGCCTCACCTGTTCGGTTTCTCTTCAGCTTTCAAATCTCAGCTGAAGACTCACGACTTCAGTTTAGCACACCCTGACTAGAGCTGCTGATTAACTGTACAGACTGCATATCTCTGTTGTTAGTCATCAGCACTAAAACATAAGTAACATGATCATTAGAATTTGTTACTCACCCTCACCTGTTCGGTTTCTCTTCAGCTTTCAAATCCCGGCTGAAGACTCACGACTTCAGTTTAGCACACCCTGACTAGAGCTGCTGATTAACTGTACAGATTGCATCTCTCTGTTGTTAGTCATCAGCATTAAAACATAAGTGATATGATTGTTAGAATTTGTTACTCAGCCTCACCTGTTCGGTTTCTGTTCAGCTTTCAAATCCCGGCTGAAGACTCACGACTTCAGTTTAGCACACCCTGACTAGAGCTGCTGATTAACTGTACAGACTGCATCTCTCTGTTGTTAGTCATCAGCATTTAAACATAAGTAATATGATTGTTAGAATTTGTTACTCACCCTCACCTGTTCGGTTTCTCTTCAGCTTTCAAATCCCAGCTGAAGACTCACGACTTCAGTTTAGCACACCCTGACTAGAGCTGCTGATTAACTGTACAGACTGCATCTCTCTGTTGTTAGTCATCAGCACTAAAACATAAGTAATATGATCGTTAGAATTTGTTACTCACCCTCACTTGTTCGGTTTCTCTTCAGCTTTCAAATCCCAGCTGAAGACTCACGACTTCAGTTTAGCACACCCTGACTAGAGCTGCTGATTAACTGTACAGACTGCATCTCTCTGTTGTTAGTCATCAGCACTAAAACATAAGTGATATGATCGTTAGAATTTGTTACTCACCCTCACCTGTTTGGTTTCTCTTCAGCTTTCAAATCCCGGATGAAGACTCACGACTTCAGTTTAGCACACCCTGACTAGAGCTGCTGATTAACTGTACAGACTGCATCTCTCTGTTGTTAGTCATCAGCACTAAAACATAAGTGATATGATCGTTAGAATTTGTTACTCACCCTCACCTGTTTGGTTTCTCTTCAGCTTTCAAATCCCGGATGAAGACTCACGACTTCAGTTTAGCACACCCTGACTAGAGCTGCTGATTAAAAACTATAATTTAAAAAAACTTTACAGACATAAATGACAGCAATCAAATTTGTGAACGCACCTCCCTCTCGCACACCCCAACAAACACACAACACAAATAACTTAAAACAAAGAAAACCCTTTGACACACACAAAGCCCAAAGGGCAGGCACTTTCAGACACGTTTGATAAAATGAGTTCATTTTCGCCAGAGTCTCCCCAGATAAGTGAGGGTCCCTCTCAGCTCACTCCTGACTGTCCCACCTGTTTTCTACTTCAGAGTGGGTCAGCCGGCAGAGTCTTGAAGGTGGCCACCTCCGTAAGCAGGTGAGGCGAATCCTTTCTCCGGCTGTGGATGGTCTACATGTGCTGTTTGGGTCCCATTTCAGCCCCTTTGTTTTGTTCTTTTTCTTTTTCTCTTCTTGCCTGTCACAGCCTTTTTTTTTTCAAACTGTAATCCTGGTGTCCTTTCTCCATGACAACCACTAGAAACTACAGCAATAGACCCCCCCCCCCCCAAAAAGGTCTTCTTTATGACTGTCTGCCCAGTGTGCCTGATTTCCCCCCCCCCCCACCCCCATATTAAGGGGGCTTGGGCAACAGCCGGGTTTACATTGAGGACGGCGAAGAGACAAAAGCAAATCAGATGCCGTTTATGTGCCACCACTGGTCTGTTCCCTGACCCTGTTGTTGGGTGTGGGAGAGGAGAAAGTCAGGGTCATCCAGCTATGTCCTCGGCTAGCAGGAGGCAGACGGACATTTGGCACCAGGGTCTTATAGGGCCACCTCAGGGGTCCTCCATAGAGACAGAGAGAGAGAGAAATGTCATCTCTGGGACGTACAGAAGGGGTCACTCCATGATGGACTGCAGTTGAGGTGAGGGGCTCTGTCTCCTCTGTGGACGACTGAGAGTCCTTCCAGAGGTGACCCCCAGTCAAGCCGCCTTTCTTAAACGAGTCACAATAAAAAAAGAAAGAAAAATAAAAAGCGCATTGCAGAAGTAACCAGAAAGAAAGAAAGAAAAGTAGAGTTCGGCAGAGGAAAAAACTGCAGCAATTAAAGTTGCTTCCTTGTTTTTTCCGACTCTTCCATCTGTTTTCAGGGACTTGATGAGTTTGAAAGACACTTTTAGAAAATAAGTGTTGTGAGTTAAAGATAAATGAGGCGGTTGAAAGCTCTTGGAGGTCATTGACAAGCTCATTAAAAGTGTATTTTTGATAATTAAATCAAACAAACTGCCGCACTTCCTATTACAGGCAGCAGACCGTCTGCTGTTTAATAGATACTGGGAGGATTTTTAACATTTCTTTATTCCGCTCATAATAATCTGCGTTTGTCATATATCCGTGAGGAGCCGTGCAATGGTTTAATCTGGAATTCAGATAAGTTTGGCTTTGCTAATTAATCGTCTTATAATTACTCATCATTGGAATGGAGGGAGAATCGAGCGGCGGCTCCGTGTCACGAGTCTTGGAAATCCGGGATCAGGCGGTAAGCTGCAAATCTTTGAAGAGCGGGGCTACTTTAAAGCGCACAGGGTGGTGATGCTCGCTCAAAGCAAGCATCATGGGATGTCATTGTTTGGAAAAGTTTCCTTCTGCTGAAAAATATGCCAACCTCCAGGAGCCACTCGGCTCCAGTCTGAGATGTGTAGGGTGGTCTACGGCTTTGATAACTCATTGACAATGCCTCTTCATGGTGGCTCATTTTGGTGATTCCTCAATGCTACCGACTCACCTGACGTGACAGAATTTTGATAAAAGGAACGGAAGCTGGAAATTGTCAAAAAACTGGGGGACCCAGGGATGAAGAAGCCAAAACAAAACAACTAAAGCGGCCAAACGCATAAATACCCCGGCACAGAGGACATGCTCTGCTATTATGACGTGGCCTTCCTTTATTTCCCCACTTCTTGGACGTGTCCCATAAAGTACGCCATACTGATTCTGTTCCGTGACGGCTCGCTTGGGGGGACATCTTGACTGACATTTCTTTTGAGCAGTGCCGGTCTGGTTTGGAGGGCATCACGCAAGACTGAAACAGTGAAGGTCCCGAGGGGCTTATAAAAGACCCAAGGGCCTTTACTGAGTGCTGGAGTCAGCTAGTTGCGCTGGTTATTGGGGTCTGCGTCTCTCCCGTGTCGGTGGTCTTTATACAATCAAAAAGGAAACATTTATCTTGTAACCTTCAGGCAGAACTGAGAAGGCGTTCTTGCTCACAGGCTTCTTCATTTTCACAGGAGGTGACGGCACATCGAGGTGCCGGCCGACACTGACAGCGTTTCCAGCTCACTTTTTTGCCTCTCTAAATCTGACTCCTTATGAAGTTTCTGGATGATACGACCGTGGTGGGTCTCATATCAGATAATGATGAGACTCACCACAGAGAGAACATACAACACCTAGCACTATGGTGCTCAGCCAACAACCTCATCTTGAACACCAGCAAGACCAAAGAGATCATTGTGGACTATAGGAGGTCCAGAAGAACAGAACATGCTCCTATATTCATACACGAGGAGGCTGTAATGTGTGTGGACAATATCAAGTTCTTGGGTATCCACATCACATCAGATCTGACCTGGTCTTTGAACACATCTCACCTGGTAAAGAAGGCCCAACAAAGACTCTTCTTCCTCAGGAAGATGAGGCGTGCTGGATTCTCCTCTTGGCTGCTCGCAGACTTCTACAGATCCGCTATAAGAAAGCCTTCTCTGTCACAGTATGACAGCGTGGTACGGCACAGGACAGGAAGGACTTGGCATGGGTGGTGAGAACAGCACAGGGGATCGTAGGAAGTCCTCTCCTAGACCTGGACTCTGTATATGCTGGAAGGGTGCAGAAGAGGGCCAAATGTGTAGTTGTGGATCTCATCCATCTGGGAAATGGACTTGTTTGTACCACTACCTTCGGGAAAGCGGTACAGAAACATAAAAACACGCACCAGCAGACTGAAAGACAGCTTTTTCCCCAGAGCTGTGAAGTCCATCTGCCCCTGCTGATACCCACACAAACATCTACATCTACCCCTAACCTGCCCCCCTGTAGACATCCACACGCACTTTCCCTGGTAATCCTCCCCTGCAGACCCACGCACACAGATCACTGGTCTCTGCAGGTGTACTACCTCAGGAAAAGTCTGGACTTGATGATGTTTTATTGCTGCTGTCTTTTGTACTTATTATGTTTATTTTATTATTTATAGTGTATTTTAAGTATTCTGCCTTGAAACCCGAGTCCTACCAACAAAAAATTTCATTATGTATATGCATAATGACAATACAGAATTCTACTACTCTACTACTACTTATGCACTCTTTGATGAAATTCTGTGCCTCACACAGAACCAAAACAGCTTACGAAAGGTCCGGGGTACGCACTGGGCTCGTTGTCCCTTACATTCTCTCCGTTAATCATAGTCTTTCTGAAGCGTTATCATTCAAAGTAAAACTCAAAAGAGTTATTAAGAAAAGGAAACTTTGACTTGGTTACAATCCCACGGTAGAACACGGCATCACGTAATGTCGGATAAGAACAAAAATCCCCAGTGTGGTCGGGCCACACTGGCACAGCGAGCAGGCGAAACGCAAACCGCGGAACGATTGTCTCCTTGACTGTTACGTGAATTGGAATGCCTGCCCGTCTGTAGCCATGGTCGTCGTAGTCGGGGCAGAACAAAGGATAATGATGAATACCCAGGGACCACCTTTGGGGTGGGGGGGCACCTCAAAGCCTGGAATGAAACGTTTTTTTTTTCAAGAGGAGGGGCCCACAGTGACCACTTAGGTGTAGGGCCCCGTGTTCTGCTGCAGTCAGTATAATCTGCTTAGAAACATTCAGCACGTCCAACCCAGAAAAAACAAAATTCTAGCAAAGTCAGTAAGTGTAACGTGATTACAAGAATTTCGACTGGCAAATGGAATTAGATTACGGTAATGAATTCCTCTGAACCGCATTACCCCTCAGCTCAGACTATTATTTAGTTTCTTACGTTGTTGGATTGAATTAATGTACTAGGTGCCTTGTTTCTGTTCATTTAGTTTGCATTATACGTGTAACAAATCATTTCGATTAATCCAGGAGTGCAGGATCTATCGATGCCTCAAAATGTGTGAGGAGTTTTGACACAAGGTGTTGTTTATCCACTGCAGCCAAAACTGAGAAAAAAGTGCAATGGAGAGCACAATACAACGTTTAATAAGCACACCAAAGTCATATTCAAACCTTCAGTTTTCAATGATAAAACTTAAAATGTAATTCTGTGTAGGAAAAGGTAACTTTCATTAAAGCTTTCTTTGAAAAAATGTAACATAACACTGCACTGAGTACTGGTTCTGATAACGTCACACTAAACAGGCCTCAGATACAGGCAGCCTGGCCCCAAATGCAAAAGGAAGGCCCAAAGTGAGGCCCAGGCCTAAAACATCACTGCTTATAAGGAGCCTCTCTGTCCAGTCACTACTCAGGGAGAGGGTGGGGAGGTGGGGCACTCCTACAAGTACTTGGGGGTCCGGGCTGGACTGGCCTCATAACACAGAGAAACTGTAGAAGAAAAGGCAGAGCAGACTTTTTATCTTAGGAGACTGCATTCCTTTAATGTGGGAAGTGACGTCCTTCACATCTTCTATAACTCTGTGACAGCCAGCGTGGTGTGCTGGGCTGGTAACATCACTTCAAGAGTGGCCCACCGAATCAACAAGCTGAATAAATGGACACACTCAGTTATAAGGCCCCCTGGAGGTCGTATCGAAGGACAGAAATAAAACAAAACTGTGTGCCATTATGAACAACACTGCACATCCTCTCTGTGACACACCAACACTGAATGTCCTTTGTACCGACAGTAATATGTCTGCATGCCACGTCTCTGTGACTGGGACAGCCCTGTTAGAACCTCTCGTTTTAATGGTCTTGTTTTATAGTCATTATGGTGTGTGTTCAGACCATAGTGTGTGTGTGTACTGTACATATTTATTTATTCATTTACTTATCTACCAATTTATGTATTCATTTTTTTAAAGATTTCCTGTGAAAAGACACATTTCTATGTGTGGACAAGTTAATGCTCTATCTATCTATCTATCTATCTATCTATCTATCTATCTATCTATCTATCTATCTATCTATCTATCTATCTATCTATCTATCTATCTTATCCTGCCTACTATGCTAAAATTAAAATCTATCTATCTACAATGCTCAAAAAATGCTTGAAAATGCCCTTTAAAGGAAAAGATCACTGGAAACCTCTGGCACAAATGTGAATAAATAAATAAATAAATAAATAAATAAAATGAAACATCCATCCATCATCCAACCCGCTAAATCCGAACACAGGGTCACGGGGGTCTGCTGGAGCCAATCCCAGCCAACACAGGGCACAAGGCAGGAACCAATCCCGGGCAGGGTGCCAACCCACCACAGAAAATGAAACAATGATCTAAAAATTCAGAAGATGTATTAATTAATAAAACAGAAGCAAAAGGCATAAGGTGAAAAAAGGGCAAAAATGCAAAACAAAAAAGGGTTTGCCGAAAAAGGGAACCTAAGGAAAACAAGTCCAAGGCCAAATCGAGAAATGAGAAGACTCCAAGAGCAATGCTTACACTTCACAGCAAGTAATGAACCTCTGAGGGATGCGCAGCTCCTACACCTCTGCTTAAAGGCTGGGGGCGGTCCTTCCTTCAGCAGTGTCATGATGATGGCTCCGCCTCTTGGAAGAGCTCTACTCATAAAGCAGAACTTTAATACACAATATACACATGCTGTTAATGTATGAACATAACAAGATTAATAAAAATTGCATCATAATAGAAAACATGAAAAATAGGAAATTAGACACCAACAGAAATACAATAAAAAGGAAAATAAACACATCCTGGGTGAAATGTATCTATATCTGTATAAGCAATGAACCCTGTAATACATTAAAATATAATACATTAATAATAACATAATTAAAATCAAATTAAAGACTTAGTAAGCCTCACTTAAAACAAAAACATGGGGCAAACAACCTAAAAGGTGGTGTTCCATAATTTTTGAGTATGCTGAACACAGCAGCCAAGGCCTGACTTATTAACAAATAATAAACGGTGCAGCCGCCGTAAAAGCCCCACTGTGAACAACAAGCCAGTAATAAACGTTTAGTAGACGTGCTGGCTGTTTTGGGAGCAGACTGACCTGAAGCAATAACTCCAAGATGCCTCTTATGATTTCGCATGCGGAGATGAACTCAGTAGGTTATGTTAATGTGCAGCAGGCGGAGGATAATCACCGGCGTTAAAAAATGGTTGCCTGTAATGTGAGCGTATTACACTTTGGGCGTAAGTGGTATCGAAGTAGGAGAGTTGTCATTAGAACAATTTGTGACGAGAACAGAACAGACCACTCAGCCATGGCTGAAGACACGGGTTAAATCTATGAATACCTTAGCAAAGGCCAAGAGCCACACAAGAGGTCACAGAACACGGCCTGCTCCTGGAATGCTAGCTTTGTGAGGGCTTCTGAACTAATATGTCAACCTTCAAAGGCCTTGCAAGACAAACTTTGACAATGGTTGGGAGAAGCACCTCCTGCCGGAAGTCCAAATAAGAGAAAACTTACAACCTGAACGATTCAAAACAAAGTCCATACAGCAGACTTTGCCTCCATAAAACCAAGAGAGATGTCTGTGTAACATGAGAGACCTTTCTTCTTCAGCAAAGGTGTGTTTTGAAAGTGCAACCATGTAATCCTTGTCTCCACTGAGGAGCGTTTTCATCTTGTAGAAGTGGCGCTGCACGTTCGTCCTTGAACAGCAAGGTGTTTGTTGTGTCTTCGGAGCTGTCTCAGTCTGTCACTTACGCCCCTCTCTGCCTCACTCAGTCACACTAAACTGCTCTCTCTCTCTCTCTCTCTCTCTCTCTCTCTCTCTCTCTCTCTCTCTATATATATATATATATATATATATATATATATATATATATATACTTATTGTAAGAAGAGAATGGGCATCCCGACTGGGAAGTAAGAGAATCCCAAAAAAGACAGATGAACTGGCCAGATGGACAAGAAAATAACTGTATCTGGCCGATGTAAATGAATGGATGGGCCAGTGATAGCCGGGAATAGGGGTGCAGTTCCATTCTCCATATACCAGGTGGTTCTCATGTGGCAACACAGTCGGGACACCCGCAGGGGTGCTTGGGATATGGAGTCCAGAAGTGCAACCATGTCGGGGTCCCAACGTGCCAATAGGGGGTATTGTCGGCGGAGGACCTCCCTACTTTTCTTATAGCCTGAAAGTTTTTCCCGGAAGATATGGCGTGGCACCAGAAGCACTTCCGGCACTTCTACTCTATATATATAAAATCCTAAGCCTAAAAGTGCAACAATTTTGTGCAACGATTTTATGTAACGTTATTATGTTATGTTTTTGTCACGCTTTAGATCGGCTTATTTTAAAACCTACATTTATACGTTTGGTATCATTCTTTTCAGAATTTATCAAACTTTAATGTGATGTTGTTAGATTTTCAGATTCTTATTCCGTTTTTAAATTATAAACTAAAATATCAAGAAAGACGTGGTTTTTATTTTTGATCGAGTAAATTTTCTTTCACAGGAACAAACTATTTTAAAAAATTATCTATTCATAACACCAATGTTTGTATTTAGGTGATTTAGTTAGCTGAAGGTCGAGGCGCCGAAGGCACCAAGTGGGCTTATATATGTGTTGTGGACTATGGCCGGCAGCTTATCCCGGCCAATACCCCCAAGTCGCCAGGTGGAGCCCTCCCTGCAATGTGGAGATGCCCCGGGATCCAGCAGAGCATCATGGACCTTGGAGTTTCCCTTCACAGCCCTGCTGGATACCATGGGGACCACCAGGGGACGCTGCAGGGAGGCCCAGGGACTTCTATTTGCCTTATAACCTGGAAGTACTTCCCACGGTCGAGGGGACAGAAGCAATGTCGTACTTCCGGGTTGAAGAAAAGGAGTTTTCACCTGACCCAGAAGTGTTAAGAGTCACATGGACTGAGGGACAGAAACACTTCCGGGTCGAGAAGTATAAAGGGACTATGGGTAACCCCAGCAGCCTGAGCCGGAGTTGGGAGGGAGTGCGAGAGAGCTGCTGGGAGGAGTGGAGGATTGATTGTTTATTGTGTTTTGTATAGTGGTTTATTATAGGAGTGTTGTGCAGTGGAGGTGCTTAGTGCACATTATTATAATAAAAGTCAACATATTGGACTTGTACCAAGTGTGTGACGTGTCGTCTGAGGGTTCAAGGGGCGCTAAGGAGCGTTTATTTTACAGTGTATACAGTGGAACCTCGGTTTGCGAGCATAATTCATTCCGGAAACGTGCTCGCAGTCCAAAGCACTCGTATATCAAAGTGAACTTCCCCATAAGAAATAATAGAAACTCAGATGATTCGCTCCACAACCCAAAACTATTCATATAAAAATGATTAATACAAAATATAAAGTAAAAATACATCAAAC
The DNA here is from genome assembly GCF_900747795.2 of Erpetoichthys calabaricus. Taxonomy (NCBI): domain Eukaryota; kingdom Metazoa; phylum Chordata; class Cladistia; order Polypteriformes; family Polypteridae; genus Erpetoichthys; species Erpetoichthys calabaricus. The sequence goes on from NC_041407.2 coordinate 14,580,761, forward strand.
AAATTAACCTGCACTTTACCTTTGAAAAGAATCATGGCTGGTGTGAGTGAGTTTCTAAACTCTTGTGGGATTCCACCTAACAGGACGACACGCGGAAGAGCGTCCCAAAGCAATCGCAGTCTCCCAGCGCTGTAGCAGTTCGCCGTAAAAGCGAATCCGAAAAGATCGCAGACATGCTATAAGCGCCTGCCATCGATGGGTGATACAAGGAACAAGGAACATTACAAATGTGCAGGGCCCTGCCTGACTGCTGTGTCTGTGTATAGGAGAGTGGCAGATCCCGCTACAATAAATAACTGCGCTGTTGCTGTTTCAAGCTGAATAAAGCTGGTGGTGCAAGACGGGGACTCGCACATCACAGCACACACACGCACGCATGCGCACGCACACACACACACACACATAGTCACAATGCTGTTGTAAACAGTATACGCTCGTACGGATGTTGACTATATGAGTGAGGCACGCCGACTCAGAAGGAGAACAGGAGATGATTGACAACAATCCCGCAGCGAGAGAGAGAGAGAGAAGAACCATCAGCTCAGTTGTGATTACATGACGCTCAGCAGACAAAGCATGTACATACTACTCGTACTGCAAGATGTCGCTCGTTTATCAAGTCAAAATTTATTAAAAATTTTAGCTCGTCTTGAAAAACACTCGTAAACCAAGTTACTCGCAAACCGAGGTTCCACTGTATATATATATATATATATATATATATATATATATATATATATATATATATATATATATATATATATATATATATATTGTGGCAAGCGGCTGGGGGTGGTACCCAGCCGGAACGCCCAGAAGGACCGGAGGAGGGCTTACGCCTGCTCCAGACTACGAGGGGGTGACCGCCCTGGTGGCTTTGGGGACAACGGTAATAGAGCTTAGAAGCTCAACCCTATAGGGGCCCGTGGTCACCGCCAGGGGAGTCGCCCAGATGCCTGAGGAGCCCTGGCCCTCAGCACTTCTGCCCCACCCGGAAGTCACATTCAGGCCCTTTAGCTGCCTCCCATGTGCACGTGTGTGACAATATATATAATACACACACACACACACACAATAAAGTATGAATTTTCTTATAAGAAACATGTTGACTACAAAGTGCCAGGCCCCTGCTTCTCAACTTCTTACAAGCATATACACACTGGTTAGTTTATCTGAGCTAAAACATGCACACTCCTTTAAGTATTTATTTTTTTTACATTTGAATATCTCCCAGGGTTCTTCCATCTTATTTGTCTCCTTAAAAACACACTGTTAGTTAGCCGAGTCATTGTCACGCTGAGCAGACCTTCTGTCCAAAGGGCACCTGCCTGTCAAACTCCACTTAAAAGCTTCATCTTATCTAAATAATCCTAAAATAAAAACACCCACCAATGAAATATTATGAGTTACATGTAGACAGCCGTAAAAAGCACACTTTCCTTTATCCTACTGTAGACCTACCCCTCCGCCGCACTACTTTATGGGTCTCTGTGGAAAGAGGATAATTTTCGAACACCTGTGCAGTTCCAGCCATGTCACCATATTGTTACGTGAACAGTAAAATTCTTACTTTGCTTATCCAATCAATTCTCGGGGCGCCGTGATAAACGTCATCACCAATTCCGGTGGCCCTGATGCACCCGCAGTCACCAGGCAGCCACTTCATTGACGCCATGAGTGGCGTATTGCTGTCTGTCAGTGGCCTGCAGACCCCAATCCGGACCTTAAGCCGAAATGCCGAACCGATATCTCGTTTATTAATAATTCCTGCCTCCATCGAGGTACTTCATTAGGCTTAACCTGGCACTCTCAGCCCACCTAATTAAACGCTTGCTGTCTGGCTTTTCTTTTTCAATTAATTTATTTACTCGTTTCCCACTCGTGGTACTGAGAGTGAGTGTCAGCCGCACTGCCTGTGCCAAGTCTGACCAATCACCTCTGCCTGGCAAAACCTCTGAGGGCAACACAAAGGCCGGCCGGCTTTGACGCGTTGGTACGTCAGCGTCTAGCTCTCATTGCCTACTTTGTCCTTCACCAATTGTCCTCGAAGAATGTGCTCATTTATTTTGACTTGCTGCCTGTAATAGATTGTATGCAAATGAGCGGTAATGGCTGCTCCTCTGAAAACCACAGCAGCTGCGTGGAGCAATTCAATTGAGAATGTGCGAGGGCTGAGCGACCGAGCCGCATACTTTATGAGGGTCTACCTACAGTATATCAAACACCATGGCGTTGACAAAGCTGCATGAGGAGCTTCTCTGAGACTTCACCGGCACATTTGTTGTGGCGTGTGGAAGTGCTGTCAGATTTTGTATTTTTGCCCACCTTTGAGATTGATATAAGTAAATGCAAAGGGACCACTCGGTCAACCTGGCTCAGTTTCTTAGCTAATTGGCACATTAAGGCTCTCCAGAATCTACTCTGGTCAGTTCTTCAGAGATGTTGGGGTGTCCGCTACAGTTGCTTACCAATTCCATCTTAAATGCACCTTCTCTCATTTGCTACCAATTCAACTTTTATAGGATTTATGAAAGAAAGCAGGGTGGTGAGGTGCTCTTCACTGATGCTGCCCTCCCCTCCAGGGGTTGCTATGGACCACTGCCTGGACCAAAAAATTGTCTGGGAGCACTGGCCGGGCAGGATGACCACGAGCCATCTGGGATTTGGAATGGATTGGGGCTGGAGGTGTCATATCCTGGAGAGGACAATGAAGCGGGGTGCCGGAAAAGATGGTCACAAAATCAAGAGCTTAGTCTTCTGGTCACTATACTCTGGCCACATTAATGGACACAGCTGAATGCCTCCCATGGACAACTCGGATGAACTTTCCAGGTGGATGGCCAGTGCTCTGGAAGTCTTCCAGGCTTGTTCTTTAAAAGGAACACCAAGTGAACGAGAACGTTACCCAATTTGAAAATGTCAGTTCTCCATTTTCATTTCTTTGGCGGGCCCCTCGATCTCCTTCTCCAGGTTCTTCCGTTTTTTACCATAGGCGTGTCTACCCTTTGAATCGAACGTATCCCTTTATGTCACAGATCTGAGCCCCCCTCAGCTCAGCTATCCTCAGCTATCTCTCCCACTTTTGTTCTCCCTCTGGTTGTGTTCTTTTTTTGTAACTTTACACGTCCATCTCAACCTTCTCCTCTCTGTCACCTCCACCTTCTTTTACTGCCTGTGCCTCAGTTCCACGCCTCACTGCTCGTCTTACCACTGTCTCACCTCACCTTAATTTTTCGATCACACAATCCTCCTGATACCTTCTTCCAGTTGTTCCATCTACACTACACTCTGTGGGTTATCTCCACATCTAATTCCCATCTCAGGCTACTACTGATCCAAGATATCTAAACTTATCCATACTTTTCAATTGACCTGCCTGCAGGCTAACTTATGAATTCTGATCATCCTTAAGCCTTCCATCTTCTGTCTTCCCTGGTATTTATTTTCAAACTCCTATCTTCCAAAACCCCCCTCCATTCTTCCAGCTTCCTCTCCACTTTTTCCTTTTCTAGTGCTACACAACACAATGTCATCAGCAAAAAGCCTGCACCAAGGGGATTGGTCTTTTATCTCACGATATCCATAACCAGATAAGAGAGGTAAGGACTTCAAGAAGATCTGCTTTAACTCAGATCTTCTCTACTACCCCAACAGTGATTCTGACCCGAGTCCTCACTCCCTCATAGATATCCTGGACAATCCTCATTTCCTTCTGTCTCAGGCACTTCCAGACCTGCTCTATCACAAGTCTTCTCCACATCGATAGGCACCACTTGGAAGACTTTCTGGTTTTCTTGATGCTTCTCTTGAATTTATCTCAATGCAAAGACTGCGTCAGTTGTTCCTCTCCCTGGCATAAACCCAAAATTCTTCTCCTCTATGGTGGTCTCTTCCCTAAGGCTTCTCTTCTTTTAAAAGAGAACACAAAAATGAAAAAAAGTTTGGGGATCCACCCCCCTGTATATTGTCATTAGTGCTAGCCAGTACCTCAGTAGAGTAATCACAAAAGGCAGGTGACTGGCCTTATAGGCAGTGGGAAGGAAGAGGAGGGTCCAACAGGGCACCGGCAGAAGTGAGGTCAGCAGGAGGGCGTGGTCTGGAGAGGGAAGTGGAAGTTGGTTCGACTGTAGCTGGTCTTTCCATCTGGGGTTCTGCAGAGCAGGAAGAAAAGACAGTTGTGTACTTTGTCAACCCCTGACCCGGCGTTTTAGCTTTAGTTAAGCCCCCAGACTGCCTCCCATGCACATGTGTGTGACACCCTCTATAGTTGTCACAATCCTTAATATCTCTACATATAAAAGGCAATGCCCTCACTGACTCCTCACTAATTCTCCCACTTTCCATATAGGTAGGAAGCTGAAATTTCGCCTGCTTATTCCTTGCAGGGTACTTACAAAAGTTAGGTAGGTTTCATGTCCTATTGCAACACCCAAGGGGTGGAAACGGGTGTGTACCTCCTAAACTGTATATATAGATAGGGGAAACCCCTCCTCACTATTTCTGCGACTTCCAATATACGTAGTAAGCCCAAATTTCCCATCTCATCCTTTAGACTGCACTTACAAACATTAAGTATGTTTCATTTCTTTCTGTGCCCTGTAATGAACTTTCGAAAATAATGTCTTCTTTTTGGTGGTTCTCACCATTATGTCGTAAAGAATTTTCTGAACTGACCTCTCTTTTTGGTGGTTTCATTCCTTATTTCCGTTAACAGACAATTCATTTCATGGCAGAGATGCACAAGGGCCGCCCCCCGGTCCCCCTTCCGTTTTCTGCACTGCTGCTGTCTGCGCACCTACCACGTGGCTGGTTCCTGCCTATATACATTAGCGACATCCCGTGCTCATGTGCCTCCTCACTCGCTTCCTTACTTTCCTCAGCTGTTCGTCATACTCACTGCTCCCTTCTTCTTTACTCCACCACTTCAAGCCTGTTATTGTTGGCCTTGCTTCACGTCATCCTGCTGGTGACTCCTGCCTTTTCTTTTACTCCACCGCTTCAAGGTTGACATTGTTGGGCTTCCTTACTTGCTCACGTACGTCATCCTGGTGCTGACTTCTGCTTTTCATTCCCTGCTCCACCACTTCTCGCCTTCCTTCCTCACAAGTTTACCCCGAATAACATTTCTATTCCTGTGATCACCGTCGATCACAATTTCACCGACCCATACCTAGTGGTTTCCATGCCCTGGGGTTGCGCCTGCCTCTTCCATTCTCTCTCTTACTTATTGCATGGCCATATTAGTCTCAGCCTTGATATCCGCATTGTGTCTTATGTACTGAATGACTGGGTCAAGTTCAAGGTGTGGACTGATGATGGTGTAGGAGACAATTATACTACACAGGACCACTAGAGCAGTGAAATGCTTAAGCTCTCAACCTATGGTTCTGCATGTGAACTGATAGCTGCTGCTGTGGAATTGCTTCATTGTCACTTTCAAGTGTATAGAAAAGGGGAAATATTTTACACCTTTGGACAACCGGGAATGTCTGTTAAACATCTTGGATTCACGGGTAGAGATTTGGGTAGTGAACATTGTGATGTTTATGAATGTTTCAACTCTGACAACGTGGACACAAAGGTTATCAATGAAACCTGTTGTATCTTTACAACAGTTGACAAACACGGAATGTACAGTTAGGTCCATAAATATTTGGACAGAGACAACTTTATTCTCATTTTGGTTCTGTACATTACCACAATGATTTTTAAATGAAAACAACTCCGATGCAGTTGAAGTGCAGACTTTCAGCTTTAATTCAGTGGGGTGAACAAAACGATTGCATAAAAATGTGAGGCAACTAAAGCATTTTTTTAACACAATCCCTTCATTTCAGGGGCTCAAAAGTAATTGGACAATTGACTCAAAGGCTACTTCATGGGCAGGTGTGGGCAAGTCCGTCATTATGTCATTATCAATGAAGCAGATAAAAGGCCTGGAGTTGATCTGAGGTGTGTGGTGCTTGCATGTGGAAGATTTAGCTGTGAACAGACAACATGTGGTCAAAGGAGCTCTCCATGCAGGTGACAGAAGCCATCCTTAAGCTGCGAAAACAGAAAAAACCCATCGGAGAAATTACTACAATATTACGAGTGGCAAAATCTACAGTTTGGTACATCCTGAGAAAGAAAGCAAGCACTGGTGAACTCAGCAACACAAAAAGACCTGGACGTCCATGGAAGACAACAGTGGTGGATGATCGCAGAATCATTTCCATGGTGAAGAGAAACCCCTTCACAACAGCCAACCAAGTGAACAACACTCTCCAGGGGGTCGGCGTATCGATATCCAAGTCTACCATAAAGAGAAGACTGCATGAAAGTAAATACAGAGGGTGCACTGCAAGGTGCAAGCCACTCATAAGCCTCAAGAATAGAAAGGCTAGATTGGACTTTGCTAAAGAACATCTAAAAAAGCCAGCACAGTTCTGGAAAAACATTCTTTGGACAGATGAAACCAACATCAACCTCTACCAGAATGATGGCAAGAAAAAAGTATGGAGAAGGCATGGAACAGCTCATTATCCAAAGCATAGCACATCATCTGTAAAACACGGTGGAGGCAGTGTGATGGCTGCCAGTGGCACTGGGACACTAGTGTTTATTGATGATGTGACACAGGACAGAAGCAGCTGAATGAATTCTGAGGTGTTCAGAGACATACTGTCTGCTCAAATCCAGCTAAATGCAGACAAATTGATTTGGCGGCGTTTCATGATACAGATGGACAATGACCCAAAACATACAGCCAAAGCAACCCAGGAGTTTATTAAAGCAAAGAAGTGGAAAATTCTTGAATGGCCAAGTCAGTCACCTGATCTTAACCCAATTGAGCAGGTATTTCACTTGTTGAAGACTAAACTTCAGACAGAAAGGCCCACAGACAAACAGCAACTGAAAGCCGCTGCAGTAAAGGCCTGGCAGAGCATTAAAAAGGAGGAAACCCAACATCTGGTGATGTCCAGGAGTTCAAGACTTCAGGCTGTCATTGCCAGCAAAGGGTTTTCAACCAAGTATTAGAAATGAACATTTGATTTCCAGTTATTTAATTTGTCCAATGACTTTTGAGCCCCTGAAATGAAGGGATTGTGTTCAAAAAATGCTTTAGTTGCCTCCCATTTTTATGCAATCGTTTTGTTCTCCCCACTGAATTAAAGCTGAAAGTCTGCACTTCAACTGCATCGGAGTTGTTTCATTTCAAATTCATTGTGGTGATGTACAGAACCAAAATTAGAAAAAAGTTGTCTCTGTCCAAATATTTATGGACCTAACTGTAACTTGAACACAACACGTCCTCCAAATGCAAACCTGATTGAAACAAATAATTATAATCAAATCCTTGATGGCAGCAACAGTGACAAAACAATTACATTGACAATCATGTTACGTTATTTTTAAAATGTTTGCTTTTCTTTTTCATAACTTCTTTAACACACCACTTCTCCGGGTATTCTGCTAGTCTCCTTGTAAACGATGTAGAAGACCGACCCGGCTACAGACAGACACCAAGGACACACAATGTTCAAATGCCCGCTTAATTTATTTACACTTCTTTTAGCACACAACACACAGTGTGCCAACCCTCAATTATGCTCAGTCCTTTTTCTGCTCTCTTTTCTTCTGCCGCCTCCTCTCTCTCAAGCTCTGTCCTCTTCCTCCCGACTCCGGCTCAACTAATGGAGTGAGGCGGCCCCTTTTATAATACCCCGGATGTGCTCCAGGTGCTTTGCGATGATCTGGTGTGGCGGAAGTGCTGCAGCCCAGGGCTCCACAATCCTCCGGGCGCCCCCTGGTGGTGGCCACGGGGTCCAACAGGGTTGAGCTTCTAAGCTCGGATCCCATGGCCCAGATGCAAACCAGGGCGGCTACCGTCTCGTGGCCCAGGGGTGGTACTGTCCCTCTCCCGGTCCTTCCAGGCGTCTCGGCTGGGCAGGATCCCCAGCCGTCCCCCACAGTGGGTACAATCACACTGTTCCTCCACCCCTCCGGTATTCTCTCCTATTGCATAGATCTTCTGCTTTGGATCCCACAACACATTTACTCCCTGTTCTCCTAAACTTGCCCCGTGTCACAAAGCAAAAGTCATCTCAAAGCTGCTTTCATGAACATGACAATGATTTTGGTGGTCCTCAGTGACCTTCCCACTCACCAGATGTGAGTGGCACAACAGAAAACTCAATCTCTGCTCTCAGGCTTGTTAGCTTCACTGACTGAGATGCCATCTTCCAGGAGCCCTCAGATTTATACCCTCCTGACCGGAAGGGGCGTGGCTTATGTCTGTGGGGGGCGTGGCCGAGCTTGAGCAAAACCAAGCCCCATAATGATTGATTTCGCCACATTCTGTGAGGAGTCTGAATGTCCTCCACCGGGTCTGTATGGCTTTGTCTCTCCGGTTAGTTAGGGACTCTAAATTAGGCTCAGAGGATCAAGTGAGTGTTTATGTGTGAGTGTGTCCTCCATTGGACCGGCAACAAACGAAGGGCTGGTTTCTACTCTAAATTAGGACTAAGCAAACTTAGAAGATGGACTGAAGGAAGTAAAGGATCCTTTTTAATCCATCTGGTCATCTTATCGAGTAGTTTGTTTATTTAATAACTTGCTTTTCATGGATGACCTACCAGGATTAGGAGCAGCTCTGTGAAATTTCCTTTACAACGACAGCAACGACATCATTTCATCTTAACCTGGACCTCCGCTCGGCTTCAAACTTATGAGTCATTCTTAAGCTGGCAAAGATGTGTTAGATGCGGGTCTTGCTGATGTGTCTGAGGATTTCGGAGAACCTCATTTGGGTCTCCATAAAAGGCTCATCTCCTCAGGAATAGGGAGATTAGCGCATGCCCCTCTGCCTTTCGGGGGGCACCAGACTTCGAGCGCATACCACCCCCTCCACCGTCTATCGGAAGATTGCTCACAATGCACCAGACGCGGTCTCCCTCATGAACTGTAGAATTTCACCTGGACCTCTGCGTGATTTTATATTCCACAGTTATCATGATATTGCCAAATATTTTATTAGCTTGTTTTTTTTTTTTGTAATTGCTTCCACGCATTGCCTGGAGCTCCAGAGCGATGTGTCATCAAAACCCCTAAATCCTTCGGCTTTTTTTGTTTTTTTATTTATTTTTTGAAGTTGCTCAGCACTTCTCACCGCGTTTCTGTAATTTATTTGCTTATTAGCCCAACATGAATTGAATTGCATTTCCTCCAGGGCCGCGTCTTTCTGAGACCTCACTGACTTTTTTGACTGTCTGTGGGCTCGAGGTTCGTGGTTTTGCTTTTTTAAAAGCACACGCCAGTACCCCCGTGTTACAATCTGCCCACCCCAGCCGCAGTTCCGGTGACTTCAGGACGGAGCTGAGGTTATCCAAAGGAAAAAAAAAAAACAAAATAAAAAACAACATGTGATCGGATTTGGCTTCTCCTCATTGGCTGCCCTCTGTAAAGATGACAAATGACACAGATGCCACTTTGTGACATGGGAACGCGCCTGCCGTCGTAGTGTCGCTTTAAAAAGTCATGGCTTAAACGTGCTCTCTCGTAAAACTCCGACTTTGGGGAGAACACATGATAACACGGCGAACACTTAGACGGCAACAATCAAAAGAACAAGCAGAGTCATTTTTATCCATTTACTAAAAATACCTCGGCATGGCAGACAAATGCTTTTTCTTTTACGCCGTTTTCCTCCGGGTGGGAACAGCCGGCTTGTAGCGCTGTGTCCACATTGCGTTCTGTGCCCCCTTTTCAGCGCCTGCTTCTCTGTTGGAATAAGACGCAGGAAATACCACAATAACTTGGGGCACCGTGGTGATCGCCAGTACAGGTGCTGGTCATAAAATTAGAATATCATGACAAAGTTGATTTATTTCAGTAATTCCATTCAAAAAGTGAAACTTGTATATTAAGATTCCTTCATTACACACAGACTGATGTATTTCAAATGTTTATTTCTTTTAATGTTGATGTTTATAACTGACAACTAATGAAAGTCCCAAATTCAGTATCTCAGAAAATTAGAATATTGTGAAAAGGTTCAATATTGAAGACACCTGGTGCCACACTCTGTGGTACGTGGCTGCGGGTCAGACCCGGCCGGGACGCCTGGAAGGACGAGGTGGTGGCGTATTTGTCCTCCGGGCCACGAGGGGGCAACCGCCCTGGACTAGAAGAGACCATTGGGGCCTCTGGTCACCGCCAGGGGGCGCCCCGAGCCTCATGGAGCCCGGGACTATTTTAATGCTGCCACACCAATGGAGGATGATCCTTCCAGGGTCACCCGGAGTGCTTCTGGGTGCTCTCCTGATGCTTCCGCCACACCAGGAAGTGACGTCAGACAGAGCACCTGGAACTCATCCGGGTGAGGATAAATGGGGCCGCCTCCCTCCTATCAATGAGCTGGGGTCGGGAGCAGGAGCAGGACGAAGCTCCTGGAGAGAGAGTAGAGGTGGCCCAGGGACAAGGCGAGAGAAGGCCCACGAGAAGGGAGACTGGGACTAAAGCACTGTGAGTTGTGCGGGACTGTGAATTGAGTAGTGTTGTTGTGTGGAGAAGACGAAATAAAAAGAAGTCTTTAGATAAAGATGTGGTCTCAGTCTGGTGGTGTCCGGGCAAGTCTCACAACTCTAATCAGCTAATTAACTCAAAACACCTGCAAAAGCCTTTAAATGGTCTCTCAGTCTAGTTCTGTAGGCTACACCATCATGGGGAAGACTGCTGACTTGACAGTTGTCCAAAAGACGACCATTGACACCTTGCACAAGGAGGGCAAGACACAAAAGGTCATTGCTAAAGAGGCTGGCTGTTCACAGAGCTCTGTGTCCAAGCACATTAATAGAGAGGCGAAGGGAAGGACAAGATGTGGTAGAAAAAAGTGGACAAGCAATAGGGATAACCGCACCCTGGAGAGGATTGGGAAACAAAAATGTGGGGGAGATTCACAAAGAGTGGACTGCAGCTGGAGTCAGTGCTTCAAGAACCACCACACACAGACGTATGCAAGACATGGGTTTCAGCTGTCGCATTCCTTGTGTCAAGCCACTCTTGAACAAGAGACAGCGTCAGAAGCGTCTCGCCTTTGGACTGCTGCTGAGTGGTCCAAAGTGATGTTCTCTGATGAAAGTAAATTTTGCATTTCCTTTGGAAATCAAGGTCCCAGAGTCTGGAGGAAGAGAGGAGAGGCACAGAATCCACATTGAGTGAGGTCCAGTGTAAAGTTTCCACAGTCAGTGATGGTTTGGGGCGCCATGTCATCTGCTGGTGTTGGTCCATTGTGTTTTCTGAGGTCCAAGGTCAACACAGCCGTCTACCAGGAAGTTTTAGAGCACTTCATGCTTCCTGCTGCTGACGAACTTAACTTTATGGAGATGCAGATTTCATTTTCCAACAGGACCTGGCACCTGCACACAGTGCCAAAGCTACCAGTACCTGGTTTAAGGACCATGGTATCCCTGTTCTTGATTGGCCAGCAAACTCGCCTGACCTTAACCCCATAGAAAATCTATGGGGTATTGTGAAGGGGAAGATGCAATACGCCAGACCCAACAATTCAGAAGAGCTGAAGGCCTCCATCAGAGCATCATGGGCTCTCATAACACCTGAGCAGTGCCACAGACTGATCGACTCCATGCCACGCCGCATTGCTGCAGTAATCCAGGCCAAAGGAGCCCCAACTAAATATTGAGTGCTGGACATGCTCATACTTTTCATGTTCATACCTTTCAGTTGGCCAACATTTCTAAAAATCCTTTTTTTGCATTGGTCTTAATTGATATTCTAATTTTCCGAGATACTGAATTTGGGACTTTCATTAGTTGTCAGTTATAATCATCAACATTAAAAGAAATAAACATTTGAAATAAATCAGTCTGTGTGTAATGAATGAATCTAATATACAAGTTTCACTTTTTGAATGGAATTACTGAAATAAATCAACTTTGTCATGATATTCTAATTTTATGACCAGCACCTGTGTATTGTATGGCCAATTAAACAGAAAGAAAAAAAACATTGGTCTTGTTCAGATGCCAGCCTTCTTCCGACTGCCCCAAGGTGGCGCTGGAGCCGCCTATGACATCTGCACGCCAGAAGGGGCGGGTTCAGGAGGACAGAAGCACGGGAGTGATGTCAGAGACGGGGGGAGCTGTCAATCATCCGTTCTGCAGAGGGGAGGAGAGAGAAGGCGTCACACAACAGCGCCACCCTCTGGCTCGGAGTAGAACACTTTATTAAAGGAGCCCTGAGGTTGTGATTTGTCCACCAATTTCTGTGTAATAAGTCCATGTAGGGAAGAGGGGGTCTACAACATGTCTGGAGGGCACCAACCTTCCTCTCCAACTCTGAAAAAGCTTTCAGTGTTCAAAAACAGGAGTTTAATTGTAAAGGGCTGGCGAAACTGAAAGAGCCAAAATGGTGTGGCCCCCCCAAGTCGGGGTAAGCATACCATAACCCTATTAGTTAGAAAGGGTGTCCCTACTACAGTGGGTCCAGAAAGTATTGAGACCCCTTCACTTTCTGCACACTTTACTGTGGGCAGTCAATGTATGGGCACAATGGGTACTGGCCAGGGGGTCCCAGGAGCATAGGGGCCCACGATGTTGCTTATGCCTGTGGATTGTTCTGTTTTGCTGCTTGCACTTCTTTGCCCGGGGGGCCTATGATGCTGGTAAGACGGCCCTGTGTAGATTTAATTTTAAATGGATACAATTTTCCTTTTCTGAGACCCTCAATCTACACTCAATGACAAACTGGAAACACATTTTCAGAAAGGTTTGCAAGTTTATTAAAAACCAAAAACAAAAATTTGTCATTCCCAGAAGTGTTCAGACCCTTCAAAGTGTGGTCAGGTGTGTGGCATTTGCTTGAATCCTCCTTGAGATGTTTCTAGAACTTGATCGGAGCCCACCTGTGACAAACGGAACTGATTGGACATCATTTAGGAAGGCATACGTGTACCCGGGTGTATAGAAAGTCCCACAATTCACACGTCATGTCACTGCCTATAGACCCTCATGATCAAAGTGTGGTCAGGTGTGTGGTGTTTGCTTTAATTCTCCTTGAGATGTTTCTAGAACTTGATTGGTGTCCACCAGTGGCCAATTAAATTGAACGGATGTCATTCAGAATGGCACATGTGTACCCGGTGTGGCAGACGACCAGTGAGCTTGCCCAACCATGACGCCCCTGTGATGGAATGACTGAGGGAGGTGACATATTGGGGACAACACCTCCCCCGGATCATGAGAGGGTGACCCCCCTGGAGCATGTCGAGACCACTGTTTGGACCATTGCCAGGGGGCACCCGGAGAATTCCAAAGCCCTGGACTGCAGCATTTCCGCCACACCAGGAAGAGCATCAGGAAGCACCTAGAGCACATCTGGGTGCAACCTAAAAGGGGCCGCCTCACTCCATTTGGGGAGCCATAGTTGGGTGGAAGGTGGACAAAGCTTTTGGGAGAGGAGTGGAGGCAGCAGAAGGAAAGAACAAGAAGAAGAAGACGACTAGAGAAGAGGAAAGGACTGAGCAATAACTGCTGGGCACTGTGCACTGTGCTAAAGATAAAGGACAATAAACGTGTGTGTCTTGGAACTTGTGTGTCCTACGTCTGTCTGGGGTCCGGGCTAATTCCACACTGGGTATATAGAAAGTCCCACAATTCCTACTGCCTGGCGGGACAAAAAAGCAAGCTGTGAACTCCGAACAACTCTTTGTAGACCCCTGTGAGATCAGGACAAGAGAATCAAACCATCTCTACAGCTCCGAGTGTTCACAGGAGGACAGAGACCTCAATATCTATGAAATGGAAGAAGGTTTGGAGCCACCAGGACCCTTCCTAGAGTTGGCCATCCAGCCAAATGGAGTATCCAGGCAGGAAGAGCCTTGGAAAGGGAGGTGACCAAAGAGCCAAGTGGTCCCTCCGACAGACCATCAGAAGTCCTCAACTAAGATGAAGGACGACCATCTCAGCAGCACTCCATTCGTCAGGTGTTGATGGTCATGTGGCTCATTCCCATGTGGAGTTTAGCAGATCCTCTGGTCTGGTGAGACAAACATTTAAATCTTTGGGCAGAACTTCTGGTGAAGACCTTGGCACTGCTCATCACCTGCCTGACGCCACCCCTACAGTGAAGTATGGTGGTGCCGGCATCTCGCAATGGGGGGGCTTCTCAGCATGAGGGACAGGGAGGCAGGTCAGAATAGAGGGAAGGAGGAGTGCAGCCAACTACTGACAGGAAGCCTGCACCAGAGTGCAGAGGACAACAAGGGCTGACAACGAGCTGATGTTTACAGCCAAGACAAGGCTTTGGGACAGGTCTCTGAGGGTCCTCGACTGGATCAGACTTAGACCCCCATAGAACATCTGTGCACAGGCCTGAAGATGGCACTTCACTGACGCTTCCCATCCAGTCTAACGGAGCCTGAGAGGATCTGCCAGGACAGAATGGGACAAACTGCCCGAATGCAGGTGTTCAAAGCTCGCAGAGACCCACACATAAAGCTGGAATTGCTGCTAAAGGGGCTTCAACAAAGTACTGAAATAAGGGTCTGGTTACTTCTACGAATGAGAGATTTCAGTTACTGATTTTTAATAAATTTGCAGACTTTTCTGAAAACATGTGTTCACTTTGTCATTATGGGATACTGAGTGGAGACCGATGAGCAAAAATGGCAAGTTTGTCCATTTCAAATGACATTTGCAAACACAATGAAGGTGTGCAGCAAGATTTCAGGTTTGAATTTTTAAGAAATTAGCCAAGCAGACTGAAAATGTCTTTCCACTTTGGCTCCTCGTCACAATTCTTTGATTAGCGTTTGGCGCGTGATGATCGATAAGACATATCTCTGAACTTAATGTTTCCTATCCTCTTCAGTCCCATAAGGCATAACACGTCTGCGTTGCCCCCATGGCACACTCCCCCCGTCACTCTCTCACTCTTTCTCTTCTATGTGCTCTCAAACCTGCGGTCCACCAACCATGACTGAGCCTTCACCCAAACCCACCACTGAATCGTTGCACTCAGGTGTTGTCCCTGCCAGGTTCAAGGATGTCACATAACACACCATGGTGGCATCTGGAGGCTGTTTGTGAGACTACTAAGCATTATTGGGCTCGGCCAGTACTTGGATGGGTGACCAACCAGGAAAAGCTTGGCTTGCTGCTGGAAGAGGCGTTGGTGAAGCCAGCTGGGGCCACTTACTTATCCTGTGGTCTGAATGTGGGTCCCGATGCCCCAGTGCAGTCACGGGGACACTGTCCTGAAAACATGGTGTCTGACTCTCTGTGGTCATGAAAGATCCCTGGGCGTCCTTCGTAAAGAGTAGGGTGTATCTCGATGTCCACCATGGCCTGGTCATTCTAGCCCCCTTATAATCCCCCTGTCTCTAATTGGCTAACTATCTCTCAACCCTTCACCACCTCACAGCTCATGTGTGGTAAGCACACTGGCACAAAAATGGCTGCTGTCATATCATCCAGGTGGATGCTGCACATTAGTGGTGTTTGAAGTGGCTCCCCATTCACACTGTAAAGCACTTTGAGTAGCCAGAAAAGTGCTACATAAATGTAAAGAATTATTATTATTATTAATATTATTACAGCTTGAAGGACATTGCCTCAGAAGTGCCCATCCCTGGTGCCAATGCCATCCGCTACTTCTGTCCCATTCACCAGCTCACATTTAGAGGTGGCACTGTGGGCATTTCCTATTCCGTGCACCTCCTACCTTTCAGCACCCACCACCAGACACACAACCCCTTCCAGATATTTAGAAACCGTTTTACATTTTTGGAGGCCGTTTTGAATAATCTGTTTGGTATTTTGGTCTATTTCCCATAGTAATTAATGATGCAATTAGCATATTTCCTTGTGCAATTTGCATAAATTCCAGAGAAGCCCCCCCCCCCCCCCCACTCCTTGCGTATTCTTACAGACTATGAACGAACATTAGCATAAAGAGCCCAGCAGCCGAGAGAGGAAGCTGGTGGGAAAACAAAAGCATGCGTTGGCATTGTCACCAGTGCCACCACAACCTTTGACCCCCTTGGATGTGCTGTGGACTTGGGTTTCTCAGATCAGTTGTCTTAGTGAAGGAAATTGGTAATGTCAGTCTGTCATTTTCCAGGGGTGCTGGAGCCTATCCCAGACAGCACCGGGCACAAGGCAGGAAGAAACCCTGGGCAGGGCACCAGCCCATCGCAGAAATTGGTAATGGCTGACTGCCACAGTCAAAGGCTGGGAACCGATCAAGAACACTTGGTTTAGTAAATTTTAAAAAGATTATATTTTATCACGTCACCAGTGTAGGCAGACAACAACGGGTGTAGATGTTAGGATTAACATAAAAAAATAAAGAGGGGGTCCTCCGCTTTGTTATAAGTGGGACTGTGACGACTAGAGAAGTGGGATATACTGTAGCTATGTGGACATGTTCGAATACCGCCATCTTACCAAGACCCGTCTCTCAGGCACTCAGGCAGTGACAGATGCCCCTGTTTGATATTTGTTTGGTGGCACCCTAATCCGGAGGACTCTATCACTGCGATCCTGGGGGTGGTCTTCTCCGTTTCTCTGATAGTTGGGAGTGTGTTTTGGGTTAGTGAGGATGAGGAGGTGGTCGCCTTAAACATCCAACCCTCTACCCGTCATCTGGCACACAGCTGGAATCGGGCCCTGATGGGGGGCAAAGTCCATCACTATGCTGCCTACAGGGGGGGTCTTATCTTTTTTCCCCATCTTCTCTCTTCTCCCTGCTGCAGAAAGGATGATTGACAGCTGCCCCATCTCTGACATCACTTCCGTGTTTCCTGGCCCCGCCCCTTCCAGTGTGCACATGATGGTTTGCTGAGTCGAAGCCTTTGAATGCGCACACACCCGACTGCCTTCCATGGTTGAAGCATAGCAGCAGTCAACAAAAATGGCGGCCATAAGAAGAGGATACTGGGCCGTGGGAGAACGTACTTCATCGACAAACATACTTTGAAATTAAAAAATAGAAATGACCAACGAATTCAATGGTCTTCAAAACCCTGGAAATAATGGAGAAGTCCAAAGAAGTGTTGGAAAGAAATTAAAATCGCTGGCCAGATCATGACAGTCGCAGGGCAGAAAGCGTCACCAACTCCACACAGGCTGTATGTGAACCAGAGATTCTGGAGCGCAGACTACAGCCTGGCCATGGCCACCGACCTCAACGCCCTGCGCAGCTTCCATCGCCTTACGTTTCTGCTCTGGTTTTGTGGGTTTTGAACCGTGGAGCAGTCCGACTCTTGGTGTGAACAGCCCAGAGTTGTCGTATTCATCTCTGAAGCTGCAAGTCTTTCGTGGTGGATGGTGACAGTAATGAAGAGGTTGTGACGGAGGCGGGTGGCACCATTATCCAGCCGGGATGCCTCCGAAATGGAAAGACAGTGGGGAGAGGACTTCCGAAGGGCGCTATCTTCCTTGAATTGTTATTTGCAATGGCACCTCGGGCTGTGTGGGAATTACTATTTGCTGGCACTGCCCTGTTGGGATCCTTGGATGCCACAAGGGGGAGCTACTTTGGGCTTCAGCCATACCTGGGAGCAATTCCAGACCTCCCTAGTGAACCACCTGGAGTGTCTTAAAAAGGTGCCAACCGCCTCCCAGAAGAGGCCTGAGTCGGAGGATTAGGCGTATGAGGAGGAGGAGGAGGAGGAAGGAGGCTGCAAGGATCTGGAGGACAGGGACGCTGCACTTGTGACTGTTGGTATCAGTCCTTAGAGATCACTTGGGGTCTGGCTGCCTGTCTATGAATGGACTGAGTTGGTGTCGCTGCCTGTTTGTGTCAGGTTGCGGTGCCAGGTGCGCCACCAGTCTTCACACGGTGTTTCATTGAGCCGTGTGTTGACCTCACCATCCCGTCTTGATGTTGGGGTGGGGGGCTAGGGGGCTTTATTTTCTTGGATTACAGGAACGCATCTTTAGCTTGGCAGGCTGTCTTACGCATAAGTGTGTGTGTCTGCAAACTTGAGTTGATCATCACAGGTCAAGGAGACCCACCATGCCTGGACAAGTGTGTATTCCTGGCATCTTGACAGTTTTCTTGACAGTAGGACTGTATGGCGGCCCACTCACCGTCCATGCTAAAGGGGAGCCATTGGAGCTCTTTGAACCTGTCAGGCTGATTGAAACGTCTCAAGGACTCAGCTGCTTTTGGGGTCTGGGGTGACCGGTACAGAAGAATTAACCGGAGTCTGCTCCATGGTGGCTGTGGCTTCTTCACGCCTTTTACAGCCTAACAACACCCCTTACACTTCCCGATAAGGCAGATGATGGCCGAACCCTACTGAGATATCGAAGAGTTGACATCCTGGGTAGCACACCCCACTTTGGAGCAGACTTGTTATAACTTTACTAAGAAGAGTTGGTAAAGCCAAAGAGCAGTTTGGGGTGCCAATGTGGCACAAAAAGAAATACGAGATGGTGTGAAAACAATAACAGATGGCTGCCATGTAGAAAGGTGGTCTCGTAAACTCAGAAGGAGGTTCTCCCTTCAGATTGTCTCCCTCTTTTCAGGCTTTTAAGCCCCCCAAGAGACTTGAAGGGATCCTTTGCCCACCCTGGGTGTTTTCTTTGGACTGTGGAGGGAGAACACGACGAGACTGTTAGTGGTGGCGCCCCCTCTCAACCTGAGGTGGTATTACATACCTGGGAAGAGCTTGGCTGGTGATCCTCAGACACGCATGTGTGACACTTCTATACTTGTAAGATTTTCGTTATTTACAGCACTGAGGTTATCGGGGTCCACACACAGCCCACAGAATGAGTGACCCCCAATAAAAAATGTGAAAATGTCCCTTGGGCAAATACCTAGCATAGTGTTATCTATAATGGAGGGCTAGGATTATGTTGTAAGGACTCATCTTGAGTTCACAGGCTGAGTTGCCCCCTCTTGTCCTGTGCTGAGGGGTCCGCTCCTCTTCCTACCCGGCCTGACGCAGGAGCCCCCGCCGCTCGAAAGCAAACCCAAATGACTGTTTCTTGTATTTCTCCAATTATTAAAAAGTCACTAAAATGGTCACAATGACATATGGCAGACACTTGAAGAGAAGCCAGGGCTTCGTATCTCAGCTTCGGGGCTGCTGGATTAAAGAAGACAACGCTGGAATTTCTCGCTAAGCGTTGATTAAATAAGCAGCCATTACAGACCCCCGCCAGAGCCCGCCGCCTTTGTCTTTGATCACAAGACCATTTTCCCATTTTTTTGTGCTTTCTCGAATTCTCAAAGGCAACCTCTGCTTTATTTGTTTTGCTGTTGTGCCGCGCAGGTTGGCGATGCTCTGCACTCCCACTTCTGCCTTATCTTTAATTTGGAAAGGGATTTCCAGGCGAAAGCTGGCTGCTTCCCGTCCATGGCAACAGATGCGGCGTTCATCAGGTTTTATAGCAGTTTGCTTTTCGCACTGCTGCCTGACAGCTTCATCTCCTCCAAGCGGCAGAAAAACAGATGCCGAGGTAGAAAAGAATGAAATCTGAAAAGACGCAGGCGTGGGGGGCAATCCAGGCTCATGTGGGTATCTAGTGAGCAGCTAGGGTGGGCTAGCAGGAGCCATGTGAAGGGGCATAACATGGGAGATTAAACAGAGTGGACCCGTCTCGTATAGCGCCCCCTGCAGAGCGCAGATTGTCTGAGTGTCAGCTTGACTTCCATGGCTTTCCTGGTTTGTGAAGTTTGTAATTGCACTCCTGCAAAATGTCTGACTGGGTTGTTATAACTCTGTTCTCGAGGTTTTCAATACACAATGGGAGGCCTGAAAATCAAAAGTACCCCTCATGAGAAGGATTTAGGAGTCGTAGTGGGCTCGACACGATCAACTGACAGACCGTGTTCAGAAGCCATTGTGTCATTCTTGCCCGGCCAGGATGCCCAAAGTGTGGAAGGACCAGGGGACAGAGGATTGTTTGGACAGTTTCTTCCCCAGGCCGATAGAGGACAGTCCCCTTGGTTTCCAGTGGGGCCACGGGTTATGAGCATGGGGGCTTCACCCTGTTGGAACCCGTGACCACTGCCAGGGTGCGCATGGACCTTTCCAGGGCCTTCGCAAGAAGAAGCTCATTAGGAGGCACCTGGAGTCCATCCATGTGCCCTATAAAAAGGAGCTGCCTCACTCCATAAGTCGCCAGAGTCGGGACGAGAGGACAAAGCTTGAAGAGGAGTGGAGGGAGAAGGACTGAATGGTGTTGGTGGGTTGCATTATGTTTACTGGTATTGTGGACTGGTAAAACTATAAATAAACATGTGGAGTGTGGTACAACCTGTCTCCTGCCTGTCTGTGTCTGGGTAAGGGTGGCGGTATGCCCACTACTGGCTCACACTATGAGGAAGGCTAACAGAATGTCAGGTTAAATAGCACCATGATGTGTGCAGTACAGGTCACAGGAGGGTCTGCTGAAGCTTTTTAACACACTGGTGAGGCCTCATCTGGAGTGCTGGGGGCAGGTTTGGTCTCCAAAAAGGACATAGCATCACTAGAGGTGGTCCAGAGAAGAGCAACGAGGCTGATTCAGGGCTACAGGGGACGAGTTATGAGGAAAGATTAAAAAGAGCTGAGCCTTCAGGAGATGAAGAGGAGACCTGAGTGACATTTTTAAAATGGTGAAAGGAATGAATCCACTGGATCGAGATGGTGACTTTAAAATGGAAAATTAAAGGTAAATTTCGCACAAACATTTTCTTCACGGGGAGAACAACAGACATATGGAAGAAGCAACCAAGTGGTGTGGTAGACAGGAGGACTTTAGGGACCCTCAAAACCCGACTTGATGTTATTTTGGAAGAATGAAATGAGTAGGACTGGTGGGCTTTGTTGGGCTGAATGGCCTGTTTTCATCCAGATTGTTCTCAAGTTCTAATGAATAATAACAGACATTACTCCCGCCTGTACACACATCTCCTGTATGTGGTCGTTAGCTCAATCACAAATAAAAGACATATCGAGGGTCTTAAAGAAGTGTTGGGCCACCATGAGCCTCCAGGACAACCTCGATGTCTGACTCATTCGAGTGTGCCTGGTGTCTGGGTCTTGTACCCCTGAATTGAATTGAGAGGATTCAGCATTAAGTGTCAATATGTGCTGAAAATGTTCAGGTTTCGAGTTAAGGTTGTGCTACTCACCGACCACACCGCCGGAGAAGGCGGAGGTGTCACTTGTTGATTACCCCACTCCAGTCAGAATTTCTGCAGTCATGACTCTAAATTTTCTCCGCTTTGAACTGGAAAATGAAAGAGGCTCCATTTCTGGAATACCATATGCCCTTAGACCTCAAGAGGGCTCCAGGCTTCCCAATTGCAGTGCAGTTTTGTTTTGGATCGAGACTACACCGCCCTTCCATCACTCGTCCTTTAGGTCCTGTCTGGAGTGCTACTGCAGAATTTCCACACATGTGGTCATATCGAGATCTGGTGACAATGACCAGGCTTCTCATGCGCACGGTGGCCACGTCATTCCTCAGGACGAATGTGACAAATTTATTCATTGGACTTCCTGTTGCCTTCTAAGGAGGTTGGTGAATTGAAGCCATAAAATGGAGCCACTTCAACTGTTGACTACTGATGAGCTCCTTATGTTCTTGTCTGCTTTTGAAGGATATGGCCAGGGGCCATCTGAGTCCACCCTTAAAAATGAAGGTGCCGGAGTGGTTCTTCAGAGTGAAGGAACCATTTTTAGTTCACAATAGACCCATCCACCTGAAGATTCCAGAAAGATCCTTTATTTACTGAGATCCATAACAGGCTCCATGCAGTAAATCACCTGAAAAGTGTCTGACACCCTGTCCTTTCCGGAAAGGGAAATGGAAATAAACTTCTGTTTTGCCTCTACGTGCCTCTGATTCGGGTTATCAGGTGGCCAGCAAAACATTCGTGTAAAAACGTTTTGCCGTTGTGTCCTCCATCTGTCAGGCATTGCCTAAAAAAGGTGAAAATGTCCGGCTTTCATCAATCACTGACTTGACTGTGTCATTGGCTGAAATTGCACACGGTCATCTCTGTGTTTTATGTTGTCTCATACGTGTGTATGGGAGACATCTAGAGGGCTTAAATAATAGTAGTACCATGCCAGACCAGGGGGTGGCGAGCTGCACTAAGTTTCTCTCTCCGTCCTCTGCAGACTATCCTCAGGAAATCCCACTAGGTACCGGCGCCACCCCGAACACGCCACTTCCGATCCCTGTGCTCCAGTTGACGTCACTTCTGGTCTCGATGACGTCACTTCTGGTCACGGCCTTTAAAGCCCCCATTTTACCTACTGTAACTCAAATCAGTTCTGTTTTAGACTCCAACCTGTAAACAACTCAACAAAAATAACCACTTACAGTCAAGACCTAATATACGGGTGGCTGCCCCAAATATTTTTGATGTCTGTGGACTGTTATTGTGACAACGTAAATCATCTACGTTTTATCAAAAACAAAGCACAGCTACACGCCTACAGCCACTTCGCCTTTTTGTGTTGTCCGTACTCGTTATTTGATTACGCGGTGGTCTTTTATCTAAAGAAGTCGTCCAGTAGTAACACTAATTCTTGGATCACACAAAAAATGAAGTATCTGCGCTTTGGTGAAGGACAAACCGAAAACGTGTCCGTTGCAAACCACTGATTTAGAACGACATGTTTATCAGCAGAAAAACACAGAAACATGGTAAAGACGTCTGCCTTGTCTACAAAAGTCATGTTAGTTTTGCAACCAAAACGTTCGGCTGAATCTTTGAAGACGTGTGCTGGAGTTCCACGCCGGGAACGATGAACTGCTGCGAAAAGTTGCCTGGCCTGAAAAATATGAAACTGCAAAATTATACTTTTAACTTTTAATTGTGATGACTCATTTTGTGACGTGTCAAATTAGTTTTCATAGTAACACACGGCTCACACTGTGTTTCGTGAATTGAACGGGATGCTCTCTCCTTTGTCCTCCATTATGACCTCTGGTGTCCTCCGTTGTGTTCACAGGTATCTGCTAACCGTACTCTTGGTCGACTTCTTAACGACACACCGTGGAGACGGACGGATTCCAGTCGGCTACACTTGCCCCGTGCGTGAGGGCAAGGCTGTCGACCGCCTTGTGTTCGGTGCTGCCTCGATCGACTCAGGGTCCTGGAATTGAATTAAGATGGACCAGTGCTTAAATGCTTCTCAGTCGCTTATGCCTTTGACTTGAAGAATGCTCCACATTTCTCTACTCTGCATGTACCCCACGGGCCTTTGTCTTCCAAACCTCATCTGATTTTCTTTTTTTGTCAAATGATGTGGTAGCCGCTGAGCCAAGACGAACGCCCGCTGAGGCGCCAAGGCTCCATGTTAACAGTCCACATCCAAACAGGACACCTTAAGGAAGAACTCAGGCAGATCTCACGATGGCTTTCTTCAAATGAAGGTTGATTTGGCATAGTGTTTTGGATTAATTCTGATCAAAAACAAGCAGCAGCAAAAACAAAAAAAAGGAAGACGGACGAGGCCCGCATCTCAGCGCCCTGGACATCTCGTTTAGAGTGGCGCACTGGCATCCTGCTTTTCACTTTCATTTACTTTGCAACCACAAGCTGTCGGCTTCATTTCTTGTCGTCTAGCGCTGTGAGCTAATGTCTTTGAGCAGACAAATTACCGTAGAGCATCTTTGCCACTGTAGCTGGACTTGGAGGTCCGGGGATGACGACTGGTGGAGAATGCGCAAACACAAAGGGAAAAACGCCTCCTCCTCCTGATCTCTGGTTTGGTGTTTCGTTTTTAACGTTTGCTTTGGTTAGTTCTTCTGGAATTTTTAAGACAGCACATGTACTTGTTTTCTCTCCATTTCCTGGTATTCCTCTGCCTTTTTGAGAGGTCAAAACACACTAAGCAAAGGCAAAATGAGTGGTAATTGCAAGCATTAGAAGAAAAACGCACCTCAGTTATCGAGGCCATAGGCACAATGCTGGAGCACAACCCAAAAGCAGCTTATTTCCCATCTCTGCTATCACGTGACTGCTACAGAGTCAATAAGCCACACCCCTAAAGAGGCGGGATTAGAGGAAATGCTCAGTGCCGGGGTGGGAGTTTAATTACTTGACTGACACTTCTTCAGAAGTTTTAAATGGAGTGAGCGTGTCAACCTGAGAGAGGATCATCACAGAAGAATTTCAAACTGAATTCAAGCCATCCAATGAGAATTGCAGGCAGGATGAGAATTTTACAGATAGATAGATAGATAGATAGATAGATAGATAGATAGATAGATAGATAGATAGATAGATAGATAGATAGATAGATAGATAGATAGATAGATAGATAGATAGATAGATAGATAGATGGAGAAATTCACATACTCCAGCAGCAGCATACTGATAAAGAACAATATTAAATTAAAGAGGGATAACAATGCAGGTATAACAGACAATAACTTTGTATAATGTTAACGTTTACCCCCCCGGGTGGAACTGAAGAGTCGCATAGTGTGGGGGAGGAACGATCTCCTCAGTCTGTCAGTGGAGCAGGATGGTGACAGCAGTCTGTTGCTGAAGCTGCTCCTCTGTCTGGAGATGACACTATTTAGTGGATGCAGTGGATTCTCCATAATTGACAGGAGTCTGCTCAGCGCCCGTCGCTCTGCCACAGATGTCAAGCTGTCCAGCTCCGTGCCTACAATAGAGCCTGCCTTCCTCACCAGTTTGTCCAGGCGTGAGGTGTCGTTCTTCTTTATGCTGCCTCCCCAGCACACCACCGTGTAGAAGAGGGCGCTCGCCACAACTGTCTGATAGAACATCTGCAGCATCTTATTGCAGATGTTGAAGGAAGTATAGCCGGCTCTGTCCTCTCTTGCACAGAGCATCAGTATTGGCTGTCCAGTCTAATTTATCATCCAGCTGCACTCCCAGGTATTTATAGGTGTGCACCCTCTGCACACAGTCACCTCTGATGATCACGGGGTCCATGAGGGGCCTGGTCCTCCTGAAATCCACCACCAGCTGCTTGGTTTTGCTGGTGTTCAGGTGTAGGTGGTTTGAGTCACACCATTTAACAAAGTCCTTGATTAGGTTCCTATACTCCTCCTCCTTCCCACTCCTGATGCAGCCCACGATAGCAGTGTCGTCAGGCTAAGGAAGTTAAAGTCAATTCTGAATCACATTGGCAACCAATGTAAAAATGTTAAGAATGGTGTGATGTGCTCAAATTTTCTAGTTAAGATTCTGGCTGTTTGCATTCTGCAAAAATTGCAGTCGATTGATGTCTTTCTTAGGTTGTCCTGCGAGTGAGTGCATTGCAGTAATCTAATTGACTAAAAATAAAGGTGTGAACTAATTTTTCAACGACTTGTAAAGTTATAAGGGGTCTAACTTTTGCTGTATTCCTCAAGTGAAAAAAATGCAGTTGTGGTAATCTGGTTAATACGGGGTTTAAAGTTCAGGCCAGAGTCAAGGACAACCCCTAAATTCTTTACCTTTAACAGATCAAGTTCATTTCTAATGCCTTCACTGTATCCATATCTGCCAATCAGTAAAATTTTAGTTTTTTCTAGTATTGAACTTGAGAAAGTTTCTGTTTCATCCAATTGGAAATACTGGATCAGAGAGCCAAGAGCATCAGGGTCATCAGGCGCTATCGATAAATTAAGCTGTGTGTCATCTTCATTGCTGTGGTAGCTCTGAACTAACGGAAGCACGGGGATTGAAAAGGGCAGCGGATTCAGGATAGATGTGGTACACCATATAAAAATATGATGGGCCTCCGACGTACATTCACCACAACTTACAATGAATTTTCTACTCGTTAAGTAAGACTGAAACCAATTTAATACACTGTTGGAGAGGCCCACTTGTTGTCTAAGGCAATTTATAAGAATACTGTAGTCTATGGTGTCAACTGGTGTGCTCAAGTCTAAGAGAAGAAGAACAGATTCACAGCCTCCACCCGCATTAAACCGGAGATCATTTACTATTTTAACCACTGCAAGGTAGAAGTGATAATTCTACAAGGCAGACCTCAGACCGAGTGAGGGTCTCTGGGAAGAACTTCATGCTGTGCATCAAAACGGGTCAGGATTTCCCATGGAAACATCAAATTGAGTGAGAACTTCAAAAAGCAGTGACAACTCCCCAAGAACAGCAAAGCCTTGGAGGACATGAAAACAAATGTCAAGTCTTCAAGGTCAACATTCGGGGAACACTGATGGTCTGGGATGTGAAGCTGAGCACATCTTCAAAGCGGACTTGAATCCAAAGGAGGGGAAATGCAGTTTGAGTGACGCTTCACAGAGGGCTTGAAATAAGCCAAACTCATTGAAGGTGGATTTGAAAAAGGAAGAAAAAAATGTGTGGAAATCAAACAGAGAAAAGCACACATAGGTCAACACATTCCTTCATGCCCCTCAGTGCTGATACACTTTAGTGAGTGGGGGTGACCCCGATGCACTAAGAACTGACTGGCCGGAGTGGTCATTATTCACATCATGGCCGTCTGGCCACATATTCTACTTGTACTGCCAAGGCTGGCCCTAAGGCAAGAAAGATAAAAGAACCAGTGGATGAGTCAACAGTTGTGAGTCGGAGACAAGCAGAGAATAAAGTCAAGAACTTCAAGAGAGCTAAAGTAACCAAACCCAAAAAAAGGTTAATGCTATGATCTTGGCATTGCAATTAAAAAGAAGACAAAGGGATCTGTTATGGTGATTAAAATATGCTCAGAAATTAAACAAAATATGCAGAAAGAGAAATTAACTGAGAACTACACAAGTGCTTGTTATACATGTTTGCTGTTGTTTCACTTATCTGCATATCTGTGATGTCTACAATATACTGTGTCACATAAGCAGGTCAGTGGACCTCCACGCAGGCTCAGATGTAGTCACCCTCCAAGACAAGAGGGGGCGCTGCTGCTAACGTTGTCATCTCCTTTATCCCCCCACAGTTCTGAGACGTTGCCCCGTGAAGGCATTTGACCCCGTCCCTTTCTGGTTAAGCCACCATAAATCCCCAGGCATGCAGGTAGGAGGTGCCATTAGTGCCTGCAGCAACCTGCTGGAAGGAGACGCAACTGCAACCTCGACTGTTCTTTGTTTCCGGAATTCCTGTAGAGAGTTATTTCTTGTACAGTTACACAGAATGGCAAGATACAAAACCAGCCAAGCAATGCACAAAGGCCAAGATACAAAACGTATGAGTAATTCAAAGGGCCAGGATACAAAGTGTGACAGTAATCTGAATAGGCCAAGATACAAAAATGTAAAAGTTACACTGAATGACCAAGGAATCAACAAAGTCCAAGACATAAAATGAATAAATAAAAGAAAATGCTAAGATACAAAACCAGTCAAGCATTATACAAAGGCCAAGATACAAAATGTGAGAATAATACTAAATGGCCAAGATACGAAATGAATACATAATATAAAATTCTAAGATACAAAACCAGCCAAGCAATATACAAAGGCCAAGATACAAACTGTGAGAATAATCTTAATAGGCCAAGATACAAAAATGTACAAGTTACACAGAATGCCAAGCTGCAAAATGGCCAAGCAATGCACAAAGGCCAAGATACCAAAGGTACGAGTAATACAAAAGGCCAAGATACAAAATGAATAAATAACAGAAAATACCAAGATACAAAATGTACAAGTAATTCAAAAGGACATTATACAAAAATGGCCAAGCAACACACAATGACCAAGATATAAAATGAATAAATAATAGAAAATGCTAAAATACAAAACCAGCCAAGCTTTATACAAAGGCCAAGATACAAAATGTACGACTAATTCAAAGGGCCAGGATACAAAAATGGCCAAGCAATACACAAAGGGTATGATACAAAATGTGAGAGTAATACGAAAAGGCCAAGATACAAAACTGCACAAGTTACACAGAATGACAAGATACAAAATGGCCAAGCAATACACAATGTCTAAGATACCAAAGGTATTAGTAACACAAAAGGCCAAGATACAAAATGAATAAATAATAGAAAATGCTAAGATACAAAACCAGCCAAGCAAAATACAAAGGCCAAGATACAAAATGTGAGAGTAATGAAATAAGGCCAAGACTCAAAAATATACAATTTACACAGAATGCCAAGATACAAAATGCATAAATAATAGAAAAGTCCAAGATACAAAACCAGCCACGTGATATACAAAGGCCAAGATATCAAAGATATCTGTGACGTCTACACTACTGTGTCACATAAGCAGGTCAGTGGACCTCCACGCAGGCTCAGATGTAGTCACCCTCCAAGACAAGAGGGGGCGCTGCCGCTAACGTTGTCATCTCCTTCTTTCCCCAACAGTTCTGAGAAGTTGCCCCGTGAAGGCATTTGACCCCGCCCCTTTCCGGTTAAGCCACCGTAAAACCCCAGGCATGCAGGTAGGAGGTGCCATTAGTGGCTACAGCAACCTGCCGGAAGGAGACGCAACTGCAACACCGACTGATCTTTGTTTCCTGAATTCCTACATACGGGACACACGTCAAAGAGAGTTATTTGTTTTGTTTTGTTTTTGGTTGTCCATGGAGAATATAAGGGACGACCCGCTTGGTCCTTGCTCTTTTATGACCTGTCATCCCACACCCACAAGTGATAACTAAATGACATAATTGATAAGTGAATAATTTTATGTAATTTAAGGAATTAGTTGATGATTTAAGGAAAGGGGCAGCTTTTCTTTAAATAAGATATTGTAACCCCCAAAACGTTTTAGTAATGTGATCAAGTGCTCTTGGCCATCTGGGATCTGTTGAGGGAGAATTGACCACAGTGGGTGTGAGGCTGTGTGGACAAGTCAGAGGCATTGTCTTTTAGTTTTTATGAGCTCCAAATATCAAAGACAGGGACACTTTGCATTATCTGAGCCCATCTCCCCTGGAAGAATGCCTGGGCTGGAAGACAAGTTTGAGAAGGCAGTTTACGACTTAATTACCTGTTTATTCTTCCTTTCTTGCTTGTCTGAAAAACGCAGAGGAAGCTTACATGCAGGAGCAAAGTAGCTGAACTGTGGGCAGAGATGCGCCTGTTTCATTGGTGAATGGCACAGCCCCTCTGGTCCAGATGGTGTCCTGGTGTTCCCAAGAAGTGGAGGCTTCCATACTGCAGTCTCTCTCTGCCATTTTCCATCCCAAGCCATCTCTCCTTCTCTCTCGCTCTCTTTCTCTGTGTCTCCAATGGCCATGCTACACCATGTTGGACCAATCAGCATACTAATCCACACGGGGGCAATGATCTTTATGTGCATGCCAATTCCCATGCATGTAGCTTGCTTTAATTTTAACTCATGTGCAGTGCCGGTGCTAGTTTATTTTGCCTCCCCCCCTAGGCCAAGCTTATTAGTGCGCCAACCGGCTGTTCGGTAGCTAACTCCGGCTGCCCACCACCAGCCCCATGATCTGCACCACAGGCTAATGCCTAATTTGCCTTAATAAATCTGTGTATTACCTCACACATTGTAAGGGTGGTCAAAGTTTGGTGCAAAATTTAGGAAATGGTTGGTTGTAACATACGTAAACTATTGCTATTGCAAAGCTGCCTTTCCCCTGAAGCCAGTAAAGTAACACTTTGATATCGGCTGACAACACATGGCTTCACCATATAGGAACAGTGATCACGTGACGTGCAAGATTTATTACGAATATTATTCCATCGCTGTCAAATCAATATCATTTTATGACTTCATTGTTGTCCAGTGTTTCCAAACCATTAAGCAGGATGAGCATGCTGATCTCTGCATCAATGACATCTTTAGTCAGCTCCTAGCAAGGCAGGGGAGCTCATGAGCTCTCTTAAATCCCGGTGAAGGTAGGAGCAGTTGACTGAATTACAAAAATTCATACAAGGCTTTTACTCCTAAGCATATGACCACATTTGAGGTTTTTGAGCCAAGCAAGGACTGTTTTCTTGAGATGCTTGATAAAATATGAACACAAGGAATACAACAGACGAACCAAAGACTGAGATACAAAATGTACAAGTAATTCAAAAGGCCACGATACAAAATGTGAGACTAATGTAAGGCCAAGAGACAAAAATGTAAAAGTTACACAGAATGCCAAGATACAAAACCAGTCAAGCTTTACACAAAGGCCCAAGATACCGAAGGTACGAGTAACACAAAAGGCCAAGATCCAAAATGAATAAATAATACAAAATACCAAGATGCAACACCGGCCAAGCAATATACAAAGGCCAAGATACAAAATATATAAATAATTGAAAAGGCCAAGATACAAAATGTACGAGTAATTGAAAAGGCCATGATACAAAAATTGAGAGTAATATGAAAAGGCCAAGATACAACAATGTACAAGTCACACAGAATGACAAGATACAAAATGACCAAGGAATCAACAAAGTCCAAGATACCAAAGGTACGAGTAATTCAAAAGGCCAGGATACAAAACAGGCCAAGCAACACACAAAGGCCAAGATGTTTAATGAATAAATAATAGAAAATACTAAGATACAAAACCAGCCGAGAAATATACAAATGAAAGATGGCAAAGGTATGAGTAACACAAAAGGCCAAGATACAAAATATATAAATAATAGAAGAGGCCAAGATACAAAATATATAAATAATAGAAGAGGCCAAGATACAAAATGTACAAGTACTGTAATTCAAAACGCCATGATACAAACGGTGAGAGTCATATGAAAAGGCCAAGATACAAAAATGTACAAGTCACACAGAATGACAAGATACAAAATGGCCAAGGAATGCACAACGTCCAAGATACAAAATGTATGAGCAATTTAAAGGGCCAGGATACAAAAAAGTACAAGCAATACACAAAGCCCACAATACAAAGTGTGAGAGTAATACGAAAAGGCCAAGATACAAAACAGTAAAAAGTTACACAGAATGCCAAGATACAAAACCAGTTAAGCAATACACAAAGGCCAAGATACAAAATTAATAAATAATAGAAAATGGCGTGGGTTTCCTCCGGGCGCTCCGGTTTCCTCCCACAGTCCAAAGACATGCAGGTTAGTTGGATTGGTGATTCTAAATTGGCCCTAGTGTGTGCTTGGTGTGTGGGTGTGTTTGTGTGTGTCCTGCGGTGGATTGGCACCCTGCCCAGGATTGGTTCCCTGCCTTGTGCCCTGTGTTGGCTGGGATTGGCTCCAGCAGACCCCCGTGACCCTGTGTTCGGATTCAGCGGGTTGGAAAATGGATGGATGGATGGATAGAAAATGGCAAGATACAAAACCAGCCAAGCAGCGCACAAAGGCCAAGATACAAAAATGTACAAGTAATTCAAAGGGCCAGAATACAAAAATGGCCAAGCAATGAATGAAGGGTCCTGTGGTGGGTTGGCATCCTGCCCGGGATTGTTTCCTGCCTTGTGCCCTGTGTTGGCTGGAATTGGCTCCAGCAGACTCCCGTGACCCTGTGTTCGGATTCAGCGGGTTGGAAAATGGATGGATGGATGGAATGAATGAAGGCCTGTAATATGAAAAGGCCAAGATACAAAAATGTACAATATACACAGAATAACAAGATACAAAATGGCCAAGGAATCAACAAAGTCCAAGATACCAAAGGTACGAGTAATTCAAAAGGCCAGGATACAAAACCGGCCAAGCAACGCACAAAGGCCAAGATGTAAAATGAATAAATAATAGAAAATACCATGATACAAAACCAACCAAGCAATATACAAAGGCCAAGATACAAAATGTGAAAGTAATGAAATAAGGCCAAGACTCAAAAATATACAATTTACACAGAATGCCAAAATACAAAATGCATAAATAATAGAAAAGGCCAAAATACAAAACCAGCCAAGCAATATACAAAGGCCAAGATATCCAAGGTACAAAATGTCAAGATACAAAAAAAGGTTAAGGAATTTTTAAAAAGACTAAGACACAAGAAAGTCAAATAATACAAAAGGTCAAAACACAAAAAGGCCAAACTATACAAAAGGGCCGAGATTCAAAAATCACAGACGTTAGCCTCAGCTGTGTTCATTTTGAGTGAACTGAGAAGAGGAGAGTCAGTGACAGAGAACATAAACCCAGTACCCTAGTGGTTAGCCTGGGGGCTGCAGACCCCTTCCAGAGAGGCTCAGGAGATGGTCCTGCATAACTCAGAGGAGGCTTAGCATAAGGAGGGAAAGGTGAGAAGCAAATACAAGCAGAACAATTACAAAACCAGAGAGAGAATATTACAAAGTGATTCATATGAAATGGAATCATTAATGAAACATGGACAATAGGGAAGGTAATTAATCAAAAAGGATTACATTTACAAAAGGAAGAAAGAAGATAAACAGACAACAACAAACAAAACTAAAGCCAGAGATGAAGACCCCGCAATGCCACCAGAGGTACCTTCAATGACCTGATTCGCCGGCAACAGCAACCAAAACTTGCGTCACCAGCCCAATAGAGTTGGCCCGATGATATCACAGGTCAAAGCTTCCAACCATCACGTGGTGACAGAGAGGCGCCTCATCTGACGACCGTATGAAAAACATGCACAGTGGTGGTACTCACAATCCAAAACAATCAACAACATGGTGGCAGAGAAAGTCAATTAGATTCGATTAGATAAACTTTATTAATCCCATGTGGAAAATCATGAAAAAAACTGATGATAATAACCCTCTTTGCTAATGAATGCAAAAACGGATCCTGTCGGGACGGTGCATGTGACGTACCCTCTTGAAGGCTGGGTCACGCCTAAAGGGGTCTGCTAGGCTTTCATCCTCCTCCTTTCCCTTTATAAATCCTGGTCATCAGCCATTCCCTGCCATGCAGTTTCTCACAAGCCAAGGTAAACAGAAGCTCAGTATCTAATCACGTAATTTATAAAACCTCCAAACCCCCTAAACTCCAACGCACTCATTAGTCCTGATGAAAATTCTGAGCAGGTGTTGCTAGGCTCTCCAGTGAAGATCCACTGCTGGAGAGAGGAACTGGAGAGACGGGATTAGCGATGGAAACTTGCAAGCAGATGTTGCCGTGAAGCGAGAGCCAACAGGGGCTGACATGCAACTGTGAGCAGGTGCACCTGCGAGCACCCAGAGCCCCCCGACCCCCACCATTCTACTGATGACTTGTTCCGTTAGGACCCAACTTTGCACCTGCAGCCTGGCAGAGATGAATATACTGGTGCGTGTCCGTCGCATTTTAAAGTGCCAGAGTCCTGGCCACGGAACCAATAATAATATTAAACAGTTAAAGAAATGGCAAACAATGACAAAGTGACCCTGGGGGGGGATTAGTTTATGTAATCCGTCTAACTCACTGGCCCTTGAGCAAAAACGAGGCGTGCTAAAGCATCAATTCCAAGTGGGAGATTGACTCTTTTACCAAATATCACCGTCAAATGAGCTTTTATATTTCAGAATAACTCAGAGACGAAGATTAAACTGGAGATTTCTTCTGTGGGAAGTTCTGAATAACTAAACTCTTCCAAAGTTAAGCTAAGCATTATAAAGTACGTGTGCACAGATAAGACCTTACAGGGATGTTCTTTAAAGCTGCTACCCCCTCTTTATGCTGTTTAGGTGGTCCTCGAAGGTGGTGACTTAGAACTGTCAATCAAACTTCTCATTCTATTACAAAGCCTGCTGGTTGGGGGGGTCCTCAAGACTTTACCAATCTGTATATTTGTGGCGTGGGTTCTGCTGCTCTCCAAGTGACCATCTGTGTTGATTAAGCACACCTGGCTGCAAGTCCTAAAGCGACACTCAGGCGCATTTCTGACACGAGTCTCACTTATTAGAGCAAATGTGGAAAGGACACTTCAGCTACCCTCGGCTAACCTCAAGTGACGTTATTCAATAATAATTTAATGATAATTTGTAGCTTACTAATCACATTACGTTCAGGCACCTGCCAGTGGACTGGTGGGCATCCAGGGTTCATGTCTGCCTGCATCTAAAGTTCCTGGGAAAGACCCCCATCTACGATGATTGAGATGGGGAAGGAAAGTTATGGTGTCTTACGGTATGTTGCACTGTTATGTTCTGAAGTTATATTAAGTAACATATTATCTTATGTTACATCATGCTATTCTACATTACATTATGTCATGCTATGTAACACTATGCTATGTTAAGTTACATTAAGTTATGCTTTTGTCCTGTTATGCCATGTTTTATCACATTGCATCATGTCATCTAATGTTATGTTATGTTGTGTTAGGTCACATTATGCTGTTGTGTTATATAATATTAAGTCACATTAAGTTATGTTATGCCATGCCATATCCTCTTTAATAAAAACCCTGTGTGCGTCCAGTGTCCATGTGTGTGTGTCTTCTGGCGAAGTGCGCATGCGCGGGGCACGGTGCGATGCTTCAAAGGCCGCCTGACGCGTCACACAAGACAGAGAGGGCGGGACCTATAAAATATCGCGCGGCCGATCCAATCGGATTTCGGTAAATGAGGTAAGACCTAAAACATAACGCACGAAAAATCCAATCAGGTACTGAGACGCGGAGACCAGCTTCCCCAAAGAGGTGGGATTAGTGTTTGTTGTGTTGAAAACTTAAAAAAACAGAAAAAGAAGGGGGAAAGAGAGACATCTTGTGGTGGAGCAAAGAGAAGAGACGAGGTAGCGCCAAGTAAAAGTATCTGCTGGAACAAGTTCTTTTTTGAAGACTCAGCGACACAAGGGAGACGCGTCTCTGAAGACGGACTTTTTGTCTTTGATTTCGCTGATGAATACTTGGACCGGTAGGATTAAACTTTGTTGTTATCGGCTTGACGGCCGGCGTATTCCAGTAAGGTTTCTTTTTGCCCTGAACAATAAGGACAGTAATCCCATTTGGTCGAACTGGTTTCCCTTATTTATGAACATCGCGCGTTTAAACCAGGAAGGGGGGTTTTGATTGTTATGTATTTGTTTGTTTGTTTTTTTTAATATGTAAAATAATATATATGTTATTTTTTTTTGCTTCTTCTTTATTTTGTAATATGGCTTGTTGTTAATGCTAAGCTGGGACAGGTGCTGGGGGAATCAATAAAAGGACGAGCGTTGGTCACGTTGCCCGATAGATTTTAGATATTGAACTGCTTTACACTAGCAGTTTTCTAATTGTGCTGTAACCCGGGGTTTAGTTGTTCTCCCGGGGCAGCGGTACAAGATTACATAATGTTACTTCATGCTGTCATGCCATGTAATGTGTCACGTGTCTTGTTACATTATGTTATGTGGTGTTATGCTATTGATGTTTATTATGTTAAATTAAGTTATATTATGTCATGTTATGTCATGCCATGTAATGTTACAAAATTATTTTGTGAGATGTTATGTCATGTGACATCATGCCATATAGTGTTATAATATGTTATGTTACATGTTATGTTGTGTTGTGTTATGTTACACCAGTAACGGCTCACTGCACAAATACACTTGACTTGAGCGTTCCAAGTTTTCATCCTCTTTCTTTTTCTGTACGTTTAGTATTCGTTTGCTCAGAAGATGATGCGCTTGCTGTTTCCTGAGCAGCTCTTCTTTTCTCCACCCTAGCGGCCCACTTCTTCTCTTCTTTTGTCAGCATCTTTTCGCATTAAAACTGATTAAACCAGTGTTTGTGCTGCAATTACTGAGTACGTTTTCTTTAATTTTTCACATAAGCTGGCACTTAAGTCTTCAATCTGCCTCAAGAATGATTTAAGATATGACGAGGTAGGGGAAGTGACGCCGAAGGTGGTAGGGTTGAGAATGGCGCCCGTACGCATGCACCGTACAGCCACTGTCGAGAGTGG
The DNA here is from genome assembly GCF_900747795.2 of Erpetoichthys calabaricus. Taxonomy (NCBI): domain Eukaryota; kingdom Metazoa; phylum Chordata; class Cladistia; order Polypteriformes; family Polypteridae; genus Erpetoichthys; species Erpetoichthys calabaricus. Next base: position 14,616,467 of record NC_041407.2, read on the forward strand.
ATTCTGCAATAACATAAAAGAAAAAGAAAAAGAAGAATAACCTTGGAGGTCAATCATCACCCAGAAAGCAGATAGTAGTATATGTTGTTGTACATGGCTGGGGGTCAGACCCGGCCGGGACGCCTGGAAGGACGGAGTTGTGGCATATTTGTCCTCCGGTCCACGAGGGGGCAACCGCCCTGGAGTAGAAGAGGCCCACGGAAGGAGAGCAGGGAGGCTCAAGACCGTTGGGGCCTCTGGTCAATGCCAGGGGGCGCCCCGAGCCTCATGGAGCCCGGGACTTATTTACTTCCGCCACACATATGGAGGACGATCCTTCCAGGGTCACCCGGAGTGCTTCCGGGTGCTCTCCTGATGCTTCCGCCACACCAGGACGTGACGTCAGGTAGAGCAGCTGGAGCTCATCTGGGTGAGGATAAGAGGGGCCGCCTCCCTCCAATCAATGAGCTGGAGTCGGGAGCAGGAGCAGGATGAAGCTCCTGGAGAGAGAGTACAGGTGGCCCAGGGACAAGGAGAGAGAAGGCCCAGGAGAAGGGAGACTGGGGCTAGAAGCACTGTGTGAGTTGTGCGGGACTGACTTGTGTTATTGTGGAGAAGAGAATAAAAGTAGTTTGATAAAGATGTGGTCTACGACTGGTGGTGTCCTGGCAATTATCACAATGTGTACCAAATTTCAGGTCAACAGGTCAAATGGTTTGCAAGTTACAGGTGATTCAAAATCCTGGACAGACAAACAAACGAACAGCCACGGTAGTGCATTATATATAAAGATTAACAAATGTTACCTCAAGTTATGTCATGCCATGTCATGTTATGTTGTGTCACATTTTGTTATGCTATGACATACAATGTCATGTTATGATGCACAATGTTACGTTCCATTATATTATGTCACATTGTGTCATGTCATGTCATGCATCGCCATCTTTGTAGAAAACAGTTTACGTCGATTGCATTAGAAACGACTTGGCTTTGTGCCGTGGTCCTGCGCTATAAGGACTTCAAGCGAAATCTGTCATGTGACAGGACATCAGCCAATTGCCTTGCTTGTGAGTAGGACTTGTTATGCTTTGTCATGAAGGCTTCACCATACATTCCTGGTGTAAAATAAATCCTTACTTGCCTTTCACATGGCGAATGGCAGACTGGCAGACACATGGTGTGGACAGTGTAGGCCCAGGATGGCTGCCCCGATGCCCTACAGAAGAGCCAAAGGCAGGAGGTGCCTGTCAGCAGACAGCAGACAGGCTTCATTGGTAGACAGAACAACACAGAAACGCTTCGGGCTTCAGGGAGTCAGGGAAGCACGTTTTGTGCCTCGGTAATATAACGTTTCAATCAAGGCCTCTGGTTTTAGTTTACCTGCAAACCAAATCATTCTGATCAGTGGCTCGGCGAGCAAATTGGTGTGAAATTAAGTCGGGATGCCGAGCGTGGAGCAAGACAGAGACAGCGAAGGCGGCCCGCCACCCCAGAGGTCTAATCAATTGCTTTTTCACTGACAGGCAGGTAGACCCCAAGGATCCCTCTCGTGAAAGGACCCAATTTAAGCAAAGCCGGCGCACTTGAATAGACTCCACTCTCCTCCGCTTTCCACCTGTCTTTGGTGTTTAATCGAAAATCTGCGCTGCTTCTTTCTCCACCTAATGAAAAATACTGGTACAGATTTCTTCTGCCGCTCTTGTCGGTGCTCCGTGGGGCTTGTGTTCAATTACCGAGCCTGCGTGGCCCCTCCGGGGGGGTGCTGGCGTGGCGCTGCGCAGTTGACTGCAGGCTCCGTTTAGCAGGTAAGTGAAATGTCCGCTTGTGTCTGTGAGTGAGCAGTCTTTATTCTGTATGGCATGTTTGACAAGCATGCATTACAGCGTTACTGAAGATGGCAGGTTGGATTACAAGGTACACAACGAGCTGGGGGGATATGATGGCGGTGTCTCACAAAAGGCTGGGTCGCGAGGAAGTAAACAACATGTGGTCCCGTCACCTCACACCTCACACGCTCTCACACTAAAAGAACGGGCACACTCATGGCAAAAGCCATATCTTCAGTGATAGGCCATTAGATAGATAGATAGATAAATAGATAGATAGATAGATAGATAGATAGATAGATAGATAGATAGATAGATAGATAGATAGATAGATAGATAGATAGATAGATAGATAGATAGATAGATAGATAGATAGATCTTTATTGTCATTGTCACTTTTACAAAGGAACAACGAAATTGAAGGTGCAATCGACTCAGTGTGAGGAATAAGAGTTAAAAAGACAAAAAGACAAGAAGAGAGAAAATAATAACAAACCGAATAGTAATAAATATACAAATTGCACTTGTTGACTTAAGGTCTATATTGCACATTGGTAGAATGATATGGAGCAGCTTTATTCTGAGTTCATTATGTTCATTATGACTCATTGTGGTCTTATTTGGGAGGTCTGGTGGGGTACTGGATAGAGCTGCTGGGAGGATGAACCTCATCTCCTTGGACCTCCAGTCTGCCTATACAAGAAGGGTGGGTCGGAGTCTGGAGTGGACTTGGGGAGTGGAGGAGACGGAGAAATAAGTGTGAGGACAACTGATGAGAAGCATCAGGGAGCCCCCTGGGGATCTGAACCTCATCTGGAAAAGCGGCATTCTGGGCTTACTGGCCACACGTGACAAAGAAATTCTGACTTGCTTCTCGGAAAGCAAAAAGGTTAATATTTTTCTCTTAATTAGCAATAATATCTAACAATACTTTAAAACATTTAAACATGCAAGAAAATGAATCTTTCTATATAATACGCTACCGTGGCTGTCCGTTTGTCTGTTCAGGATTTTGAATCACCGTTAGCCGTTTGAACTATTGACCTGAAATTTGGTACACCTATACTACGTGACCTCTACTATCCACTTTTGGGGTGATGATTGACCTCCAAGGTTATTCCTCTTTTTATTTTTATTTAATTTAATTGTAGAATCAACTCTCTGCAGCGGCCAGCAGGGCGCCATGTGGCGCATGCGTGTGGGCACCGTTCTCATCCCTACCACCATCGCCGTCACTTCCCCTACCTCTTCATATCTTAAATCATTCTTGAGGCAGATTGAAGACTTAAGTGCCAGCTTAAATGTGAATTTCCCATTGGGATTAATAAAGTATCTACCTATCTACCTACCTACCTACCTAAATGAAAAATTAAGAAAAACATACTAAGTAATTGCAACACAAACACTGACTTAATCAGTTTTAGCGCGAAAGATGCCGATGACAGAAGAGAAGAAGCGGGCTGCTAGGGTGGAGAAAAGAGGAAGAGCTGCTCAGGAAGCAGCAAGTGCATCGACCTCTGAGCAAATGAATGGTAAACGTGCAGAGAAAGAAAGAGGATGAAAACTAGGAATGCTCAAGTCAAGTGTATTCGCTGCACATCATCATGCAGTGAGCCATTACTGGTGTCTAATAAACGTCTCATTTTTAAGTGAAGGACGCTCCTCAGGCCCATGGATGACCCTGCTGGACCAGATAAGACCCTGTGCTAAGTGCTGGACTGGGCGATTGAGTCAACTGGCCAGCCAGCCTGGTGGAACGCAGGTGGCTGAGATGAAAGAAACTGAACAGGCCCGTCACTTTTTGGCTGCTTAAATCCCCGCCCATTTCTGAGCCCCGCCTCCATGAAGTGTTGGATTGGTTTAGAGATGTGACACTCAGTGAGCCGTCTCATTGTTCCCGCCCAGTTTTAAGTAAAACTCCCTCGTGGTTATCTCCAGATGTAAGTTTTATACGTTGGTGCACTGCACAATTAATGAACTCCTACTAACCCTCCTCCATTTTGTTTCTCTTCTCTATGTCCTGCTGGGCCACCGCTCTACTTCCAAGACATTTTCCTGCCCACCTGAGATACTGGGAGCCCTGGAATCAATGAATGGGAAGATTGTGTTGTCTGATTAGTGCGGATTCTCCTATGGAATGTCCAGCAAGGGGCGGAGGGTCTCCAGGACTTTGATGTTGACTATTATAACATACTGTGGACCCCCAAAGGGTTATTTTTTCCAGTTATCCTGCTGCTCCTCCAATGTCAACTGGGCATAGTTGAACTACTACTTAACTGACAGATAGTGCCAGGCTTCATTTATGTTAACCATTGCTGTCTGTTTAATGTAAGTGGCATATTTGCACGTAGTCATTATGTAATTAGTCAATAGTAACGTTTGTATCTGTATCAACTGTGAACTCGTGGGCCTGCACTCAGTGAAAAGCGCTATACAAAAACTGAACTGAATAAAAAGTCCGTGCCCATTTTCAAGGTCTGAACTTCTCTTTTAATTTTTATTTATTGGCTTAGTCAAAGCTCTTTACAGGGTATTAAGCCAGTGAAAGAGACATATTTTTTTCTTCTATAAATCTGGGGCCGTTTCAATCCAAACCTGCAATAAAAATGTTTTATTAGGAATAAAAATGAGTGCCCTGCTCGCAAAATGCAAGATTGATCCTCCTGATTTCGTTCTCTCTCTTGTTTCCCTGCCACCATGTGTGTTTATTCATTATACATGCACATATTTTGAGAGGCACACATACAAATGGCAGCTGTTGATTGAATTGGCACCTGTTGTAGGGTGAGACATATGTATTTTATAAATGTCCCTCTTTAATATTCAGCTCTTTTGTGATTATTTCTGGCTCCGTCGCTTTACTCGAACCCATTAAAGTGTGCAGGGCTGTTGGCACCGTGAACAATGAAGGCAAACAGCAATCTTAAAAACAAGAGAAACTCAAAGAGGTGTCCACTCGTAGAACCTCCCCTGGTCAGGTGAAGCGCTGATGGTCACCATCACAAGTGAACTTCTCTTCACACAAGGGCCGATTCAGAGGACCACATGGACTTAACTAGAGTCTCTGCAGGTCTCACTGGCATTGCAACCTTTATAAAGGAGCAGCATCTCCAGCTCAACTGCCAAAGACGGACCTTCTTGTTATCCCAGCTGTCTATCCTGCCCCCCATCTCTCATTATCACTAATGCCCACCCAAACGTGGGGTGGTGATGATGTGCCTCAAGGGGATTATTAAAGACTCTTTCTGCTCCTTCCTTCCTAAGAACTTTGATCCACTCCAGTCTGTATATCATACAAACAGGTGTACAGATGACGGCATCTCACAAATTCTGCACACCTCTTTGTCCCATGTAGACAGCAAGAAGGAGAATTATGTAAGACCCTTGTTTATCAACTACAGCTCGGCCTTTAACACCATTGTCTTCCATTTATTGGTCAAAGAGCTTTGTGGCACCCGGACGGGGCTCACACCCGGCCGGGACGCCCAGGAGGACAGGAGGAGGGCTCATTCCTCCTCCAGAACGCCAGGGGGTGCCCTGATGCCTTGGGGACCCTGGATCCCAGCGCTTCTGCCACACCCGGAAGTGCTGGGAGGAAGAGAAGAAGGGACACCCGGAGTGCTTCCAGGTACACAGCCGACACTTCCACCACACTGGGGAGTGCCGGTGGAAGATTGCCGGGGAGCACCTGGAGCACATCCGGGTGTGTATAAAAGGGGCCTCCTCCCTCCAGTCATTGACAAGAGTCGGGAGGAAGAAAGATGATGTTGGGAGGACGGCAAGGAGGCGGCCTGAAGAGAGAGAAGGCATTGTGTTGTGGCCAGGACTTTGGGGTCTTTGGGGTTTGTGAGCACAATATGGACTTTGTAAATATTGTAAATAAACGTGTGTTGGGTGACATGAGCGTGTCTGCCTGTCTGTGTCCGAGCCAGTCTCCACAGCTTAAAGATCTGGGAGTGAACACCCACCTCTGTGACTGGGAGCTGGATTTTCTAACAGTTGGTTAGAGCAGGCAACTGCTTCTCTAACACTGTCATTGTCAACACAGGAGTTCCACAAGGCAGTGTACTGAGTCCTCTACTGTACTCCCTGTACTCACACAGCTCCAACACTATTGTTATGTTTGCTGATGACACGGTGGTCTTAGGCCTCGTTTCCAGCAATGGTGAGGAGGCTTACATGGGTGAGGTAGAGAACCTGGCAGAGTGGTGCCAGCAGGCTCGTAACCTCTCACTGAATGTCAGCAAGACCAAGGAGCTTGTGGTGGCCTTCAGGTGGAAGCTGCACCAGCTCTACAGCCCCATCAGCACAAATGGAGTTCCTGTTGAGAGGATGAGTGGCTTCAAGTACCTCACCGAGGACCTGACATGGGCCCAACACACCCAAACTCGGGTCAGGAAGGTAAGACAGCACCTTTATCACTGAGGAAATTCACGGTCTTGCCACCAATTTTGAAAGCTTTTTACGCCAGCGGCACAGAGAGAATCCTTACACCGAGCTGCACATCATGGTTTGGGAATTGCTTGGTCCAAGATCACAACGCCCCGCAGAGAGTGGTGCATTCAGCAGAGCGCCTCCTAAGGTCAGAACTGCCCTCTCTACACTCAGTGCTGTAGGACCAGGGCAATTGAAATAATGACAGACTCTACCCACCCCACCAAGAGACTGTTCAGCCTGCTCAACTCAGGCAAGCGGATGCGCGGCTTCATGACGAAGACTGTGAGATTCAAGAGGAGCTTTTAGCCTCAGGCCATCAGGATCAGGAACTCTGACATGCTAACAAACAATCACACCTAAAGCTCACTTTACCTTACTGCACAGTCACTTGATACGTTCTGCTGTTACAGATTTCAGATTTAATGAGAAGGCGAGCAAAATGCCACCTTTTATCAGCTGACTAACACGGTACAACACCTACCTACTATAGATTTCAGATTTTAACTTTAGTTTAACTTGATTTAATTTAACCTGACTTCATTCAGTTAATATTAATTCATTTTAGTTAATTTTATTATCTTTTTCGTGATTTTGTTTTTATTTTGCACAATCTTGGAGTAGGCCAGTGTATCACTTTACTGCACGTTGTAGTGGTCCAGTGCTGCTGCACCGGTGGGGAGGGCACCCAGCCTTGGCCCGGACCCACACCCATTTACAGACAGGGACACGAATCCACTAAATCAAATAAATGAATGAATAATATATTAAATGGTAATCAAATATAACAACAAAAAATTCACACAACTCTCTCCTTCCCCTTCGGCGATAACAAATACAACACACAACAAGAAACACCTACAACAATGTCCATGAATCGGTCCCACCCAAGCTCTGGGTGGGAGTGGCAGATCCTGTGAACGGTAGAGGTAAATATAAAGTCTGTCCTACCGTTTCTGAAGTGTTTCGTGTTGAGATGCGTGCGAGCGCTCCCTCCGACGAAGACGATGCAGATGGGACAATGCAGGACAAGCACGTAATCTCCCCACAGGCAAACGGCAACAGTACAATGATGAGAAACAAACAACGAAACTCTTTTTCTCTTTAGCTGACTCTCTTTTAAAGTTCCTGCCAGCTCTTCTTGTTCCCAGCAGCCCCTGCATCTGTTGCAGACGTCCAATCCGAGCAAAACCCTCAGGGCAGCTGGGAATTGGAGTCCATTAAATTGTCGCACTGCTACAACGTTATACCTGAATAACTGTGTGTGTGATAAATAGAACTCTTGAACCTTGAATCCTGATTGATGACCAGCTGTCCTTCAGGACCATGTTGCTATGGTCTCTTGGTCTTGTAGACTCACTCAGAGTAAGCAGCACAACTCCTGGTCCGGGCTTCGGCCTTGTCTCGTCTAGACTACCTAAACTGTCTGCTGGCAGGAGTACCGGAGAATGTTCATCCAGTCAAGGCACATGTCAGATCACTAGATTGGCTCCCTGTATTAAGTCCAAATCCTTGTTGTCTGCTTACAACAGTGGTCTCCAACTCTGGTCCTGGAAGGCCGCAGTGGCTGTAAGTTTTCATTCTAGCCTTTTTCTTAATTGGTGACCAGTTTTTGCTGCTAATTAACTCCTTTTCCATTCATTTTAATTGACTTGTCTTTTCAGATTTGTTCCCCTGAATTTCTTCATTTTGATTCTCTGAATTGCTTCCTTTCTTGAATGTGAGGGAGCCAACAGAAGACCAAATAAGTCAGGGTCTCAAAAGTCAACCAATTTCACTCCAATTGCTTAATTAGGCGCCTATTCTTGTCGTTAATTTAACCCGCTCTTTAATTCCATGGCTTGTTGCTGCTCTCGTTGTGCAATAGCAGCCATTTCTGAAATTGTTGATCTTCTCTTTTCGAAGAGCTCTGTTAAAATGTTTGAGGGACCCGAACAGATCAGCATTCCTTCATCTTTCTTTATTTTCAGGTATTGTATGATGGATGCAGTCTGTTGGATCATTTTGTATCTAATTACTTTTTGGCTGCTAATTAAGGAAAAAGAAACAATGAAGGGGTCTGAGTCTTCAAGAGCAAGCCAATTAAAATAAATTCAAAAGAAGTTAATTAGCTACAAAAACAGGTCACCCATTAAGAAAAGGGTTAGAATGAAAACCAGCAGTTACTGAGGCCCTCCAGGACTGGAGTTGGAAACCCCTGGCCTACAGAGTATTCAATGGGTCAGCACCCCCTTGGTAAGTCCGACCACTCAGGTCTGCTAGTGATGTCACCTCTCGTGGAATTACTGTAAATCTCAGTGTAGACTCTTATCTGGTGTAGCAGAAACTCCTGGTCCAGGCTTTGGTCTTGTCACGTCTAGACTACCGTAACTCTCTGCTGACAAGAGTACAGCATGTGATCAACCAGTAAACCAGTCTATTAAGCATCCCATTAGAAATAACGTGTAATGAAATAGAGTCTTCAGAAAGGCACAGTGGGTGCGAAGTCTCCTAAAATAAGCCAAGAAGCAGGACAGGACCTTGCTCAGAAGAGCCTCACCTAAACTCAGCCACCTCCCAAATACTATTTTGCTGGCTTCAGCTGGAGCACTCCCTAAAAATGGGGAGCTGGCAAAACAACCAAAAAACATCCAGAACAGCAAAAACTAATCCAGACAAAACACTTTCCAGAAATGAGAACCATTACAACATTCACACAATAACCTCAATGATTTCCTGCACCTCATCATCTCCAGTTGACTTAAACAGCCAGGGGGCGGGCTCAGGAGTGGTGATGTCAGAGTGGCCCCGCCTCCTGCAGCTCCACCCACAAAGGTAAAGAAATAAATTGGCCACTTACACAAATTCTGTGATGCAGTATCGTCTGGTATTGAAAAGCTACATCCAGTCTGTGACAACTGTTACACGTTTAAAGAGACAGAACACAACGTAGGAAATCAGAGTATGTGACATAACGAAATGACATGTGTGTCAACAATAAACTGCTGCTTGTCCCCAGTTCCTTTTACCTTTGCGGATCACTTCCAGATGAGACGCACTTTCTTCATAAGATCGCAGCAGTTGAAAGTCAATCAAATGGACAGCCAGCCAAGCTCTCTACGTCTTTAGAATTCCCTGGAATTCATTTCTATGACGTACGCAATCTCTTTAAATTCATGCTTGGTCGTAAATGAATGCTAATGTTACGGCGTATCATTTGGGGTTATTTTCAGAAAGGTATGTTTCTTTTATAGTACCTCTGGAAAAAATATCTCACTATCAATCTGCGTATTAATGAAGCAGACCCTGGTAGGCTTTCTCAGGGGTACAGCGGCGGGTTTTATGACTTTGAAGTGTCAGCCCATTTCCTCCTCTGGTCGTATTTCTCGGCAGCAAATGGAACTCGTTTGAAGATTTGATGGCCACGCGTTGTCCCATTTGATGAACTTTGATCTCTGACTAAATTTAGGTTGTCAGGATATAAAAGGATGAGTTTCAAATGAAGAGATGGAAGATACGCACTGCATTTCTGTCTTCTGGAATGCAGCTATGTGCGCCTCGAGTACTCTCGATTTTACCGTTTCAGAACTTGATCCTATTTTGTCACTGCATGTCATTCTGAGCATTCCAGTTAATAAATGGCCAATTCTTGTACCGGTGATCTGCCTGCTTTCATTGTAATTCACGCTATGAAGGCATCAGCCCTCTCACTGTGGACACACACCAGAACTGAGGTTTGCAGTCGGAATTGCCATGTTTGGTTGGTATTCTTTAATAGTTAGGCTTTGAATTGAATATAACACATGTTCAGTTAGCTACCTAGCCTCTGAAATTTCATATGAAATATTATTTATATAACACAAGCCCTTGAGCTTTTATTTTAAAGCACAGCTTAGCCTGTTAGTTTACATATAAAAAGTGTCTATTGCATTCTATAATAATAATAATAATAATTCTTTGCATTTATATAGTGCTTTTCTCACTACTCGAAGCGCTCAGCAATTTCAGGTTAAGGGCCTTGCTTAAGAGCCCTACAGAGCAGAGTCCCTTTTGGCATTTACGGGATTCGAACTGGCAACCTTCCGATTGCAGATCCCTAGCCATTCTAGGGGCTGTCACAAATGCACAGGCTCAAACGAGGCATGTGATAACCCGTCGGGATGAGAGGGGGCGCTGTCACCAATGTCCTCTTCTCCTTCACACTCCGCAGCACCAGTGAGGTCACTTAGCTCCACCCTTTCTGGTTTGCCCGGCAGGAGATGTCATTCTCCACTAGACGGAGCTCCAAGGATGGACCCTATTCTTGATATTCGAAGACCGTATCCCTTTGTTTGTTATTGTGCCCCCGGGTGGGCTTTTTCTTTTTTGTTCTTGGACTTTAGCATCAAACGGGACGACCCATTTGGTGTCCCAACTTTTCATTGTTGCCCGTCTTGTCATTTTAGCACCCAGCTACTGTGTATATAACCGAAAGCCTTGCAAATGGTAGTACGTCAAGCTAACTCAAAATTTACAGTAACTTACAACTAAATTACATCATAGAGGTAAAATTGGTCATTTAGACCAAACACGATTAATTGGAGTCCGATTGGTGGTCGTCATTGGTAAGGAGACGTGAGGCTGTACAGAAACTGGGTGAGTTGAAAATGAACATCTGCCTAAAGTCATGGCCAAGTAAAATGTCTACAATAGTTACAGACTGTGAATGTGTGGAAGAAAAATTCTTATTCCTTGCAAAGTGTTGGGGTCACCTCCTTCATTCTTGTAGAATAGAAATCTTATAGGCGCTGGATGGTGACGAAATAAACAAACAAAAAAAACCCTCTGTGGTTACAGCAGTCAAAAATGGTCTGGAGAGCTCCGTCCTTCCCTGAGGTTCAGGTCCAAATGGGATGCCGACATTTGGGCCGTAACCCTTTTATACCGTGGTTAGTTACCCTTGGGGGCGTCTTACCTGGGCTGAAGAAGAAGAAAGAAACAAGTCTGTTAGCGGCAGAACCCCCTCTCGCCCCAGCAGGGTATTACATACCTGTGTTGAGTCTTTGAGGTGTCCCACATGTGTGACAAGACAAAATAGAAAATCTGTACAAATATGATCCATAATAACTCAAACACGACAATGAACAATGCCACTGCCAACTTCTCCATCTGGAATCACTACGGTACCTAAATTGGTGTAGGTGTCAGCCATGGATTGGTCTTCTCCACTTATCTTAACAGGTATTGTCTCTCTACGTTAAGTATCACAACCTCAATCTTAGACTGACTGATCAGTAATTTTACTTTCTGTGCAAATGTGTTGCGGCGGGTTGTTTTCTCTTGCATGTCATGGTATGGGAAAATACAACTGTATTAGAATACCACCGAAGTTTATTGTTCACATAGCAGTCAACTTTATGGGCAAATGTTGAGTGGTAATTTCATAAAGGTTTTAGGATGTAGTCATTTCTTAAAACACATAAGGGCAGATTAAGAGTAAGGTAAAAGATGAGCACAAAAGAGCAAGGAAAGATCATAGTTGGGGTCAAAAGGCAGAAGATCCAAAATGAGACTGAAGTATCTTAGTGAAATGGGGCAAAAAGAAAAGAAAAATTCTTTCAAATTTCTTCAAAACTAACTACTGCTAAGGGTTTTGTTGATCAGAATATCCTTTAGGGGGTACTGAGCACGTTAATCACCACCATATTTATACCAGAAGGTATAAGGATGTCACTGACCACGGTGATCACAGTTACATGGTCAGTTTTACTAGATGGCCAGAATAATGGCACCTAAAAAGAGGATCGTGGTAATTACAAATGAGGCATTACAAAAAACCATTACCATTAATCAGCAAAATAAAGATATATTTGGTATCTACATCCTATGAAAAGTCATAACAAGTTTAAACAACAATGAAGAAAAGTTTATTAGAACTAATAAAATCAGGAGTGGTCTCCCCTGGACTTTCTCGTATGCTCAGATATGTGGATGGATATTTAAGGAGTAAATCGCAAGGCAATGACTATATTTTAATATTATATATGTTAAAGAACCATCAACAACAAATCAAATCAAATTAAAAATATATTGAACAATTGTTTCAAAAGTAAAGTTGAATAAATCGGACTCTGCAACTGCAGGAATAAAAGGTAAAGTACCATTTCTGGTTAACGGAAATAGCCCAAAAGTTGATAGACATCTGTGTTTTGTACTTAATACTTGTATGCAAAATTTGGTTGACCTAAGTGAAACTCTACTCAAGTTATCGTTTTTACATAAACATACACACACACACGCAGAGACACACAGACATAAATGGTATTTTCAGACTCATGGAGGTCTAAAACATCGAGATTCATCAAAATCTCGAAATGGAATTTTTGGTGGATTCTGATACTTTCCCTATACTTCCTATACGAGAAAGTAGGGGAGATCTAAAACATCGCGATTCATCAAAATCTCCACGTCAAAACTTTGGATGATTACAATTGTCACACACATGCAATTGGGAGGCAGCTAGAGGGCCTGAGTAATAGTAGTACCACACCAGACCAGGGGGAGGCGAGCTGCACTAACTCTCTCTCTCAATCCTCTGGAGACTATCCACAGGAAATCCCGCTAGGTTCCAGCGCCATTAAAGACGTCACTTCCGGTCCTGATAATGTCACTTCCGGTTCTGGTCCCGATGACGTCACTTCCGGTTCTGGTCCTGATGACTTCACTTCCTATACTGGCCTTTAAAGATGCCATGTTCTTACTATTAAATCACTTCTGTTTTGGACGCTGCACCATTCACAACTCATCAAAATTACCCATTTTGCAGCTGGGGATGTTATACGGGTGGCTGCCCCAAACCTTTGATGTTTCTTGTGTCTTATTGTGACACAATACTTTCCCTATAGTTCTAGTTTGTAGATGAGAAAGTAAAAACGAGAAGGAATCGTGCATCATAACAGTTGAATTTCCAGGTCTTCTGTAGTTTTTTAAGCCTGATTCATTACAATACGTGAGCACTGGCATTTTGACATGGAAATTCTGGTTAGGTCAGGGAGTGCCGACTCCAAGAAGGGTTGTAGCCATCCTGAGAAGAGTCATGCAAGGAGAAAGAGAGAGAGACGTGTGACAATACTTGCGATTCTTACGAGACCCACATCACCATTTAAATCTGTTAACCATCGATGAATTTTGGGAAGCATGCATCCTGGATTGGATCAACGTGCAGAGTCAGGGAAAGTGAGAGCAAATAGTGTTGCGTCTCTCACCCCAAAGTGAGCGGTGTGAGACAGAACCAGAAGTGTGAATGTGCAGGCAGTGGACGTGGCGAAGAAAAGATCATTGGAGCTGCAGGGCAGGAGTTATGGAAGACCAGAGCAACTCCCAGAAGAGGTGGAAGTCCAGATCTTGAGCTGATCCTTGCCAGGCTTTCTGCTTAACCCAAGGAAAAGATCCATGTCAAAAACTGCCTCAAACAAGCATTTACAAGTGGGATCCATGGAAACAGAATAATGCCATAAAATGAAGATCTATGAACAAATCACTTTGTCATACAGTACAAGCACCAAAGGGCAGGATTAAAATATATTCCAACGTACATCAAATAGTCGACACTGAAAGAAGAAACGCAGATGAATATTCATTCAGTAAATGGCGTACTACATGGATAATAAATAACAGTCAACACTCAACGCATTCGTAACTTCAGTCCAAGAAGAAAGACTATAATTCTTCAGACCGATGTGGTGCCAAACTTTTCATTTCTAGTAGGCAAAACGCCAAATTGTATTATACTTAAATATAATCGACATGTTTCATAATAACTATTGAAATGCAGCGAGATGTACAACAAGATGATGCCGCCTTTTTTCTGCCCTGATGGAGCGGCCAGTTCATTTGAATGTGATGGGACTCTTTAGCACGGCTGTCTCGTTTACAGTACTTGTTATACCCGAGCTGCATTCCAAGTAGCAGTACCATGGCTTGTAGACAACCACAGATGTTCCAGTTGTCGTACTTGTCGTGCTGTGCATGTATTCCTATAATATGAGAGAAAATCACAGACATAAGTGACTGCAATAAAACTCTACATGATAGGTCAATTTAAAAGTGGTGTATGTGATCAGCAGACCATAATCCAGAAGGTACCCCCAAAAATGTTCAGGAAGCCAAATCCACTTTGTTGAGTGTTATTGAGATGAGTTGCTTACTTAATTCTTGCACCATCTGCTGGAAATGAAGGGCAGTGCACCTCTTGGCCCTAATGTAGAGACAAATGGAATGGGGCTGGAGGGGGCAGAGGGGTGGAATGGTGAAAAGGAGCCCACCCCCTTAAAGACAAACCTTCAGTCTGAAAATGTATATTCAATCAGTGTAGCACTCTTCACAGGGGGCACCTTACAGCACATCTTGACCACCCGCCACTGCCAGGCCCAATGAGGGGTATTGTGGCTTATCAGTTCCGTGGTGGGCAGAATGATGCACTTTACAGGTAAAAATAAAGCACTCTGCTGGATCGATAAGGAGCAGAAATAGCGCAGCCAGCCTGGACCCTCGCATTAGTATTTCATGTTCAGAGATTGGCCATTAGTCTGCTTTAAAGCTTTTCAGATTGGGCTGCTCCTCATATGCTCGGGGGGCTCCAGTAATGCAGCCATAGAGGCATGTGAGAAAATATCCGGGTAACCTCTAAGCACTTTATTATTTAAAACGTGAAATATCTTACTGGAGTCAATTGGAAGGAACCACTAGGGTGGTCACTAGGGAAAGGCGCTATATAACATTTACATTTATTTGTTTAGCAGAAGTGACTTACAAAAAGGTCAAAATAATCAAGCAAACGTCAGTTCAGGAGACTGTGTCACATGACAAAGCTGACCACCACAAGGTAAGAGCTCAGAACAAAATGCAAGCGAGTTACGATAAGGAGATAACTCAACCCTAATAACCAATTTGGACAGGAACTCGCCAAAACGAGAGGGTCTTCAATGAGGGAAACAGAATTTCAAATGGAAATCCACTAGGAGCTGCACCTAAAAAAAGGAGTGTGGACTGAGATTTGATTTCACGCAGAGGTAACATCACCAGACGCCGTTCACCAGCAGACCTGAGTGGTTGAGAAGGAGCTTTAGGACCTCAGAAGTGACTCCGTATATAAAGGTGCTGACCTGTCGACTACTCTGTAGGCAAACATCAAGAATTTAAACTTAATACGAGGAGCCAGTCAAGTGATTGGAAAAATGGAGTGACATGTGGCCACCTTGACTGGTTGAGCAAACTGCAGCAACTTGATGACACATGCTGTTACTCCTGCCAGAGGTGACAAGAAGAACAAAGCCTGGACCAGGAGTTGTGCTGCTTGACCTTGGGGATATTGTAGGGTGTGAATCTGCAAGACCATTAGACCAGCACGTCATCGGCCCTGAGGGACAGCTTCTCATCGATCACCACTCCAAGGCTGCACACCGACAAATGGTGGGCGTTAAGAATAATGGACCAAGAGATGGGGAGCTGAATACACAGCCGAGCTGTGATAAGGGGTGTGCAGAATTTGTGAGAGGGCACCATCTGCAAACTGGAGTGGATCAAAGTCCCTTGGAAGGAAGGAGCAGAAGGAGTCTTTAATAATCCCCTCGAGGCACATCATCACCACCCCAAGGTTGGGTGCGCATTAGCGATAATGAGATGAGTTGAACAGAGATGGGGGGCAGAACAGACAGCTGAGCTGGGATAACAAGAAGGTCCGTCTTTTGAAGGTGTTCCTTCATTTGGGTTGCAATACCAGTGCGACATGCAGAGATTCCAGTTAAGTCCATGTGGTCCTCTGAAGGGAACAACAAGTACAGCTGTGCATCATCAGAATAACATTGATAAGGGAAACCACGGGACAGGAAGATGGGGCCTAGGTGAGGAGGTGTATATATAGAAGAGGAGAGGACCCAGCACCAGTCCCTGGGGAGCCCCCATGCTTCCGTGATGCACAGTTGGAGTCTCTACGTAGCAGGACATATAGCAGGATCTGCCCAAGAAGTAGGACTCATATCACCTGAGGGCAGTCCTGGTGATGCCAGGGGTCAGAGAGGGTGACTGTTAAAGGCAGAGGACAGATCTAGCAGGACGAGGACAGATGACATGTTGGTGGCTCTAGCCTGAGTGGAACGTGTTGACAACGGTAGGTAGAGCCGTCTTGGTGGAATGGACCTCCTTGAAGCCTTACTGATTAGGGAACAAGCAGTCTCTGTTTGTAGCATTGGTAGGCGTCATTAAGTTGTCATTGCTCACGTGTTAAAGGTGTGCATGTCAGGTACCTCTGAATGGACCTTCCAAAGAACCAGGATCTCCATTCTGGTTGCTGTCTTATACCCAATGCCAAGTATAATGTATCCCTGGTAATGAAAATGTGACTTCCAAAGACGTGTAGTCTGCTTACACTTATGATAAAATGACTCTCTGGTCAGTTTGTCCTCCTCAAGCAGCCAATCCACCTTTAGACGCCATCTCAGTACCCCATTACAGACCAGGCCTGTATACCACTTTGGGCATGTGGCCTACTCAGCCAGATCTTTAATGGCATTTTCAAAGTCCAAAAAGATGCAGGAGAGAATTGGAGAATCCAGAGAAGAATGAGGAGGACTCATGATGTTGGGATGTGAGGCCAGGGGGCAGCGGTTCTTGCTGCCATAATTGTGAGATCACAAGAGAAAGTGTAAACCACTGTAAGGGCATTCTGAGCCAATCTTTAGACCACAAACTGTCACAGACAGGCAGCACGGGGGGTCCACCAATCTCAGCTCCATTGTGTGGAGCACATTTTAGAACATAAGAAGTTAGCTTGTGACCTTTGAGGACCCCCATGGCAGGCTGGTTCTTGAAATTGCCCCTCCCCATGCTGCATCCCATCGTTAATGCCACTCGGATTGGTAGGTCTGAAGACTCAGAGTGATGAGGGCTGCCAGCTCATTCCCCCTCATTCAGTTTTACTGAGTGGGTAATCCGGTGCCAGTCCAGACAAGAGTTCTCAAGCATGCATGCTGAAGTGCCCTTGCAGCCCGGTGTACACAGAAAACAAACAGCAGCTGCCATCTCAGTCCTGTCTGCCAAGTTGGACACGGTGCCCACTTCTCCCTCAAACTGTCAGAGTGTCACTCTCTGGAAATCCTGCCAATGCCAACGTGAGAAATGGTGCCAGCTCTGTTGGCTCTCTCTCTGCTTTTTTTAGCGCCATCCAGGCTCCTCTGTTTCCCATTCATTTAGCCGAGTGTGTGTGGCACAGCTCATTGATGACCAGTAAGGTGATCCCCCTCCCCATGCTGGGCTCCTCTGTTTCCCATTCATTTAGACGAGTGTGTGTGGCACGGCTCATTGATGACCAGTAAGGTGATCCGAGTGGCTTGGAGCTTCATGGACAGGATATGGCTGACCACCCTGTGAAGATGTTGGGGGTAGGAAAGCCATCTTTGGAAAAGAAATGAAACTGGCAAAAGACCAGTGTGAATCTCTTAGGGTAACGTGTAGCGTGCGGCAGGCCGACTGGGTACGGTACACAAATGGGACCCCAATGGGACTTACAAGGAAACACCATTAAGGTGAATTAGGCCTTTGCCAAGGGTGGGAGCACACGGCCACACAAGTTAGCTACCGAACACTTGGTTGGCACACTAATAAGCTTGGCCTAGGGCACAAAATAACCTAGCACTTGCACTGGGAAACACAAAACCAGGGTCCAGGCAAATCAATGTGACGAGCTGTCTGTGTAGCCTGGTGGGCTTACCCTGGTGGGCTTTGGCTCATATGATAACCTCAGTATTTCTGCCAAGCTCCTCTTTCTTTCATCATAGTGCTTGACAGCCAGAGCATGCAGGCCCACCTTATGCCAGCCTTCTTCAATAAACTCTACATCTCTACCATCTTTTACCCAGTAATGGCATCTTTGAGGGAACCAGAGAGGTGGAAATCAGAGGAGCTGCAGGGAGAATGAGGAGAAGAACCCGTCCATGTTTTATGATCCCTTCCTGCATGTCGTTGTGTATAGGAGGCCTTCAGCCACATTTCTGTAACGCATTAAGAGTTTGAGCATGCAGCTCCAAGTTCACAGTTTGCCCACGTGGCACAGTATCTACCAGGAGTCGCCCCCTTCTGCCACCTTATGAAAGGTGACCATGAGTGCACTCCATGGAAAAATCAGGCCACATGCTTCACAAACAGAATCGTGAGTGTGCCAGCACTGGGAATAGACTGAGAGGGCAGTGCCAGCCTGTTCCTGGGTCTCCTCCAGGTCTCTGCCATTAAAGCTTTTGTACCTTTTGCCACCCCTGCCCCCCAGGCTGAAACCCGACATCTTACAAAAAACAGCTGCAAGTAGCAGAAGGGAATGGCGACAAAAGGAGCAGAGGCGCACATTTTCACACGAGACACGCCAGGAGCCAAGTTAATCATCGGCGAAACAATGGAAAGCCACGGCCAGCTGGGACACCGGACCTGTCCATTCACGCCGGCCCGCTGCTTTGGCTCTGGGCGCACATTTGAATTGCTTTTCCAGTAACTTTTTTCATTTTGCAGTCTCTGCACTTTGCATTTTGTCACCATGTTATTTTTTTGTTTGTTTGTTTTTGAGAAAATGTCACCACGAATTGCCCGCTCTGTGACACCACGTTAAAGGAAAGAGCATCCAAAATGTGCCAGTCAGCTTGAGAAGTGCCCTGAAGTTCACGCTACGGGATACATGGGATGGTAAACTTGGACAGGACATTCTGGTGGCCGCCTGAGAGGACATCCTGGAAAGACGAGCAGATATATTTATGGTACAGTATATAGCGCCTTGTGGTAGCTCTGAGTACTGAGTACTGCCCTCTAGTGACTGGTGGGCTCCTCACAAAGTATTAGGAGTTCCCCTACTGGATTCCGGATTCTCCAAATGCATCCTGGCAGCACCACCTGTTGGACACGCATATTGTCACTTCCTTTACAATATATACTTTTTTTTTATTTTTTAATTTCACTTAGGTGACATTGAGTTTAGGTGACTCTAAAGCAAGAGTTCCCAAAGTGGTCGATATTGACCCCCTGGGGTCGATTTGAACTTTCTAGGGGTCGATAGTTTCAATGAAAAAATTTGGGGGTCAACGACAGCAAAAATAGACCCCCTTACTACTGCTATTTGTTTGTTACTTCAAAATATCTATGATTCCAATAGGTACCTAATTAAGAAGTAAAATCATTTTAAAAAAACACATTACATACCAAATTTGCGAACGAAAAGGTAAAATGTGTCATTAAAAGAGTCACACGTAAGAATGCATGAAAATACATGTAGCACAAACATGTCTGTTCATTGTCTTATCGCACATATCAAAGCAAGTGCGGATATGAAAAACCATTGCATGTAATTAGGGGGTCGACGGTTTTAAAAGTTTTTGGTAAAGGGGTCTGCGGCTGAAAAAAGTTTGGGAACTCTTGCTCTAAAGTGACACGCATTTGTCATCTTGCTGATTGAGTAGTAACTCCCGCTGGATTTCTCACTCCTTTCAGTGTTCATTCTAATAAAATCAAAGGGGAGCCAGAAAGGAAGAGGAATGGACAGCTAAGGCAGTGTGGCCCCCTAGTGGCCAATGCCCGGAAGTGTAAGCTACGAGATTGCAGGGTCAGGCCTCACAGCGGACTCACCCTGTGACCTGGCAGCGGCCCAGTAGGACAAACTGCGAGGCAACTGCTTTATAGTGTGCCAGCACTGCATCACATAGCACGGAAAGGCACTATATAAAGGCTGTGGCTTAACTTTAATCCTGTTCTGTTACTTTTCAAAATAATCTCTGAACTTCATTTAGTTTATGAGATGAAGATTCAGCCGTCGGGGATCATAATGGCTCATGGGCTGGCACTTCTGGAGGGCTGGTAGTCACAGACCCTCTTTAAGCCACATCACCAGAGGGAGTGTGTCAGCGTGGCTACGGCTTTGGACTTCAGACCCTGAAGCTGTGGGTTCAGATCCTGCCGCTGGCGCTGTGTGACCCCGAGGAAGACACTTCACCTGCCTGTGCCCCAACTGGAAGAAGCCAAAGAAACGGAACCAGTCGTATCTCAAATGCTATACGTCACCTTAGATAAAGGGGGTCAGGTAAACAGCAGTAAGAGTCATCATCAGTTCAAGAAATTCACAATGAAGGTGTAAGGCGCTATATAATGGGAGACTTATTGTAGAACTCTGTGGTGCCATTGTCTTAGGGAAAAAGCAGGGCCGCACATGGATGGATGGATGGACAAAAGGGGAAGGAGGGCTTCGGTAGCCATGTCAATCCTAGGTGGTCTGCAATACTTGTCATTTTATGACATTTGAGGTACAACGCCTGGCCGCTCTTCTCGTGGTATACTTGGCCAACGGGTGGCCATTTGTGTTGCATATCAAGCTTCTCTTCATTGACTTTTTGGATTGCAGTACATCTTTCAGTGTTTCTGACAATCCAGAGCCCAATCTTTGTGGAGTCTGTGTTTTCTCCCTTTGCCCCTGGGTGGTCCTCCTCAGCTTCTCGGTGTGCTCTTCCCGTCCAGTCGACGCACCCTTTGGTGTGAACTGGGAATTGTCCCGATATGAATGATTGTCCTCTTCATCCCGTCCAGGTTTGGTTACTGCACTGTACCCAATCCCGCCTGCCAAGAGACTGAACTTGATTGACGGCGTCCATTCAGGTGCCCCCCCAAAACCCGTTATAAGGCTGGTTGCTTTCTCCATTCTTTCAGTTGATTTTACCTCTCAAGTCTTTAAAAGGCGTCTGCTTTCCTCTCCCCAAGCACTCGTTCACAGCTCTCTTCTTCTAATCGCGACGGATAACCGCAAGAGTGTCTGCAGAAGGACGACAAGTGACAAAACATCAGTGCGGAGGTCAGAAATTTGCATTTTAATGCTCTTGTCGAAATCGCTTTTCGGCGAGTGCCACTTTCTCCGGGCTCGGCGACCTTGGGGGTTACCGCCACTGAACTGCTGATTGGGGCTGTCTTGAGGCATCATAGCAGCCGTCGGCGAGGTAATTAGGAAAGCGTCCCCACCCCGAGCTAGCCCCTCGCTGCGAGGGCCACGAAGGGAAAGAACAAGCGAGCGAGCCGGGGACGCGCCTTTGTGCACACGCGCGCGCGCACTCCGCTCCAGGGCAGAGCCGTGCGGCTTGTGACTGGTGGGCTCGTTTAGCTGGGCAGCTGCTAGTTCAACGCACCGCATGCCTGATCTGCCACCAAGGGAAGGAGCACAGCCAAGCCAAACACATGAAATGCCACTCGAGACTGGCATAAGGACACTGCCCTCGCTCAGCACCCACACCTCAATGGGCACCAAACACACACACGCTCAACACCAGGGTCACGCCTACAGTAAAGTCTGTCAGATACACGAACTGGCATCCCCTCTGATTTGGCATATACTGTACCTCACAGTATAAGTTAATAGGCTCACACAGAACTCGGTGAAGTTCGTTCAGTACTGGCGGGTCTTAGATCGCCGCCCACAGACACATTTAGTTTGACGCCATGCGCGCTCCCTGTGGTGTACCTGCTTCAGTGACACGCGCACCTCCATCGGTGACCCCCCCACACACACCGCCGGCAGGCCCAGCAGTCCACCTGAAGCTTATCGCGCTTACTAAGCCCTCCCCCCTCCACCGTCACCCCCCCCCCCCCCCCCCCCCCATCCGTTTCGTTCACACGTCCGTTCGGCGCGGTTTTGTTTTTTTGTTTTTTTTCCTCGCTCGGTCCTCCTCATTACGGCAGAGTCGGGAAATCCAACTCTAATTCGATTGTCAGCCTTCCCTTCACTTGCTGCTTACATTTTCACTTAATAAACAGCAGCTGATTACATTTGTCTTCAAAGAGCATTTCCTGCAAATTTAATTTCTTTTTTTCTCTCATTTTTTGCTTTGAATCTATTAAATTATCTGCGAGGAGACAGAAAAAGCTGAGATGTGCAAAAACATCAGGCTGATATTGTCAGTGCGCCTGCGTGTGTGTGTGTGTGTGTGAAACATCAGGACTTGGGTGGGTGTGTGTGTGTGTGTGTGTGTGAAAACATCGGGACCTGAGTGTGTGTGTGTGTGTGTGTGTGAAAACATCAGGACTTGAGTGTGTGTGTGTTTGTGAAAACATCGAGACCTGAGTGTGTGTGTGTGTGTGTGTGTGAAAACATCAGGACTTGAGTGTGTGTGTGTTTGTGAAAACATCGAGACCTGAGTGTGTGTGCGCAAAAACATCGAGACCTGAGTATGTGTGTGTGTGCGAAAACATCAGGACTTGAGTGTGTGTTTGTGTGAAAACATCGAGACCTGAGTGTGTGTGTGTGTGTGAAAACAACAGGACTTGAGTGTGTGTGTGTGTTTGTGAAAACATCGAGACCTGAGTGTGTGTGTGCGCAAAAACATCGGGAGCTGAGTGTGTGTGTGTGTGAGAAGACATCAGGACTTGAGTGTGTGTTTGTGTGAAAACATCAGGACCTGAGTATGTGTGTGTGTGTGTGTGAAAACATCAGGACTTGAGTGTGTGTGTGTTTGTGAAAACATCGAGACCTGAGTGTGTGTGCGCAAAAACATCGAGACCTGAGTATGTGTGTGTGTGCGAAAACATCAGGACTTGAGTGTGTGTTTGTGTGAAAACATCGGTACCTGCGTGTGTGTGTGTGTGTGTGAAAACATCAGGACTTGAGTGTGTGTGTGGGTGTGAAAACAACAGGACTTAAGTGTGTGTGCGTTTGTGAAAACATCGAGACCTGAGTGTGTGTGTGTGTGTGCGAAAACATCAGGACTTGAGTGTGTGTGTGCGTAAAAACATCGAGACCTGAGTGTGTGTGTGTGTGAGAAAACAACAGGACTTGAGTGTGTGTGTGTGTTTGTGAAAACATCGAGACCTGAGTGTGTGTGTGTGTTTGTGTGTGTGCGCGAAAACATCGGGAGCTGAGTGTGTGTGTGTGTGTGTGTGAGAAGACATCAGGACTTGAGTGTGTGTTTGTGTGAAAACATCGGTACCTGCGTGTGTGTGTGTGTGTGTGTGTGAAAACATCAGGACTTGAGTGTGTGTGTGCGTAAAAACATCGAGACCTGAGTGTGTGTGTGTGTGAGAAAACAACAGGACTTGAGTGTGTGTGTGTGTTTGTGAAAACATCGAGACCTGAGTGTGTGTGTGTGTTTGTGTGTGTGCGCGAAAACATCGGGAGCTGAGTGTGTATGTGTGTGTGTGTGAGAAGACATCAGGACTTGAGTGTGTGTTTGTGTGAAAACATCAGGACCTGAGTATGTGTGTGTGTGTGTGTGTGTGTGTGTGTGAGAAAACAACAGGACTTGAGTGTGTGTTTGTGTGAAAACATCGGTACCTGCGTGTGTGTGTGTGTGTGTGTGTGTGTGTGTGTGAGAAAACAACAGGACTTGAGTGTGTGTGCGTTTGTGAAAACATCGAGACCTGAGTGTGTGTGTGTGTGTGTGTGCGAAAACATCAGGACTTGAGTGTGTGTGTGCGTAAAAACATCGAGACCTGAGTGTGTGTGTGTGTGAGAAAACAACAGGACTTGAGTGTGTGTGTGTGTTTGTGAAAACATCGAGACCTGAGTGTGTGTGTGTGTTTGTGTGTGTGCGCGAAAACATCGGGAGCTGAGTGTGTATGTGTGTGTGTGTGAGAAGACATCAGGACTTGAGTGTGTGTTTGTGTGAAAACATCAGGACCTGAGTATGTGTGTGTGTGTGTGTGCGAAAACATCAGGACTTCAGTGTGTGTTTGTGCAAAAACATCAGGACTTGAGTGTGTGTGTGTGTTTGAAAATATCGAGACCTGAGTGTGTATGTGTGTGTGTGTGTGCGCGAAAACATCGGGAGCTGAATGTGTGTGTGTGAGAAGACAACAGGACTTGAGTGTGTGTGTGTGTGTGAAAACATCAGGACTTGACTGTGTGTGTGTGTGTGGGGGGGGGTATATGTATAAGCACTTGTGCCTCTGTGGATATGTGTGTATGGACATGCATATGTCTGTGGGGGCCTGTGAGTATGTGTATGTACAGTACATACAGTATGTCAAGTGTGTGTAGACATTCCTGTGAGAGTTCCAGGATGTCACTGCAGGTGTGCCTTGGTGTATCTCTATGTGCTCTGCTCCTGTGTTTGTGGATGATGGTCTGCATATGTACTGTATGTGTATTTACAGTATGCTGTGTGTGTGTATGTCTATGAATGAGTCAGCGGTGGGTGTATGTGCCTAGCTAGCATGTGTGTGCATGCCCTGTGGGTACACATGTGAATAAATCTGTGTACTCGTCTCTGCATGTGACTATATATGTATAGGTGTGTGTGAAGGCTATTGTGATTCCACACGTGAGTACACGTGTACATACTGTATGCTTGTGTGTGTGTGTGTGTACATTGTCATGTGATTTTCTGTGTTTGAATGTGTTAGCTTTTGTGTTTCTGTCCCTGCACATACGTCCGTGCGCCTGTATGTCTGGGTCAGTGTGTGCGTCTCAATGCGGTGCCCCCCGGGCAGGTGGGTTTTCATGCCTCTGCTATAGCGGGTGTCCGTGTGTGTCAATCTGTGCACCCGTGTGACTGTCATGGACACACTTCTACACACAGGGGTCAACTTTGTACTCTGTAGACACCCACCACTTGCGCTTCAGTCTGCACATCCGTTCGCCTCACTGTAGTGACCTGGAGTGGGGACTTGGGCAGGGTGGGCTTCAGCCTTAAGTCGCCCACCTGCAGTTAAGGCAGATTCTCTTCATTCCAACTGCAGGAGCCAATGCCAGGTGGGACGTCACCCCCCCCTCCACACACACACACCCACTCAGTGCCTCAAAGGTCTCATTAAAATGTGTTCTGCAGGTGACAGGCACTCCAGTGACAGCACTGTCACCCACCGGCACTCGTCTCATGTGACAGGCAGCTGACAACGCACCCCACACCCCAGTCACTTGTGCCAAGGTGCTGCTGTCTACCTCAGGGTCTCATGCTGCCTTCAGTTTTTCAGATTTTGTGCCGTAGGTGGTGGGCTCCCCTGTGACAGCACTGTCACCCATCGACACTTGTCTAATGTGACGGATATTTCTCCACTGGCCCGTTCCCCCACCCTCCTGTGGTGCACATTATAGCCCATGCTGGACTGGATGCCCCCTCTCTAACATGCCCCACTTGCTCTTCTGCCCTCAGTAAAACGCGTCACTTTGTGTTTTCCTGCTCCTCTTCTTTTAATTCCGTTAAACTCCCTTTTGTTCTTTCTTTCCCCCCGCAGTGGCGTTTTCTGCTGGAGCGGCCCCTCTGCTCACGGCCTCTGTGATTGAGTGAGCTGCCAGCTGTAATGGCTAAATTATTACCGAAGCGCGGCTCCAAAGTGACTCAGCCACCCCTGTGTGGGGGGCTCCATCCTCCTGAGTCCAAGATCAGCACCACCTGGTCACTTCTGACCCTCGCTGCAGCCCCTTAGTGTCCTCTGATGGCGATCCGCATGCGGGTCACTGGCAGTCACTTGTCAAAGTGGGGACCAGTGGTCGCTGTAGACCTGGGGTGGACACAGGGGGGCTGACCTGCCAGTCTTCACTGCAGAGCACAGAGATGGTTTGTCCAAGAGCCCGGCAGGTGGTCAGTGGCAGACCTGTAAGCTTTTGTAGGGCACACAGGGTCAGGAAGGTGGTCACCAGGTGACCTGATATCTACCTCTATAGAACACAAAGATGGCTCTAACATGGTGAGAGGTGGGCCAGTTGTGTAAGAGATGACCACACTTAGAGTCAGGAAGGTGGTCAGTAACTGATCGAGAATCCACCTCTACAAGACACAAAGATGGCTTTACTTAGCGCCAAAAAGGTGGTCATTGTCTGAGCTGGCCACTACATCTACAGGACACACAGGTAATGTCTCTTGGAGCCATGGCTGTGGTCAGCGGCTGACCTGGTTACCTTGGAGGACACACAGATGGCTTCCCAAAGCGTCCAGCTGGTGGCCAGTTGATGAGGTCTTCAGTCAGTGATGCACACAGAGAGATGGCCTCACATGAAAGTGGTCCGTGGCAAAGACGGTAGCCATTTATTTCTATAGGACACTGAGATGACGTCATTCAAAGTCAGAAACGGGGTCAGCAGATGACCCAATATCTAAGTCTATCGGACCCAAAAGTGACTTTAGTAAGAGCCAGGATGCTGGCCACTGGCTGTCCTGCTCGTTACCTTTTACAAGCCCCCCCAGGTGGGCTTTCCCACTGAAGTCAAGACATTGGTCACCTGGTGGGACACAGAGATTGCTCCCAAAGATGTCTTTACTGACTTTACAGGCTGAGCTGGTGGTGACTTGTACAGGGCACAGAGGTGGCTTCTCTAGGAGCCGAGGACATGGCCACTGGCTGATCTGGTTGCCTTCTAGGACACCGAGATGGCTCCACATGGAGGACACAAAGCAGTCAGTTGCAGAGCTTGAAGTCTTCACTAAAGACATGCAGGTGGTCAGAGGCTGAGCAGGGAGTTTCCACGTGATGGCCTAGGATGCCCTCATGATGGGAGGCCCAGGGGAGAGAGTGTGTACAGGGCGTTATCTTCCCCGGCATGCTAGATGGCACCCTCTCTGGGTTATAGCGGTGCCTCAGATTCCCACAAGGCAGCATGGAACATGGAGTTCTTCAACTCAGCCCTATTGGATTGTATGGGCTCCACCAGGTGGTGCTGCAGGGACTGGGGACCCCACTTCATGGGATTTCTGTCAGACTTTTGAACCACGTGTCTGGGAGACCGGAAGTTGTCCTGGGTGGGAGATAAAAGGAGCTGCCTGACTCACAAGGATGAGACAGAGTCAGGAGGAAGGTGGACAATGCTTGCGAGGAAGAGTGGAGGAGGCAGTGAGAAACAGAGACGAAGAAAGGAAGGCAAAGATTTGTGTGCTTTGTTGTACTTGTGGCTGTGGTGGTGGGAAAATGCTTCCTGAGAAGAGTTTCCCACAATAAACGTCTCTTTGTGCCGTTACCTTGTGTCTGTGCCTCTTTGTGTTGGGTGTCTGGGGAGCTGGAGTGCCCCCTGGTGTCCAAAACACCCATATGCTCCCCTCTCTGATGGACACCATCAGGAAAAGAGAAAGAAAGAGAGGGACACCATGGGGCACTTGGAGGTGGCATAAAAGTAGCTAGCTTGCTCAAGGGCCAACTGAAGAGTCGTTGGCGCCTTCTGCTCCAGCAGCACCCAAGAGAATTAAAGAAAAGGAAACAAAAGCAAAAAAGAGTCAGGAACTGGGAACCTAAAGGTCAAGAACTAAACACACACACGAAAGACTGAATTTTTGAAGACGTCCGCAAAGTCGGACAGTGGTGTGTCTGACGCCCCACTTTTTAAATCATCGCATCAATTATGTTAGTTACACTTTTTTCCAGAGACACACAACTGCAATCGTAACAAGAACACCTCAGTATGACGGCACCCACAAAGCAGCACAATCATTTCATTTCAAACTGAAGGCTGACACTTCCATCAAAGGTGGCCTACTACAGACAGGGCAAGTGACTTGCTTAATGTCACAAAGTGTCACTCCTGGGATCTGAACAAACAACATCACAGTTCAAAGTCCAGATCCGCACCCGCTACCCCAAACAACGTGATGCGACTCTCAAGAAACCCAAAGTGAGGAGGAAGAAGTTGAAAGGAGCCCTCAGGAGTTTGTTGAAGCCCACAGAATCCTAACAGGGTCATCACAGGTCCCACCGTATGTGACACTGGACGTTATTTGTGGAAAGACAAGCTTCAGACCTTCTCTTTGGAGATACGATGCTGCACGCTGGCTTCACACTTTTATTTTTCATACCAGGCACTCCAATCAATTAAGCACAGACAAGCAGGGAGAGATAGGGGGGAGACTGGCGGAGTTGGCACAGCTGCCTTAACGCTGGCACTTTTCAGGGGTCTTATGGTGACAGGAGCCTTTCCTGCCACCCCACTCCAGATGTACATTTGCGCTTTTTGACATTTTTGTCTCCTCCAATTAAAATTTCCACTCCCTGTTCACATGTCAGGCAGTGAGCGGTCATTTTCATTTATCTTTGCTTCCTTCTGTTAGCCGATTTGTAAGCGTATGTCATCCGGATCCTACATCCGTCACGCCATAGGATGAGAGCTCCCCTTTGGATAGAGAATTTCAGATCTGAATGAACGCAAGCAGCCCACCACCACCACCACCACCACCATTACGGGCCTGTACCTGCTCAAGTCTAAGTGGCCAGCCGACTGTGAACGGACGACACAAGCAATTCATCATCATTGTTGAAAAACACATGCAGGTATCCATTTGGCAGTCTCCACGGTGCCCGCGGGCAGGCTGCCACCTCTCTCAGCATCTGCTGTTGGTGCTCCGCCATGCTGGCGCAGCTCCAGAGTTCATTTGCCAGCCTAAGGGCCCAGCGCTGTGTGGACTGCAGGCTGAGGTTTTGGCGGCCCTCCACCTGACAGAGCGAGAAGATAGCAGCACCCCGGGGATGAAGTAATGGGGGGTGTGGGTGGGGAGACATTCAAGTGGGGACCTTCTCAATGCAATTTACATTTTAAATCACATTTGCTTCAGTCACGGGCATAGCCTGGTCCCTGAAATACGTTTGATAGAAATTCGAACTGATCGGTCATAGGCCGAGTTGTGATTCAGGTACTTTCTCACTCCCCTCACGGTACTACACCCCTCGCTTCAGTGCATTTAGACTGCTTTTTAAGACTAGTGAAATACGTTATATAAAATCAGTGCTGGACCCTCTCCTCTTCTCCTTGTACACCCCCAAGATGACAGCTCTACTCATTGGTGTTGAAACTTTACGATTGGCTGAGGCTACCACCATGTCATCCATCCTGATCCTCTCTGATCTTCTCTCTGCCTTTCGACACAGTTAGCCATCAGGTGATGGCTTGGGCATCACTGGGCCTTCTCTCGGGTGGTCCTAATCCTAATTCTTAGTCAGATCCTGCCTTGTGCTCTGGCATGGAGAAATGTCGAGGGTGCATCAAGCAAGCAATGGGGCACCCGTAGGGTGAGTTCTGGGTCCTCTCCTCATTGGGTCCTATTATCCTTGTCCCATGGGATTCTCTTATCAGTTCTATACTGATGATACACGGTTGTAGCTGTCATTCCCTCCAGCGGTCCACACAGTCTCAGTTAGAATCTCTGCATGTTTTACTGACATTGCAACTTGGATGAAGAAGCACCGTCTCCAGGTCGGCCTGGCAAAGGTGGACCTTCTTGTGTTTGCTGCAGAGCAGTGACAGAACAATGTTCTGTTGTTTATGTACTGTACCTTGACAGCCACTGTAGTTAAGAAAGTAGGAGGGGCGTTACAGCAATTCCTGGGTATGATTAATTATTTAGGGCGGCATGGTGGCGCAGTGGGTAGCGCTGCTGCCTTGCAGTTGGGGGACCTGGGTTCGCTTCCCGGGTCCTCCCTGTGTGGAGTTTGCATGTTCTCCCCGTGTCTGCGTGGGTTTCCTTCGGGCGCTCTGGTTTCCTCCCACAGTCCAAAGACATGCGGATTGACGATTCTAAATTGGCCCTGGTGTGTGGGTGTGTTTGTGTGTGTCCTGCAGTGGGTTGGCACCCTGCCCGGAATTGGTTCCTGCCCTGTGTTGGCTGGGATTTGCTCCAGGTGACCCTGTGTTCGGATTCAGCGGGTGGAAAAATGGATGGATGGATGGATTAATTATTTAGGAAAATTCATCCCACTGTTGACACCATCTCGAATGACGAGTCATCACGGTTATTGAAAGTTATCAGCAGTTCATTATACATCAAAAACAAATCTTATTTAGGAAAATTCATCCCACTTCTGACACCATCTTGAATGGCGAGTCATCACAGTTATTGAAAGTTATCAGCAGTTCGTTGTCCACCAAAATCAAATCTTATTTAGGAAAATTCATCCCATGGTTGACACCATCTCAAATGACGAGTCATCACGGTTATTGAAAGTTATCAGCAGTTCATTATACATCAAAAACAAATCTTATTTAGGAAAATTCATCCCACTTCTAAAACCATCTTGAATGACGAGTCATCACAGTTATTGAAAGTTATCAGCAGTTCATTGTCCACCAAAATGGAATCTTATTTAGTAAAATTCATTCCACATCTGACACCATGTTGATTGACCAGTAATCACAGTTATTGAAAGTTATCAGGAGTATATTGTCTACCAAAAACAAATCTTATTTAGGAAAATTCATCCCACTTCTGACACCATCTTGAATGACAAGTCATCACAGTTATTGAAAGTTATCAGCAGTTCATTGTCCACCAAAAACAAATCAATCTGCACGCACATCCAACCCTTACTTAATACCATCGCTCTGCCTACATACAAAAAAGTCTTTGAGTCAGATGAATTCTGATACTAGAAGCTGTAGGCATCTGAGGTAACCTGCAAAACTGGGTCTCAACTTGGGTAACTGGCAGGAGGCAAAGAGTCCAGATAAGAAGATAAGGAGGGTTCACCAGTTGGGTATTCAGGGGTCTGTCCTGGCTCTGTTACTTTTCCTGATTTATATTAATGACGTTGACTTGGTATAGTTAGTAAAATTATGAAATCTGCAGATGACACAAAAATTGAAACTAAGGAGGCAGCAAAAACAATTCAGAAAGACCTGGACAAGCTGCAGAACTGGGACAACACTTGGAAAATAGAATTCCAATGTAGAAAACTGCAAAGTGTTATAGGTGGGCAAAAGGATAATCGATCAAGACACTGAAGACCTCTGAAAAGGATCTAGGAGGTTATGTTGACACGATGTTCTCATCAGAGGCAATTAAAAAGGCCAATAAAATGTTAGGTTGTGTCATAAAAGCTGCTCAACAGAAATGGAGGGACGCTCTGCTCAGCGTGCATAACACACTAGTGAGACCCCAGCTGGAGTTTTGTGTGCAGTTCTGGTCAACCGCACTACAAGGAAGACAAAGCAGCACGTGAAAGTGGGCAGAGGAGAGCTACCAGGTGCATCATGGGACTTAAGGACACGTCCTACTGTGACAGACTCAGAGAGTTCAATGTGTCTAGTGCCGAGCGGAGGGGGCCGTGTGGGGACCTAATCCAGGTCTTCACAGTCCTCAAAGGCGTTCATTAGGTACATCCTGCAGAATTCTTTCAGCTGAAGGGAGAGTCACGTAGTTGAGGACACCACTGGAAAGGAGAAGTCATGGAATTGAAGCAGACACCTTAACAAACTTTAAGAGGTGCTATCAGGACAGCTTCGCTATTAGCCAAACAAACGAGCCTAATGGACTGAATGGTCTCCTCTCGTTTGTCAAATTTCTGATGTTCAAGGAAGCCTCTGAAGGCTCTCTTGTATGGTCAGTTCCTCTCTAACCGTTAGCTTTATGTGACCAAGGAAGTGTAACTCTGCTTTTGTTTTGATCTCTTCACTTGCGGTGGTCAAAGTTATCCCCTTGTCCTGTGACACTTGTTCCCAAACAGTCCCCCAGACTGATGTTTACTCGATTAAGTGGACCTTTTCTGGATAACAGCATCTGCTAAACAAATCCATGGAAATGTAAAACAGAAGAGGTTTACTGATTGAACAAAAATGTCGGCTACTTCACTAAGCAACCTTGTGTCCCAGGGAAACAGACTGTCGCCCCCCTGGCATGACGTAGGAGTGCACCTCCTTCTTCATTTACCACATCCGACTATTTCTGGACCGGTGAGAAAAAAAAAGTCCATGAATGCCTGCTGCCCGGATTCATATGTGCTTAATGCAATCACGAGGCTGTGCAGCTGATTAATTAGAAGAAGCCTTTAATTGGGCAAGTAACACTCTAGCAGACGGTGAGGGGTGCGTCTCAGCACATGACTCCCAGGACTCGTTACACTGTAATGAGGGGGCTCTGAGGCCGCCTAGGTCTTCTGTCTCTCAAGTTCTGGAAAGTTTTAAGAGGGCTGAGCTGCTGCCGCTGCCCTGTCAGGTGTGATGGATCTTCTTTGTGTTCTCGGTGGCTGAAGGACAATCATTGATGAATATGAGAGGACAGTCAAGCAACAGGAAGAAGGAAGAAGAGAATGAAGTGGGAGTGACGCCACCATGGACACTCCCAAACTCCTGTTTGGGCATCTGGTAGTTCATGACCAAGAGGGACAAAGGGCAAGCGAGGAAGCAGACAAGACTTTCTGTGCAGAAGTGTGTGCTGACGTTTATTCAAGATGGACAATTAAAGTATCACAATCTTTAAAATTAAGCAGGGTCTCCAAAAGTGCTCTAGAAACCTCAAATAAGATTCATTAAAAGAAGACACAGAAACAAGAAAAAGGTTGGGGGATCCTCCCCGTATATTGCCGTAAATTATGAGCTGCTTAGAGTAGCCTCAAAAGACCGAGTCCTGAATGGAACTGACTGGGGAAGGCAAATGACTGGCTTTATAGGGGGACGGGAAGGACTGGGAGGGTCCAACAGGTCAGCAGGAGGGCGTGGTCTGGAGAGGGAAGAGGAAGTTGGTTAGGCTGTCGTCAGTCCTCTCTTCTGTGGTTCTGCAGAGGAGGGACAGGAGACAATAGTGCACTTCATCAACCTCCGAGCCGTCGTTAAGCCCTTAGTTAAGCCCACAGACCGCCTCCCATGCGCATGTGTGTGATGTCATTCAATCCATGGCGTGTTGCCTTTCCTTTGCAAGACACCAGAAGAAATTTCTACTGCACATTCTGCAGCATCCCAACCTGTCACCTCCATCAAGAGCAAGATTACGACATCACTTCTCTAAATGAAGACCCCCTGTGGTCTCCACCAGCTCTGCCCTCTCCATGCTCCGGATTTGTCATTTATGCAGTTCCGCTTCTGTGGCGACTCTACACCTTCTTCTCTGCTTTCTATAAGTAAGTCATATACTGTATATATTGTGATAAATACGCTATATGAGCGCTGACCCGACACAGACTGACACTGGAGGAGCCCGTAAAATAAATAAACTTTTTGTTTTTCTTCACCTCGGGGCCACATCTTCCCCGTATACCTCAGGTGCAACACGGTTCCACCTTAAGCACAAAGCACAAACACAAAGTGCAAACTCACAAAAACTCCTCTTCTTTCATCTCCACCACTCCTCCCGGCAAGCGTTGTCTTCCTCCTCCTGACTCTGGCTCCCCGAGTCCCCTCTTTATAGCCCACCCGGAAGCACTCCAGGTGTTTGATGACCTTCATCTGGCTGCACTTCTGGGTGTGGCAGAAGAACCGCCCATATCAGCTCAGGAGGCCGTGCAGCTCCCCCTGGTGGTGGCCATGGAGCCCAACAGGGCGGAGTCACAAAATTCCATGCCTGTGGCCCTGATGCAACCCTGGGGGGCTGCCACCAAGCGTTCCGGGGAAAATGTCGTGCTGCCCATAGTTGATCATGTATAGAAGGGGCGTCCCGGCCGGACATGGGCCCTGGTCATCCGCCACAATATATAAACATATATATCCACTACGGGGCCCACAATATACATATACATATATATATATATATATATATATATATATATATATTGTGGTCCACCATGGGGCCTACAGCTCCCTCAACCCCGACACAGAGAGGCTGAGACACAATTTCAACACAACACACACATTTGTTAAAGTGGGGAAGTGTTTTTCTCTTGCTTCCTGGTTCGCAACACATTACAAAGCACCAAACAGAAATAAACACAATCCTTTCTTTGTCTCTTCTTTGCCTCCACTCCTCTTCTCAAGCTTTGTCCTTTTCCTCCTGACTCTGGCTCATCCCTGTGAGGTCGGTCTGATCCTTTTATATTGTCCAACCCGGAAACCTCATGCCCCAAGATTCTTTCACAGGACCCCCTGGCACTACCCGTGGTACCCAACAGGGCTGAGATATAGAACATGGTGCTCTGTGGGAATCTGGGGCATTGCTGCACTCCAGGGAAGCTGCCATCTAAAGTGCCTTAAAGAGGCTGCCTTCCCCCATCCTTCCACTTTTTGGGCGTCCCGGCCAGATTGGGTTGCCATACGTGTCTCTTACAATATATATATACAGTCAGGGAACTCATGCAGATGTGCAGATGTAAAGCATATGACCCTCATACAGCCATGTATCCTAAGATGCCATTTTTGACCTGGCCCAATCAAGATGAGACGTATTAAACATAAGCATCACATTTCTCTTACTGCGCAATAACGTCTCATGGGAGGCCGGCCACATCCATTCACAGCACAGTCTTCTGAGACGGAGCTATAAAGTCCGACCGGACTCCCACTATGTGCCTAGAGCAAATGGGAGGAGTCAGGATGGCGCCTGGCAATGGCATGGCCTGCTGGCACTTTGGCTCCGAGGCACGAGGCAGGTGTGATGGCAGTGCAGGGCCAGCTGGCCTCAGCAGCACTAACAAACCACGCAATGTGTTTGTCGACAGTGATAAATGAGCGCGCCGTCCCTCGGATAATTCGTCACTCACAGGTAAGGAGAGGTCCATTTATCAAAATGAGAGGGAGCAGCGGCTCCACTTCTCCGCTGCCTGCCGCGTGGCAGGTGTCCACTGGGACCGATTTTTTTTTCTCTCTTTCTCTCTCTCTCTCTTTTTTTATCTCCATTACAAAGTTGACACAGTGTAGAAAAGAGAGACTGTGGCGTCTCACTTTTATCGCTCCAGAGTACATCTGTGCTGGGGAGGCCATCCCCTCTCTAAACTAATGAATATCCGAGTGCCTGGCATGGTGCTGGCTACAGGAGATGAAGCATCACCTCATGTGCATCAGATACAGCTTCATATGGAAAAACAAAAACCTGTGGAAAACGGAGAAAAACGTTTAAAAAAAAGAAGAAGCGCCTCATGAGAGACAGCTGAGTGTCTGTTAAAAGTTTTAGTCGTCTTTGCCCTGCAGGGCTTTGTGTCCAAGGGTTTGACTTCATCAAAAGTTCAGCTGCCTTCTATCGTCTTTCTTCTTTTAACTGTGAGCTCCACCTGGAAAATCTGAACATACACATGTGCTTAGGTTATCACCTTGTACTTTATTAAGTTGTATCTACTCCACAATTGCTGCTTCCACAGGTTAGGGTTAGGTTTAGGGAAAAAGACAGGGTTCCCATAGTTAGGAATTAGGGAAAAGTCAGGGTTAGTGTTAGGGTTAGGCATGCATAATGGCTTCATCACCCAATCAGCACATGTCCCATACAAACCCAGAAAAAGTCGAACATACCATGTCCGACAGATTTTAAAGTTACTCTGAAATACTGAAATATGCACTGCTTCTCTATGGGAAGAATTAACATCTGATAGTAGAGTGCATGATCCATTCATGATTAACCGGTCTCATGACCAAACAATCAACAGCAATTCGGGGGACTGAGGTTCTCCAACTCGGCCCTCCGGTGGAGTTCAACCCTCAGTCTTGGCCAATGACAAAACTCTTTATACCTCTTAGTTAGTACAACAGTTCGGCCACTTCTAGTGCGGCAGATGGTGGTGCTCTCTGCACACCGTTGAGATGTTTCTTCTGGATGATCCAGGAAGGTTCCTGTTTTGTTTTGTGTGACCTCAGGTTGATCATTCTCTTTAGGAGCTGTGTTCCTGTGCAAGTCTAGATGAATCTTCCTAAGGTGAAACCTGTTCCTCCTGAAGATCTGCCCTTTTGGTGTTTGTACTTCATTACAAGGGTGCAGTTCTGCACTCTAATCCAACGTAATAGCAGGTTTTGCTGTCTTCATGTGAACTGCAGGCCAAGGCTCGAGTTCAAGCGGTGATTTTGGCTTTGCTGTGACCATCTTGTGGGATGGATGGCAATGTGCTTCTTAGGACACGTCCCGTCAGCATTTGTGCTGGAGAAACACCTAAACCTGTCACATGTGTTTTTTTCCTCGGTGATGAGAGAGTTAAGTGCGGGTCTATAGCCTTCTCTTTTGGTTTGTTCCACCGTCCTCACTGTACGTTCTGCAAGTCCATTGGACTGTGCATATCTGGGACTCAAGTGTCTGAGCTTAATTCCCCAAGCAGTTGCAAATTTCTGCATTTCATAGTTAGCGAAGGGAACATGGTCAATCACCACCTCTTTGGGGATCCCGTGCCCAGCAAACACCAACTTCATTTTCCGAAAGGCTGAATGGGCCATTTTTATCTGGTATGCTAAGCATGTCTGGATATTTAGTGAAGATGATCTATAATTACAAGAAATGACCAATTTTAGCCTTGGCAGTTCTGGTATCTCATGTGATTTGAGAGGTTCTCTCTTTACGATGAGCTTATCTCTAATCGTGGAAATCCAGCTCCCAGTTTTTGTTCTTCCGGCGTAACTCCGTCACAAATCTGTCCAACGACATTCCACTTTGGTATTGCGTGCGACCAGCACTGATGACGTTCAGATGCAACCTTCTATTTGTGGACCGCAGTATTGTCGAAACATTAATGGTGAATGTGTTATACGCCTCCAGCTCTTCTTCGCCTATTGTGTGCAACGAAATGGCCGGCATCTTCTTTATCTGCTCCAGTGGCCATTGTATGTAACTGAAAGTGTTGCTCCACTTGCGCCAACTTTCTGCTAAATTGCCAGTGAGTATCAGCACTGACGGCGGCTTGAACTGTTCTGTCCTACGAACGTATGTGTTGCAGCTCAACTGAAAGCAGAGGAGATGCAGGTCCGTCTCTCCTTACTCACAAGCATCTCCTCATCACCAGTTCTTTCCTCTTCTCGTCTCACTTTATTCTAAGAGAATGAAGAACGAGCCTCTCCTGACTCCATATTTTGTTTCTTCTTTGAGTTGTGAGTGTCTTAGGTGCTCCACCAGGAAAATCTGAACATACACGCGTGCTTAGGTTATCATTTTGTACTTGATTAAATTGCATTTTCCCCACACTTGCTGCTGTCACACCTGGGTTTGCATAATCGCTTGATTGCCCAATCGCCACATGTTCTGATCAAACCCTGAGACAGTCAGGTCACAAAGGTGCAAAGCAGAACAAGAGCAGAAGCAGAGTCTTAAAGGGGCAGGCCATAATCCGGCTCAGGCCAGCATGTCCCTCCAAGATGCAGTTTAGACCCTTTCACTTCCTGTACGGGCCATTGTGCTGCTGATTTAATTTGAAATGGAGTGTGGACACCAGCTCCCCAAACACCCAACACAAGTATAAAAGTAGAAAGAGTTTTTATTATGGAAAACTCTTCCTGGGCAAGCGCTTCCCACCACAGCCACAATACACAGCACTCAGGCAACAATAAAGCACTCTGCCACTCTTTCTCTTCTCTTTTTTAGTCACTGGCCACTGCCTCCTCCACTCCTTCTCACCGGCTTTGTCAACCTCCCTCCCGACTCTGGCATCTAGGAACTGAGGCAGGCAGCTCCTTTTATCTCCCACCCAGAACTACTTCTGTACACGTGGTCTGAAAACACTTCCGGTTGAGGCAGAAGCCCAGTTAAGTAGGGCTCCCTACTCCCTGCAGCACCTACTGGCAGCACCAACAGAACCTAACAGGGCTGAACCCCATGTCCTGTGATGCCCTGTGGAAACCTGAGGCAATGCTGCAACCCAGGGGGGCTGCCGTCTAGCGATCCATGCATTGGTCCTTCCATCTTAAGGGCGTCCTGGCTGGGTAAGGAGACATTTCCCAATTTTGCCCACCAATCGACACTCAATAACCCATAATGACAAAGTGGAAACAAGTTTTCAGAAAGGTTTGCAAATTTATTAAAAAAAATTGTAGATTTCTGTAAGCGTTCAGACCCTTTGCCGTGACCCTCCAAATTGTACTCAGGCACAATTGCTTAATTCCCCTTGAGACCTGTCCAGAACTTGATTGGAGACCACCTGTGTGCTATGATGTGAGAGTCTGAAAACACAAGAGAGTCCAACAGAGTGTAATTGCAGACCACAGTACCTCTGAGGTCAGTCATGTAACACCCCAACATCACGAAACATCCTCAACGTCAGTCACAAAACACCCTTCGCAGTAGACCTTGGTAACATTAGGGCCCCGTTACACTGTGGTTAAGATTAGGGTTGTGGGGGCATTATCTGACTCAAAGGGCATTTTGTGACTGGCATTTTGGGTGACTTCCATCTTAGGTATTGCAGGCTGCAGTTAGACCCTTCTCAGAGATTCCCAACAATGTCCACTAGAAGGGGATATATCGTCAACCCCGGCTATAGCCACCGGCAAACACAGGAACTTTATAAACTAAGTTCTGTAGGACACAAAAGGATTTGCCTGAAGCAATAAGGTAATCCAAAGCAAACAAAGTCCAAATCCAAGAATCCAATGGCGATGGTGAAAACAAAAAGAAACAAAGCAGAAGGTCAAAAATCCAGAAATAGCAATGAGGACAAGTAAACCGACTCCCTAGCACATTGTATCCCTCTCCTTGTCCCCATCTTGGTCACCAGCAGAGGTCACGAAGTGGAAATCAAACTGGTGCCACACTCTCCATGCTCTCCATGAGTTTCTTGCAGACATCTTGACACCTAGCATGGTCAATGCATGATGACACTGAGTGGTAGTCAAACTAGTGTCCTTCTCCCTGGACCCCTAACTTCTTTTGAAATCATCTGGACACCCACCCCAGTAGCAGATAACACAGTGGTTAAGGCAGGGGCCTGCAGAACATGAGGTTCTGGGTTCAAATCCCCCTACTGACACTGTGTGACCATGAGTGAGTCCCATGAGAAAAAAGCAATAAGAGATGTCACCAGGTTGCTCCTCAGATCTTTTTAAGACATCAGCTAAATAAGAAGTGAGAATTGCATCGTCATCACCATCCTATTTCCATAGAGTTCTTGGAGGTCACCCACCGCGGTTACTTTGCGGAGATGAAACTGATAGCCCCCCCACCTTGTCACTACATGAGATGAGCAAATGGGCCCAAGGCCAGTGGTGGCCTTCTTTACAGGACATTCCATCGCCTGCCCATGGAGTGGCCTTAGAAAGTCCCTGTCACTATGTGGTCATCCCCCAAAGTGAATAAAGACGTCTTGAGATTATTGGCAGGTGTCTCCTTTCCGTGTGAGTCATCCGCTATTTCTGTAGATCCTAGAAGCAGAAGGGTAAACATTTCATTTATTCTGAGGGAAAAATTTCATTTTTTTTCTTGGAGAGCAAACGCAGAAAATAAATATCAAGCATTCGGGGAGCGTGATGGGCTTTTTTTTTTTTATTTCTGATAAGTCATTACACGTAATTAATATTTCATTCAATGGGAAATGATAATGTTTCCTGCCTCGCTGCAAAGAGATGAAGGCTAAATTAACTGTCCCATAAAGCTCACTCGGCGTATTAGCCTCCATGCTGATTCTGTTATTATCTTAAGCCCCAGTGGCTTCACCTCCGCAAGCTAACTGATTTGATTTGGGTGCTCACACTTGGCGGGCACGTGACCAGGACTAATGGAAGAGCCACTTACGCCCACCGTGGTCGCAAATGCCACCCTCCAAGCTGACATTAAGATCTTTTCTATGCTAGTTACCCTCACCTGCCCCCACCCCCATGCCATGAAGGAGGACAGAGAGCAAAGGGGCCCAACTGGAAAAGCAGACATGCCAGCCGTGCCCCAGAAAAGATGGCAGTGAGGCTGACATACTAAAGGCCTACTCCACCCAAAAAAATGACTCTTTAAAAATGTGTGACGTACCCCATGTCGTTTGTAGGGATAGCTGAGGAAAATTTGAACCTCATGATCTCATGCATCAAAAGGTGTGGGGCAGCCTCCCGTATAGTTGATCCTGGCTGCAAAACGATTGATTTTGTGTACAAGTACGTACAGATCGGAGTCCAAACCAGAACTGACTGGTGAGGCTGAGATGGCGGGTTTTTAAAGTGTGGCAGAGGAAGTGAGGTCATTATGGCCGGAACAGGAAGTGACGTAATCAGGTTCGTGACCGGAAGTGGCGTCGTCTGGACTGGAAGTGACATCATCAGGCTTGTGACCTGAAAGGACATTGTCTAGACTGGAAGAGACATAATCGGGCTCATGACCAGAAGTGGCGTCGTCTGGACTGGAAGTGACATCATCGGGCTCGTGACCAGAAGGGATGTCATGGAGGCCAGGTGGAATTTCCTGTAACGGGTTTACAGTGGAAAAAGAGACCAGAGGGGACATTGTCTGGACCGTAAGTGACGTTGTTTAGATTGCGACCGGAAATTGTGTCGTCTGGACCGGAATTGGTGTCATCGGGCTCGTGACCGGAAGTGGCGTCGTCTAGAACAGAAATGACGTCATCGGGCTCGTGACCTGAAGGGACATTGTCTGGACCAGAAGTGACGTTGTTTGGCTTGCAACCGGAAGTGGTGTCGTCTGGACCGGAAGTGGCATCATCGGGCTCGTGACTAGAACAGAAGTGACATCATCAGGCTCGTAACCGGACGTCATGGAGGCCAGGTGGAAATTCTCGTAACCGGTCTGCAGTGAAAAAAGAGAAAGGATCAGTGCACCTCACCACCCCCTGGCCTGGCGTGGAATTACCTTCCTTTGAACAGGGCCGTCTTAACACATGGGCACACTGGGCAGTTGCCTGGGGGCCCATGCTAATTTATGCATGTTGTGACTTGCTGAGTGGTTGTGTAGTTAGGGACCCCAGTGCACTGCTTTGCATGGGGACCTATAATGCTGTTAAGATGGCCCTGCCTTCGAGCCCTTGTGCATGTGTGTGACAGGTGCCACATGTGGGTGTGACACTACTGAGGTAAGCACATCGACAGCTCCCCATGGGGTAACCAACAGCATCCATTCTTCCAACACAATGACCACTGATGTTACTTCCAGTCTGGCCCACCCCTTCCACCCCATGGACTATTTACAGAATGACGTCACCAGAAGTTGGTGTTCACAATTTAGAAGAGGTTGGAGCTCTACTATGGAAAGGACCTCTGAACCTGTTTGCTTGAGGGAGGCTCTGAAGGACAACAACACCATTTTCGTTTGGGCTCTTTCTTTATGTTTGTTTATTCAACTAACGGGCCCCAGCACTTTATCATCTACCCGTTGTCTTTTGTTTCCAGTGGGCACAATAAATTTTCTGATAGAATAAGGACCTATGGTGACCAATGCTGGACAGTAGTAAACTACAGTATATTAAAAGGTCCATGGAAAACCTCACGCTGCCCGTGTCACATAATGCACACGTCATGTCATCACAAGGTGAAACAAATGTGTCCATGGCGACCAACGATGGACAACAGCAAATAATGTCAAAAATGTTCATAACAAAAACCTCTTTTTACATACGTCACATAATCCGCATGTCAAGTCGCCCAATCGTATGAATTGTGGTGTGGACGGGTGCAGGAATGACAGGTCATGAAAAATAAAATTTGGGACACCAACAGGGTCGTCCCATTTTAATTGAATGAACGCTTCCACATAATGTTAGTTAGAAACATCTTCAAAGGGTTCAGTTTTAGCTGCAGACTCAGGGTCTGTCTGATAGGAGCTCCATCCGGTGGGCCACGCTGGACGCAAAAGACGCCTCCTTCTGGCCATCTCGGTTTCTTATAGCTGGGGAACCAGAAGTGGCGGGGCTAAGTACCCTCATTAGGCACTAAGGGGAGAGAGAAAGAGAAGAAGAAGAGACTGTTAGGGACAGCGCCCCCTCTCGCCATGGCGGGTTATTACATTCCTCAATCGAGACCCTGGAGGAGATCCTCCAACACGTATGCATGACACTGGGATTAAAAAAACGCTTCTTATAGACTAGACAAGTGTGGTGAGCAACGATGGACAACAGCAGACATTATGAAAATGTCCAAAAGAAAGCCTCACCCTACTCGTGTAGCATACCCCACATGTCCTGTCGTCCAGTCGTATGGATTTTATTATTTTGGGTTTAAGAAAGTTTTGGATATATAGTAGGTGTCTATGGTGGGCAAAAATGGACAACAGCACACAATACGAAAATGTCCACGGGAAAATCTCACATTACTCATGTGGTCATGTCGTTCACACCGTCCCAGGCTCATTTGTTTTTACTACAATATTGGTAACTAAATCACCTTCAGAAAACACTTTTGTGAATGAAAATGGAAATATGAATTATTTTGCACATCACACGATTCCTAATTGGCCCAGTGTATCCGGTCAGGACTCTGAAATGACCTGACACCACGTCCAAGGTTTCCTTCCTGTCTTGTGCCCCCATGCTGGCCCCCACTGCCTCGCTCTTTTGGATGATGTGGGTCTGAGGGTGTTCGATGCCCCTCAGTGGCCACTTTATTAGGTATTCAGCACCAAGGACAGTAACATCAACTCTTTGGTGTGGGTGTGGGTTCTTCGTAACCTTAGATCTTCAAATGAGGGTCTGCTTATAATTCCAAGTGAGGCGATGAGGCGGCCTTCTGCTGTTATGCACCTAAAATATGGAATAGCTGACTGATAGAAGTTCATCAGGCTAATATGGTGGAGCACTTTAAAACACTGCTGAAAACACATTACTTTAACATGGCTTTCTCATAGCTTCATTTTAGTTAAATCCTGATGCTCTGTGTATGCATTTAATTACCATTATCATTCCTGGTGGCTCCATAATCCGTACTCACCCCTACTTTCTCTTCTGTTCTTTTTCCGGTTTTCTATGGTGGCGACCTGCACCTCCACCACGACCCGATCAAAACACTGTGATGTCCCCACATTGATGGATTAAAGACCAGATGTCCACATGACCGTCATCATCAAGTTCTTCCATGTGAACCCTGACTACCATGAGGACTGATTGAGGTCATTTATGTTAGGGGGGCTGGGTGGTCTCGTGGTCTCAGAACCCCTGCAGATTTTATTTTTCTCTCCAGCCGTCTGGAGTTTTTTTTTGTTTTTTCTTCTTCTTTACTTTTATTCTATATTAATAAGTGTTCCCTTATTCTATTTTCTTATTTATTTTGTCTTTTTTCTCTTTCTTCATTATGTAAAGCACTTTGAATGACATTATTTGTATGAAAATGTGCTATAGAAATAAATGTTGTTGTTCGAGGAGCTGGCAACATTCCTTATGGATTTCGGTCCATCATGAAGTTCTGGCGGATTTTTTTGGCCTCCCATTTCACCTCGCCGCAAAGGTGTTCAGTTGAACTGAGATGTGTGGACCACGTAGACCACTGGAGTCAACTGGAGCTGGAGATGAAGGGTGCGTTAGCCATTTGATAAAAACAAAAAGGTAAACTGCAGTCATAAAGAGATGGACAAAGCTGGCCACAAGGCTAGTGTGGGACGCTCAGATGGCGTTCAGAGGCCTAACTGACCGTATCCATGCAAATGGGAGTTTCCCAGAGCT
Organism: Erpetoichthys calabaricus; assembly: GCF_900747795.2. Classification (NCBI taxonomy): domain Eukaryota; kingdom Metazoa; phylum Chordata; class Cladistia; order Polypteriformes; family Polypteridae; genus Erpetoichthys; species Erpetoichthys calabaricus. The sequence continues at coordinate 14,659,837 of NC_041407.2, forward strand.
CTGCCAACGTGACAAAGCCGATGCCACCTTACTTGACTTCAACGCATTGGGTATGGCAGACTTGCTGATCCTTCTAAAAATGGCTTCTCGATATTTGTGGATTTTTGACTGCTGTGCTCTCGTTTGTGTCTTCGCCTTGGGATTTCTGTTTTGAGAATGTGTTCGCCTTTTCGTGCTCTTCTTTGAGTATTTTGTGAAAAATAAACCTTTTAATTTTTATAAATATGATTTTGCATTTGCCCTTTTATGCGTGCCAGGGTTTGTCAGTATATTCCCCCTCTAGTATGCATGTTCATAACTCTAACTCATTATGTAATTTAACTGTAACCCGAACCCAAACCCTTTATTTTGCTTTTGAATTTTTCGTAAACTTTTATGATGATTCTTTGCTGCCTTGCTCTGTACCAGCCAGGGGATGGCGGGTTCTTCACATTGTGGCAGATGGCCGGCTTCACGCTGGGAGCACCGAGGGGAGCAAGTGTGGCCAGAGCATTAGCTCCCCCGGAACAATAGATGGCAGCCCCCATGGGTTGCAGCAGTGCCTCAGACTCCCGCAGGGCTTCATGGGAGTTGGAGTTTGGTACAGCCCTGTGGGGATCCGCAGGTGCCGCCAGGGGGTGCTACAATTACTGCAGAGCCCTGGAGAGCAGCTCTTCCGCTATACACATCATCAGACACCTGGAGCACACCCAGGTGCCAACAGGCACTACTGCAGGAGACAGAGTCGGGAGGAGGAGGACGAAGCTTGGAGGAAAAAGAAGAAGAAAAGAAAGGGAAAAAAATAAAGCGTGTTGGTGCTTGTTGGAACTGTGTTAATAGAATAATAAAATCACATGTGCTTTGGTGCTTGTGTCCTTAGTGTCTGTCTGTGGTCCGGACTGGAATGTTCACAACATCACAGTCACATCTTCCTGGGACCGGAATACCCATTAAACTGCACCCAGATGGTGTGACCAGGCCAGGTCTGGACTCAGGGTCTGTGTGCCAGTGTGCCACCTAGTGGAAGATCTGACCGAGAGCGTGAAACAAAATCAAGACGTCACCTGCCCCATGAGTACTTCCCTATAGTCGAACAGCATGACTCCGTGAAAATACCAAAAAACAATTTAAAATAAAGCAAAGAAGTTAATAATCAGAACATGACAGATTAACACAAAGACATCTTGAAGATATTTTTTTTTTATCCTTTTGAGGGGCCCTGGAGAATTTGGAAATTAAAAACTGTTCCACTTTAGTTGGCAGCACCGCACCGGTGAAAAAGCCTCATCATTTAATACTGTAAATTAAGCGCGTGCTAACGAGATAAGACTCCATTAGGGTGATGACGACTTTATTAATATGTGGATTGTCGCTCTGCTGTAAAGAGCACTCTTCTTAATGTCCAAAAAAAAAGGGGGGAGAAGAAAAGGGATAAAAGGTGAAAGTTCAAAGGAGTGGCTAGAAAGAGGCTCTGAAGAGACCGTTAAATAACCAAAAAGAGAGTTCATGTTGTTGTCAGGAACACACAAAGCATGTGAAAAATAAAAAACAGGAGGGTGAGTGGAAGGAAAGCTTCAGGCACATCAAAGCCTGCGGCCTGCTGGATCTTCAGGTGTCCTTTGTGTCCACACGAGTCTTAAAAAACCAAAAACAACATGAATTAGTAGTCACATGACATGACCGCAGTCTTAACCGTCATTGGGGCTTGGGTGTCAAAGTCATGATGGAGCTGATCTGGGTCTGTAAAGTGCAGGACATCAGAGAAGGCCTTAGAAACAAATAATATAAATGTAAGCTTTTAATTTGATACCGAGACCCTCAGTGTGAGGGTGTAAAGGCAATAGAGTCTTGTATTTTGACGGTCTCTTATCTTCTGCTGTTCAATAACTCATTTTCATTGGTTCCTCTGAAAACCTAAGGCACCAATCAGCATGCATCTCTTTCTTGCTGCCTCAGCTTTACCTCACGTCGCTCTTCACAGGAAAAGAGTCGAGCTGCTAGTGGACAGGATTACTCAATCAAGAGCTTTCATTATGTAAGCATCCTTAACATTATATAGTGCCTTTCTATAGGTAGCATAAAGAGATGCATATGATAACTGCTATCACATCACAGATAGATTGATATGTACAGTAATATTTAGAGATAACTGCTTCGGCTACTAAAAGGCACTTTATGATAGATAGATAGATAGATAGATAGATAGATAGATAGATAGATAGATAGATAGATAGATAGATAGATAGATAGATAGATAACTATACAATGTATAATAGATAGATAGATAGATAGATAGATAGATAGATAGATAGATAGATAGATAGATAGATAGATAGATAGATAGATAATTTAGCGTAGTTGGCAGGATTAGATAGATAGATAAATAGATAGATAGATAGATAGATAGATAGATAGATAGATAGATAGATAGATAGATAGATAGATAGATAGATAGATAGATAGATAGATAGATAGATAGAGTCATATGAAAAAATTTGGGAACCCCTCTTAATTCTTTGGATTTTTGTTTCTCATTGGCTGAGCTTTCAAAGTAACAACTTCCTTTTAATATACGACATGCCTTATGGACACAGTAGTATTTCAGCAGTGACATTAAGTTTATTGGATTAACAGAAAATATGCAATATGCATCATAACAAAGTTAGACAGGTGCATAAATTTGGGCACCCCAACAGAGATATGACGTCAATACTTAGTTGAGCCTCCTTTTGTAAATATAACAGACGCCTCTAGACGCTGTCCTCCTATAGCCTTTGATGAGTGTCTGGATTCTGGATGGAGGTATTTCTGAACATTCTTCCATACAAAATCTCTCCAGTTCAGTTCACTTTGATGGACAGCCTGCTTCAAATCATCCCATAGATTTTCGATGATATTCAAGTCAGGGGACTGTGACGGCCATTCCAGAACATTGTACTTCTCCCTCTGCATGAATGCCTTTGTAGATTTCGAACTGTGTTTTGGGTCATTGTCTTGTTGGAATATCCAACCCCTGTCAGCGTAACTTCAACTTTGTGACTGATGCTTGAACATTATCCTGAAGAATTTGTGGATATTGGGTTGAATTCATCTGACCCTCGACTTTAACAAGGGCCCCAGTCCCTGAACTAGCCACACAGCCCCACAGCATGATGTGACCCCCACCAAATTTGACAGTAGGTAGCAGGTGTTTTTCTTGGAATGCGGTGTTCTTCTTCCACCATGCAAAGCGCTTTCTGTTCTGACCAAATAACTCCATTTTTGTCTCATCAGTCCAAAGCACTTTGTTCCAAAACGAATCTGGCTTGTCTAAATGAGCATTGGCATACAACAAGCGACTCTGTTTGTGGCGTGAGTGCAGAGAGGGCTTCTTTCTCATCACCCTGCCATACAGATGTTCTTTGTGCAAATAGCACTGAATTGTAGATAATTTTAGCATAGTTGGCAGGATTAGATAGATAGATGCCCCCTGGGTTCCATTACTTTAACGGAAGCCCTAAATGGCTCCCCCTTCCTTCACCTCTTTAACTCAGTCAAGACCCCCAGGTACAGTGCTGTCTCATATGATTGTCCAGACCCCAAATATCTTTACCTTTATCAACAAAGCTGAGGCTCTTTTCTATTATCTAAGCATCTTGGATACTAATGCCACATTTCAACTAATGCCACATCTCAAGTCAAGCATGGGAGGGCATTGAAAAGAGAAGAATTACCTGGAAGGATCTTTGGACCATGAATTCAAATCGGATGAGCTCTATCATCAGAGTTACCCATGATGCCCCACCCTCTCCGACAAACTTCAATGTTTGACCTGACCCCTCTGCTCATGTCATGCTACCCTCAAGTCTATTTTGGTGGGTTGCACCACCAGCCTCATACAAAGCAGATGTACCTGGCAACAGAATGAAGCGCTGAGGTATCTGGCAGCTGACCTTGAAGACAAGAGAAGGACCATTGATGGCATGCCTCTCGACGCCCAGGTGATGAACAAGTGTGTGTAATTGTAGTCTCAGTGCCATATTAAAATATTCCGCAATATTAGACTTGAGCACAAATTAGTGACTACTGGGATCCATGGCCTCATAGCTCATGATTTGTTGAAACCCAGGCATCATAGGACCTAAAGCAGGCCCAGGTGGTGTGCCTCAGGAGTGAAAGCAGCACTTGTGGTGGTCCGGTGGGACAGAGACGGGAGCCATCATCCTGGAGCATCAGTGAGAGGCCACGAGCCAAGGGTGTGTGATGGCCTTATGGGTCCTGGCATGTTGGTAAACCTTCTAGCATTCTATCACTAAAGTCTGCATGCTTTGTCCAGTACCGCCATCCTCTGCTCCGGCTAGGAGCCTTCCAGTCAAGATGTGACAGTCGCTTATTAGATAATAATTACAAGAAAAGCGCACCTTCACTTGACTATGTGGGTAGTTTGAACTTTGCACAGTGTGCTCAGGTAAATGTGTGTTTTATCGTGAGGCTTGGTGCTAAACGTTCTTAATGACAGTTTAATTGCACATTAACTGCTTAGTAACTGCACCTGAATATAAAGGAAGGGAATGTTAATTAATATTCAAATTAGCCCCCCAAGCGAATTGCAATTTTTCATGTCAAGGGCCTGCGATACCACAAACAGTTGTCGGTATGAATAAGTGCTGGATGGATCATCTTTGACGTGTACTGTATAGCAATTAAACTCCCCAGTTTGGGATCATTCCTTTATAATTATGCTGACTTAAAAAATGCAACACTGCTACCAATTAGTTTTAATTGTTTATTTTAAAAAAATGTACCAAAAAATCAACTAAGATATGCCATGGCTGTGTTTTTTTCCCCTGATGTACGTCAAATGACAAACCTTTACAGTCAGGGGACGAGCATCCAACGGTAGCCCCACCCCTTTCTCTAGTCCCACCCACACTCCTCCAGAGTGGTCTCAGATCACGGGCAGGACTGTCCTGAGATCAGAGGTGTAGGGCCTGGACAGCGCAGGCAGCCAATCAGGATATGAAGCTCACCATCATGTGTAGCCCCTCAGTCTCAAGGCAGCGTCACGTGGGCCGATGAGGATCGGTAAGGCAAGAACCAAAGTCACTTTGACAGCGTTTGTAACTTACGTTGTGCTTCTGAGCGTGTGGCATTGGGGTGTACGACATCAGGCATCTGGTTTGAGTTCAGCCTGTCCTCCATGTTGGTGTGTGAACGGCGACTCGGAATTGGCTTAAGTGGGTGCGGGAATGTCGTTACTTTATGTGCTACATTATGTCATGTTGGATTAATTTATGTTATATTATGTGATGTTACATTATTCTCTGTTACATTAGGTTATCTTATGTTATGTTACGGTATGCTGTGTTAGGATAGGTTAGGTTACAGTTTAATATGTCACGTTATGTTATGTTACACTGTTGTCTTATGTTGCATTATCTCCCATGCTATGTGACCTTAAGGTTGGGAGCCTGCACTGAAATGGAGTGTTGTCACACCTACCACACAACGAACCCCCTCAGGGTCTCAAAGTATGGACCTGAGGGCAACTCAGCACCCTGTTACCGTAGGACATGTTATATTATATTATGTGTGACAGATGTTGCCCCACCGGGACGCCGGAAGAAGCAGAAGACTGGAAACGGGGCAGTACTTCCCCCGGAGCGTAGGACGGCTGCCCCCTTGGACTGCACAGGGGTCACGGTGCTCATCTAACACTTCCGCCACACCAGGAAGTGTCGTTGGACAGAACACCTGGAGCCCTTCTGGGTTATTATAAAAGGGGCCACCTCCCTCCAGTAGACGAGCCGGAGTTGGGAGGAAGGCGACGGAGCTTGTGAGGAGGGGAGTAGAAGTGAGAGAGAGAAAGGGAGAGAAGAGAAGAGAAACGGGGTTGCTGTTTTGTACATTGTGAGGAGGCAAGAAAAATAAACGTGTGTGTTATGGACATTCTAGTGTCTGTCTGTCTGTGTCCGGGGGCTGACTGTCCACATATGTTACATTACATTAAGTTATGTTGCATTATAATGTTAGATCATGCTATGTTATAATAAGTTACGTTACATTTGATTATGTTGCGTTACGCTCTTTTATGATACATTATGTGATGATACACGTTATGTTGTGCTACGTCACATCATGCTATGTTACATTATGCTAAGTAGAGTTGCACGACGTTAGATTATTTTATCTTATGTTTTGTTATGTTATTTTGCATTATATTAGGTTGTGTTACATTACGTTACCTCGTGTTATGTTACATTATAATATGTTATGAAGCATGTTGTGTTACGCTATGTTACATTATGATGTTATGTTATAATATGAAATGCTATATTAGGTTATATTGTGTTGCATTACGTAATTTTATGTTACATTATGTTATGCTGCATTACATTACACTATGTTATATTAATTTATGTTATATTATCTTATGTTAAATTAAGTTATGTTCTGCTACATCACATGATGTTGTGTTATATGATGTTAGGTTATAATATGTTATGAAACATGCTATGTTGTTTCACGTTACATTATGTTATGTTCTGTTACATAAAGTTACAGTTAGGTCCATAAATATTTGGACAGAGACAACTCTTTTCTAATTTTGGTTCTGTACATTACCACAATGAATTTTAAATGAAACAACTCAGATGCAGTTGAAGTGCAGACTTTCAGCTTTAATTCAGTGGGGTGAACAAAACGATTACATAAAAATGTGAGGCAACTAAAGCATTTTTTGAACACAATCCCTTCATTTCAGGGGCTCAAAAGTAATTGGACAATTGACTCAAAGGCTATTTCATGGACAGGTGTGTGCAAGTCCGTCGTTATGTCATTATCAATGAAGCAGATAAAAGGCCTGGAGTTGATTTGAGGTGTGGTGCTTGCATGTGGAAGATTTTGCTGTGAACAGACAACATGCGGTCAAAGGAGCTCTCCATGCAGGTGACAGAAGCCATCCTTAAGCTGCGAAAACAGAAAAAACCCATCCGAGAAATTGCTCCAATATTACAAGTGGCAAAATCGACAGTTTGGTACATCCTGAGAAAGAAAGCAAGCACTGGTGAACTCAGCAACGCAAAAAGACCTGGACGTCCACGAAAGACAACAGTGGTGGATGATCGCAGAATCATTTCCATGGTGAAGAGAAACCCCTTCACAACAGCCAACCAAGTGAACAACACTCTCCAGGGGGTAGACGTATCGATATCCAAGTCTACCATAAAGAGAAGACTGCATGAAAGTAAATACAGAGGGTGCACTGCAAGGTGCAAGTCACTCATAAGCCTCAAGAATAGAAAGGCTAGATTGGACTTTGCTAAAGAACATCTAAAAAAGCCAGCACAGTTCTGGAAAAACATTCTTTGGACAGATGAAGCCAAGATCAACCTCTACCAGAATGATGGCAAGAAAAAAGTATGGAGAAGACGTGGAACAGCTCATTATCCAAAGCATAGCACATCATCTGTAAAACACGGTGGAGGGAGGCAGTGTGATGGCTTGGAGGTACATGGCTGCCAGTGGCACTGGGACACTAGTGTTTATTGATGATGTGACACAGGACAGAAGCAGCCGAATGAATTCTGAGGTGTTCAGAGACATACTGTCTGCTCAAATCCAGCTAAATGACGTCAAATTGATTGGGCGGTGTTTCATGATACAGATGGACAATGACCCAAAACATACAGCCAAAGCAACCCAGGAGTTTATTAAAGCAAAGAAGTGGAAAATTCTTGAATGGCCAAGTCAGTCACCTGATCTTAACCCAACTGAGCAGGCATTTCACTTGTTGAAGACTAAACTTCAGACAGAAAGGCCCACAAACAAACAGCAACTGAAAGCCGCTGCAGTAAAGGCCTGGCAGAGCATTAAAAAGGAGGAAACCCAACATCTGGTGATGTTCAGGAGTTCAAGACTTCAGGCTGTCATTGCCAGCAAAGGGTTTTCAACCAAGTATTAGAAATGAACATTTTATTTCCAGTTATTTCATTTGTCCAATGACTTTGGAGCCCCTGAAATGAAGGGATTGTGTTAATAAAATGCTTTAGTTGCCTCCCATTTTTATGCAATCGTTTTGTTCACCCCACTGAATTAAAGCTGAAAGTCTGCACTTCAACTGCATCGGAGTTGTTTCATTTAAAATTCATTGTGGTGATGTACAGAACCAAAATGAGAAAAAAGTTGTCTCTGTCCAAATATTTATGGACCTAACTGTATGTGATATTATGTTATACTGCATTTGATTATGTTGCCTTACATTATGTTATGTTACATTATATACAGTATGTTGTGCTGCATTCTTATGTTCCATGACACTTTGCTGTGTTGTGTTGCATTTTCTCACTTTACAAAATGGTGTGTTACATTTCATTATGTTGTGTTGTGTTACGTTATGTTACATCCTCATCAGGCAGCATTTTTATTTGTTGCTCTGTTACTCTACATTACTGTATGTTATGTTAAATTACATTCCATTATTTCATGCTATTGTATTGTATGTTGTTATTTTACATTATATTATGCTGTTTCATAATATTATGCTACAGTCTGCTGTGTTTCATTATGTTATGTTACATTACATTATATTTTGCTACATTATGTCATGCTATGTTATTTTAGGTTACATTTCATTGTTATGCTGCATTAAATTGTCATCTTATGTTACATTATATTCCATTCCATTACATTAAGTTAAACGATGTTATTTGATTTTTACATTACATTATGCTGTGTTGCGTTATGTCGCATTACGTTTCGTTCTGTTATCCCAGCGTCCTCCTTAACACCAAAGACGTGATGTTGAGTCAACTGCTGTCTCAGAAGTGTCACTGTGCCCCATGAGCGCTGCGCACGTAGAATGCTGTATTTGGATGGATTAGGCGTACGAGTAGCTTACCAGCATGTGGGCACTGAAGAACATGTGGCACCTTGAAGATCTGCCTGCTGTGTACCTGTGCGGAATTTCTAATGGTTGCTGCACTAGTGTGGCAAGATTGTAGTGTAGTGTGAGCATGTGCACACGTGTGTGTGTGTGTGGGTGTGTGTCTGAATGTTTGTGTGTGTGCGTACGTCTGTGTGTGTGTGTGTGTCTGAGGGTGAGTGTGTCTGCGTGTCTCGATGTATGTATGTATGCATGTCTATGTGTGTGTGTGTGTCTCTGTGTGTGTCTGTGAGTGTGTCTGCGTGGCTCTGTGTGTATGTATGCATGTCTAATGTGTGTTTGTGTGTCTGTGTGTGTGTCTGAGTGTGTGTGTGTCTGTGTATATGCGTCTGTGAGTGTGTCTGCGTGTCTCTGTGTGTGTATGTATGCATGTCTATGTGTGTGTCTGTGTGTGTGTGTGTCTGAGTGTGTGTGTGTCTGTCTGTGAGTGTGTCTGCGTGGCTCTGTGTGTGTATGTATGCATGTCTATGTGTGTTTGTGTGTCTGTGTGTGTCTGCATGTCTATGTGTGTGTGTGTGTGTCTGAGTGCGTGTGTGTGTCTGTGAGTCTGTCTGCGTGTCTATGTGTGTGTTTGTGTGTCTGTGTGTGTTTGTGTGTCTGTGTGTGTGTGTGTGTGTCTGGGTGTGTGTGTGTGTGTGTTCTTGCATACCGTTTCATATGTGAACTCTGCCGAGGTTACACATCCACCACGTGTGGACATTGTAGCAAAGTGGAGACAAACCTCAACTGAATCACATGAACTCCTTTGTTGTAACCTCATGGTTTTTAAATGTTTTGGGTCAAAGTGAATTAATCTTAGGATATAGCGGGTTGGACAATAACTGACTGACTGACTGACTGAATTAATCTTAATGAAAACATGTCTCGATGCATGCTGAATAATCCAGGTAAGGAAATTCTACAAAGTTGATTCAGTTCATCTGGACATAGTTCTTTTCCAGGGAGATACGTTCCATCACTCATCCAAGTGACTTCCTCGGTCTCAGTTGACTGCAGGTTTCTCCAACCTTATAAACAGTACCTTTGCATAATGACCAAAACTAGCACCATTGACTAACAATGGGCCGTGTGATCAATGACATGCAAATTGTCCATTGATCAATGGCCGTGAGTACCATTCACAGAGAGTTGGGGAATGGCTGCAATCACAGCATTGTAAGATGGTGAAAGATGAACCCTTAGGCCCCCTCCTCAGTTCAGAGATGGTCGTTCCTTTTTCACGTAAACGGCCTCCTTGACTCCTAACTCAAACCAAAGAGAAATTTGAGAAAATGTGGTTATCCCAGCTGGACTTTTGTCAAAGCAGGGAAGACACCTAAAGAATGCTCTAAGAAATCCAGGAGAGAGGAAGGACAACCGCTGACTAAGCCTTTGGTGATCCCTTATGTGTCAGGAGTATCGGAACATCTGAGACGCATTTTTTCAAAACACCAGGTCTCGGTGGATTTCAAACGCCAAAACACGCTACAGCAACAATTGGTCCACCCCAAGGACCGGGTGCCCCAGCACAGACAGAGTAATATAGTATACGCAGTTAAGTGCCAAGAGGATTGCCGTGAATTATACATCGGGGAAACCAAACAACCTGTGGCGAAGTGGATGGCACAACACAGAAGAGCTACCTTGTCAGGCCAGGACTCCGCAGTCTATTTACACCTACAGGACAGTGGTCACTCTTTCAGTGATGAAGGTGTGCACATCCTGGACAAGGAGGAACGCTGGTTTGAGCGAGGAGTCAAGGAGGCCGTTTACGTGAAAAAGGAACGACCATCTCTGAACCGAGGAGGGGGCCTAAGGGTACATCTTTCACCATCTTACAATGCTGTGATTGCAGCCATTCCCCAGCTCTCTGTGAATGGTACCCACGGCCATTGATCAATGGACAATTTGCATATCATTGATCACACGGCCCATTGTTAGTCAATGGTGCTAGTTGCAGCCATTATGCAAAGGTACTGTTTATAAGGTTGGAGAAACCTGTAGTCAACTGAGACTGAGGAAGTCACTTGGATGAGTGATGGAACGTATCTCCCTGGAAAAGAACTATGTCCAGATGAACTGAATCAACTTTCTAGAATTAATGAAAACATAAAAATTTGAGTCGTTCAGGAGTTGTTGTCATAAAACTTTAAAATGTTGCCAGGGCCTGACCTTGGCGGTCCCCAGTGTGTGGTTCCATGACTCCACACTGCCCCTGCAGACCGGCCAGAGTACTGCAGCCCGCCTCACACACTCGTCCTTCAGCGCTGGTCTACACGGCGGCACACTTGAACAGCGAGTGGTGTCTACTGAGTACGTCATGTTCAGAAGCCGGAAAAAAAAAAAAAGAATCTCTGTAACATAACACTTTTAGGAAAATGAATGTTTGGAAACCGAAAATGTGCTCTTTCCTACTAGGACAGCAATGCAGAAGAGTGTGTGTGTGTGTTTGATCTCAGACGCTCCATCATTTAACTGACTCAATTATTAGACGCCCACCCAAGAAGGCAACATGGCACCATCTGAATTCTCAGGTGGGATTTTTTCTCAGTATTTCGGTTGTCATCATGGTGCCTCGCATCTCCAGGGACTTGGGTTCAACGTTAAGACTCTGAGGTTTTAATGAAGTGAATTTATTGGAGGACATTAAAAGCCCCTGCCAAGGAGGGAGCAGGATGTCATTCTCGCTGAGTTGTTTGCTTATGGTGGGCTGCTGCCTCACATTCCTAACACTAATAATAATTTGTTTTATTTATATAGCGCCTTTCCTCTCAAACTCCAGTCCCAGTTTTGTGTCTTTTTTTAATTTCTCAGACATCTTTCCCACTTTTGAAAGGCGCGAGGTCGGACAATTCAAGGTATTCATCATGGAATTGACTTCAGTGTCTTGGGGAAAGCAATCCATTTTTGCAGCACCATTGAGGTCCGGCATGTTGCTGATGGACGTGGACGCCCCGTGGCCCCCCCACCCCCCCCTCCCTCCCCACCGGAGCTCCGTGACTGAATGTCGAAACTTTTCCTCTGGAGCTCTGGAGAAGCTGGAGCGCAGCAGGCTGGTAATTAGGCCCAGGAGGACTCGGGTTCGTCGGCTTTTCCTCCTAGAAGTCTCATCAGGCGCCGTTCTCCTCCAATTGTCATTCAGGGAGATGGAAAATATAAAAAAAAAAAAAAAAAAAGAAGATGGATCTGTAAATATGAAAAATGCTAACGAGGAGAAGAAATGGCGTGAAGTGATTCTCCGCATCTTCCCTTTGGCTTGTTTTATTATTATAAGAACGGCTGTTGACAAGGGGCCTCCAAGACAATAAGGCAATCCTGTCGAGTCAGCCATCTAGAGCGAAGAGGGCACTTGAGAGGGACGAGTGGCATTAGAGATCTGACGGCGAGCGTGCCATCTAATAATGCCGGATGACACGAGTCGAGATGCAAGAGGCAGGCTTTTCTGTTTTGGCCGCTTTGTAGAATTATTACCAGGAGTAATTGTTATGCGCGCCATTAGAGCTGCGTGTTTTCAGCAAGAGCCGACGCTTCTTGACAGTTTCGTTGGCTCTCAGAGGAAGAAGCCATAAGAGGGAGAGACCCGAATCTATGCTGGCAGAGGTGGCCATGACTGACTGAGATTGGGATGAAAGGCACAATGCAGTATGACTAAGTAGACTATTTAAACATTGTCACATGTGTGCACATAGGGGACAGCTTAAGGGCTCTGGTGACTGTAATTGCACCACCACACCAGGGGTTGGCGCTGCGTCTTAACACCTGTCTCTCTTCCTCCCTCTGCAGACTGGATGATTGACAGTTAGAACACCTCTGACATCACTTCCCGCTGTCTGTCCACTCAGACCCGCCTCTTCCTGCCAGGAGGACTGAAAGCTGGAAGCTCCGCCCTCTTTGCCAGTCCTGTTTTGAACTCCTGTCTGCAGAGACGACTCCGCAGTAGTCGTGTGTATTTGTGAATTTTGCTGCAACCAATTTCACCTTGGCATCCCCAGCTCTTTAACGTGACCCTCTCTTCCTGTTACAATATATTTAAAGTTTTGACGTGGCACTGTCATACAATGCCACCTTTGTCACGAGTCAGTATGCGGCATTCCTGCTCTGCTAGACCTGTTATTGTGAAGTGGAAGCATGGAAGAGCAACATCAGGCCAGCCATGAAGTGGTAGACCACCCAAACTCACAGAGCAGGGACGTGAATGGTGTGCAAAAAGTGGCACTTCTCTGTGGCATCACTCACAGTAGAGTTGTAAACTGCCTCTGGAAGCAACAGCAGCTGATGAGCTTCATGAAATGGGGGGTCCATGGCCAAGAAGCTGTGCACAAGCCTAAGATCACCATGTGCTATGCCAGGGTTACTCAAACCCACTTTTTCCCATGTCGGTCTCTTTGAAACCCACCTGGGTGGGTGAATCATCAGAGCGGTGGTGAAATTGTGTGCCAGAGCAACAACCCACCCACTACCCACCTAAACCAACTGCATGCCACACTGCCACCCTCTACCATTATAAGCAATATCAAGTTGCCACCCCCCTAGTGGCAGCACGTGACGCAGTGATTGATAAGCAAGCCAGCTGCCATTGGACTTGATGGCGCGATGAATCACAATTCACCATCTGGGACTCTGATGGACCAATCTGGGCTTAACAGAACCAAAACTTGTGGAAAAAAGAGTGAAGGCTAAGGTAGTCACAAAGGGATCGGGGGGGACAACTCCATATTCATGGTCATGGGTTTGGATTGTGATGTCCGACATCCAGATGCCAAGAGAATGATACCCTCTGGACCACATAGAGCCTACTGTAAAGATTAGTGGAGGAGTAATGAGGATCTGGGGGTGTTTTTCAGGGTCTGAGCCCCTCCACTAGACTCAGGTAGAGGGTCCTGTTAATGCCACAGCATACCAAGACATTTCAGACAATTAATAATAATAATCCATCCATCCATCCATTTTCCAACCCGCAAGACACACACAAACACACACACACACCAAGCACATCCATCCATTGTCCAACCTGCTGAATCCGAACACACGGTCACGGGGGTCTGCTGGAGCCAATCCCAGCCAACACAGGGTACAAGGCAGGAACCAATCCCGGGCAGGGTGCCAACCCACCGCAGGACACACACAAACACACCCACACACCAAGCACACACTAGGGCCAATTTAGAATCGCCAATCCACCTAACCTGCATGTCTTTGGACTGTGGGAGGAAACCGGAGCACCCGGAGGAAACCCACGCAGACACGGGGAGAACATGCAAACTCCACGGAAGCGAACCCAGGTCCCCAGGTCTCCCAACTGCGAGGCAGCAGCGCTACCCACTGCGCCACCGTACCGCCCATTAATAATAATCCTTTGCATTTATATAGCGCTTTTCTCACTACTCAAAGCGCCCAGCAATTGTAGGTTAAGGGCCTTGCTCAAGGGCCCAACAGAGCAGATTCCCTATTGGCATTTACGGGTTTCGAACCGGCAACCTTCCGATTGCCAGTGCAGATCCCTGGTCTCAGAGCCACCACACCACCTAACTCCGCCAGTTCCGTCTATGTGCTAACAGTCTGTTGAAGTTCCTCTTCTGTTCCATCATGACTGTGCCCCTCAGCACAAAGCAAGGTCCATAAAGACAAGGGGGGACTCGAGTGGTCTGCACAGAGCCCTGACCTCGACCCTACTGAACACCATTGGGATGATCCGGAACAAAGATTGAGCAGCAGGTCTTCTAGTCCAACGTCTGTACCTGACCACATAGACGCTCTGAAACGACACACTCTGACATCATGTGGCTGATATAAGGAGGTCAACTCCATGTTGATGCCCAGGACTTTGGAATTGGAATGTCCAACAACCTCATATACAGTAGGCATGATGGTGAGGGGTCCACAAACTTTTGTCCATTTTGTGCCGTGTAGTGGCGTAAGGAGTGCATCAGGTAAGCTGATCTGTGTTTCCCTTTCGACAAAATGGTGCTCTGTATCTTATCATGAAATTATAGTCTGTGCTCATGACCAGAACGAATGAGTGCCAAGCAGCTAAGCGAACAAAATATGGGGGTGCAGACAACCAGCCTGGACACCGGAAGACACCTTCTCTGTTTTGATTCTTTGTCATTCTTCCAAATGCCTTCTATACAACAGAGAACATGAATGGACGGTGAATCCTTCCTCTTCTCTTCTCTTCCACTTGCCACCCGACTCTGACTCCTCAAGGCAGGGCAGAGTGACTCCCTTTAAATCGTCTCCCAAGAGTACATCCAGTATCTGCCCACAGTCTAACAGAAGAACTTCCGGGTCAGACAGGAGTTTCAAGAATCCAGGGACATTTCCACCCTGGAGCTCCCTATGGCATACTACAATGGCAGACTACACTTCCCAGCATACCTGTGGGCTGATAAAAGGCAGCAGTGAGCACAAGAATGCTGCCACCTAGTGTCTCAGGGAGGTGTAGACTAACCCCCCCAATCCCTTCATCCTTCTGGCCTCCCTCCCTGGTATGGGATCAGTTCTTGACCTGCTCAGGACGTCAATCTATTGTTGTCCTTTCACACCGTTCCCCCCCACTCTTCTTTCCATCTGGATGGGGCCCCTAACAGCTCCTACAATCTGTTATCGTCTTTTCATGGCTGTTTGTGTAGCCTGCTGCATAAATCCTTCTGGAATCTTCTTCAAGTGGATGAATCTTTTAGGAAATTGGATCTCCTACAGCAGGGGTGTCCAGCTCCGGTCCTGGTGGGCCGCAGTGGCTGCAGGTTTTCATTCTAACCCTTTTCTTAATCAGTGACCAGTATTCACTGCTAATTAACTCCTTTTCCTTCTTTTTAATAGCCCTGTTTTTATGGATTCAGTCCTCTGAATTGATTCATGTCTTCATTAAATGGCAGCCAAACAGAAATGAGATGTGAAACGAGCCAACGGATCACCAGCTAAACTGGAACGTCAAACTCCAACCCATTTCACTCCAACCAGTTTCTTAATGAGAGGCCACTTCTTGCTGTTAATTAAAGCCGTTATTGAATATCAGGACTTGCTGCTGCTCTCGTTCTGCCACAGCAGACTGTTGATTTTCTGTTCTTTCTAAGACCACCGTCAAGATGTTTTAGAGACCTGAGTAGACCAACATGACCAAGACCTTCACCTTCCTTTATTTTCAGGTTAGCTGGTCATGTGATGGCTTGTTTTGGGTCTCATTATTGTTTGGCTGCTCAGAAACAGCGAAGGGGTCTGAGTCACGTCAATTAAAATGAAGGTCAACACAAGTTAATCACTTCACTAATGAAGAAGATGGTTAGAATGAACACCTGCAGCCCACCAGGACCGGTGGACACCCCTGAAGAGCCATTCTGGCGCTGTTATTTTTAAGACCTTGTGAAGAACAGAGACGCGGCCGATAACACATGACAACATGGTGGCTGCTACGGCTAGAGCTTGACTGTGACTGTGCCAACAACCCTCAGGACAGGACGCCAATGAGAAGTAAAGAGCTGATGATGGAGTGAAGAATGACAAGGAATGGAAACAGAGAAGGTGTCCTGCGGTTTGAAAAGGTGCCCAGGCAGGTTGTCTGCACCCCCCACATTTTGTATGCTTAGCTGCTTGCCACTCATTTGTCCTGGGCAGCGCCAAGCAGTGCCCTGTCTCGACATGTATTCATCGATGCTGGTGTCTGGCACTTCAGAGCATGCGTGCAGATTACTGATATGGTGTCACTTGTTCAGACGTCCCCCGCAGGCCTGAAGCTTTCATTTCAATCGCGTCCTGGTGTGCCGTTTACTCTCCGCCTGCTTTATTGTTGGCTTTTGACAGAGCGCCTGGCTGGGAGTGAAATGGAACCCGAGCTTCAGCGAGTCAGCAGCGTGAATGTGCACCAAATACTGAGCCGTCCAGCGATGCCGAGAAAGTCTACGAGTTGTGCCTCCGTCATGTCTAACACCCCATAATATAATACCAGGAGCTCGAGCCCTGCAGGCAACTTCTCACGCCACGTCCTCCATCTAGGAGCTGCCATCATGCAAGCAAGAGGAACAAAATCCACAAAGCTGCCAAGGGAGCGTCTATGTGCAGTACAGAAGAATGGTCAAGGGCATGCTGGGAAGTTAATGGTGACCCAGAGGCACAAGACACAAGAAGCACATGTTGAGCAGAGTCCTCCAAAGCAAAGTCTGTAAAGGAGCCAAATAGCAAACGAGCCTTATGGGTGAGATCCTCCATTAGCCCACTGACTATTTAAAGGACATTGTCACCCGCGAGCACCAGTCAAAAAATGAGCAAAGTGATATCTGGGGACCCCAAATTTATGATTTTTCACACATACAAAAAAAGCAAAATGGTTGCAGACCACAAAATCAGTAAAAGCCAGAGAAGTGATCGACCAAGGTAGGCCTCACCCTTGGCAGTCCCAGTCTCAGTCATTCTCAGAGCTGAGGCTGAATTGAGACATTGAGACAGACATGGCCACCTCTGAGTTGGGGCGGGGCTGGAGGATTGGGGCGGGACTGGAGGATTACGGTGGAGCTGGGGAACTGAGACAGGGTTGAAGAACTGGGGATGGGACTAGAGGATTGGAGGAGTGTTGGAGGATTTAGGCAGGGCTGGAGTATTAGGGTAGGGCTAGAGAATTGGGATGGGGTTGAAGGACTGGGGTGGAACTAGAGGATTGCGACGGGGTTTGAGGATTGGGGTGCGGTTTAAGGAATGGGGTGGGACTGTAAGATTGGGGCGGGGTTGGAGGTTTACGGTGTGGTTGTATGATTGGGGTGGAGTTGAAGGACTAGGGAGGGGGCTGGAGGATTGAGATTGGGTTGAAGGACTGAAGAGGGATTAGAGAAATGTGGTGAGGGTTTGAGGATTGGGCAGGGTTTAAGGAATGGGGTTGGGCTGGAGGATTGGGGTCGGGTTGGAGGATTAGGGTGGGGCTGGGGAATTGGGATGGGTTGAAGGACTGGGGAGGGGGCTGGAGGACTGAGGGAGGGTTGAAGGACTAGGGTGGGACTGAAGCATTTAGGTGGGGTTTGAGGATTGAGGGGACTAGAGAATTGGAGTGTGGTTCTAGGAATGGGGTGGGGTTGAAAGACTGGGGAGGAGGCTGGAGGATTGGGGCGGGTCAGAAGATTGGGGTGGGGTTGGTGACGCGCAGTCCCAGTCTCGGTTATTCTACAGCTGATGCCACTGATTCAGAACCTGTGCCCATGGCAACCTACTGAAGGGGGCGGGGCTAGTTCTATAGGCTGCAGCCAGGTGGTCTTCTGCGCTCACATGCTGTGGTTCACTCACCTTGTCACCTGTGTAGCTTACATTTCTTCTCACATTATTCTGGGAATCACAGCTCCAAAATAGATTGTAGAACAGCTGGAAAAGACCAAGGAAAAGAAAATTTACAGTAAAATACAGCCAACAAATTAGCAATAAATCACACATAGTTTTCTACTGTTCTATTATTTTTTCATTTGTTCCATATTTCACTTCAGCCTGGGTTGCTTGGAAGGGATATGTAAAGTGTCAAAGTATGAGCTGCAGTTCTAAAAGAGCACATGCGCCCCTGTTGGAAACAACTAAGAGCCTGATGGGTGCAAACTGGTCAGATTGTTCTTAAGTTCCTGGAGGAGAACCATCTTCTGTCCAGGTGTAGCACAGCGCTGAGGTACACCTGTTAAAATAACGAGTCTATAATGGCGCTTTACTGGGTTGTTTGGTTCCACTGCATGACAAAGAACCATTTCATTCTCTGATGGGTTCCTTGCACATCAGATTGGTTTGTTGGGTTTTGAAAAGGCACCCAATGTGAGGACAAAACAGAAATCTTCAATGTGCAGTAAGCAATCAGGAAAAGCTGAACTTAGCCTGCATTTGTTGTGAACTGGAGAGTTCCTAACCACAACAGTCCCAGAAATGTCTCAGAAATACTCACTAGAGGGGGAAAACCATGCAAACCCCGGCTAGTCACAATGTTGACTCTTTATAAATACACAAAAGACTTTTATAAAAAAAAAAGTTTCTGTTTAACAAAAGAGTCTGAGAGGAACACCAAAAAGCAAACCAGGCAATCCCACACATCGCAACACACAAATCAAGAAGGGTGAAGTCAAAAAAAAGAGCATAAGGGCGAAAATCCAGAGAATACTTAAAAAGCACAGAATAATAAAAAAAACTCACCAATGCCAGCGCATTCAATGAACCGCAAGGGACTTTGTGTATTCGTCAGCCTTTTATAAGGGCTGAGGGTGGACCCTTCTAGTGATGATGCAGGTGGGGGACCACCCACAAAGCACATGGTTACATAAAAAAAGATGCTTTGATATAAAGAAACAAAATGAATGGCAACGTTAATGTGAAAAAAAATGAACACGACAAAAATTAAAAAGACATTTGAACCCCAGCCGTGGTGGCTGAAACACAACAGAGTTATTTTAAAATCACAAACCCCTTGGCATTTTATAAATGATGTGGGATACAAGGGGGCACTGTTGAGCCCCAAACCCCAGGCACAAGTGACACGCACACAGCCGCAATTTCAATTATAATGGATTTTATTCTTCCAAAATGCCTTCTATACATAAGTGAACATGAATGGACTGAGAATCCTTCCTCTTCTCTTCTCTTCTCTCAGTTTTGGCCTCTGCCTCCCAACTTGGACTCCTCAAGGCAAAGCAGAGCGACTCCTGGGAGCACTTCCAATGTCTGCCCAGAGTCCGACTAAAGAGCCTCTGGATCAGACGGAAGTTTCTAGAATGCAGTCATTTCCTCCCTGCAGCTCCCTATGGCATACAACAGGGCTGCACCACGAGACTACACTTCCCAGCATGCCTGTGGGCAGATAAAAGGGAGCAGTGAGCACAAGAATGCTGCCCCCTAGTGTGTCAGGGAAGTATAGGCCAACTCTCCCAATCCCTTCATCCTTCTGGCCTCCTTCCCTGGCATGGGATCAATTCTTGACCTGGTTGGGATGCCAATCTATTGTTGTCCTTCCACTCCGGCCCTCCACAACTACTGACAGCACTTACAATCTGTTATTGTCTTTTCATGGTTTCTACAGATCTAAATAAATCCTTCTGGAATCTTCTTCAAGTGGATGAATCCTATTTTTCAGACTGTGTGAAGAGCAGAGCCGATGAAGATGGTGGCATTGCCAGTCCGATGAGGGTCTGCTCTGTTGCGTCATATAGTGCACACAGTAAGTGGGTGGGTTTTATTTATTTATGTATGCACATTTTTTTTGTATGTAAATTAAAATCTTTTTTTACCTTCACATGAATCCATTTTCCACCGAGGCTTCTAGTCGCACAAGCAGAGGAGTTTGTTCAAAAGCCTGGGATGTGAACTGAATGTTGCCTGCAGCTCGGTCTTCGCTGTGCGCAGCTCAGGTGTTTCGCCGCTCGGGGGGCTGTAATCGATCTCGGCGCTCATAGCGGGTGGGTGTGGGCTTCTCATTGAAATGCAGCTGCCACCATAACGCACTAAATTACACTGTGTAGCAAAACTGAGGAGGAGGTCTTTATGAATTAAAAAATAAATTTAGGAAAGTGTGTTGACGTGTCATTAGAGACCTCCAGCTGGCTTCTCTGCTACCATTCATCTCAGTATTTCATGATTGTTTTTGTTACGATGGCGTTATGTTGTGTAATCATCACTTCACCCATTTTCGGAAACTGTGTTTTCCATTTCAGGGTGCTGGAGTGCCGGGGTCGAGCCAGGTGCCAGCAGCAGATGCAGATGCACAACAATCCAACCCTGGAGAGAATGCCAGCCCTTAATAGGGCACACACTTGGCATCACCAGACCATTGTAGGGTCACACTGGCACATCTTTGGGAAGTTATACCCAACCCTGGACAGCATGCCAACCCTTAATAGGGCATACACTTGGCATTGCCAGACCATTGTAGGGTCACACTGGCACATCTTTGGGAAGTTATACTCAACCCTGGACAGCATGCCAGCCCTTAATAGGGCACACACTTGGCATCGACAGACCATTGTAGGGTCACACTGGCACATCTTTGGGAAGTTATACTCAACCCTGGACAGCATGCTAGCCCTTAATAAGGCACACACACTTGGCATCACCAGACCATTGTAGGGTCACACTGGCATATCTTTGGGACATTATACCCAACCCTGAACAGAATGCCAGTCCTTAATAGGGCACACATTTGGTATCACCAGACCATTGTAGAGTCACACTGGCACATCTTTGGGAAGTTATACCCAACCTTGGACAGCATGCCAGTCCTTAATAGGGCGCACACTTGGTATCACCAGACTATTGTAGGGTCAATGTTGGTCCAAAGTGCACATCTTTGGGATATGAGACTCCACCCTGGACAGAATGATTGGCCATTAATCGGACACATGATCAGTAATGCCAGGCCAGCATAGGGCACACACTTGGTATCACTGGGCCATTGCAGGGTCACCTTTAATCTAACTGACACAATTTTTTTGAAATATTGGACCAAATATCTAAATGCAATGCCAGTCCATTATATGGCACACAGTTAGTATTATCGGGCCATTGTAGTGTCACTTTTAACCTAATGGGCACATCTCTGGGAATGACAACAGACAGTATGCCAGTCTATTAAGGGGTGCACACTTGGTATCACCGGGTCATTGTAGGGTCACCTTTAATCAAACAGGCATGTCTTTGGGCTATGGGATGCAACCCTGGACTCTGTGCCAGTACATTATAGAGCACACACCTAGCATTACCAGGGCCATTGTCGGATCACATTTAGTCTAATGGGCACATTTTTAGGATATTGGACCCAAATGCCAGTCTGTTATATGGCACACACTTGATATCCCTGGGCCTTTGTAGGGTCAACTTTGGTCACATCTTTGGGATATGAGACTCAACCCTGGACAGAATGCCAGTCCTATATAATAAAGTATCTATCTATCTATCTATCTATCTATCTATCTATCTATCTATCTATCTATCTATCTATCTATCTATCTATCTATCTATCTATCTATCTATCTATCTATCTATCTATCTATCTATCTATCTATCTATCTATCTATCTATCTATCTATCTATCTATCTATCTATCTGTCACATACTTGGCATCACCTAGCCATTGTAGGGTCACCTTTAATCAGATGGGTACATCTTTGAGATATGCCAGTCCATTGTACATCACACTCTTGGTATCACCTGGCAATGGTTGGGTCAGTTTATATCTAATGGGCACATCTTTAGGACATGGGGCCAAACAACAGACAGAATGCCAGTGCTTGGGGCATACACTTGGCATCACCTGGCCATTGTAGGGTCACCGTTAATTTAACAGGCACATCTTTGGGATATGGGACTGGACCCTGGACATCATGCCAGTCTATTACAGAGAGCACACACTTGGTGTGTCCTGGCCATTGTATGGGTCACCTTTAACATAAAGGACACATTTTTGGGATATGGGACCCCCACCCTTAACAGCCTGCCTGTCTGTCCATTATCAGGGACACACTCGGTGACACCAGGCTGTTTTGGGTCACCTTTATTCTGAGGTGCATGTCTTAAACCAGCAGCCCCTGAGCTCCACTCACGTCCCCTACTGGAGACCTGAACCTGTTGAGAGTCTACAGAGCGGACTTCACGCTCACTGGTGATCAGGGGGCAATCCGACATGGTGGAGGGGAAAGTGAATTTCTAACATCCACCGAGAAGCTGAAGTCCAAAGAGATGTCAAGGTGCATCAGCGGAGTTCAGCTGAGGATTGGAGTCTTGCTGTTTGACTTTACAACCTCCCTTCACTTCTCCCCACATGAAACTCCAGGGAAACCATTAAGCGCCTTTGTATCCCCCACGTATTTTACACACCACTTCAGTCAGGTGGGTCTCCCACAGCTAAGTCGGCCAACACGCCTCGTTCCCTTTCTCTTCTGCTCTTCGACTTCTCGCTGCCTCAAAGAGATTTGCAGCTCTCTGCACGCCCACCCAGTGCTTAATGTTTTCTGATTTTTTTTCTTTCCCTTAACCTCCTTGTAGTGTTTTAATGAAGCTCTGAGGCTCTTCTGACCTTGCAAATACGCATCGGCTCAGTCACCCCGTAAACCGCACTGACAAATTAGTTAAGTCAATTTGAAACAATTCACTTCATTTCTCTTCTGCTGGTGCTACAAATTGCAGGCAAATTAACTTTTTTTTTACATTTTGCACATCAAGGTGAACTCCAGTAATTCTATTTACATTTCTGACCATGAAAAAGTAAAATCCTGGGATTAATGGTGCATTTAGGAAGGCTGAGGGCAGGCTTTAGGACCCCGGCTGAGCCTGATATTCCTCCACCTTCATGGGGGGGGGGGGTGTGAGGGGCTGCCTTCATTTAGCGTCCCCTACTTGGCCGACAAGGTGGAAAAAAACATGGGGGCGATGGGTCGGGGGTCAAGTGAATCCAAAGAGGAGTCAATCCTGGTCAGCTGGGCTTAGCCAGGGTAGGCTGTGGTGACACTGGCATCTCACTGCTATGGAGGACATTTAGAGTGGCACCTAGAGGGCAAAACCTCTGAAAAGACCTCCATAATAGAGAGCTAGGTAGAGAGATTTTAATTTCAGCGTAGTAGGCAGGACAGATAGATAGATAGATAGATAGATAGATAGATAGATAGATAGATAGATAGATAGATAGATAGATAGATAGATAGATAGATAGATAGATAGATAGATAGATAGATAGATAATTTTAGCATAGTTGGCAGGATTACATAGATAGATAGATAGATAGATAGATAGATAGATAGATAGATAGATAGATAGATAGATAGATAGATAGATAGATAGATAGATAGATAGATAATTTTAGCATAGTTGGCAGGATTACATAGATAGATAGATAGATAGATAGATAGATAGATAGATAGATAGATAGATAGATAGATAGATAGATAGATAGATAGATAGATAGATAGATAGATAATTTTAGCGTAGTTGGCAGGATTACATAGATAGTTGGCAGGATTACATAGATAGATAGATAGATAGATAGATAGATAGATAGATAGATAGATAGATAGATAGATAGATAGATAGATAGATAGATAGATAGATAATTTTAGCGTAGTTGGCAGGATTACATAGATAGATAGATAGATAGATAGATAGATAGATAGATAGATAGATAGATAGATAGATAGATAGATAGATAGATAGATAGATAGATAGATAGATAATTTTAGCGTAGTTGGCAGGATTACATAGATAGATAGATAGATAGATAGATAGATAGATAGATAGATAGATAGATAGATAGATAGATAGATAGATAGATAGATAGATAATTTTAGCGTAGTTGGCAGGATTACATAGATAGATAGATAGATAGATAGATAGATAGATAGATAGATAGATAGATAGATAGATAGATAGATAGATAGATAGATAGATAGATAGATAGATAGATAGATAGATAATTTTAGCGTAGTTGGCAGGATTCCATAGATAGATAGATAGATAGATAGATAGATAGATAGATAGATAGATAGATAGATAGATAGATAGATAGATAGATAGATAGATAGATAGCACCCCCAGGAGTGCTCTTCATGCAGGTGAGATGAAGCAGTGCATTCTGGGACGTCCCACCCCAGCCCCAGTCGATAACGCCCCCCCCAGGTTCTCTGGAGGTCACCATCTACTGACAGATCTTCAGTTCCCCAGGGAAGGCTGAGGTGCAATTGTAGGCATTTGGTCTTCCACTTTATTTGTTGTGTTTATTTATTTATTTTTCGCCAAGAAGTCAAATTCCCTGTTTGAGTTGCCGGGCTGACTCCACTGGGTGATTCATCTTAACTCTCATGCAGGATTCATCGTTGCAGGCTGGGGGTATGACACCTTTTAATAACCAAGTGAAATGTAAAGTGAGAGGTAGGGGGAATACATTACCGGAGGCCTTTCATAGCGAATGCAGCAGCTGCCACAGTAACGCATTCCATTTCCAGTAAATTGAGCCCAGTTCCTATGCATACATTTTAACCCTATTACTCTGTCAGAAATAATGGTTTCCAGTGGGACCGCGGACCCGCTTGGCAATTCGCATTCGCATGTGATAAGAATAATCCTCGCCTTTCCTTGCGTGGGCTTGTGAGTGGTGTGGGCTGCATGTTACGGAAACACGGCCCAAGTGAGATCTGCGGCGTCCGCTTCTGCTTGAACACAAATGGGACGAGTTAACCACACAAAGAGCGGCTGCTCCCTGCTGCCATGTCCACTCCAGCCCCCCATGCCTGTCCTACTTAATCAGCCTTGTCAATCTCAACTGGAGAGGAAAAAGGCCACTTTACTGTGTGTTATAGGCATAACATCCTTGAGAGGGCATCAAGAAAGGATTGGGGCGCATCTGCCAGTCAAGACTTTTTTGCAATATTTATTTTTCCTGATATGTGGTATTTCACAAATGCAATTGTTACTACATAATCACAGTGAGAGTCCTGGCACGGGGGTGCAGTAGTGGGCAACATCATAGTTTGCAGTGCAACAGGTAGCCCCCATAAGCAGCCTTAGTTAATGGGATGCATTACTAAGTGCTCTGTATGTCACACCACATCCTCTAACCATACTCAGCTGTAGGATACACACACATTTATCAGGCCACAGCTCATAAACTGGCCACACCCACTCATCTGACCACACCCATTGATCTGGTTATAATGACATCAATGACACCCATTTTTATGACCACAACCTCTGAAATGACCACACCCACTTACCTGGCCACACCCATTGACCTGCCCAAGCCCCATTAAACTCCTCTGAACACATATGCTCATCTGGCCACACCCACTCATCTGACCACATGCAATAACCTGGCCACAACCCATGAATTGACTGCATTTACTTATTTGGACACAGCCCCTGAAATAGCCACACCCCTTCACCTGGCCACACCCACTTATCTGGCCACAACTTATGAACCCAATGAGCCCAATAATTGGCCACACCCCCACCTTATCTGACTTAACTCTTAATCAGAATCGCAACCAATTTCAGGCCACTCCTTACTATCATGATTATTATTTTGATAATATTTTGCTTTTTCTTATAATTATTATTTTATTTTTTAGTAATTTCACCTCATAACAAGCCTTACTTAATAAGAAACCCCCTACTTTCAAAATCAGATCTGATGCTCTGAAGCATTTCTAACCACCATTTCATTTTGGTCACACCTCATTCATTAACCATACCCATTTATATGGCCACACCCACTTATCTGACATGCCCATGAACTGACCACACCCACTCAGCTAGCCACACCTACTTACCTGGCCACAGTTCATGAGTTCAATACACACATGTATTTTGCCACGCCCACTTACCTGGACACACCCACTCACCTGATTACCACCCACACATATCAACCACATCCATTTATCTGGCCACAGCCCCTAAACTGGCCACACCCACTTTTCTCCCACCCTTAATTAGAATCACATCCAACTCCAGGCCACTCCTCATTGTCATGAACATAATTTTACTAATGCTATGCTCCAAAACCAAATGACAGGCTTCTGGCCTAAACAAATGAGGAACAGGATTTTTGACATGGACAGTCTCCAAATGTCTAGAATGGAGGGAATGGAACACTCCTTAAAAACTTGAGGTCCAAAGAACAAACTCGAATATATTTGAGCATTCAAAAAAAAGAAAAGAAAAGAAAACTTAAAGCAAACAAATCCAACCAAAGCATAAGACAGAGAGCAGTACACCAAACAAGAGCCAGGGGTCAGATTCATTAAATGCAAATGAGGAATAAATTGAATCAAAAGTGCAATGCTGAAGCCGCTAAAGCGTAAACCCTGCTGGGCTAAAACCTCAGGTGTACCATTAGGTGGCCCCACCTCCACAGGCTCCACATACAAGAGGCATTAAATATGTACTAACATAAAACACAACAGCAAAATTAATAAACACAATGCACTTGGGGGGGGCATGGTGGAGCAGTGGAGCGCTACTGCCTCGTAGTAAGGAGACCAGGGTTCATGTCTGTGGGGTTTTCCTCTGAGTTTTCTGGTTTCCTCCCACCATCCAAAATCATGCAGGTCAGTTGGACTGTTGATTCTAAACTGTGTATTTGATGTGTGTGTGTGTGTTTGGCGTGTGTGTGTATGTTGTGTGTCTGTGTTTGGTGCGTATGTGTTTGGTGTGTCTGCATGTGTTCTGTGTGTGCATTTGGTGTGTGTGTGTGTGTGTGTTTGGTATGTATGTGTTTGGTGTGTTCTGTGTGTGTATGTTGTGTGTCTGTGTTTGGTGTGTGTGTGTGTGTGTGTATGGTGTGTCTGTGTGTGTTATGTGTGTGCATTTAGTGTGTGTGTGTGTGTGTTTGGTATGTATGTGTTTGGTGTGTTTTGTGTGTGCATGTTGTGTGTCTGTGTTTGGTGCGGATGTGTTTGGTGTGTGTGTATGTTGTGTGTCTGTGTTTGGTGTGTGTTTGGTGTGTCTGCATGTGTTCAGTGTGTATGTGTATGCTGTGTGTCTGTGTTTGGTGTGTGTGTGTGTTTGGTGTGTGTGTGTGTTTGGTGTGTCTGCATGTGTTCAGTGTGTATGTGTATGCTGTGTGTCTGTGTTTGGTGTGTGCGTGTTTAGTATGTGTGTGTTTGGTGTGTCTGTGTGTGTGTGTATGTTGTGTGTGTGTGTGTGTTTGGTGTCTGTGTGTGTTTGGTGTGTGTGTATTTGGTTTGTGTGTGTATGTTGTGTGTCTGTGTTCGGTGTGTACATGTTTGGTGTGTGTGTGTATTTGGTGTGTCTGTGTGTGTTCTGTGTGTGTATGTTGTGTGTCTGTGTTTGGTGTGTGTGTGTTTGGTGTGTCTGCGTGTGTTCAGTGTGTGTATTTGGTGTGTGTGTGTGTTTGGTGTGTGTGTGTGTTTGCCCTACGATGGACTGGCGCCCAGCCCAAGGTTTGTTCCTGCCTTGTTCTCTGTGCCAGCTGGGATAGGCTCCAGCACCCCTCGTGACTTAATGGGTTAGAAAATGACAGAGTGACGATACAGTGTAAGTACAATAGAGACCAAACAAAACTAAAAGCAGAATTAATAACATAATGAACAAAATTAGATCTAAATAAAGAAGAAATGATAACCCTGCCTAAAACATAACACCCAGCCCCAAACTTGAGAAGCAGGCTTCACGGCTTGCACAGGCCAAAATGAAGCCAATGCTGAAAAAAGGGAGAAGGGGACCATGAAACCCCTGGCCCAAATTAGAATAAAAATGGCTTTCTTTTACATTTAAAGATTTCATTTTTTAAAGTTTCATCAACAGTTTTAAAAAAGGAATCAAAACTAGTATTGAGACTTTTGTTTTTTTTATATATATTCTCCTTGACCTCTAACTATGAAGTAGACCTTATTTCGAGGGTTTTTAGAGGTCACATCAATTCTGGTGCCTGATACCTAACTTTTAACAATGTTGAAAGTTTCTATTGTCTTCCCACATTGACATTTTGTTTCTTTTCTGGGTGCCACCATCGGTTCCCGGTTGCAGTGCCATTGCTAGGCGTGCTCAGCCTGACATATCTGGGTCGAGAGTACAAATGTCACGTCAGGTGCTTCCTGGTTGTCCTTAATTGGATTTGACGCAGACTTTAAAACGTCCATTCCTTCGTTGTTTTGAAATGTATCTGGTTAACAAATTCCAGCTTCGTTTTTTGGACTACGACTTATATTTTGGCTTTGGTTACGTGTGCGTTTCTTGGTTTTCGATTTCCTACCATGTCTACGATTTTCGTCACGCGTATTCATTTTTTTGACTCATCACCCACCTCCAATTGTTTTGGTCTCCCTTTATCTCTCCATTAATTTTCTAATTTAACTCTGCTGCTCTCCTGTGCTATCAGAACATGTCTGCCTACGAGGCAAACCTAACAGCAAACATAATGAATCTGCAATCCAAAAGATCAGAATGCGAAGAGTTGATCAGCTCTCATTGAGAGGACTAACAAAATGTCCAAAAATCCAAATCTAAAAGAGGGAGAGAGAGAGAGACGAACAAACAGACGGCCCTGAGGCTTCCCCGATTTCTATACAGCAGGCGTGGGGTGGGCGGTCCTACAGCTGCAGCGTCATGAGGCCCCGCCCCCCCTGGGCTCAACACACATAACACAAGACATTGATATACAAGAATTCACAACAAAACAAAACACAAAGGCATATTCAATAACACAAACCGCAAACTAATATTCAAAAGATAACAAGAACAAAAGAAATTTGAAGTAAAAACCTAACAGGGGACTCAGACTGCCCACCATTGCTTTAAAACACATTCAATCCCCTCACCAACCAAAATCCCTCATCTGATTTTTATTCACCAGGTAAAAAAAACAATGTGAGGCCATTCCCCCAGGGCAGCCCCCCCACACCTCCCCCCTACACAACCTGGGGGGCCCAGCGTGTACTCCAGAGCTCTCCGGCGAACTGGTCTGTCAGCATCTGTCAATAACACTCGGAAACAACCAGCTGTCACCAAGCCAGAGTGGAATAACAATGAAGCCAAGGTCCCTCACTGCTCCCCGTTGCAAAGCCTCGGACGTTAACAGCGGGCACCATAATGAGGTGAGGGGGGGAGATGGTGCTTGGCGGGCAGAGCGAAGTCAGGAAAGCAGAAAGGGGCCGGGATATGCATTTATCCCGAGGGGGTGGGCTATTAGACCCCTTAACACATCTCAAACTCTGCGTGTGTGTGTGTGTGTGTGTGTGTGTGTGTGTGTGTGTGTGTGTGTGTGTGTCAATGAAGGTGGGAAATCCCCTTTAAGACTTCACTCCTCTGCAGGAGCCCCCCAGAGGTGATACACCTTGAGGCTCTGACACTTATTGTCTCTCTTGATTTGTTCTCATTTATTTCTAGTCGGGGTCGTGTATCCCTTGATTTATTTTTGCTCTTCTCCAGTAGAGCGGTGTGCCCTTTTGAGATTTTTTTTTAATGTAATGGAGAAGGTAGCCCTGCCATGAAAAAAAAAAAAACAATAGAGTCTTCCTTCCCCTGCAGTCTGGCGATTTTGTACATTTCTCAGAGTGTTATGATTCATTTGACAATACGGAAAAGGCTAAAGCCACCAGATCAGCCTGCCCACAGAATTAAACCAATAAAAAATACTAAAGAAACACCAAATTACCCATAAGCCAATGCCTGCCCACCAATCTCCTAAGTGGCCCATTAACTAGATGGCCAGGTTTGATCCTGCAGCCTTGTGGTGTCATCGGTGAGATGGCAGGGTAGCCCTTGGCGCTCCCTGAGATTCATTTTTCACTTTTCACTTTCTCCAGAAGGGGTCACTGTAGTCCTTCATCTTCCATGTTCACTTCAGCTTCAATGGGGTTTGGGCGTAGCAAACCCTGATGGATTCCTGCTTAGATCTTGTCGAGTTATTCGTTGCAGATGAGCCACACATTTTCTGTAAGGTTTGATGTATTTAAAAACGTAGACTGCCTCGTGTCCACAAGGGGTCGCTGTATCACTTTTGTTAATACGCACTCTTCTTCAATCGGGTGTGGTGAAACCCCAGAGGCGCTTCCTTAGGCTTCAGTATGGGACGCGATGAATGTTCATTGATGATAACACATCACCTTTTCACGCCTGCTTAATACACGGGCAGGATGTCTCATAGATTTTCTGATCCATTCCCAGCTTACATTTCCACATCTCCAGGTGGGGTCATCGTATTGAGAAGTAAATGTTGACTCAAGCCGTGACCCTCACCAGGAAAAGCAGTTTGAAAAGATGAGATGAGACGCTCACCCCTCTGCAGTAAAGTCTAAAGTAGCTCCAGAGGAATTACCTTCATGGACAGTTGAAGACACCATATTCAATAAAGAATTTTCACTCATTTCCACTAGAGGTCACTAGACTCAACGAAGAAGGTTCACTCATTTTCAGTCCGGTTTTAACCCCTTAACCGCCCTCTGCCAGATATATCCGGCATCGTAGCGTTATTGCTGACGCCTTACTGCCGGAATTATCCGGCACATTTGCCTGTGGTTATGTGAATGCCTGGCGTGTAGTATAACTGACAGTTTGGCATGGGTATTATTACTACATTGTATTTCGACAACTCTGCGCTTGTATTGGCCGCTCACGTGATGTGATTCGAAAGTGAAAGCTGTGAATATGGCGAAACGTAAACTGACTTCAAGTGAGGTTTTGCAGGCGATTTTGGACAATAATTCTGATCATGATTGTAGCAGTTCTGAAGAAGATTTTAGCGACAATGATGATCAGCGACGTGCGCTGCATGATACTGTGAATGACGACGCATCGGATGATGGTGATGAGTGGGTGTATCCCCAGCATCTCAACTGGACTGCTGCCCGTTATCTGAGCCAGATAAGAAAGATCCAAACCGTGACCGCTTGTTCAAGCTACGTCCTTTGATTGACCATTTATTTGAAACATTTCAGCAGGTATTTCAGCAGGTAAATACTGCTTGAATAAATGTAAAGTAAAAAAACGAAAATTGTTCAGATTTTTCCTGGCATGGGGAATATTTAGGGAGTTGGCGGTTAAAGGGTTAATCTTAAGGTGAATCATCTCATCACTACTAGAGGTAGCTCAGTTTCTTCGTGAATATGCTCTTGTATTCTCTTGGCTCAACTTTACATCTTCTATGAATTGTCCTTCAGAGGTCACTGTATCCCTTTATGAATGTTGTGACAGATTAAGGGTCTCCATGACCCCTTGAACCCTCAGACTAGACGTCAGACACCAGGTAAAAGTCCAAATAATGGTTTAATAATAATAATAATAGTAGTGCACAAAGCACCCTCCTCTCCACAATACTCAGTAATAAATCAATAATCAAATAACAATACACAATCCTCCACTCCCAGACGCGTTGCCCTCCTTCCACCCAGCTCAGCTCAAATGTCTGGGCTTACCCAGAGTCCTTTTATAGCCCCTGACCCGGAAGTGGCTCCTGGCCAAACCCCCAAGTCCTTATCCCTTCCGGGTCAGGGTAAACAGTCCTTTTCATCCCGGGAGCACGCTGCTTCCTCCAGTCACGTGACTGTGACGCACTCCCGGGTTATAGGGCATGCAAGAGCCCACTAGCCCCCCTACAGCGACTCCTGGCGGCCCCCAAGGTATCCAGCAGGGCTGTGTCACAACACTACAAAGTCCATGAGGCCCTGCTGGAACTCGGGGCACGAATATGCTGTCCGGAGGGCTCCTCCTAGCGGCCTGGGGGTGGCGACCGGAGTCCATAGCCGGTCATCCATCACAATGTCCATACATATTCTGTTGGCTCTATTTGTACAATCCTGTTCAATTTTCATTCCTCTCCAGCAGAGGTCACTGTATCCCATTATGAATTTCCTTTCATATTCAATTGGCTCTAATGGATGTTCTAATGAATTTTAATTCCCCTCCAGTGGGGGTCACTATACTTAGGAACATCCTTTCATTTTCTGTTGGCTCTAATGGACATCTATTATACATTTTGCTGCTTTCCAGTAGAGGTCACTGTATCTCTTTATAGATGTCCTTTCATATTCTGTTGGCACTAATGGACATCTCTTATAAATTTTTCCTCCTCTCCAGTAGGGGTCAGTATATCCCTTCCTGAATGCCCACGCCTATTCTGTTGGCTCTAATGCACAACTTTATGCACCATCATTCCTCTCCTGCAGAAGTCTCTGTTTCCTTTAATCGATGTCCTTCATATTCTGTCATCTCTAATGGAAACTCTAATGAGTCGACATTTTTCTCCAGCAGAGGTCGCTGTATCCCTTAATGAAAGTGCCTTCGTATTCTGTTGGACTTAATGTACATCTCTTACTCATTTTTGTTCCTCTCCAGCAGAGGTCTCATGTTCCTTTATGAATATTCTGAGGGCTCAGGTGTACACCTTTTATAAATCTTCATTGTTCTCTAGCAGAGGTTATTGTATACCCTTTTACGAACCTTAAATCTTCTGTTGCAGAGGTCCCTCCATCTCTTTGTCGATGTCTTCTTGTATTCAATTGGCTCTAATGGACGTTCTAATGAATTTTAATTCCCCTCCAGTGGGGGTCACTATATTTAGGAACATCCTTACATATTCTGTTGGCTCTAATGGACACCGTTTATGAATTTTCCTTCCTCTCCAGCAGAGGTCACTGTAGCCTTTTATAAACGTCTTTGCATATTCTGTTGAGTCTAATGGATGCCTTTTCTGAATCTTCACTCATCTCCAGCACTACCTCTGAATCCCTCAATCCCTTTTTGAATTTCCTCGCTTATTCTGTTGGCTCACCATTTGTGAATTTTCGTTCCTCATCCAGCAGAGGTCACTGTTTCCCTTAATCGATGTCCTGCCATATTCGGCCAGGTCTAATGTGTGTACACCTCTAATGAATTGTCATTCCTCTCCAGCGGATCTCACTCTGTCCTCATGTGACTGTCCATGCATATTCAGTTGCCACTAGTGGACACTCTAATGAATTTTCTTTTC
The DNA here is from genome assembly GCF_900747795.2 of Erpetoichthys calabaricus. Classification (NCBI taxonomy): domain Eukaryota; kingdom Metazoa; phylum Chordata; class Cladistia; order Polypteriformes; family Polypteridae; genus Erpetoichthys; species Erpetoichthys calabaricus. The sequence continues at coordinate 14,693,130 of NC_041407.2, forward strand.
TCTCCAGCAGAGGTCATTGTATCCAGTTATGAACGTCCTCACATATTCTGTTGGCTCTAATGAACACCGTTAATGAATTGTTAATCCTCTCCAGCAGTGGTCACTGCATCCTTTGAAGAATTTCCTTTCATGTTCTGTTGGGTCTAATGTACATCTCTTATACATTTTTATTGCACTCCAGCAGAGGTCTCTTTGTTTCCCTTAAAAATGTCTTTGCATATTCAGTTGACTCTAATTTATGTCTTTTATGAATTCCCATTCCTCTCCAGCAGAGGACACAAACACCAAGATGGATAAAAACCTTGGATACAAACCAAGATGCAGGCCTTTAATGACCTCTTGGGCTCGGCTATCAGCAGAGTGTCTGTCTGCGGAGAGAGTATCGACCTCGTCGAGAGGTTTACTTACCTCAGAACTGACATTCATGTCTCTGGTGACTCTTCCGATGAAGTCAGTAGATGGATTGGGAGAGCATGGGGGGGTCATGAGGTCGCTGGAAAGGGGTGTGTGGCGCTCCCGACATCTCTGCAAAAGAACAAAGGTCCAAGTCTTTAGAGTTCTGGTGCTTCCTGTCTTGTGAGACATGGACGCTATCCAGTGACCTGAGATGATGACTGGACTCCTTCAGTTCTGTGTGTCTTCAGAGAATCCTTGGGTACCGCTGGTTTGACTTTGTGTTGCTCATGGAGTCCCAAATGAAGCACATGACCTGCATTGTGAGGGAGCGTCATTTACGGCACTACGGCCACCGAGGGTGATCCGGCTCACAGGACCCTCATTGCTGAGGACCCAAGCGGCAGGACCAGGCCAAGGGGATGCTCATGTAACACCTGGCTGCAGCAGATTGATGGTCGTTTCCGGGGGTGGGACTGACTGAGGGTTTGCCAACCAGGATCCCAAGCTGTTTCGTCGTGTGGTGGGTCTGGCAACACGCTGTACCAGAGCACACTCCCCTACCTGACCTGACCTGACCTCAATCAGAGGTCACTGTACCCTCTTGTGAGTGTCCATGCATATTGAATTGCTACTATTGGACACTATAATGAACTTTCATTCCTCTCCAGCAGAGGTCACCATATCCCTTAATCGCATCTTATCATATTCTGTTGGCTCCAACTGTACGTCTCTTATGAGCTTTAGTTCTTCTCCAGCAGAGGTCACTGTACCTCTTAATACCCCCCTTGGTGATTTCAACATGGGTTTCGTTTTCCTCTCACTAGGTGGAACTTGAAGATTTTCTTTCAAATTGAGAATTTTTTAAAGGAGGAGTGAGGAGCAGGAGTCAGTGAGTTCAAAGTCAAGTCCATCTATTTTTCTATTGCGCTCTTCCACAAGTGATGTGACGACTGCATCTCATCTTATGGTTAAGTGTAAACTAAGAAGAAAACGCATTTAGTACTACTGGGGTGTCATGGGATTGGAGGGGGGGGTTAGTGGGGGGCTTTCTAGATCAGCCATCCCAGTCCTGATCCTGCCAAACACACAGCCTTCCTTGTTATGAAGTGGATGAGAAGAAAGCCTGATGATCCACCAAAACAGAACCCTCAGGTACAACGGTACCAAGGGGGCCAATCATCCACCTGAAAGCAAGAGACCCTGGCTTGACGCTCCTTTAGATACCATTGTAGTTCCACCCTTTTGGATCTTCTAAATTTAGAAAGCCCGGACAAGTCGACACCCCTTTTAAATCTGAGCACGGTCATTGGCTTGAAAACGCCGCCGACTATTGGTGGGGCATATTAGACATCGGTGACAATAATCATGACCAGCCACCAGGGGGCTCCAGGAAGTTGCCCGGAATCACTAAGTGAAAAACTGGCATAAGGAGGAAGGACTGTGTGCACGGTGGGTAGGGGCGAGTGTGGATGTTGGTGTGTCTGTCAAAGCCCCCGTAACCCCCAGGTCAGCTCGGAGACACGCAGCTTTCTGTGGCGGATTCAATTCCAGCCCATGAGTCCTTAGGTAAACACCACAGCCTGCTCCTCTGTACACAGTCAGACAGCGTGTTTGAAGACCCGTCACCTTTAATATTTCATTATTTGCTAATTGAAATTGATATTATGTTTACCTTAATTGGTCACTGCCACGTCGGGGGGCTTTCCCATTGATTTATTACGCAATTACTAAGTAATTAATAGGAAGCAGTATTATTAAAAGGTAATGAAACGCTATCAGATTGATAAACGCTTTGAGCGGCGCACTCCTTCAGGGCCGCCTGGCACGCCAAGTGCCTGAGCTCCCCACTCTGGAAGCGCTGGCTTGAATTCGCGACGATGAGATTCCCAGAAGGCAGCCGAGCGGTTGCCAAGCGAGGCGTACAGAGGCAGACGTGGCACACCTGAAGGGCTGTGTGGGTAGGTGGCGTCACACAAGGAACACTCACTTCACGTCTGCTATTGTTTTTGTCACAGTGGCATGATGCTGCCACCTCATGTTTCCCACATTTTTCGCTTCAGATCTCACCGAGTCTGCATGCCCTTCTCATGCCCATGCAGATTTTTGTAAGACTACTCCAGGTTTCCTCTCACATCCCCAAAAAAGGCACGTGTGTTAGGTTAGGTGGGCATTCTGCACTGGCCATGTGTAGCCCTGTGACAGACTGGCACCCTGTTCATTCCTGCTTTACACCCAACGCTGCCAGGTTAGCCGATGCCCAAATCCCTCAATCCATTTTCTGTTTATTTTTGCATTTCTATGATGAGTGTGCCCCCTTCAGGCATTTTTTCTAAACTTTTCAAATTGGACCCCATGATTCCGTACAGGCTCTGGGTGGGATTAAGTAAGGGACAATAACTGACGGTTGGATGGAAATATCAAGAAGAAGATTTCCCCCAGTAATTCCAGGAGGCACTGGGGCAGCATGCAGGCTGTGGAAAAACTGACTGATGACCACAGACGTTCAAGTGAAGGACACCCACTCAGTGCCAATGACTAACTTTGGGCAAAATAATAATTAGCTTCCCTCAATAATTTAGCTGATTCTTAAAACATTTTACTACAACCATCAGCTTTGCCTTCTTACATAATTTTTTTCTCAATTTTTCTATCATATGTTCAATATAATTAGCTTTAGTGTAATTAGTGGGCATGGGGGGCTCAAAAGCCAAAAACAACACTCAGACGGCTCTGCAGCAGAGGGAAGTGTTAGATATGTGATGTGGTCATTTAACAGCGGCGCTGGAAGTGACAAAGAGTCAATTATGGAAAAAGCGAACATCGTAAAAGAGGGTAGTTACACATATTTATGGAGCCCACCCCCCTCTGCCCCCCAAACCTGAGGAGACTCTCTTCCATCCGAGGCATTTTTATCAGTAAATTTCAAATATTTACAATAAGTGGAACGGCTGCCTCGTTTTCAAAATTAATGACTTTGAGATGCGTATGCTAATGCGGCTGATAGTTCTGCCTCTCGGAAGGTAAAATAATTCATTTGTTTAGATGGGGGCCGCGCGGCGGGAAGCAATTTTGCGGGCAGCTTTGTTAATCTGGACAAGAGACAAGCCCAGCGAAGCCGCAGTCTTCACAGATCCCTGAAGTGGAGTGGGATTTGTGTCGGTGAAATATATTGAAATTGTGGCCAAGTGGCTCATTCGAATAATGCTGTGGAGTGATTCATCAGAAGTCTGGTAGAGGCTAATGGATGGGGGAGACCCTCACATAACAACAACAGGTTACTATTGGCCCTGGGCCCCCATTCACCCCCTCCCCCCCCCCCCAATAAAGATTCAGAAATGTAGAATGAGGGCAGATGGGGACAAGGCATGAAATAAGAAGGAGGCAAAGCCTTTGTGGTATCCAGAGGGGCACCAGCATGAACGCAGGGGTCCACGGCACTGCATGGGCTCATTTAAAAACAGGGACCAGGTGGGAAAGGAGAAGAAGGCCCAGCCACTGGGGGTATCCAGAGGGGTACCAGCATGAACACAGGGGGCCACGCCACTCCATGGGCTCATTTAAAAACAGGACCAGCAGTGAAAGGAGAAGGAAGCAAAGCCTCTGGGGGTATCCAGAGGGGCACCAGTATGAAAACAAGGGTCCACACCACTCCACAGACTCATTTAAAAACAGGGACCAGGTGTGAAAGGAGAAGGAGGCCCAGCCACTGGGGGTATCCAGAGGGGCACCAGCATAAACACATGGGGCCACGCCACCCCATGGACTCATTGTGTATGGGAGCGATAAACGCCTGTGAAAGCCAAACAGGTAAAATAAAAAGGGTCTTCCATCATGGGAGGATGAGGCTCATAAGGCGCTAAAGGCATCAGACTCTGCTGGGTATATATGGAGCATCGGCTTGAAAGCAGGCCACCATGCCCCTCCATGGACCCACTGTGAAAAGGAGTTGACGCCTATTATGGGGATGGTGTAATAATATCATATTTAAAGGGTGTACTTTAACAAACTACAGGGTAGAACTTGTATAGATAACATCTCAGGAACTGACTGGCCAGCTAGCCTGGGAAAATACAGTCGGCTAGGACAGTAGCAGGCCAGCAGACTTGAAACCTTTACACAAAGTTAGTCAAAGGATGGGGACACTTTGTATTCTGTGAGCTCTTCTGGAACGGAAGGGATGCACAGAATTTATGGAATCACCTTCCCCATCTAGGAGGAAAGCAAGGGCTGGAATGGTGGCTGAATCTGCCTGCGCTGAGTCATTGGGCACGGCAAACTCGTGTAAGAGACGTGTGTCAAAGACCATTAGAGTTCTCTCTCTAAAGGTCTCTCTGTCTCTCGGCTGCCCTATGCTGACTCTCCATGCTGCGTCTTTCTTGTCATTTCATCCAGGGCCATGCTGGATCAGGCCAGACCAAAGACAAATGCAAACAACTAAGATGATGAGCCACCTGGTAGTAACCATATTGGGCACAAGATGATCTGCTTATTATCAGCTTGTATTTTTTTTTGTTTACCAACTCTCATTGTACGTTACTGTTTTGGGAATATTATGTATAACACATTAGTAAGGGTGTAACTCTCTCTGTCCGGCCTGTTCTAGTGTTCTGTCTAATTGCCTGGCATTACAGATGTAAACCAAACGGGGGGACGTGCTGAACTATCAGCCCCAATGGTGTGGTAAGAGTACGGGATTTGGGACATTCTGTTACGGTCTACATTATAAAAAGTACAAAAGGGAAAATGGGGCAGCGTACCACAACAAAACAATGCCCTACCTGCATCACCTCACATTCAGGCTCCCTACTTCAAAGGAGGAAAAGGGGTCACAATCTTGGGGGGTATCAAGAAGAACACCAGCATGAATGCCAGGCGCTATGCCTCTCACTGAAAGTAAAAATCCATAAAAATCAGACCTTCCCTTATGGAGGATTGGAATCAAAACAAGTAAATGGAGTCCAACCTCAGGCTTTCTTAGATAAACAGCGAGGCATCAGCTTCAAAGGAGGGCGCCATGCCACACTAGATGGACTCATTGTGAAAGGAAGGGAGGAACTCTTCTGAAAGTCACCATGGAAGAACTGGGTCTTCCCTCATGGGGGACTGAGTTCATAAGGAGTAACAGGTAATGCTGGTAATGTGCAGGTGTACCAGCTTCACAACAGGCCACTGTGCCACTCCATGCTCTCATGATGAAAGCGAGTGACGTTCCATCTACTTCAATTCAAATTCACCCAAGATGGCTCCCAACTCACATGAAGAAAAGGATTCAAAGGAGTTAAAGGAGTCACAGTCTCTGGGGGTATCCAGAGGAGCATCAGCATGAGCATAGGGCTCCATGCCACTCTGAAAGTGATTGATGAACTCTTCTGCAACTCACAATGGGTACATTGGGTCTTACCTCATGGTAGATTGATCAAAAAAGGAGTTAAAGGAGTCCAACCTCAGGTTTTCTTAGATAAACAGTGAGGCTTAGGCTTCAAAGGATGGTGCCATGCCACACTAGATGGACTCATTGTGAAAAGGGAGTGATGTCCTAACAGTGAGGCATTGGCTTCAAAGGAGAGCGCCATGCCACACTAGATGAACTCATTGTGAAAGGAAGGGAGGAACTCTTCTGAACGTCACCATGGAAGAACTGGGTCTTACCTCATGGGGGACTGAGTTCATAAGGAGTAACAGGTAATGCTGGTAATGTGCAGGAGTACCAGCTTCACAACAGGCCACTGTGTCACTCCATGCTCTCATGGTGAAAGCGAGTGACGTCCCATCTACTTCAATTCAAATTCACCCAAGATGGCTCCCAACTCACATGAAGAAAAGGATTCAAAGGAGTTAAAGGAGTCACAGCCTCTGGGGGTATCCAGAGGAGCATCAGCATGAGCACAGGGCACCATGCCACTCTGAAAATGATTGATGAACTCTTCTGCAACTCACAGTGGGTAAAGTGGGTCTTACCTCATGGTGGATTGATCAAAAAAGGAGTTAAAGGAGTCCAACCTCAGGTTTTCTTAGATAAACAGTGAGGCTTAGGCTTCAAACCAGGGCACCATGCCACACTAGATGGACTCATTATGGTAGGGAGTGACATCCTATCTACTCTACTCTCATGTCGTATAAAACTGGGTACCTACTTACTGTGCAGATAAGGCCTCCAATGAGTAAAGGGAGACACAGCCCCAGCCTCTGGAGTACCAGTGTGAAAGTTGGGCACCTAAAGAGGGGATGGACTTATAAGGAGAAAAAGAAGTCATGGCCTCTGTGGGTACCAGCATGACAGAAGGGCACCACACCACTCCATGGACTCATTGTGAACAGGAGTGATGCCCTCCTCTGAAACTCACAACTGATAAACTGGGTCTTACATCTTGGGGGGGATTGAGTTCATAAGGACTCAAGGAAGAAGGGCACCATGCTGTCACTCCATTGTGAAAAGAACTGAAGACCTATCTACTTTACTCGTAATTGGCAAAACTGAAAATGTAAAGGAAGTACATTGATTATCTTAAGAAGGTTTCAGACCACCATGAGCCTCCAGAAGGCCTTCCGTTTCTGATCGATTAGAATTTCTAAAGTATGAAGGAGGGCATCCACTGTGCCTGACTGCTTTGTGCCAAGAGCCACTCAGAATTAAGTGGGCTCAGTGAATGGATAAAGCATTTTTGAGTTCTGAGATTTCTCAGGTGAGGAAGGCAGATGTTGCGAGGTGAGGCAGATCCTCACACTCATCATGGCGCCGGAGATGTTGTTTAGCACATGCAAGTCAGAATTTCAATTTCAATTGACGGTAAGGCCTGTAAACCTCTAAATAAGGAGGGTGCGACAAAATAAAACTCACATCCATCAGGGGTCCGAGCTCCCCTCTTCATTCTTGGAGTGTTGTGGAAGAATTTCGTTAACGTCACCTTAGTGTCCTCTTCCGTGAACTCACTAAACACACAGTTGGCTTTAGCTGCCCCTCCACTCTGCACCTTCTCTGCCTGCTGGTAGGTAAATCCAGAGACCCTCCAACTAGCACTGCAGATAGTCCCACTCGTTAGTTAGGTTGATAGGCTCCCTCACTTTTTGCTATTTTGTCGTAAAAGACACTGGCCCAACTTGTAGTCACCCCAACTGCTGGGGGTCCATTCAAACTCAGCATCCCTGACCTGATGTGGAGAGGAGAGGAAAGGACAGGAGAGGAGGACCCCCAAACCCATCACATGCTGAGGCCTCCACTCGATGGACTCTGGAGATGCTTACCGCCCAAGTCTGACCAGCAGGGGTCCAGCTGAAATGTTGGCTGACCCCCAACGCTGGCTTTTGGTTCAGAAGATGCTGGTGTGCAGCACACATGCAGTTCTGTGAAAACCCTTAGGCACTTTAGATGGGCCACTCCAATATTTATATGTTGTCTGGGTTAGTCTGTCAACAGAGAAGATGAGAACTTTAGTGTTCCAAACATTCCTTTTGCGAAAAGTGAAGTAATACAATAAAATATTTAAACAGCTTTAAAGAAAAGAGAAGAAAAGAAAAACTAACACACTAACAGAGCACTTTCAGTTTACAAAAACGTGACATCTTTGCAGGCCTCGAGCCCCGAGCTTGATTGGGGCGCTGATGATCAGCCCGTCTGGAGCCCAAGGTGTCCTCAGCATGAGCCCCTTTGTGTATACAGTATACCACAAACTTCAGGGAGAGCGGACCCCCGGGTGTACAGAGCATGCTCACTTTCACTTTCATAAACAGTGTGGCCACCAGAGGCCCAAACCCCGACACGGACAGAGGCAGACCACTGTCTTGGCACACACCGCGGCTTTATTACTGTGGGGAGACGCTTTTGTCTCGTTCCCCACTGCACAGCACAGTACAAGCACCAATAACTCAAGGCAATGCAGTCCTTCTTTCTTCCTTTTCTCTCTTCCTCATTCCGCCTCCATTTCTCCACTGGCAAGCTTCATCCTCTTCCTCTCCGACTGAAGTGAAGTGAGGAGGCCCCTTTAATGCTGCTCCTGGGAGTGCTCCAGGTGGCTCGTTAGCAGGATCTGGCATCACTCCCAGCGTATGGTGGCTCTGCAGCTCCCCCTGGCGGCCCCCAAGGAACCCATCAGGGCTACTCCCATTTAGCCCTGCAAGAATCCATGGAGCCACAGCAACCCGGGGGGCTGCCCTCTAGCATTTCAGGGGAGGCGATGTCCCAAGCACGTCAGCTCCCCTGGTCCTTCCAGCCCATCCGTCACAACAGGTAACAGTGTCCACTCGGTATCATCATAATTCAACAACCAGGGAATGGGGGTTCGTTGGTCTTCTTCAGGTTTCCTTACACATTATCATCATAGTTTAATGACGGACCCCCTTTTTTTTTCAGAGTGCATGCACCTTGAAAAACACAAACATCCCATGGACATTATTACCATACTTCTACAACCCAAGGGGTCGGGTCCCCCTTGGTGTCTGCAGCACATGCCCCCTTTCTCAGGTGACAGTGCCCTAGGATGGTGGCCGTGTTGCTTGATGGATTGACTGGCTCTGCTCCTGCTTAGTGATGTCGTGTGGAGGTTAAAGATTGAACTAAACTGATCAAGTGAGACAGAAGCTGCCATACAGAAGGAGAGCCATCTTGAATTGGGGAGGCTACAGTAGATGTGCCAGTTTAATCTGCAAATCTTTCTCCCTAGCGACAAGACACAAGGTGGTCATCTTGCATCATCAAGGTATCTCCCTGGCAGCCCCAGCTCTTCTGCTGAAGCACAAACCAACAGACAAGGACTGGAGACACTGCAGTTGGCCACAGGACCATCTTAACATACAGTAGGTGCACAATGGGCACTGGCCCTAGGAGCATAGGAGTCCAAAATATTTCTGATGCCTCTGGATGTTTCTGTTTTGATATCAAAGAACTTCTTTGCCCGGAGACCTATAATGCTGGTAAGACGGTCCTGGTCAGACATAAAAACTGAGTGCAGCAGATGAGGGGTCCATCAGGCTTACTTCACTTCCAAATCAGAAACCACGGGGACCCTGGCACACCCGTCTCAGTCCAGAGAAGTCTTACAAGAAGTGGATGACCAAAAGGTGGAAACGAAGGCAGACAAGGACTGGGGTGCAGAAAAATGACAGTAAGTGCTCTGGACTGATGAGTCCAAATTTGTCATCTTGGGCTCTAACAGAAAGAGAACAGAATATGGCTGAATGGCCGCTCTGAAGCATACTGGAGGCCAGGGTCCCAGCAGGTCTGGGGTTGCATTTTTGCAAACCTAACCTGTTGATTTGATCAAAATTGATGGTCCAGTCACTGCTGGGAAGTACAGGCAGATTCTCATCCATCATGGAGGCATCTTATTGGTCCCACGTTCATTCTGCAGCTTGACAAAGACCCTAAAATCAGAAAAAGACAACATGCAGCAGGTGTTATGGCACCCATAGTGCCCTGATCTGAACATCAATGAGCCAGTCTGGCATTACAAGTAAGAGTCTGCAGCAGAACTGGACAAGCGAAAAGCTGAGCACCCGAGAACCTGAAGAAAGTGCAGGGGAAAGGCGCCATATAAATAAAATGGATTATTATTATTATTATTATTATGATGATGATGTCCACTGAGATAAGAGAAGGCAAATGGTGGGCACACCAAATATAAATTTCATTTATGCACTAACCATCCATGGCATTGTTTTTGTCAGCATGCCCACCTCATAGCATTGGCACAGCACTATGTGGTGGGCACACCAAATATAAATTTCATTTATGCACTTTCTAGTGAGTTTCGTGATTAATTAAAAACTGTCCATGGCATTGTTTTTGACCGCATGCCCACCTCACAGCATTGGCACACCACTGTATGACCACAGGGTCTGTTATGGACATTCCAGGACAAGCAGTAAACTCCAACAGCAATTCCTCCTCTAGCTTGCCCATGAGCTCAGGGTCTTCCCTCCTTGCTGCCCTCTGTTTATTCTTGTATAGTGCCTTTCACCGAGTGTGGGGGCTTAGCACTGTGACCCGCTGGCAGGTAAAACACAATTACAGCATTACAGATGACAAATGGCCTGATGGGGCGCACATACAGCCGCGGATTTGCATGAACACACCGTAAAAGAAGCAGTTCTAGAATGATTAGAGTTTATGGCGCCTCGCAATGTCCGTCCATTACCATTGTCATTAAACTGTGGCCGGGGGCAACGAAGGAGAGGGAAACAAAACCTCAATCGGGAAAAAATAAACCTCTAGAGGGTCCACAATCACCCATAACCGACAAAGTCAGACGCCGTCACAGTCCTGGAGGCCTCAGTCATCTGGCTGCCCACCATCTCCTGGTCATCCTACTGTACCGTCTGCGCTGTGTTGTCTTCCGTGACTTCAGAGCTCTTCCATCCTTCCCACATCCCACATGCCAGTTTTCCTTTACCCTTATTATAAAGATATAATACTGGCTATTTCTGTAGTGGACAAAACAGGGGGTGCCACCACCCGACTTGCGACAGCCACCCTGGCTCTGCTGGGATGCAGTGTTTCCACCTGGCGTGGTGACCAAGAAGGAGTGGTGGGATTCAAGAGGTTAGGAGCATCTGCTGCATTTGCATAGGACACTGTGTTCAGCCTTCAGGCGCATAAAAGATGTCCTTGTGTATCCCATTAGCCAGACACCTGAGAACTCGCCAACAATTCATTCTTCCCCAACTGCTAGCGCATGTCTTGAACCAGCGGTCATTCATCCTCCTCACCGATGACATTCCGGCTCTTGCTTTGCAAGGGAACAGCCGTGGCAGCATTCCGATGATGAATGTGCAGCCATGCTCTGGGTATCATTAATAATGCATATCCACCACGGGCATTGCTCTCCTCGTTTGTGTCTCTTCACTCTGTCACTGTCTCTGACACTTTCTCGTGCTGTCGCTCTCTCGGTTCCTTGGACGCTGGCGCATGTGCCCGTACTTAACTCAACAGGTCCGACTGGTCGGGTCCTGCTCTCTTACTGACCCCTCGAAGAGGCTGGCCGCGCTGGAGCTCTGCTGCGGGTTTGTGTGCTCTCAGCTGTCTGTACAGGCTGTGCGCCCCCTGGTGGCTGAGTGGACCACAAAGCTGCTTGTTGCGTATCCAGCACTGGCTTTACTGCCTCAGTAGGGCCGAGTCACTTTACCTGTCCCTACTCACCTCAGAGACATCGTTCTCAAATTCATCATCAATTTAGGAGGTGTGGCCACCAGGGGGAGCTCCAGCTCCTCAGACCCCCAACACAAATGGGCTTGGGCACAAGTATAAAAGCAGAAAGAGCTTTTATTGTGGGAAACTCTTCTTAGGCATGCATTTCCCACCACAGCCACAGTACAAAGCACTAAGGTACTATGTCTTCTTTTTCTTTTTCTCTCAGCCTCCTCTGCGCTTCCTCGCAAGCTTTGCCCACTTCCTCCCAACTCTGGCTCGTTGGAACTGAGGCAGTCGGCTTCTAATACTTCCGGTGTCCCAAAGAAATGGCCTGGCAGCACTTTCAGGTGAGATGAGAACCTGACAAAAGTAGAGCTCCCCAGTTCCCGCAGCACCCCCTGACAGCACCCATGGAACCCAACAGGTCCCACGATGCCCTGTGGGAACCCAGGTCACTGCTACAAACCAGGGTGGCTGTCACCTAGTGGTCACCTAGGGGAGGCAGTACCCTACAGAAGCAGTCTTCATCCATCGTTCCACTTCATGGGTGTCCCGGCCGAGTAAAGATGCCTGCCGTCTCTCTCAGAAGTCATTAAATGCAATTCTGGAAACCAGCTTAATCCAGTTCAAGGAGCCTATCCTGGCAGCAATGGGTACAGGGCAGGAAACAGTCCAGGACATTGGAATCTTCAGCTGATGGAAGGAAAACTGGAGTACCCTGAGGAAAACCCGCACAGATAGAAACAAGGAGGCATGGCATTTGAAACCCAGGACCCTGGAGCTGTGAGGTGGAAGGGCTTACCCCAGTGATGAACATCAGTCATCAATGTGCTCAGTGACACTGGGACATCATGTGCCCCACATGGCCTTGTCACTGACTGCTAGTGCCAATCGTGCTCTCAGCTTTATTCTGTAGGCTTCTTTGTCTGCTCATTCATCTCTGACTCTCATCTCATCCATTGATGTCTCTCTCTCTTTGCAGCAGCTCCCCATAAATGGTGGTCTCTAGAATGCTGGCCTCCTTCTTGTTCTCTTGCATGGCGAATGTGCAGTCTAGTAGATTTGGCTTCTGGTGAGTGGTGAGGAATAGTGAGCTAGGGTTCCTTCTACAAAACTGTGAGGGCCGTGACATGGAAGAAGAAATTTGAAGAGGAAAGTACAACATGTTTGGGGGACATCTACGTGCCTAAGGTCCAACAAATAGCTCTGGTTGATGACGCAGGAACCTCCATTGGAGGCATATGAGGGTTGACAAGAAGGTGCAAAGGGGAGGCAAAGTCTCTAAAGATCCAGGATGTCCACCTGTCTGGGCTGAGAGGACCCAAAATGAAAATCCCCTGGAGAGACCACTGGGTGTCCTGTTACTGTTGTTGTGTCTCCAGAGCTGCTGTCCACATTGGAGCTCATCACTTGGTCTGATTAATAAAACACAAGAATAATGTCAAAGGTTTGGGGATCCATCCCGTATACTGTAGTTAGATAGCACAACGAGGTCTTTACAGACTTGAGCCCAAAACAGAACTGAAAACAACAAAAATGGCCATCATAAATATATACATATATATATATATATATATATATATATATATATATATATATATATAGTCAGCGGAAGGGAAATGGCATCATGGAAAGTGGCATTCTGGAACTGGTAGTGACATCAGCAGGACGTGGGAACTTGAGGCTGGGAACCAGAAGGGATGTTGTAGTTGTCTTCTGAGGACCGGAAGTAATTGTTAATTTGAGGGGTCATCAGTTGTTCTGCAGGAAGAGAGGAGAAAGAGTTAGAGGGCAGCGCCAACCCCTGGTCCGGTTGGAACATGCACTTTTTTGACCCTGTAAATTGTCTCCTAATCGCATGTGTGTGACATCTGACATCATGGTGCAGGTGTGTGGAACTGATCTGCTACAGGTTCACCTGCAAGTCTGTCATGATGTTTTTGGTAATACAATTAATAATTTTTTAATTATATACACACCTTAATAAAAGAATAAGTGTCTCTGTGTCCAACCAGTTGCAATGTCTCAGTCATTCCAACAGATGGTGCATCACAAACATTCAGAGTAATAAAATGCATTGCATTTGTCACTCCAATAGATGGCGTATCACAGAAATGCATTTTGTCAGTACGCATTTTATCACTAGAAGTGTTTGTGGTGCGCCAATTGTTGGAATGACAAAGGCAATGCATTTTACTGGTACTTGCATTCCAATAGGTGGTACAGTGCACATGTTAACACTGAGGTCTATCTTGATTACTTAGATTTCAACCCATCTTATATACAGCAGAGCCTCACTATCTACAGTGTGAATTTGGTTCCTGCGGATTCGCTTTTACTCTTCAATAAAAGTGTAAACCCATTTCACGACACCTGAGTGTTACTCTTATCTATTTGTGGCCATGTGAAAAAAAAAGGTAATTCTGAGAAGCCTATCGCACAGCAGCGGCAGGCGAGATTGACCAGTAACAGGCCTGTGATGTCCTTAGATGTCTAGTGCTACACTGACTAGATCAACATGTGTCCACCCAGTGCCAGGGGGCGAGGATAGGCCATTGAGCCCACCCATAATGGGGATCAGGGCTTGCAGCTGTTCCCTACAAACGAGTAATTCCCAGTAAGTGCAAGTCATAAGCTCACACTGATTAAGACCCCACCCTTTGTACTCACTGACAGTCGCTAGTACCAATTGGATGGTTTAGCGGGGTCCTTAGATCGGCCTTGCGTCACGGCCAAGGTTTCTGTGAGCAGATCTGCAGAAGGATCATCACCGAGTCTCAAGGGTATGACAATGGGGGCCCGGCACGTCCGCCTGACCCCATCTCACCCTACTAATCATGACCTGTCTTAAATGGGGGGGGGGCACACAGCATGGGACCTAGGAAAAGGGGGCACTGTGATGAATTTAGTTAATTTAAGGTACATGAAATGATATGCTTATGGTGTCTGCTAGAGAAAGTTAAGTGGGGTAAAAAGCAGAAGCAACAAGTGAGGAAGACAGTTCTGTCAGGTTTAGATGCAGCAGTGGGATTCGGTAGCAGTACAGTGAAGTACGTGGTTAGCGTTCAGGGGTCAGTCGACTGGGGGGACGTAGTATTTCTGTTATTAGGGGAGGATTCTAAGGGCACCCCAGGGATTCATCTGGGGGCTGCACTGCTGCCTCCTTTTCCACCACAGACAGGAAGACCCAGATGAAGACTTCTGACTCCGCCCTCAGCCCCGCCCCTTCTGCCTCTCCTGCTATAAAGCCAACCAGGAACAGGAAGTCGTCGTCACTCATAGACCAGCAGCAGAAGGGGGCAGATGTCAGCCAGCAGCTGTGCTCCATTTCCAAGTACAGATGGGGCCATCTAGCCGCTGGATACCGACCCCCCCTCAACTCACTAGTCGACTTTTACTTGTTTAATTCAACAAGAAGAAAAGCCCAGTGAATGTCATGAGTGCAGTAAAAAGTAAAGCAGGCAGTGTGGTGTAGTGGTTATGGCTTTGGACTGCAAGTCCTGATGTTGTGGCTTCAAATCCTGTTACTGACGCCATGTGGCCCTGAGTGAGTCACTGCACCTACCTGATCTCCAATCGAGAAAAACAAAACAGTACAAATAAAAGGATTGGACAAAGACATCAGTCACAGGAGTAAATGTAAATACAAAAAATGCAAAGGAGAAATCCTCTAAATATGACTAGAAAATTTAGTCAAACCGAAATGGACACTGAGCCAGCTGATGCGCCTAATGGAGGCAGAGAGGGGACGCCTGCCAACAGTGACAGTTCTTCTGGATGGATGACTGCATTAACATCTTTTTACATTTACACCATGATATCTGTGCAGGGATTCATCTCAGTAGGGTGCCTTACATCCCTCCACGGTCTCCTGCTCTAAGATGGAAAGGAATGACGTGAACATCCTGTATGCGGCAGTCTTAGGCCTCAGTGTCCCTCAGGCCTGGGTGGGGGCCTTGAGAATTAAAATTGTGCGACTGAAATGAGGCGCCTCTGCACAGGTGTTGTGCTCGATTTCTGTACAGGATGAGGAGCTCTACAATACGGGGAGGAAGATCTTGACACCAGTTCTCCTGCTCATGAAGTGCCAGTTGAGGTGGATCTGGGTATGAACTTAGGATGTCCCTATGGAGAGGGTCCCAGACATGGCCCAATGGGAGAAGACGTAGGGTCCATTACCTCTTGATTGGCCTGGGAGCGTTTAGGAATTATCTGGGTGGACCTGGAAGAAGCTGCTTAGGATACAAAGGACTGGGCTGTCAACCTGTGGCTACCAGGATAAGCAGAGTGCAAGTGAAGGGAGGACATCGCCTGACAGATCGCCTCTGGATATTCTCCCCATATCCCTGTATCTTTTGATACTAATGCGGTCATTCCAACGATATCCAAAGTTGTACATGTTAAGTTGAACTGGCCTGTTCTGATTGAGTAATGGTCCCCAGCAATGAACTGGCACATTGCACAGAGATGGTCCCTGGCCTGTGCTCAGTGTGACAGGGTAAAGCTCTGGACACCAGCAGATCATAACCAGATTAAACTGGATCAGTAGGCAAATGAATGATCTGATGTTGCCGACATTCATTTTCTCCTAACCAGTGCAGGTGCAGCAGATCTGTTCTCTCTCAATCGCGGCTTCTCCTGATTTTATCTTCTGCTGAATTCATCTCTCTCTGCATTTCCTCCTGATTTTATTTCAGTCCATTTCATCTTTTTTCTAAACTGAATGAATTGATTTCATATTTCATTTCCTAATATGAGGTCTATTGGTTTTGTTCTCTATTCATTACCTTACAGTATGTCAGGTGTTTCCTTTACTCTGATTTCTCTCGTGATTTCACATGTAATTCGTCATTTCTTTCCCTGATGATTTCAATTTCTCCTGATTTCACTCTTTCTCTGATCTTTTACTCACTCACTATCTTTAAATTCTCTTGATTTCTCCCTGATTTTTCTTTTCTTTTCTCGCAGTTTCCTTTCTCCTGATTGATCCTACATTTCCCATCTCTTGGTTGTTTCTTCTGATTTCATTTCTCAGGTGTGATTTTCTTCAACGTTCTCATCTTCAGTTTCCTCCGTTTTGACCACGATGTGTGTTTCTGTAAGTCTTTTTATGCTGATATCATCTGATATTTGTATTGATTTCCTCTGTCATCTCACTCTCCTCCTTTCCCCAGTTTCTTCTCTTAAAGTCACCTTTTTCTTGGGATTTTCTTAAATTTCCTTTCTTTCTGTTGCCTTCTAATTTCACTGTCACTTTTCTTTTGATTTTCCTCTGATTTCTTCATCATTCTCCCCACTTGCTCTTTCTCATATTCCTGCCATGATTTCCTTTTGTTCTCAGTTTATTTCTCTT